>NC_138733.1:37080491-37747905 GCF_965113295.1 Leuciscus leuciscus
CAAAAATTCTACCACTGGACCACTTAAATACACACCTAATTTTCGTCGGATCAACATATAATAGGCCTCATTGAACGACCACTTAAACCCAATATTAACATGCTTTAGACATATTTTATTTGTTATTTATACTAGTACCCTATTGTGATGATTTTTCACGACCCAGATTTTTTGGTGCCCCCCCAAGCACTTGGTGCCCTACGCGCAGTGCATGATGTGCGTGTGCGGAGCGCCGGCCCTGACTGCAGTGCGAGAAGTGCATAATCTGTATGCTTCAAGTTGCACAACGTTAGATCGTTAGTGTAATGCAATGCAAGAAGTGCATAGCCTATGTTTCTTTAATGATGCTCAACGTTAGATCGTTTGTGCAAAGCACAATGGTACGCTTTTGACCTACTGAACATATTTCTGGCCAAAGAGTCCTTAAAGATGTTATTCCATCCTGACAAAAGTCCATTTTTGACATACTGAAATTTTTTCTGGCCAAGGAGTACTCGAAACTTGACCTTTCTATATATACTAGTGGACTCTTTCTTGTGTTACACTGTAAAAAAAAATTCAATTAGTCTGACGTATTTCTCATTGAGCCAATGTTAACAGACTATTGCAACAAGAATCGGACTTGGGCCATTTTAAAAATATAGATGTGACCCGTCACTAGAAAATTTTGACGGAGAGGTTAGACATATTTATCATCAGATGGAGTCTATAATTTTATATAGTTTAAAAACTTTTTAGGGAACCTTTGACCAGAAATAATAATAGAATTATTAAGATAATAATAGTAATTATAATTAGATGCGAAAGTTCGTCGAGACAAACTTTAAGTTGGCTTGAGAAAGTTTGGACCAGAATGTTTTTTGCTATGCAGTTGCTAGGATGTTATGGGTGGTCGTTATGGTGTTGCTAGGCGGTTGCTAGGGTATTCTGGGTGGTTTCTAGGCGGTTGCCTGGGTGTTCTGGGTGGTTGCTATGTTGTTCTAAGGTATTTTGGGTGGTTGCTAGGGTGTTCTGGGTGGTTGTGAGGCAGTTGCTACGGTGTTCTGAGTGGTTGCTATGGTGTTGCTAGGGGGTTCTAAGGTATTATAGGTGGTTGCTAGGGTGTTCTGGGTGGTTGTTAGGCAGTTGCTAGGGTGTTCTGAGTGGTTGATATGGTGTTCTAAGTTATTCTGGATGGTTGCTAGGGTGTTCTGGGTGGTTGCTAGGCGGTTGCTAGGTTGTTCTCAGTGGTTGCTATTGTGTTCTAGGCGGTTACACACACACACACACACACACACACATACACTAACTCGATAACACTTACACACTCAGAGTTTATATGCGTTACAGTTTATAAGTTAAAATGAAGTAAATTTAGTAGTTTGAAGTTTAAATTATCTTAAAGTTTATATAAGTTTGACGTTTAAAAAGTTTAAATAGTTTAAAGTTTAATTTAGTTTGAAGTTTAAAGTATTTGAAGTTTAAAATAGTTTGAAGTAGATAGATAGATCTATCAACCACTCAAAAGACCATAGCAACCACTAAAAATATCCTAGCAACCACCCAGAACAACATAGCAACCGCCTAGCAACCACCCAGAATACCTTAGCAACCGCCTAGCAACACCCTAGCAACCAACTAAAATATCTTAGCAACCGCCTAGCAACCACCCAGAATACCTTAGCAACCGCCTAGCAACCACCCAAAAATACCTTAGCCTCCGCCTAGCAACACCATAGCAACAACCAAGAACACCATAGCAAACGCCTAGCAACACCATAGCAACCACCCAGAACACCCTATCAACCATCTAGCAACACCCTAGCAACCACCCAAAACACCCTAGTAACCATCCATAACACCATAACCAACCACCCAAAATACCCTAGCAACCGCCTAGCAACCACCCAGAACACCCTAGCCTCCGCCTAGCAACACCATAGCAACCACCCAAAATACCCTAGCAACCACCCAGAACACCCTAGTAATCAACCATAACATCCTAGCAACCACCCAGAACACCCTAACAACCAACCAAAATACCCTAGCAACCACCTAGCAACCACCCAAAAGACCATAGCAACCACTGAAAATATCCTAGCAACACCATAGCAACCGCCTAGAAACACCCTAGCAACCACCCAAAATACCTTAGCAACCGCTTAGCAACACCCTAGCAACCACCTAGCAACCACCCAAAAGACCCTAGCAACCACCCAAAATACCCTAGCAACCGCCTTGCAACCACCCAGAGTACCTTAGCAACTGCCTAGCAACAACATAGCAACCACCCAAAATACCCTAGCAACCGCCTTGCAACCACCCAGAATACCCTAGCAACCACCTAGCAACACCCTAGCAACCACCCAAAATACCTTAGCAACCGCTAACAAAACCCTAGCAACCGCCCGAAATATCTTAGCAAGCAACTGCCTAGCAACCACCCAAAATACCTTAGCCTCCGCCCTAGCAAACCGCCTAGCAACCACCCAGAACACCCTAGCAACCACCTAGCAACACCATAGCAACCACCCAGAACACCCTATCAACCATCTAGCAACACCCTAGCAACCACCCAAAACACCCTAGTAACCATCCATAACACCATAGCCAACCACCCAGAAGACCCTAGCAACCACCCAAAAATACCCTAGCAACCGCCTAGCAACCACCCAGAACACCCTAGTAATCAACCATAACATCATTGCAACCAACCAGAACAACACCTAACAACCACCCAAAATACCCTAGCAACCGCCTAGCAACCACCCAAAAGACCATAGCAACCACTGAAAATATCCTAGCAACACCATAGCAACCGCCTAGCAAACACCCAGAATACCTTAGCAACCGCCTAGCAACACCATAGGTTTTTGTACTTTTTGCAGTGCATTGCACACCAGAACTAACTCATTCCCATGTTAATTAAAGACATAGAGAGATTTCTCTTTAATGAACATGGCAATGAGTTATTTCTGGTGTGCAATGCAATGCAATGCGAAAAGTGCATATGTTATTCTTCAGTGCACAACGTTAGATCGTTAATGCAATGCAATGCAATGCAATGCAATGCAATGCAATGCAATGCAATGCAATGCAATGCAGTGCAAAGCAAAACAAGGCAATGCAATGCAACCACACGTTATGTCTTTAATCAACATGGGAATGAGTTAGTTCTGGTGTGCAATGCAATAAAATGCAAAAAGTGCATAACGTATGTTAGTGCAATGCAATGCAATGCAACAACACACGTTATCTCTTTAATGAACATGGGAATGACAGTTCTGGTGTGCAATGCAATGCAAAAAGTGCATAACCTATATGTTATTCTTCAGTGCACAACGGTTAGATCGTTTGTGCAATGCAATGCAACAACACATATCTCTTTAATGAACATGGGAAGGATTTAGTTCTGGTGTGCAATGTGAAAAGTGCATATGTTATTCTTCAGTGCACAACGTTAAATCGTTAATGCAATGCAATGCAATGCAATGCAATGCAATGCAATGCAATGCAATGCAATGCAATGCAATGCAATGCTTTGCAAAGCAATGCAATGCAATTCAAAGCAATGCAATGCAATGCAATGCAATGCAATGCAATGCAATGCAATGCAATGCAATGCAATGCAATGCAATCCAATGCAATGCAATGCAATGCAATGCAACCACACATTATGTCTTTAATCAACATGGGAATGAGTTAGTTCTGATGTGCAATGCAATGCAATGTGAAAAGTGCATATGTTATTCTTCAGTGCACAACGTTAGATCGTTAATGCAATGCAATGCAATGCAGTGCAAAGCAAAGCAAAACAAGTCAATGCATTGCATTGCATTGCATTGCATTGCATTGCATTGCATTGCAATGCAATGCAGTGCATTGCATTGCATTGCATTGCATTGCATTGCAATGCAATGCAGTGCAAAGCAAAGCAAAGCAAAGCAAAGCAAAACAATTCAATGCAATGCAAAGCAAAGCAAAGCAAAGCAAAGCAAAGCAAAGCAAAGCAATGCAATGCAATGCAATGCAATGCAATGCAATGCAATGCAATGCAATGCAATGCAATGCAATGCAAAGCAATGCAATGCAATGCAAAGCAATGCAAAGCAATGCAATGCAATGCAATGCAATGCAATGCAATGCAAAGCAATGCAATGCAATTCAGTGCAAAGCAAAACAAGGCAAGGCAAGGCAATGCAATGCAATGCAATGCAATGCAATGCAATGCAATGCAATGCAATGCAATGCAATTGCAATGCAATGCAATGCAATGCAATGCAATGCAATGCAAAGCAATGCAATGCAACCACACGTTATGTCTTTAATCAACATGGAATGAGTTAGTTCTGGTGTGCAATGCAATGCAATGTGAAAAGTGCATATGTTATTCTTCAGTGCACAACGTTAAATCGTTAATGCAATGCAATGCAATGCAATGCAATGCAATGCAATGCAATGCAATGCAATGCAATGCAATGCTTTGCAAAGCAATGCAATGCAATTCAAAGCAATGCAATGCAATGCAATGCAATGCAATGCAATGCAATGCAATGCAATGCAATGCAATGCAATCCAATGCAATGCAATGCAATGCAATGCAATGCAACCACACATTATGTCTTTAATCAACATGGGAATGAGTTAGTTCTGATGTGCAATGCAATGCAATGTGAAAAGTGCATATGTTATTCTTCAGTGCACAACGTTAGATCGTTAATGCAATGCAATGCAATGCAATGCAGTGCAAAGCAAAGCAAAACAAGTCAATGCATTGCATTGCATTGCATTGCATTGCATTGCATTGCATTGCATTGCAATGCAATGCAGTGCAAAGCAAAGCAAAGCAAAGCAAAACAATGCAATGCAATGCAAAGCAAAGCAAAGCAAAGCAAAGCAAAGCAATGCAATGCAATGCAATGCAATGCAATGCAATGCAATGCAATGCAAAGCAATGCAAAGCAATGCAATGCAAAGCAATGCAATGGAATGCAATGCAAATGCAATGCAATGCAACCTACACGTTATGTCTTTAATCAACATGGGAATGAGTTAGTTCTGGTGTGCAATGCAATGCAATGCAACCACACATTATGTCTTTAATCAACATGGGAATGAGTTAGTTCTGATGTGCAATGCAATGCAATGTGAAAAGAGCATATGTTATTCTTCAGTGCACAACGTTAGATCGTTAATGCAATGCAATGCAATGCAATGCAGTGCAAAGCAAAGCAAAACAAGTCAATGCATTGCATTGCATTGCATTGCATTGCATTGCATTGCATTGCAATGCAATGCAATGCAATGCAGTGCAAAGCAAAGCAAAGCAAAGCAAAGCAAAACAATGCAATGCAATGCAATGCAAAGCAAAGCAAAGCAAAGCAAAGCAAAGCAAAGCAATGCAATGCAATGCAATGCAATGCAATGCAAAGCAATGCAAAGCAATGCAATGCAAAGCAATGCAATGCAATGAAATGCAATGCAAATGCAATCCAATGCAATGCAACCTACACGTTATGTCTTTAATCAACATGGGAATGAGTTAGTTCTGATGTGCAATGCAATGCAATGTGAAAAGTGCATATGTTATTCTTCAGTGCACAACGTTAGATCGTTAATGCAATGCAATGCAATGAAGTGCAAAGCAAAGCAAAGCAAAGCAAAACAAGTCAATGCATTGCATTGCATTGCATTGCATTGCATTGCATTGCATTGCCTTGTTTTGCTTTGCTTTGCTTTGCACTGCATTGCATTGCTTTGCATTGCTTTGCATTGCATTGCTTTGCTTTGCATTGCATTGCATTGCTTTGCATTGCATTGCATTGCATTGCATTGCATTGCATTGCATTGCATTGCATTGCATTGCATTGCATTGCATTGCAAAGCAAAGCAAAGCAAAACAAAACAAGGCAATGCAATGCAATGCAATGCAATGCAATGCAATGCAATGCAATGCAATGCAATGCAAAGCAATGCAATGCAATGCAAAAGCAATGCAAAGCAATGCAATGCAATGCAATGCAATGCAATGCAATGCAATGCAAAGCAATGCAATGCAATTCAGTGCAAAGCAAAACAAGGCAAGGCAAGGCAATGCAATGCAATGCAATGCAATGCAATGCAATGCAATGCAATGCAATGCAATGCAATGCAATGCAATGCAATGCAATGCAATGCAATTGCAATGCAATGCAATGCAATGCAATGCAATGCAATGCAATGCAATGCAAAGCAATGCAATGCAACCACACGTTATGTCTTTAATCAACATGGGAATGAGTTAGTTCTGGTGTGCAATGCAATGCAATGTGAAAAGTGCATATGTTATTCTTCAGTGCACAACGGTAGATCGTTAATGCAATGCAATGCAGTGCAAAGCAAAAGGCAATGCAATGCAATGCAATGCAATGCACTGCAATGCAATGCAATGCAATGCAATGCAATGCAATGCAATGCAAAGCAATGCAATGCAATGCAATGCAATGCAATGCAATGCAAAGCAATGCAATGCAATGCAATGCAACCACACGTTATGTCTTTAATCAACATGGGAATGAGTTAGTTCTGGTGTGCAATGCAATGCAATGTGAAAAGTGCATATGTTATTCTTCAGTGCACAACGTTAGATCGTTAATGCAATGCAATGCAGTGCAAAGCAAAAGGCAATGCAATGCAATGCAATGCAATGCAATGCAATGCAATGCAATGCAATGCAATGCAATGCAATGCAATGCAAAGCAAAGCAATGCAATGCAATGCAATGCAATGCAATGCAATGCAATCCAATGCAATGCAATGCAATGCAATCCAATGCAATGCAATGCAATGCAATGCAACCACACATTATGTCTTTAATCAACATGGGAATGAGTTAGTTCTGATGTGCAATGCAATGCAATGTGAAAAGTGCATATGTTATTCTTCAGTGCACAACGTTAGATCGTTAATGCAATGCAATGCAATGCAGTGCAAAGCAAAGCAAAACAAGGCAATGCAATGCAATGCAATGCAATGCAATGCAATGCAATGCAATGCAATGCAATGCAATGCAATGCAATGCAATGCAATGCAAAAGCAATGCAATGCAAAGCAATGCAATGCAGTGCAAAGCAAAACAATGCAATGCAATGCAATGCAAAGCAAAGCAATGCAATGCAATGCAATGCAATGCAATGCAATCCAATGCAATGCAATGCAATGCAATCCAATGCAATGCAATGCAATGCAATGCAACCACACATTATGTCTTTAATCAACATGGGAATGAGTTAGTTCTGATGTGCAATGCAATGCAATGTGAAAAGTGCATATGTTATTCTTCAGTGCACAACGTTAGATCGTTAATGCAATGCAATGCAATGCAGTGCAAAGCAAAGCAAAACAAGGCAATGCAATGCAATGCAATGCAATGCAATGCAATGCAATGCAATGCAATGCAATGCAATGCAATGCAATGCAAAAGCAATGCAATGCAAAGCAATGCAATGCAGTGCAAAGCAAAACAATGCAATGCAATGCAATGCAATGCAAAAGCAATGCAATGCAAAGCAATGCAATGCAATGCAAAGCAATGCAATGCAATGCAATGCAATGCAATGCAATGCAATGCAAAGCAATGCAAAGCAATGCAAAGCAATGCAATGCAATGCAATGCAATGCAACCACACGTTATGTCTTTAATCAACATGGGAATGAGTTAGTTCTGGTGTGCAATGCAATGCAATGTGAAAAGTGCATATGTTATTCTTCAGTGCACAACGTTAGATCGTTAATGCAATGCAATGCAGTGCAAAGCAAAAGGCAATGCAATGCAATGCAATGCAATGCAATGCAAAGCAATGCAATGCAATGCAATGCAAAGCAATGCAATGCAATGCAATGCAAAGCAATGCAATGCAATGCAATGCAATGCAATGCAATGCAATGCAATGCAATGCAATGCAATGCAATGCAAAGCAATGCAATGCAATGCAATGAAATGCAATGCAATGCAATGCAATGCAATGCAAAGCAATGCAATGCAATGCAATGCAAAGCAATGCAATGCAATGCAATGCAATGCAATGCAATGCAATGCAATGCAAAGCAATGCAAAGCAATGCAATGCAATGCAATGCAATGCAACCACACGTTATGTCTTTAATCAACATGGGAATGAGTTAGTTCTGGTGTGCAATGCAATGCAATGTGAAAAGTGCATATGTTATTCTTCAGTGCACAACGTTAGATCGTTAATGCAATGCAATGCAGTGCAAAGCAAAAGGCAATGCAATGCAATGCAATGCAAAGCAATGCAATGCAATGCAATGCAATGCAATGCAATGCAATGCAATGCAAAGCAATGCAATGCAATGCAATGCAATGCAATGCAATGCAATGCAATGCAATGCAAAGCAATGCAATGCAATGCAATGAAATGCAATGCAATGCAATGCAATGCAATGCAAAGCAATGCAATGCAATGCAATGCAAAGCAATGCAATGCAATGCAATGCAATGCAATGCAATGCAATGCAAAGCAATGCAAAGCAATGCAATGCAATGCAATGCAATGCAACCACACGTTATGTCTTTAATCAACATGGGAATGAGTTATTTCTGGTGTGCAATGCAATGCAATGTGAAAAGTGCATATGTTATTCTTCAGTGCACAACGTTAGATCGTTAATGCAATGCAATGCAGTGCAAAGCAAAAGGCAATGCAATGCAATGCAATGCAATGCAAAGCAATGCAATGCAATGCAATGCAATGCAAAGCAATGCAATGCAATGCAATGCAATGCAATGCAATGCAATGCAAAGCAATGCAATGCAATGCAATGCAATGCAATGCAATGCAATGCAAAGCAATGCAATGCAATGCAATGAAATGCAATGCAATGCAATGCAATGCAATGCAAAGCAATGCAATGCAATGCAATGCAAAGCAATGCAATGCAATGCAATGCAATGCAATGCAATGCAATGCAAAGCAATGCAAAGCAATGCAATGCAATGCAATGCAATGCAACCACACGTTATGTCTTTAATCAACATGGGAATGAGTTAGTTCTGGTGTGCAATGCAATGCAATGTGAAAAGTGCATATGTTATTCTTCAGTGCACAACGTTAGATCGTTAATGCAATGCAATGCAATGCAGTGCAAAGCAAAAGGCAATGCAATGCAATGCAATGCAATGCATTGCAATGCAATGCAAAGCAAAGCAATGCAATGCAATGCAATGCAATGCAATGCAATGCAATGCAACCACACGTTATGTCTTTAATCAACATGGGGATGAGTTAGTTCTGGTGTGCAATGCAATGCAATGCAAAAAGTGCATAACGTATGTTAGTGCAATGCAATGCAATGCAACATGTTATCTCTTTAATGAACATGGGAGTGACAGTTTGGTGTGCAATGCAATGCAAAAAGTGCATAACCTATATGTTATTCTTCAGTGCACAACTTTAGATCGTTAATGCAATGCAATGCAAAGCAATGCAATGCAAAGCAATGCAATGCAATGCAATGCAATGCAATGCAATGCAGTGCAAAGCAAAACAAGGCAAGGCAATGCAATGCAATGCAATGCAATGCAATGCAACCACACGTTATGTCTTTAATCAACATGGGAATGAGTTAGTTCTGGTGTGCAATGCAATGCAATGTGAAAAGTGCATATGTTATTCTTCAGTGCACAACGTTAGATCGTTAATGCAATGCAATGCAATGCAGTGCAAAGCAAAACAAGGCAATGCAATGCAATGCAATGCAACCACACGTTATGTCTTTAATCAACATGGGAATGAGTTAGTTCTGGTGTGCAATGCAATGCAATGCAAAAAGTGCATATAGTTATTCAGTGCACAACGTCAGATCGTTAGTGCAGTGCAATGCGAAAAGTACATGTGTTATTTTCCAGTTCACAACGTTAGATCGTTAGTGCAATGCAATGCAATGCAATGCAATGCAATGCAATGCAATACAATGCAATGCAATGTGCAATGCAACAACACACGTTATGTCTTTAATCAACATGGGAATGAGTTAGTTCTGGTGTGCAACCGCAATGCAATGGTGTGCAATTTAATGCAATGCGAAAAGTGCATATTGTTATTCAGTGCACAACGTCAGATCGTGTGTTGTGTGTCAGATCAACACACATAGTTATGTATTTAATGAACATGGGAATGAGTTTGATCCGGTGTGCAATGCAATGCAATGTAAGAAGTGCATAACCCGTTACTCTTCAGTAAACAACGTTAGATCGTTAGTGCAATGCAATGCAACAACACACGTTATGTCTTTAATCAACATAGTTCTGGTGTGCAATTTAATGCATTGTAAAAAGTGCATAACTTATATGTTATTCTTCAGTGCACAACGTTAGATCTTTAGTGCAATGCAATGCAACAACACACTTTATCTCTTCTTTGAACATGGGAATGAGTTAGTTCTGGTGTGCAATTTAATGCAATGTAAAACGTGCATAACCTGTATGTTATTCTTCAGTGCACAACGTTTGTGCAATGCAATGCAATAACACTCATAATGAACCTGGGAATGATTTTGTTCTGGTGTGCAATGCACTGCAGTGCGAGAAGTGCATAATCTGTATGTTATGCTTCAAGTTGCACAACGTTAGATCGTTAGTGTAATGGAATGCAAGAAGTGCATAGCCTATGTTTCTTTAATGATGCTCAACGTTAGATCGTTTGTGCAAAGCACAATGGTACGCTTTTGACCTACTGAACATATTTCTGGCCAAAGAGTCCTTAAATATGTTATTCCATCCTGACAAAAGTCCATTTTTGACATACTGAAATTTTTTCTGGCCAAGGAGTACTCGAAACTTGACCTTTCTATATATACTAGTGGACTCTTTCTTGTGTTACACTGTAAAAAAAATTCAATTAGTCTGACTTATTTCTCATTGAGCCAATGTTAACAGACTATTGCAACAAGAATCGCACTTGGGCCATTTTAAAAATATAGATGTGACCCGTCACTAGAAAATTTTGATGGAGAGGTTAGACATATTTATCATCAGATGGAGTCTATAATTTTATATAGTTTAAAAACTTTTTAGGGAACCTTTGACCAGAAATAATAATAGAATTATTAAGATAATAATAGTAATGATAATTAGATGCGAAAGTTCGTCGAGACAAACTTTAAGTTGGCTTGAGAAAGTTTGGACCAGAATATTTTTTGCTATGCAGTTGCTAGGATGTTATGGGTGGTCGTTATGGTGTTGCTAGGCGGTTGCTAGGGTATTCTGGGTGGTTTCTAGGCGGTTGCCTGGGTGTTCTGGGTGGTTGCTATGTTGTTGCTAGGCAGTTGCTAAGGTACTCTGGGTGGTTGCAAGGCAGTTGCTAGGATGTTATTGGTGGTCGTTATGGTGTTGCTAGGCGGTTGCTAGGGTATTCTGGGTGGTTTCTAGGCGGTTGCCTGGGTGTTCTGGGTGGTTGCTATGTTGTTGCTAGGCAGTTGCTAAGGTATTTTGGGTGGTTGCTAAGCGGTTGCTAGGGACCATAGCAACCAGTCAGAACAACCTTGCAACCACGCAAAATACCTCAGAACACCCTAGCAACCACCTAGCAACCACCCAAAAGACCCTGGCAACAACCCAAAATACCCTAGCAACCACCTCAACCACCCAAAAGACCATAGCAACCACTGAAAATATTCTAGCAACCACCCAGAACACCATAGCAACCGCCTAGCAATCACCCAGAATATCTTAGCAACCACCTAGCAACCACCCAGAACACCCTAGCAACCTCCTAGCAACACCCTAGCAACCGCCTAGCAACCACCCAAAATACCTTAGCAACTGCCTAGCAACAACATAGCAACCACCCAGAACACCCAGGCAACCGCCTAGAAACCACCCAGAATACCCTAGCAACCGCCTAGCAACACCATAACGACCACCCATAACATCCTAGCAACTGCCTAGCAACCACCCAGAATACCTTAGCAACCACCTAGCAACACCATAGCAACCACCCAGAACACCCTAGCAACCACCCAAAATACCTTAGCCATCGCTTAGCAACACCATAGCAACCGCCTAGCAACCACCCAGAACACCCTAGAGACCACCCAAAAGACCCTAGCAACCACCCAAAAGACCCTAGCAACCGCCTTGCAACCACCCAGAGTACCTTAGCAACCGCCTAGCAACACCGTAGCAACCACCCAGAACACCCTAGCAACCTCCTAGCAACACCGTAGCAACCGCCTAGCAACCACCCAAAATATCTTAGCAACTGCCTAGCAACAACATAGCAACACCCAGGCAACCGCCTAGCAACCACCCAGAGTACCTTAGCAACCACCTAGCAACACCATAGCAACCACCCAGAACACCCTAGCAACCAACCCAAAATACCCTAGCAACAGCCTTGCAACCACCCAAAAGACCCTAGCAACCACCCAAAATATTCTAGCAACCGCCTAGCAACCACCCAGAATACCTTAGCAACCGCCTAGCAACACCCTAGCAACCACCCAAAATACCTTAGCAACCACCTAGCAACACCCTAGCAACCGCCTAGCAACCACCCAAAATACCTTAGCCTCCGCCTAGCAACACCATAGCAACAACCAAGAACACCATAGCAAACGCCTAGCAACACCATAGCAACCACCCAGAACACCCTATCAACCATCTAGCAACACCCTAGCAACCACCCAAAACACCCTAGTAACCATCCATAACACCATAGCCAACCACCCAGAAGACCCTAGCAACCACCCAAAATACCCTAGCAACCGCCTAGCAACCACCCAGAACACCCTAGCCTCCGCCTAGCAACACCATAGCAACCACCCAAAATACCCTAGCAACCACCCAGAACACCCTAGTAATCAACCATAACATCCTAGCAACCACCCAGAACACCCTAACAACCACCCAAAATACCCTAGCAACCGCCTAGCAACCACCCAAAAGACCATAGCAACCACTGAAAATATCCTAGCAACACCATAGCAACCGCCTAGAAACACCCTAGCAACCACCCAAAATACCTTAGCAACCGCTTAGCAACACCCTAGCAACCACCTAGCAACCACCCAAAAGACCCTAGCAACCACCCAAAATACCCTAGCAACCGCCTTGCAACCACCCAGAATACCCTAGCAACCACCTAGCAACACCCTAGCAACCACCCAAAATACCTTAGCAACCGCTAACAAAACCCTAGCAACCGCCCAAAATATCTTAGCAAGCAACTGCCTAGCAACCACCCAAAATACCTTAGCCTCCGCCTAGCAACCGCCTAGCAACAACCCAGAACACCCTAGCAACCGCCTAGCAACACCATAGCAACCACCCAGAACACCCTATCAACCATCTAGCAACACCCTAGCAACCACCCAAAACACCCTAGTAACCATCCATATCACCATAGCCAACCACCCAGAAGACCCTAGCAACCACCCAAAATACCCTAGCAACCGCCTAGCAACCACCCAGAACACCCTAGTAATCAACCATAACATCCTTGCAACCACCCAGAACACCCTAACAACCACCCAAAATACCCTAGCAACCGCCTAGCAACCACCCAAAAGACCATAGCAACCACTGAAAATATCCTAGCAACACCATAGCAACCGCCTAGCAAACACCCAGAATACCTTAGCAACCGCCTAGCAACACCATAGGTTTTGTACTTTTTGCAGTGCATTGCACACCAGAACTAACTCATTCCCATGTTCATTAAAGACATAGAGAGATTTCTCTTTAATGAACATGGCAATGAGTTATTTCTGGTGTGCAATGCAATGCAATGCGAAAAGTGCATAATTATGTTATTCTTCAGTGCACAACGTTAGATCGTTAATGCAATGCAATGCAATGCAGTGCAAAGCAATGCAATGCAATGCAATGCAATGCAATGCAATGCAATGCAACCACACGTTATGTCTTTAATCAACATGGGAATGAGTTAGTTCTGATGTGCAATGCAATGCAATGTGAAAAGTGAAACAAGGCAATGCAATGCAATGCAATGCAATGCAATGTAATGCAATGCAATGCAATGCAGTGCAAAGCAAAACAAGGCAAGGCAAGGCAATGCAACCATTTACATTTACATTTATGCATTTGGCAGACGCTTTTATCCAAAGCGACTTACATTGCGTTATCCTATACATTTATACATAGGTATGTGCAATCCCCTGGGATCGAACCCACAACCTTGCGTTGTTAACGCAATGCTCTTACCACTGAGCTACAGGAAAGCAACCACACGTTATGTCTTTAATCAACATGGGAATGAGTTAGTTCTGGTGTGCAATGCAATGCAATGTGAAAAGTGCATATGTTATTCTTCAGTGCACAACGTTAGATCGTTAATGCAATGCAATGCAGTGCAAAGCAAAGCAATGCAATGCAATGCAATGCAATGCAATGCAATGCAATGCAATGCAATCCAATGCAATGCAATGCAATGCAATGCAACCACACGTTATGTCTTTAATCAACATGGGAATGAGTTAGTTCTGATGTGCAATGCAATGCAATGTGAAAAGTGCATATGTTATTCTTCAGTGCACAACGTTAGATCGTTAATGCAATGCAATGCAATGCAATGCAGTGCAAAGCAAAGTAAAACAATGCAATGCAATGCAATGCAATTCAATGCAATGCAATGCAATGCAATGCAAAGCAATGCAATGCAATGCAATGCAAAGCAATGCAATGCAATGCAATGCAATGCAATGCAAAGCAATGCAAAGCAATGCAAAGCAATGCAAAGCAATGCAAAGCAATGCAATGCAATGCAATGCAATGCAACCACACGTTATGTCTTTAATCAACATGGGAATGAGTTAGTTCTGGTGTGCAATGCAATGCAATGTGAAAAGTGCATATGTTATTCTTCAGTGCACAACGTTAGATCGTTAATGCAATGCAATGCAGTGCAAAGCAAAACAAGGCAATGCAATGCAATGCAATGCAATGCAATGCCAAGCAATAGCAACACGTGTGTGACATAGCCTATGGGCTAAATCATTTAGAAAATTGAATAGAAATAAAGTTTATATTTTTGAATATAAGCATGTGTAGCCTACTCAGTTCACATGAAAAGAAAGAGACAGAAAAGAGAGAAGCCAGAATCAGTGAACGTAAATTAAATATTGACAAAATTTCCAGGTTTGGGATTAATTGCTATTATTATTATGAGAAATTGACTCCGCCTAGAACTTTGATGCTTCACCAAACTCAGCTCAGACCCTCAGACTGGTCTGACTTAGTTGCTTATATCTTTTCTAACTGGTCAGACTTACTTTCCCAAAAAATCCATCGACTTGAGTTATCTGAGCAATGAAGGCCGTAATACTTAATGCTGTCCACTAGAGGGAGGGACAGGATAATAAGTGTTTTCTACTCTCTTTCCCTGTTTGCATTAGTTTAAATGACAAATAAATGCATGAATTTCATTCATAAATAGGCCATATCTGTGTATCCACTCTCTAGTTTATTTTAAGATATTGTTATTCACACTGGTTTTTGCATTTAATGTTTGTCCATCCAGAACTTTTATTTGTCATGAGCCTACTAGAAAAAAATATATGATTCAACAACACAAACTCTGTTTTTACTCGGCAAATTTGTTTTTCTTTCAAGTAAGCTATAGCCTACAAGTTATCCTGCTTTTTGCCATGGCTTGCCATACTGCCCAGAATAAACAATATTTTCTCCACACGAGATGTTTAAAAACCCTGCATTTAGTTTTTTGTGAAGACGAGCGCATATCTTAAAGGTTCCAGTTCTGTTTAGGCCATTGTAGTTTGTAGGTTGTAATAATTTGTCAGTGCCGCACTCGTACTGACTCTTATTCTGCCTGACAGAAAGAAAAGCTCATAGCTTACTGAAGACGGAGCGGTTTGACCAATCAGATGAAAGGGGCGTTTCAGCGCCGCCCACGTGTGCAAATGAAATATCGAACCCATGAACCGACTTGTAAACCATAAACGAAAAATGAAAAACTAAAAAAAAAAAAAAAAAAAAAAAAACGAATAAACGAGCAGGTTTTCATTTCTCCTTATTCCATTCCAAACAGGAAATGAAATGATCAAAAAGTACATTGACCCTGCAATTGTTCTACGCGTCTCTGGGAATGAGCGTTCAATGTGTCTTTAACTAACTCAAAGTCTTTAAACGAAACGCGTGATTTACGGCCGCGTCAACACGCACCGTTTGTCCGCGTTAACGCGACAACACGCACAGCAGCCAATGAAATTGCTGTATTTGAGACTATATTTGCATATGTGACGCGATGGTATGTTGGTATATACTTATACAAACATCAGACATCATGTTTATTCATGAATGATGTCGTAATGGTATACTGGTATGCACGTATGCAAACATCAGACGTTATATTTGTTCATGAGGGATAATGCATTGGTACGTTGTGAGTGATGTCAGTCTTATGTCATGATTTGTCATGCCCTTTTAAGTTGTTCGTTTAACGTTCTTTCTCATGGTAGAAACGTCAACAGCTTAAACGATGGCTCTTAGAATGGCTCTTTTATTTTAGCAAACTGCCAAAAAAAACTTTTCAGACTGTGTGCAGCTGAACTAAGAAAAGCTTAAGATTGCACAGCGCTGATAAGCATGAATGGCAGAAGAAAAAGACTGCAATTAAAAAACAAAACAAGAGAAAATTAGTTTAATGTAAGCAATAAAAAACTGCACACACCAGCTGTGGAATAAAATAATTGAAATGCACGTTTAACTAGATTAAGGCATACCCCTGTCTTAATTTAAACCCTGTCCATCACCCCCAAATGTTTCACAAAGTTATTTTTGCCACTGTAACTTATGGCTTCCTAAAGACAGGTTTATGGGTAAATAAATGAATAATAATAAAAATATATATACCAGGGCTCAACATTAAGCCTTTTCATTTGTCCTTCGGTCGGTCATTCACTTGTCCGAGTAAAAACATTTGTTTGAACAGGAAAAAAAATAGATTTTTTTTGTGTGTGTTGTAAATATAATTACATAATATAATATTACGAATCAGTATTCTCATCACTGTTCAGTCAGCTTTAACATATATAAATCGGCATATTTATGATATTTTAATCTTTATAAAGGGCATTTTCCCTAATCGTTTTAAATATAGGCCTATGCTTCATCTTTCATTAGAATAATAAGATGCTCACATAAGCATATTGGGGATATGCCGAGATTATCCCAGTTTACTCCTATCTGGGGTAATGAACAATTTATACCTGGTAATAAAGATGGTGGATTTAAGTTATGGAATATAAGACGCATTCAGAAAATGATGGATTTATATGAAGATGGGGTTTTACTTTCATTTGATCAGCTGTGCCAGAAATCCCTAAAAAACATTTTTTTAAGTATTTGCAGTTGAAAAGTTACATGTTATCAAAAGAAGAACAGATACTCTGTATGCCATCTTTATCAAAATTAGAAGAAATAACTCTTGGAAATTTAGAAGGCAAAGGTCATTTATCTGTGTACTATAATTTAATGGTCAAACACAGCACTGAATCAACATTGGACAAATTAAATGCCTGGAAAATGGATATAAAGGAAGATATAGATGAAGTAGACTGGAAATATGCATGTCTTAAAGCACAAACACAGACAATAAATACAAGGTTTAAATTACTTCAATATAAATGGTTAATGAGAACCTATATAACACCTGTCAAACTTCATCAAATGTCCTGTAATATTCCAGATGTGTGTTCTAAATGCTTGGATAATAAAGGTACATTATACCATTGCCTCTGGGAATGTCCAAAAATACAAAACTTCTGGAAGGAGGTTTTAAAATGTATGTCAAATATGTTTGGCATTAAAATTCCTATGAATGTAAAACTTTGCATTCTTGGAATATATCCAATGGACATCATACAAACATCAAAACAGATTAAACTATAGACTTTGGTCTGCTTCAAGCCAGAAGAGCTATTGCATTATGCTGGAAGAGTATGGATGCTCCATCCATGAAAATGTGGATTAAGGAGATATCAAACTGTATCGGACTGGAAACTTATTGCTAAATGCAAGAGGAAAGACTTTGATCGGCTGTGGGAGCCATACATAAATATCATGTAAACTGGGAATGTAGACCTTACAGAAAAACACTTTGTAAACATTGTCTGTAGCAAATTCATATATATATATAAATATATTTTTAAATGTTTATTTTATTTTATTTCTTTATTTCTTTTATTAATGTTATTATTATTTTCTTTACCTTTAAGAAGTGTTAATTGAAGAGGTATATGTGAAAAGGTGTAAGCATGTGTACTTGTTCTGTGGTTATAAAATGAGAAAATGACAATAAACATATATATATATATAAAAAAAGAATAATAAGATGCTAAAGGGCTGTACCAATCAAATTAAACTGCATTAAATAATGTAATACGATTATTTAAAATATTTTTTGAATATACAAATAAGAAATAGTATTTGTACATAGAAATAATATTTATAAACCGCCAGTAGGAGGCGGCAGGCGACCGTCTTAATGAGTGAGTCATTTATTCAAACGATTCATTCAAACGGCTGATTCATTCAGGAATGAGGCAGTTGTAAATTAATAGGAATTCATTTAATCTTTGACTCAACTGATTTGTTCAAAACACTGAATATTTCGGTAATGAAACACAGTTGAGTTTTCCTTTGAGATGCGCTGTGGAACTATTTTCGCTGCTGAAATAGAACATATATTGTATCTAACATTCAACTGACTTAATATTAATTACTTGTTTATTGAACTGTAACTGTAGCCTATCATATGTTATAAATATAAAAACACATTTTGAATGTTTCATTTGTTTCCAAATTCTCGCAGAAACTTGTTATCGTCAGAAGCCTATATATTATATTAGGCTATTGTATTCACTATCAGGTGCCACTTACACTAAATGAATGCAGAATAGTAATTTTTTGTTAGTGACGTTTTAATCTGGCTATTTGTCCGGTCAGGCAAGTAAAATTCTCTTTCACTTGCCCCTTCAAAAAAATCTACTTGGCCCGGACACGCGTAAATGTCGAGCATATTTACATATTACATAATTTAAATATATATTACATATTTTAAATATAATGTACTAATTTCATTATAGCACTCATCAGCCTGCAGCATCCAAGACAATGCTTACTGTAAAACACACAGAGACAGAACAGCACAAACAAACAAACTCATAGTCATAGCAGAACATTTCTCCATTCATATTTTGCTTCCATTTATGTTGATTTATAAAAAAGTGAACAGCACGAGTCAGATAGGATGCACAATATATCGAGAGACATGGAAAGGTTGAGACATGATTTTGACCACTTCATTAAGTTTTGTTTTGTAGAAAACCTTTCTTTAAAGTGAATTTCGTTTTGTATAAATTGTATCTTAATTTTAATAAATTTTTCATCAACCAATTGCCTGGATTTAATAAATAGGAAGCCAGTATAACAGACAATATAATCATGGAGGCGCTCGCGCGGTCACTTGCATTGCACGTTAACTGGAGCGCATCTCATCCTAACTTAACGATACTCACATGCTTTATAATGACATTAACTCTTCAGTTTTGGTTGGCTTTCAAACTACTAAACGCTTTAATTGCGATAGAGGAGTGCGCCAAGGTTGCCCCATTTCCTCATTTCTTTTTCTGTTAGCTGTTGAATTATCATCAATTGTTATTTTACAAAATCCCAGTTTAGAAGGTATTTCTATTTTTGGTAAAGAATTTAAAATATCTCGACTAGCTGATGATACAACTATATTTCTTAAAGACCAAAGTCAAATTCCCCTGTGTATCAATATTATTAATTCTTTCTCTGAAGCTTCAGGCTTATATTTAAATGTATCAAAGTGTGAACTATTCTGTCTGTATGACACTCAACAACCATCGATGCATCATATACCTGTAAAAGACTGTATCAAGTACCTGGGGATTTTCCTTACTAAAGATAGATTGCTCCGCCAACAACTTAATTTTTCACATAAAATAAAGAAAACAAGAACCATCTTTAATTGTTGGTTACAACGAGATCTGTCAATCTATGGGAGAGTACTTATTTCTAAAGCAGAGGGTTTATCTCGTAGTGTTTATCCCTCTTTATTAGGGGCCAAGCCCCGAAGGGGCTGAGGCACCTATTGTATCTGTTAGTTAGGGGCCAAGCCCCGAAGGGGCAAGGCACCTATTGTATCTGTTAGTTTTCTTCTTCTTATTATTATTATTAGGGGCCAAGCCCCGAAGGGGCAAGGCACCTATTGTATCTGTTAGTTTTTAGGGGCCAAGCCCCGAAGGGGCAAGGCACCTATTGTATCTGTTAGTTTTCTTCTTCTTCTTCTTCTTCTTCTTCTTCTTCTTCTTCTTCTTCTTCTTCCGCCAATGCAGTGTTAATTTCGTTAACGAAAACTATGACGAAAAATGTTCGTTGACGACCTTTTTTCCCCTGACTAAGACAAGACGATGAGAGACGACACCCACGTCATTAAACGATAACTGTGACTATATCAACACATGCAATATCGTTGACGAAAAAAGACGAGACTGAAATGTGTTTAAACATTTTTAAAAACCAAAACCACTTATTTGTGTCAAATAAAGGAGACCAGGGCCGGCGCTCCGCACACGCACATCATGCACTGCGCGTAGGGCACCAAGTGCTTGGGGGGGCACCAAAAAATCTGGGTCGTGAAAAATCATCACAATAGGGTACTAGTATAAATAACAAATAAAATATGTCTAAAGCATGTTAATATTGGGTTTAAGTGGTCGTTCAATGAGGCCTATTATATGTTGATCCGACGAAAATTAGGTGTGTATTTAAGTGGTCCAGTGGTAGAATTTTTGCCAAGCGTGTCAGAGGTTCTGAGTTCTAATCCGCACTCATATAGTTTTTTTTTTTTTTTTTTCTCATCAAAACCGATTATGTTTTTTAGTGGTTGTATATCAGGCAGGGACACTTTTTGTGCTTTTTGTTTTCTAATTGTACCGGAGCGAATAGAGAGTCTCTCCACAACGGATTGAAACGCGCGTCTGAGTGAAGGCTGTGCGCGAGCCAGAAACAAACATAGTATCCGCGCCACTGATCGCTCGGCAACGAGCACTTTGATCAGTTGATTTAAAAAAACAACACATTTCAGCGCTAGATCGACTCTTATTTAAAAAACGAATGAAATGAATGCTCTGCTGGTTAACTGGAGATGTTTTGTTTGTTTGTATTGGTACATTCGTGCCGCGAGATGTTTCAAAAGTGGTGGGGACATGTCCTACCCGCAAATTACGCCTATGCGTATGCATGTCCAGGGTAGTGCAAAAGATCCGGGGCTTTAGCCCTGCATGGCTAAAATCTTTTTTTTTTTTTTTTTTTTACTTTGAAACTGCAATTAGAAGAAAAAAACCCCCCACAATCTCAGTGTTTGTATATTTTCATATTCACAGAGTTGTCAAATTATGTACAGAATTATTATATTGTGCCTGACCTTTGCACTTTTAACTTTCTGTGTTTACATTGTTCAGTTCCAAATCTGTGTTTTTAGTAATTGTGGTGGTATTTGGTATTTATAATTTTAACCTTTATATTATTTATTTCTTTTCATGTTTGGTGCCATTGTTAATGTAAAATGATTTATTTGCAGCAGTTATTTTGGAAGTAAAGAGAACCTAACTAAGAAATTCTGAATGGTTGTTATTCCCTTGGTGGGTGGGCACCACCAAGCATTTGTGCTTAGGGCACCCAAATGGCTAGCGCCGGCCCTGCCTAAGGAGACATTGACTGTTTTTTTTACGAGCGTTCATACTTACGGTTGCCAGATTTTAATAATTAAACCCCCAGTCAGAGCTTTTCTGTTAAAAGAACACGTTTTCTACCCGGTCTTTTCAGTATCTGGCAACCATGCGCGCGCGCTCTCGACACTGCTGAAGAAGCGCGGATGATATGAAAACACAGACAAGTAAGCTGGAGTTTAGCGATCTTCATTTAAGATTTTCTACTTAAATTAAAGTGTCTTTCAGTCATTCTGTGTTCTGCCACGAGCCGTTTGCGCTATCTGTGCTACTAAATCTGCGATCAAAATATAGGCTGATATCCAGCAGTGTTTTTAATGTTGATCATAATACGAGCAAGAATGCAGTGTTTTCTGAATATCCACACGATTTCAAATGAGACATTGATTTTATACAACAGTTCAACAAACAGAAGGGTAACATTAAACGATTTACTACATTTAAAACAGTTTTGTCAGTAGGCTTATTGCTCTATTTTGCAACGAAAGCCATAGCAGAACTGCAGCACACAGCGGTGATTAGTGAACGAATCTGTGGCTTTGAATGAATCGTGAGATTCAATGACCCGTTCATAAAAATAGCAGCTTGCTTCCTTACTGAATGAATGAATGACTCCATGACTCACTCATAAAGACAGTGACTTACTTCCTAGCTTTAATTTAATATTTTAAAAGTACCGGTATCACTTCGTTTTTACCATCATTGCATATTTATTGAACATTGTTTAATTTAAATATATATATATATATATATATATATATATATATATATATATATATATATATATATATATATATTGTCCCTTAATGGAAAAAGTGTGTGACTGGCTGCAGTCTAAGTGGAAGAGAGGGGGTACCAGGGGGTAGGGCACTCTAAAAACCACTGAACTAAGGAAAAGGGTTATGTAGAATTGCACAAGTGCTACTGCTAAAGAGTGCAATGTCAATACAGCCTGTTACCTTAATTTAAATTTTTTAACTGAATTGGCCTAGAGATAAAAAATTTAGGACATTTTTTGTTTAAAGACTACATATAAATAGCTACCAAAATTAATGTAGGTAACTGCAGTTTGACTAAAAGTTGACAAAAAACACAATGACTTTTCGTCAACTAAAACTAGACTAAAACTATGAAAGACAAAATGACTAAAATGTGACTAAGACCAATAAGTATTTTCGTCTCAAGATGAAAACTAAGACTAAATCAAAAATGGCTGCCAAAATTAACACTGCGCCAATGGAAGTCTATGGCAGCCCTATGAACCGTACATAGGAAAATGATGAAATTTGGTACACTTCTAGTGATGCTAATGAATAGTAATTTGACCAATTTTTGAGCCTCTAGGACCAACTCTATAGCGCCACCACCAGTTCAAAATTTCAACATTTAAATGGTTATAACTTTTGAACCCTTTGATCTAGAGACATGAAACTTAGTACATCTGATTCCTCTCATCATCGTGATCACAACTAATACCTTACATTAAGACTCCGCCCATTACAGTAGTGGCCATTTTGAAAAGTACAGTATTCAGTTTTTTTGCTACTCCTCCTTCAAAATTTGTCCAATTTTCTCCAAAATTTGCTCATATGATCTTTGGACTGAGCCGCACAGAAATGACTGAACAGATTTTTTTATTCATCTTTGTTCAAAAGTTATGATGTCGCAAACTTAACGAGGTCCACCCAAAATTGCTTAAGAGGCTGTATCTCGGCCAAAGTTTGATCAATTGAAACGAAAATTGGTACACTTCATCGGAAGTATGCTCTGAGGGTCCTTGCCAAAGTTGGAAACAGCGGCTTGGGTCATGAGATATGGAAAATGCAACTACGGGTCATGAGATATGGAAAATGGCTATTTTGGCCAATAACTTTTGAACAGTTTGTCAGAAAATCATAAATGTGGTATCTATGGATTCCTTGCGTCATGCCGAATCCGTGGATACCAATTTTGCTAGGATGGGATGTACCACGTGTCCGCCATTTTGAATTTTGTCATAATTTGCAATAACTTTTAAACTATTTGACATATCTTCACAAAATTTAGTATGGATGATCAACACAATGCCCTGAAGGTACCTGAGAACTTTGAACACAGCGCCACCTAGTGTTCCAGAGGTATAAGGTGTTTTGCAAATATGCTTATAACTTTTGAAAACATAGGTTAAAATTTGATTTCTTTATGTCATTACGTTCCTTGGATTATGCCGATTCCGACGATATCACATTTGTCATTTTCCAAGAATGTGACTGTCCACCATATTGAAGCAAATGGTAAACAGTTTTTTCGCTACTCCTCCTTCAAATCTTCCTCAATTTTGCCCAAAGTTTGCTCAGGTGATCTTTGGACCAAGCCGCACAGAAATGACTGAACAGATTTGTGATATTCGCTACCGTTCCCGAGATATTCATCTGCAAAGTTGACCTAGCCTGTGTTTGTTGCCTTATGCTAGTTAGCTTAGCATAATAATTGGTTAGCATGCTAACCAGATGCCATTCTTTCTAATGTGGCCCTTCATCTATCAGGTTAACCATAAGCTACATTAGCATTAAGCTATCTTAGAATGCTAATCTGGTTAACATGCTTTGTTGTGCTTATTCTTACACTGAAGCCTCTCCTCTGCAGCTTTGTAACTCACGTCCTCTGAGTGGCGCAATGTGTTAAACCACGTGTCACGTGTTTTATTCACAAACACAAATTTCTCAAGACTTTGCCTAGATTTGATGTCTTTATTGCTGAGATTTCCCTTATTGTAAAATCTCTTAAACTCATTGATAACAGTAAGAACAACAAGTTTCTTAAGAACTATGTACGGTTTTTTCTTACTTGTTGAGGAGTCAGTTGTTGTTTTTTTATTTTTTTTTATTTTTATTTTTTTATTTTTGTTAATGTATTCAATGCAGTGCTGTTTCTTCTTTGTAAAAAAAAAACAAACAAAAAAAAAAAAAACCCTTGGAGGAGCAAATTTCGTCTGTACATCCAGGTCTCCTTAAATGGCCATTTTGCGTCGACATTTTACTACATTAGCACTAACCGGCCAAACTATAACAAAGCGTGTTTCGTCCCTATGTTATTTTCTTCGTGCAAAAAAGCTAGCTAAAGTCAACAAACAAAACACTGACACAATAATGAACAAGCAACAGTAATATTCACAATAACATATGGTATTACGGAATAATTAAGTAAACAAAATATCTTCATTTATCTTTGTAAACAAACCTCATTGCTTTTTTTACATTTTTTTTACATTTTTTTTATTCAACTTTCAAAAAAGCTTACAGACATATCAAACATATTATGCATCAAACATAAGACAAACAGATACTGGGGAAAACATACAACAGATCTTCCATTGTACAGAGTAAAACATTAAACTCTACAAATAATTTTTTTCAATAAGAGATGTTTTTACGCTCTTCTTATTTCTAGTGATTGAATTCAATGAGTCATGGAATATTTTAAGATCCTTACAGAAAAAATTAAAGGAGGGTGTTATAGACATTACTTTAGCCTTATGTATATGAAACTTCCCAAGAAGAATTATTAACTTTAATGTGTTATCATCAATTATATCTGAGCCAGTATTGCAGTCCAAGAATAATATCATAGCCTCATAAATTCTAATTATTTTGTAGAATGTATAAAAAACCATCATAGATACCTGCTTCCAAAAGTCTTCAGAATATTTACAATTACAAAATATATGTATGAGAGTTTCAGATTCAAGATCACAAAAACAACATTGTGGTGAGAAATCTTTTTAAAACTTAATAAGAAATGCGTTACACGGATAATACCTGTGTAGTATTTTAAAATGAATTTCCTTGACCTTATTTGGCAGTAAAAATGTATTACTTGCTGACCAGATTGTCTCAATTGAAGGTATAGAATAAATTTTTTTTTTTTCATTTCAGAATTGCTTTTGAACAGCTGATACACTTTCTGATGTAAGAGTTATTACACTTCATATCCAAAATATTAACACTACACCTCCAATAATAAGACAAACCTCATTGCTTAAAGCCCCACTAAGTAGAAATTGTGTTTTTGTCAAACAGCGACCCCTAGAGTCGCTGTGGAATACTTGCACTGTCGTAAATATATTAGCCTATATTATAACGTTTTTACATGATTGTAGTTAAATCACAAGTAAATAGTCTATAGTCTAGGCCTACTGTATAATTTAATTTGTGTTTTTTTTATTGGAATGTAAACATTACAAAATGCCAGATAACATCAATTAAGTTAAATGTACGTCGCATTATTTCATAACATTGGCCGTTATGATGTCATTAGACATGATTATTGCAATTTATCATAATAGTTTGCAAATTGTGCTCGTTTACACTATACAACCTCTACGTTAGGCTTATTTATGTCCTGATAATTATGTGAGATATTGAAAGCTGTTCTCATGATAATCGCAGGAATCAACGTCAACAGCGTCGTACAGGACTAACTTGATAAATACACCTCACAACACCTGAGTTCAGCTGGCAAACTAATTCGTGAGGCATAGCTATCTGATTTATCAAAACGATTCCATTTACTGTCACATAAATGTATTTTTGCGAAACGGATTTAAATTCGATCTTCAATTCTCGCGCTATATGCAGATTTAATGGAGTGCACGTAACCGCAATAAGAGAGAGCAGTAAGCCTGGTAAGATAATTTCGTTTCTTTACTTTTAATGATGAAGATTGTGTGTTAAGCGTCTGCGACTTACTTTCACTTTGATTTGCGATAGTTTGCACGTTGGCTTGATGCAGTTGCTCATCTGCGGTGATGCGTGTTCCAGCGCGTCGTCATATCTGGATATAACATATAACCTATAACACGCTCTCACACTTTTTTTAATTTATTTTTTTTAGCATTTTTGGGAGGAGTACAATATGTTACATATGTGGTTCCAACAACCATATGCATTTACACTTGTCCAGTTTCGTCTGGAATGCGTCTCAGATCTCCTCCTGAAGTGGTTTGAGGGATCGGATTCAAATCCGTTTCAAATGCGTTTCGGAGGGCATTTAAACCTGGACTTTTCACGATCGGATAGCTATCCGATCTGAGAAAACGCATAAAGTGGCCAGGTGTAAACAGCCCCCATGACAAAAACATACGCACGAAAGCCGAAAACAAACGCTGGTTGGCCTCTCACGTCCAAATTTGACGAAGTGGTGGGGGAAGTGACGTATGCCGTAAAGCAGTCGAATTTTGTAGTTCTTTTTGTGATCTGGTTACTACCCGAACACCGAAGTTACATAGTGCCAGTAAAAGCGATACAGACCCTGTCAGGCTATGGCAGACGTGTCATTCAACCTATTGTAAGTCGATGTACCATCACAAGGATCTTGGAAATATATTATGAAGGTTGAAAAGTTACATAGTGTTACTTTAACTGGTAACTCTGCTGTCTCAGATGACGACATCTTTTCCTGTCAGCCACCGTAACTTCTGTTGGTTGCAATTCGCAACCTCACCACCAGATGCCGCTAAAATTGACACACTGCACCTTTAAAAGTAATTGCTGTGCATCCTCAGCACAGTGATAGTCTCTTGGCTAAATACTTTAGTATATGCAGGTGTGCTTGTACTTTTGTTAACTACCTTGAAAATATGAAACATTTATAATGTAAATAATTTAAAAAAAATTGTGTTTATGATATATTAGTAAATATATATGCAATATATTACACATGCAGTACCATATCTGATCACATATAGCCTACATCTATATATTATGAAGTGTATTACTGAATATAAAATTACATACATTATTTTATATTAGTAAATATATTGTCCTCATATTTTTCAATATATGTAAAGGGCAATTCCTTATGTATTCAATATATAGCTAGTAATATATTACAGTTTTTCTGAATTGCTAAAACACTAAACTCCATTCTCTGAACCAAATTCTCAATAGCCTAAATCAATTTGTTGAATAAATCACTATTTCTGTAAAACCTTTTCGCACTGTGATACCTTTGTGCTGCAAAACACTAAACACAAGAGGCAAAAGTTAAACAAAACTACAATACTGTTGTCATCGTTTACACACAATTCATAATTGTTCACACTTATTTTTAATGATGTGATTAAACTAACTGTATTACAGTTTTTCTTGTTTGCTTAAACACATTTCTTGAAACTATGCCTCGTATTCTCAAAACAGTAAACAAATCCATAACGCCTCACCTAGTTCCCCAAACATCCTATTTTCAGGTCAAAATGAAGCAAAACCATTCATTCTTGCTGAAAAACCAAACTTTGCCCTCAGACATCACACACAAGCCCTCACAAACACACACACTACAACATAGTCTTACACACTGGTGCAATAAATTCAAAACAACATTTCCAAAACTGGTAAGTTATGTTGCTTGTGTTTCCTCCCGTCACAAACCTTTTCACATGATGAACACAAAAGACACAACCAATTGATACATTGGGACATTTTTATTCCTTAATTTACTGTACAGTACAATACACAAAAAAAAAAAAAAGAAAAAAAGAAAGAAAGAAATACTCTGCCCCAGCATCCCGTCTTTGGTCTGGGACATCACAGGCTATATTGGCCCTAGCCAGGCAGAGGGGGTAAAATCCTCTTGCTGTTCCCCGCTGGCACGCATCAACTGAAATATTTGGCAGGCTTCTTCCATTTCATCGTCTCTGTGTCCTAGAAAAATCGAAGTACTGATTACTGTAACTGTAACACATCCTTTTCACAAAATGGAAGCATTCAGAAAACTCTATCTGTATGTGAGGCAATTTGATGCATTTCTTTTTATTACAGTAGTATAGTGCAACAGCCACAGTACATGTATGTGTTGCAACAGCACAGTGTACTGCACTCAAAAGTTACAGTAGAGAGCAGTCTGAAGCACATCTACTGTACCTGTTTTTCTCCTGGAAGGTTCTTATGATCGAGGCGACGGTGAAGCGACTCAAGTTTGGCTGTACTCGTTGCCCAGCCTCCCTCATAGTCATACCATGGACAAAGACATGGGCAACTAGAGTGGCACTGCTTGTCTCTTTGGCCTTCTCCTTCACTTTCCTCATCCTCTTCCTTCACCTCCTCCTCCACTCCCTACTGCTCTTCCTCCTCCACCTCCTACTTTTCCTCTTCCTTCACCTCTTCCTCCACTCCCATCTACTCTTTCTCCTCCTTCTCTCCTCATCCACTCCAGTGTCCTCAACCTCTTCCTTCATGTCTTTCTGGATCCATTGTTCCAAAACCCAATGAACTTGACTCTATATCTATATTGAAGGTTCTGATTGGTGTGTGATCAATTTTGTCTCTTTGTGTTTCCACTTGGGTAATTGTGTGCTAACTGAGCTGAAGCTGTGCTGACTTGAGTGAGCAATATTGAATGCTAGGGCAATGAGAAATTAAGGGATTTGTGGGTAGAGTTTTGCAGTGACAGTTCAACAAATCTGACTCGTGTCAAAACAGGAGAATAGTGTTTAGTATACGTATTTAGTATTAGAATAAAGTTTAGGGAAATGGGTGTGCTTTTTGATAAATGGCGTTATGATTTTGACATTTTAGTTCAAAAGCCTATAGTGTTTAAGAAAGAAAAACTGTAATATACACAGATTTTGTGTCTCAGATAAGGTCCAGTTCTGGTTTATTTCTTTGCTCTTGGCTAACATGCATTGCTATGGCCTGCTTGTGGCCCAGATATGGCAAACAGGAGTGAGCCACCCAAGGGCCATCATTCCACGCTGCATGTGAGCCAGATCATCTTTCCACATGTGCTAGATGTGGGCCGGATCTGGGACGTCACAATGTTGCTATGTGGGACGTGTCCCCAACTAAGCAAGCCAAAAGCCAAAGGCGATGGTGGCTAGAAACTAAAACTTGAGGGCATGAATCGAGCAGGCTAAGTGGTCGTAAAAAAAATAGTCACACTTGTGCTCTCCAGTCAAAAATGACCGACCATAGGAAATGAATGGAAAATCGAAAAAACTCAGTGAATTTTTCTGTGTACAATCTACAAATCAGCCAAGATGCAGAAAAAAAGGGCACAGCAATGAAGGGGTGAAACTCTAAAACATCAAGAGTGCAAAACAGACACACCTCCTCACACACACCCACACATTCTTGTACATCTATCTTTTATGAGGACATTCATTGACACAATGCAATCTCTAGCTGCTTACCCTAACCTTACCCATCACAACTAAGTGCCTAACCCGAACCCTTACCCTAAGCCTACCCTTAACCTTATTATAACCTTATCCCAAAAACCAAGTCTTGACCCTCAAACAGGCCTTTAAAGGGCTCTCAGAAAGTGAGGACCGGCCAAAATGTCCTCACTTTACTCTCTTTGTCCTCACTCCAATGGTCTAAAACTCAAACTGGTCCTCACAAAGATAGTTGTACAAGTACACACACACACACACACACACACACACACACACACACACACACACACACACACACACACACACACACACACACACACACACACACACACACACACACACACACACACACACACACACACACACACACACACACACACACAATTATAAACACAAATGAACTGGTAGGGCTATTACCATACAGCATAATTGAGTCAGAAGACTGAAATAAGAGAATAAGAGGTTGAAATGAGATCAGAAACAGATGGATTAAGCTGTGATAAAGCATTCCTGTTTATTTTTGTAAAATTTGTATTGAATTTTAATGTTACGTGTAAAATGCTTTTTCTGTATTTAGGTTTGACTGCAGTAATAATAATGCAAAAATGTGTACACTTCAAATCAAAATATATATTTTTATTTATAAACCTTGACAAAAAGTATTATTTGAGAATATTTAAAAAACACATTGACATTCACATCTTAAAAGTAAGTAATTTTGTCCAAAAACTACTAGAGAATTCACAAACCTCTCCATAGAGAGCTATACAGGCACCTAGTGGTAACACCATGAAATTAAATGTTTTATTTAATTTTCTCTCAACAGATGATTTAAATCTGATTTAAAACATTGGATTTTTAAAGGCCTAGTCTCTATTTTAATTTTCAGGTGTCCAGTCTCTTCTGACAGGGAAGATAACAAGTGTGACTTCCAAATAAGGAGCATTGGTAAAGGCGTATTTTTTATATATATATTTATTGGAATACACAAAGGGTACAGCAATATTAATAATTGTATACATTCCTTTTTTCTTTTTTTTTTCAACTACTAAGGGTGGACACAAACATTTATGTGACTGTTTACAGTCATAACCCTCAGTGAACCCTGACCCCTCTCCCACCCACAAGGAGGAAAATAAAACAGAAGTATATTTGCAAATTACACAAAAATAAACAAAATAAATAAAATAATAATACAAATAAAAAAGGGAAGAAAAATACGTAAATACCCACAATCAATCCTGCATCCAGAAAATTATACATAAAAATATATATAAAAAAAAAAATATATATATATATATATATATATATAAAGAGATATATCCATATAGGTTAATTAAAAATACATTTTACAAATCAGCAAAGATAGATGGTGTATTCTTAACAAAAATAAGAGGATCCCAGTTTTTTATAAAATTTGTCAGTGGAACCTCTTGATGCAAATTATATTTTTTTGTAAAGATAGCCAAAGATAGCAATCAAAGGGCATGGTTCGATGGAAATATTAAGGACGTTAGAAAAAGTATCAAAAAAGGAATACCAAAAATCTTCCAGCTTTGGACAAGTGAAAAATATTAGGGTATCAGCAAGAGCCAGAGAACACCTATTGCATGTGACATCCATGCCTGGAAATAGCTTACTTCATTTGTAAGATGAATTCTATGGAAAACCTTAAATTGAATCAGACTCAGTCTGGCACAGGATGATAAAGAATTAACCCAACCAGCAGCCATTTCCCACCATTCCTGATCCAAATTAAGTCTGAGTTCTGTCTCCCATTGATGTATAAACCAAGGAGAAGGCAAAACATAAGGAGGAATTAAATTGTATAAAATGGATGTAGAGTCATGTTTCTGTATTAAGCACTTCTCATATAAAGAAGGTTCAGACAAGTTTGGGAAGGAAGGACAGAGAGAAAATTGCATACTTGAATAAAACGAAACAAGTTAGACTGGTATATTGAATTTCTTTGCAAGATCAGAAAAAGTTGTGAGAGCAAAATTAGCCAGAGCAAGACCCCCATCTTTTTTATGTCTCTGAAGATATGCCTCACTTAACCTGGGAGGTCTGCCCTGCCATATATAAGTAGAAATAGCCTCATCCAACAGTTTAAAGAATTACTTTGGTAAAAACACTGGAAGGGCCTGAAAAAGGAACAAAAACCTAGGTAAAATATTCATTTTGAGTGACTGAATTCTACCAAATAGTGTAAGAGGTAACTTATTCCAACATTGCAAATCTAATTTAACTTGAGTGAACCATTAAGAAAAATAATATTATTATAGAGGATTTTGATAGTATCTAGATGATATTATAGTTTAAAGGAGTGCAAAATATTTACTCCCAAGTAACAAAACTTTGTGGAGGATACATGAAATGGCAAGGTCTCCACTGGGATTTGTTTAGCCAAGTTATTTACTGGGAAACATTCACTTTTGTTTATATTAAGCTTATAACCAGAAAAAGATCCAAAATTGTTAAAAATATTTAAAAGATCTGAGACCGAGCCGACAGTTCGAAACAAAAAGCCATCAGCGTAGAGCGAGACACCATTCTGTCCCTCCTCTAACAATACCTCAATAGAGTGGGGAATTTTTCTAGGCTATGGATAGAGGTTCTATTGCTAAAGTGCATGGCAGTGCATTATAGTGGTGAAAGAGGACAACCTTGATGAGTACCTCTTGTGAGGGGGAAATATTGGGAACACAAAAAATTAGTTCTCACACCTAGCAACAGGAGCAGTGTACAGAAGGCGAATGCATGACGTGAAAAATGAGCCTAAGCCAAATCTAATATATTAAATAAATAATTCCACCTAACCCTAAGGCCTGTTCTGCATCTAATGAGATGACTGGAATCTCACTTGATGGAGAAAAAATTATATTTAAGAGTCGTTGAATATTTAATGATAATTGTCGCCCCTAATGAAACCGGTTTGATCTTCAGAGATTATTTTAGGAAGACAGGGATCCAGACGGCAAGCCAGCACCTTTGCCAATAGTTTAACATCAGAATTTAACAAACTTATGGGCCTCCAATTGCCGGTAAAGGCGTATTTGATAAAAAATACTGGTGCAACTACAGTTGTGTACAGTTACTTTAGTTTATATGGTCTATTCAATCTGGTTGTAGAGCCTTTAATGTACACATATTATCCTCTTGTCGAATTCAAATGGGTCAAGCAGTCCCAATCAATTCCATTCAAAACTCATCACAGGCTGCGTTTAAGTCCACTTTTTTTTATGCCCATGCCTCACTAACTTCCCTCTGTCTCGTTCAATCAAACCTACATCAGAATGCCCACTAAGAACCTTTGCCATGGGTTTAAATGGAAGGCCCTAAGCACTTGATCACTTGTGGGTAAATTAAGTGTGAGAACTGCGTGTTGCTGTTATGATCGTCACAATCAGTCTGCGGATCTATCTATGGAACATATGAGTACTTGCTCCCTCGAAAATCGAGGGTCTGCCCAAATGCAGGCAGAATTTTTGGTCACAAATTTATAATACTCTAATGCATTAATAACTTTTAACACTAATACATTTGTAAATTCAATATATACATTATGTGTGGTTTACGTCTCAAAATACTTTTAGGGCTACTGTATATGTAGAATATCAGATTCCAGGACTATAACTTTAATAGTTTTAATACGTTTTAAAATAGCTATACTAAAAAATATGCTATAAATGCATCAAGTCATTCCACTGAAAACACGTTTGCCCTACCAAACACATTTGCACCAGTCCTGGGGTCAGATGTTGGGTAGGTGATGGTCATGTTTGTGCCTGTGTTTACTCTTCAGTTCAGGTGCTGGTGAGGTGGTACTGTTGGTCAGCTGTGGAAAGTATTGAGGCTGCAAAACAAAATTTCTCCTATCAATGAATAGCCAAATAATGTGAAGTGAGCAACATGCATGACAAGATTGGAAACCCAAGTAATTTTTACAGTTCTATGCTGCAGTTTTAAAATCTTTGATTCCTCCAGAAATTTGTCTAGCTATTGTCATTTTTAAACATAATTTAAGTAAATCCCAATTCTCTAGTTTTCATCTCTTGTTTTCAACCAAAATCCGAAGTCTGAACGACGTTGAACTCTATATCCTGTGCCTGCTGGGTAGTTTCAACATTATTTGTTGTTTATTATTATCATTATTTGTATTCCTCTTTAAAAGAAAAAAGTATCAGCTGCAGTGGCAGACATTTGGTTTTTGGCCACTGAAAATGTGTACAATTTGCCAATTTACTCATCGAATCACATTAAAATTACACAAAAAAATTGCTGTAAAAAACGGCCAAATTTTACAGTAACATGCTGTTTTCCATTAAAACAGCAATATACCGTAGAAAAAATGCATTCTGGGTGATATTTGTTGTTTTCGAGAAAGTAGCCTACAGGAATATACTGTGAATTAACAGCGCTCAAAGTCGACACTCAGAGGCTGTGTTCCAAATCATACCCTATACCCTCATTCACTATTCCCTACATTGGTTCACTAATATAGTCCACATGACTGAGTGAACAATTTCATAGTTCTCTTACGAGAGGTCTCTCGTACTTGCGTAAGAATATCTTACGCTAGGGGAAAACCTCTTTTCCTCGAGATATTGAAGCCAAAAATTATCCTTAATTTTGCAATAATGTAAAACGCATTGCAGCAGCATGCAGACATGGGCGAGACAGCTCGCGCGCCCATTGGCTGCTCTGCGGCAACTGCACCAGCCTATCGATAGAGGCTCCTCATGACGTCAGAACCAATGAGGGCGCTTCGCGCCCAATACGTCATGTCCCGCCGAAATCGGGTGGGGCCAGGGCTATAAATACGGCCCAGAGAGGCTGGTTTGGTCAGTTTTTTATCTCTTCAGCGGGCTCACGCATCGCTGGATCCTGAGAGGAAGCCGCGCCGTCTGATTACAAGCACCCAGCGGGATTACTCTGCATCTGAAGCTGCCGGTCGACAACTCGCCGCCTTCAGTCGCCGTTCCTGCTGACGCTTTCCGGCGTACATATCCTTTTCTCTGTTACTGTGTTTTGTGTATGTGTGTGTGTTCGCCGCCGCGACACACACTCTCATTGCACTAAAAGAGCCGGACGTCTTTTTCAAGACGCCACTTTTCCCCCCAACCCGCAAAGCTCGCCGGTGCGCCCGCTTGCCTTGCCTGCTTGGAGGATGATACCTGCTCTCCCTCTGTTCGAGCCGCGCAAACCGCGCCGTTCACAGGGGATGTCAGGAGCGGACGGTCACGGGGCTAGCTTTCTCTCTCCCTCTGTTCGAGCCGCGCAAAATGCGCCGTTCACAGGGGAGGCTGGAAGCGGACGGTCGGGGTTAGTTTTTCTTTACGTACAAGAAAGCTACCCTGCCTCTGCGCCCCATTCACGCGTCAATCATGACGCTCTTATATGCTCGTGCATCTGAAAGCCTTTGTGTTCCCCCCTGTGGCTCAGTGGCGGAATTTTTGGTTTTTCACACGAGAGACCGGGGTTCGAATCTCGGTCTGACGGCAGATTAATTATGCCTCCAATGCTTCGCTCTGTCAGTTCCCTGAAAGGCGACTGCAGATGTGCATTTTGCAGCCAACGAGCGCCTTGTACAACCCGCTCGCCTGCACCCAAACACCGTTTCTATGGTTCCCGTGCGTCACTGGCGAAAGGAGAAAAGAGCGTTAAAATGTCCCGCCGCGGCTGGGCCGAATTCTATTTCTCATACATTTCTCATTCCCCTCTGAAGTTCAGGCGACTGGAAATGTCATACTGCAGTGAGCGAGCCTGTTGTAATGCACGCACGCCTGCAGACAAACGCCAGCATGTTGACGCTCTCTGTTTCTATGGCAACTTCTCGCTCGTTCAGTTCCAGTAAATGCGACTGTTCCAGTGTATTCTGCAGTAAACAAGTCGGCGACACAGCCCGCTTGCCTGCACACAAACGCCGCTTTACGGCTACCCAGATAAATCCCATAGAGTGTATTTTCTGGTGTTCCGGCCACGGCCGATGGTGTTATGAGTGTGGACGAAATGCCCACTGCCCAGTGCTCATTCCTACACAGAAACACAGGTTTCTCTGATAATACTCGCGCTATATAAAAGCCTTTGTGTCTTCCCCTGTGGCCCAGTGGCAGATTCTCAGATTTTCACGCGAGAGACCCGTGTTTGATCCCGGGTCTACCGGCAAAAAAACAAAAAAAATTTTGCCGTCAATGCTCGCTCTGTCAGTTCCCTGAAAAGGCGACTGCAGATGTGTATTTTTGCAGCCAACGAGCGCGTTGTACAACCCGCTCGCCTGCACCCAAGCACCGTTTCTATGGTTTCCGTGCCACTACCTCCATTCTCACACATTTCTCTGGAAATGTCAATATTGCAGTGGACGAGCCTACTGTAATACACGCACACCTGCAAACAAACGCCAGCATGTTGACGCTCTCTGTTTCTATGGCAACTTCTCGCTCGTTCAGTTCCAGTAAATGCGACTGTTCCAGTGTATTCTGCAGTAAACAAGTCGGCGACACAGCCCGCTTGCCTGCTCACAAACGCCGCTTTACGGCTACCCAGATAAATCCCATAGAGTGTATTTCCTGGTGTTCCGGCCACGGCCGATGGTGTTATGAGTGTAGACGAAATGCCAACTGCCCAGTGCTCATTCCTACACAGGAACACAGCCCGTCGCACAGGGCTCGCGCACATGAAATCGACCCAGATCGATTGCGCATTAAATGTGGTAAATGTGCCCACTGCCCAGTGCCCACAAACACTACGTTCTGCATGTCTCAAGGTTTCTGCAAAACGAAACCAACATGCATTCGCTCTGCTCAGGCAGACAATGCTCTCAGTGTTGTAAATGTGCCCGCTATCCCACGCCCACATTCACACATAGACATGACAGGTCTTACGGGACTCGCCCAGCCCTCCCCCTCTCGGTTGACCACCGCAGAGGAGTCGAGCGCGGGCAATCTGCCCGCTGTTATCAGCGCGCCCCCTGCCTCAAATGTCATAAGCGCGACGCTTATGTTGCAGCACACTGAAGCCCCTCTGTCGCTGAGCGACCAGAGCGCGCTTCGCATTCAACCCCTAGCCATTCGTGCAAACGCATGGGCAAGGCTACCCGGGGTTTCGAAGTGGGTGCTAGACATTATAGAAAGAGGCTATTCGCTACAGTTCGGTCGACGCCCGCAACGCAGAGCGGCGCGAATCGATACTACGGTGAAAAAGGAAGTAGCACACCTACTTCGGGCCGAAATAGCGAAGTTACTGAGCAAAGGGGCTATAGAACCCCTATCACAAGCTCAGAGCGAAGGGGGCATGTACAGCAGATATTTTCCGGTACCCAAAAAAGACGGGGGTCTCAGACCCATTTTTAGATCTAAGACGACTAAACAAAGCACTTCTGAAACGACGGTTCAGAATGCTCACGACCAAGAAAATCCTCTCGCAAATTTGCCAAGGGGACTGGTTCATGTCGTTAGATCTGAAAGACGCTTATTTTCAAATACAAATAGCGTCACGTCACAGGCGAATTTTGAGATTCGCCTTCGAGGGCCAGGCATATCAGTACACAGTCCTGCCATTTGGCCTATCCCTGGCACCTCGCGTATTCACGATGTGCATGGATGCAGCGCTCGCACCCCTCAGGCTCCGAGGCATACGAGTGCTGAATTATTTGGACGATTGGCTGGTTCTAGCTCGATCACAGTCGGAGCTCATAGAACACAGGACCATATTACTCGATCACCTCGAGAATTTAGGTCTCACAGTCAATTGGGCAAAGAGTTCACTGTCTCCCAGTCAGAAAATATCTTTTCTGGGCACAGATCTGGACTCGCTGTCTATGACAGCACAGCTGTCGCCGCAGCGCAGACTAAGTATTCAGCGCATGACAGAGATTTTTTGCCACGGCGCTTATTTAGTCCCGCTCAAAAAGCTTCAAAGGATGCTGGGTCTCATGGCTTCAGCATCCTCAGTGCTTCAGCTGGGTCTGCTTCGCATGTGCCCGCTGCAGTATAGGTTGAAAGCGCGCGCCGCGCAGAGCTTGGACCTCCGGTCTCGCGCGCCTCAAGGTCGATCAGAAATGCGTCGCAGCTCTGAAACCTTGGACAGTGACCGACTGGTACCGGTCAGGTGTAAGCCTGGGGACTTCCTCGAGTGTGAAGGTGGTGTCTACGGACGCCTCAACCTCGGGATGGGGAGCGCTGCTCGAGGGCAGACCGTTATTTGGCCAGTGGTCAGAACGGGAAAAGCTTCTGCATATAAACTGCCTGGAAATGATGGCAGTCGACAACGCGCTGATGCGCTTTTGTCCTCAGATAAAAAGACACCACGTCTTGGTCCGTTCGGACAACATGTCAGTGGTGGCTTATATAAATCACCAAGGAGGTATCAGATCCAGAATCCTTCACAGGCTGACGGAACGCCTCCTGGTCTGGGCTCAGCACAATCTGCGCTCGCTCAGGGCAGCGCATGTGCCCGGCCATCTGAATGTGGGACCAGACAGACTGTCCAGAAACAATCTGCCGACAGGAGAATGGTCTTTACATCCACAGACAGTCAAAATGCTATGGAGGACATTTGGCAGAGCGGAAATAGACCTATTTGCGTCTCAAGAGAACGCTCATTGTCAGGAATTCTTCTCCAAGAGCAGGGATGCGCTGGCCCCGCTGCCCGCTCTATGCGTTTCCCCCTGTCACGCTCCTACCCCAGGTGTTAGAGCGAATCAGGGAGAGCGGATGCCCAGTGCTACTCGTCGCCCCATTTTGGACAAACCAAGTCTGGTTTCCAGTCCTGATGCAGCTGACGAGTACCGCCCCGTGGCCGATACCGGTGAGGAGGGATCTCCTCTCGCAGGCGAACGGCTCGATCTGGCATCCTCGCCCGGAGCTTTGGTCCCTACATGTGTGGGCCATCAACGGGTACCTGTTAACCTCCCAGCGGGAGTGTTAAACACGATCACGCAGGCTAGAGCTCCATCTACGAGGCGGCTCTATTCCTCAAAATGGTCTGTGTTCACTAGCTGGTGTACAGCGAGTGGCACTTCACCCTCACGCTGTGGGGTGCCGGAGGTTCTCTCCTTTTTACAAGAGCTTCTGGATAAGGGCAGAACCCCATCCACGCTCAAAGTTTATGTGGCGGCCATAGCAGCGTTCGCTGAACCACCGCTTGGCCAGTCATTAGGAAGGAACGATCTGGTCATTCGCTTCCTTAGAGGAGCTAAGAGGCTGAACCCTCCCAGACCACCCTCAGTTCCCGTTTGGGACCTTTCCACGGTTCTGGAAGCCATGAAAGGTGCCCCATTCGAGCCAATACGGTCAATAGACCTGAAACTCTTGTCTTTCAAAACAGTGTTTCTTCTGGCTCTCGCTTCAGTGAAGCGCATAGGGGATTTGCAAGCGCTCTCAGTGAGCGCGACGTGTATGGAGTTTGGGCCGAATGACTCGAGAGTCATACTCAAACCAAAGCACGGATATGTTCCTAAATCCCTCAACACACCGTTTAGGGCACAGGTTATCTCCCTGTCGGCCCTGCCGGTATCTGAAGAGGAAGGGGATGCAGGCTTCCTTTGCCCGGTCAGGGCGTTAAGAGCCTATGTGTCTCGCTCATCTGTTTTCAGACAGACGGAGCAGCTCTTTGTTTTGTTCAGCGGACGTTCTAAGGGACTAGCTGCATCAAAACAGAGTCTATCCAGATGGATAGTTGATGCTATAGCGCTAGCTTACACATCCAAGGGCCTGCAATGCCCGATAGGTGTCAAAGCGCACTCCACAAGAGGCATGGCCTCGTCGTGGGCTTGGTCCAGTGGGATTGCCTTGCAAGATATCTGTATGGCGGCAGGCTGGGCCTCCCCGTCTACATTTATAAGGTTTTATAACCTCGAGGTTCCCGCTTTGCAAGCTAGGTTGCTCTCGGTTTAATTTTTCAGTATTGCCCTCCCGATGCTATCGGCTCGGGATGCTGAAACTGCTAGAGCGTCGATCACTGATCGCCTATATACTTCTGTGGGCAATACGTTAGTCCCCCATATTTACCAGTCCAGGCTGAGTTCGCCCTGGCTGTGTGGAACACTTGATATAATATGCTCTTATCAGAGCTCAATGTTACAGGAATGATGCTATTCTAGCCCCTCTTCCCGGATTCTCTGTGAGTCCCTTGTGATTAAGCACTGTATGAGCCCCGGGCACCTGCCCTTGGGACGTTAGTGTTATGTCTCAAGCACGCACGGCGTTTTACATTGTGTTCCCCTAGCGTAAGATATTCTTACGCAAGTACGAGAGACCTCTCGTAAGAGAACGTACTCGGTTACTAACGTAACCTCGGTTCTCTCTAGAAGAGGGAACGAGTACTTGCGTATCTTGCCGTGCATGCGTCATGTTCTGATTCGCTTCAGCGATGAAAAAAACTGACCAAACCAGCCTCTCTGGGCCGTATTTATTTATATATACACAAAGGCTTTTATATAGCGCGAGTATTATCAGAGAAACCTGTGTTTCTGTGTAGGAATGAGCACTGGGCAGTGGGCATTTCGTCCACACTCATAACACCATCGGCCGTGGCCGGAACACCAGAAAATACACTCTATGGGATTTATCTGGGTAGCCGTAAAGCGGCGTTTGTGTGCAGGCAAGCGGGCTGTGTCGCCGACTTGTTTACTGCAGAATACACTGGAACAGTCGCATTTACTGGAACTGAACGAGCGAGAAGTTGCCATAGAAACAGAGAGCGTCAACATGCTGGCGTTTGTCTGCAGGCGTGCGTGCATTACAACAGGCTCGCTCACTGCAGTATGACATTTCCAGTCGCCTGAACTTCAGAGGGGAATGAGAAATGTATGAGAAATAGAATTCGGCCCAGCCGCGGCGGGACATTTTAACGCTCTTTTCTCCTTTCGCCAGTGACGCACGGGAACCATAGAAACGGTGTTTGGGTGCAGGCGAGCGGGTTGTACAAGGCGCTCGTTGGCTGCAAAATGCACATCTGCAGTCGCCTTTCAGGGAACTGACAGAGCGAAGCATTGGAGGCATAATTAATCTGCCGTCAGACCGAGATTCGAACCCCGGTCTCTCGTGTGAAAAACCAAAAATTCCGCCACTGAGCCACAGGGGGGAACACAAAGGCTTTCAGATGCACGAGCATATAAGAGCGTCATGATTGACGCGTGAATGGGGCGCAGAGGCAGGGTAGCTTTCTTGTACGTAAAGAAAAACTAACCCCGACCGTCCGCTTCCAGCCTCCCCTGTGAACGGCGCATTTTGCGCGGCTCGAACAGAGGGCGAGAGAAAGCTAGCCCCGTGACCGTCCGCTCCTGACATCCCCTGTGAACTGCGCGGTTTGCGCGGCTCGAACAGAGGGAGAGCAGGTATCATCCTCCAAGCAGGCAAGGCAAGCGGGCGCACCGGCGAGCTTTGCGGGTTGGGGGGAAAAGGGGCGTCTTGAAAAAGACGTCCGGCTCTTTTAGTGCAATGAGAGTGTGTGTCGCGGCGGCGAACACACACACATACACAAAACACAGTAACAGAGAAAAGGATATGTACGCCGGAAAGCGTCAGCAGGAACGGCGACTGAAGGCGGCGAGTTGTCGACCGGCAGCTTCAGATGCAGAGTAATCCCGCTGGGTGCTTGTAATCAGACGGCGCGGCTTCCTCTCAGGATCCAGCGATGCGTGAGCCCGCTGAAGAGATAAAAAACTGACCAAACCAGCCTCTCTGGGCCGTATTTATAGCCCTGGCCCCACCCGATTTCGGCGGGACATGACGTATTGGGCGCGAAGCGCCCTCATTGGTTCTGACGTCATGAGGAGCCTCTATCGATAGGCTGGTGCAGTTGCCGCAGAGCAGCCAATGGGCGCGCGAGCTGTCTCGCCCATGTCTGCATGCTGCTGCAATGCGTTTTACATTATTGCAAAATTAAGGATAATTTTTGGCTTCAATATCTCGAGGAAAAGAGGTTTTCCCCTAGCGTAAGATATTCTTACGCAAGTACTCGTTCCCTCTTCTAGAGAGAACCGAGGTTACGTTAGTAACCGAGTACGTTAATTCAGTTAATTTTTTAAGTTAATTCAGACACTGATGAACACCTGCTGTTAACAAGCAGAATCACTGAAGGAAAGAGGAACAAGAAGAACAGAAAAAAAGATTAAATCAACTAAAGATAAAATACATGAAATCTCAGAAGATCTAAGCAGAGCATTACCAGCTTCACTTATTACTAACCAGTTGACTTTATTAAGTGTGCTTGCTGAAAGCAGCACACTTATTGTTCTTCTTAAGTTTTCTTATTATTAAGTGTGCTTGCTGAAAGTAGCACACTTGTTGTTCTTCTTAAGTTTTCTTATTATTATTAAGTGTGCTTGCTGAAAGCAGCACACTTATTGTTCTTCTTAAGTTTTCTTCTTCTTCTTCTTCTTCTTCTTATTCCCGGGAGAGAAATTTTGGCCAGCTCCTGCGCCTAGGCCTTTTGAGACAGAGACACCGTTCCAACTTTAAAACGTCCGGTCAGTACCGGTGTAAGTTGCTTGGGAAGATGACATCACGAGTCCATGTCGTTCGTCCGCCATATTGGATTGAACAGAAAGCGAAACTAAATTTTCACAGGTCACAAATTTGGTCCGAACTTCACGAAACTGGACGTACATGATCCTTGGACCAAGCCTCACAAAAGTTACTAGAAGGATTTTTGATTTTCGGAAGCGTTTGCCCGTCACAGCCAAACGAAATCGGTGGCGTAGTCGCTAAACAGGAAGTCGTCCATATCTCAGGAACGCTGTCACGTATCGAAACCAAACTTTGTACATGAACTCGGGACTCCAATGTGAGGAAGCACAAGATCTGATTTTTATTTTTTTACATTTTATTTCAGGCTAATTGACAAACCCATTTACGTATGTCTATGCACAAGTTTCACCTCACACTTTTAATGTTAATGCATTTAGACAGTAGGTGGCACTGTTGTATTACATTTCACAGAGCTGCCAAGTCAGTGTATAGACTGCATTCGTTTTTACTAGGTTTGTCTTAATAAATGCAGGGCCTGAATTTCGTTTTTTGCATCGGTCTAATTTAATCATCTTCATTTATTAATATATACAGATTTGTATGCATGAATTGTGCATTTCCAGTTCTCAAAACAGTTAATAACAACAACAAAAAAAAACTTTATACAAAATACATCATGCTCTTCTTCGCTAACCGAACAAACAATTCATTGTCTGTGGCTGTGTTTGTGCGCACGGGAAATATGCTGCGCATAACAATAGAAAACAAGGAGAAATGCGCAGTCACATGCTCAAACAATCAACAACGTCTCTCTAGAGGTGCGTTGTGGACTGCGAAGTGGACTTCACAGGGTTTTCCGCCATCTTAAGTGAGATTCCAATCCAAAGGGAGCGAACATGTTCAGTTCGAAGGGCACTGCGCACGGCATAGGGAATAAGGGAACATCGATACATCACTTCACAGGAAGTGGAGAGCGATGATCACCCAACTGTCATTTCGCGCACCACGTCATCACCAGTCAGAACGGTCATAACTAACGATGGAGGAGTTTACGTATGTGTGTAAGTATTCATACATTTCGCCATTGTTATACAAATGACAGTATTTTAACGGTTATTGTTGTGAATATTACATATACTACTTTTGATGATTATAATTTACCTCAGTGAATGCAGCCAGCTTAGCTAGTTTGTGAAGTAAAGTGATTTTATTTTAGGTAGTTGTAAAATAGTGCAATATAATTGTAAATATATAATATAATAATAAAAATTAAAATATGAATGTTGTTGGCATCCGTCTGTCTCTTGAGACAATGGAATATGCGTCAAAGAGTCTCTTTGGTTGGTATGCAGCGCCTGCTGTGACTGTACAGTCCAATTTTGGAACGGCAGGCTCTATTGCAGTTGCTGCAGGTGTAGTATGGGCCTGGGTCTGGATCTGTTGGTGCTATATCTGCGGGTAAAACCCTCTGTCTGCGCTTTCTCCGCTCTTCCCACTCGTCCTCTTTTTTCTTCTCGGACACTTTGATGCCTGCTTCGACAACCTGCCTCCATCTGCAGCGATCTGCAGCTGCTTCTTCCCAGACTGCTGGATTGATGTTGCCTGCCTTCAAGTCTCGTTTACAAACGTCTTTGTAGCGAAGAACAGGCCTTCCTGCTGGTCTGGAGCCCGTAGCAAGCTCGCTGTAGAGTATATCTTTGGGTATACGACCATCCTGCATGCGACTGACATGGCCTAGCCAGCGCAGGCGTTTCTGGCAGAGTAATGCAAACATGCTTGGTATTCCCGCCCTGGCCAGAACGTCCTTGTTTGGGACACGGTCTTGCCATGTGATGCCCAGAATTTTCCTGAGGCAGCGCAGGTGGAATGAGTTGAGCCTGCGTTCTTGCCGGGAGTACAGGGTCCATGCTTCACTACCGTATAATAGAGTACTGAGTACACAAGCTTGATACACCCTCATCTTGGTATAGGTTGTCAGCATGGAATTGTCCCAAGCTCTCTTTGCTAAGCGAGCCATAGCTGCTGTTGCCTTACCAATCCGAGTATTTAGCTCAGCATCCAGGGAGAGGTTGCTGGAGATGGTAGAGCCAAGGTAGGTAAAGTTATCTACCACTTCGAGGGTGTAGTCGGCAATGGAGATATTCGGGATGCTGCTAACATCTTGGCCCATTATATTGGTCTTTTTGAGACTGATGGTGAGGCCAAAATCACTGCAGGAATCCGCAAAACGGTTGATTTTTTATGATTATTTATGTTATATCATCATCTGCGCGACCCCGTCGTTGACTTTCTTTGATGACGTTTCAAATGAGCGGTTATTGTCAGTGAAGTCCACTTCAACTAATATACCGTGCTCAGGGAGTAGGGGAGCAGTGAACACTGCGCATGGACCCTGTCGAATAGAACGCACCTTAGATGTGTAAAAACAAGTGGAAAGCGCGAGCGCACCGCTCTCTCCTTTCCACAAGCACTTGCTGTCCCGTGGCGTCTGTCGTTGCTATGCAACCATGAACTGCGCTCTCCATGATGACAAGGAAGTATCAGCAAAATATTTATTGATTTCTAGCCTTGCATTAGCTATACTACTAGACATATTTATGGAGATGAAAAATAATAAGGCGCCCTGTACAGCTATGATCAGGTGTTCGGCCGAGCATTCAATGTTGTTACGCTGCAAGCTGATCAGTTGGTTCGTTGCTGCCGCGCTCTATCACTCGCACACCATAAAGAGCAAATTGTTTTTTAATGTTTCAATTTAGTGATTAAAATGACATCATTTGGAAGCGGATAATTTCTTCACAAACAGCTCATTATGACTCAATGTTAGAATGCTGCACCTACACTCGATAGTGTGAATAAGATCAGCGCAACGCAGACCACTGCATTGACAGCGTGAAACATATGATCTGTCTATGGCCAGGGCTCAGCGGAAGACAGAGAATGCCGGTCCAGCGCTGATTGAGGAATTCAATTAGAAAATAAAAGACAGTTTTGTCAGGTTTGGCATAGACGAAGCAGACAGAATGGTAAGTTAAATGCTTTAATTTGCAGAATGGATCGGTACAGCGAAACAGGTGAGTAAACAGTAAGTTGAATTTCAGATGAATGCTTAACTGAAGTGTAACCAAGTCTCTCTCTCTCTTTCTCTTGAAGATGATGATGAAGGAGTTCCTTAGAAGACGGAATGATGACTGGCTGAGAAGATCGGGATCGAAGGTAGGTATACAGGTACGTATGGCAGAGAGTCTGTGTCATGTGTAGACGAGATCAGACAATGACTGAATGTTTGTAGCAGGTATATATATGGGTGAACTGATGATGGTCCAGGTGACGGTGATTAGTAATCAGGTGACAATGAGCGTGTGAATGACTGAGTGGGCGGAGTGAGGGAATGAGTGGAAGGAGATGGTGATGGAATCCTGACAGTACCTCAGCTTGAGGACTCAGCTTACGGCAAGGCAGGCGGAGGCGAATGTCCCTTGTCGATAACCACACCTTCTGACCAGGTTGGTATTGGGGTGTATCGGCTCGTAGACGATCCGCTTGATCCTTGTGCCTCCACACTGCCTGTTGTAGATGCACATGAGCTGAGTCCCATACCCCCTCGCTCTGATGGAACCAAAAGTCGACAGCTGGAACCTCCGAGGGCTCACCCGACCAAGGGAAGAGAGGTGGCTGATATTCAAGGAAGCACTGAAAGGGGGTGAGCCCGGTGGTACGCTGAGTGAGGGAATTCTGGGCGTATTCCGCCCAGGGGAGGTATCGGTTCCAGCTGTCTTGGTACTGGTGGCAATAAGTTTGCAGATAACGTCCTATCTCCTGAATCTTCCGCTCAGTCTGGCCGTTGGTCTGCGGATGATATCCTGAAGAGAGGCTGACAGTGACCCCGAGGAGCTTGAAGGCGTGCCACACCCGGGAGATGAATTGGGGTCCCCTGTCCGAAACGATGTCTTCTGGAATGCCTGAATACATGTTGAAACAATGCTTCAGCTGTTTCAAAAGCCGTGGGTAAACCAGGTAAAGGTATCAGCTTGCAGCCTTTGGAAAATCTATCCACAACGACGAGCACACAGGTAAAACCACCGGATCTAGGAAGGTCAGTCATGAAGTCCACTCCGATGTGTGACCAAGGGCGTCTGGGTATAGGTAGTGGCACAAGTTTACCCTCAGGTAGTTTTCTGGGAGTGTTGGTGATGGCGCAGACTGAGCAGCCGCGGACGAACCTGGAGACATCTTCGGAGATGGACGGCCACCAGTACCGCTGACTGAGGAGCGAGAGGGTACGCTTGCTACCTGGATGTCCAGAGCCCGGAACCGTGTGAGCAGAGTCCAGAAGGGGAGTACGAAGATGTGCTGGTCGATATCCCAGAGAATGGGACTGAGGATTAAGGCTGGAGGGAGAATGGTTTCAGTACTGAGGTCCTCTGAAGATGAATGATGGAGTCTGGAAAGAGTGTCTGCCTTGCAATTCTTACTTCCTTGGACGGTAAGTAACAATGAAGTTGAATCGAGTGAAGAAGAGTGCCCAGCGGGCCTGGCGAGGATTCAATCTTCTAGCCTCACGAAGATATTCCAAGTTGCGATGATCTGTAATTACTTCGAACTAGTGATTTGCTCCAGCCAATGTCTCCATTCTTCTAAAGCCAGTTTTATGGATAGCAGTTCCCGGTTGCCGATGTCGTAGTTCTGCTCCGCCGGGGACAGCTTTTTGGAAAAGGCACATGGATGGAGTCTGGGAGGCTCACCCTGCCGCTGTGACAGCACCGCTCCAACCCCAGTGGAAGATGCATCGATCTCAACGATGAAAGGAAGTTCAGGATTGGGATGGATGAGGATTGGTGCTGTCGTGAAGACTTCTTTGAGGCGATGGAAGGCTTGGATAGCTGTGGGATTCAAGGACAGAGACTTGGGCCGATTCTTTAATGAAGATGTGAGAGGAGCACTGATGAGACTGTAGTTCTTGATGAATCTTCTGTAGAAGTTTGCAAAACCGAGGAATCTTTGAAGTTCTTTGACAGATGTGGGTAATGGCCAGTCTTGGATTGTTTCCACCTTCCTCTGGTCCTTCTGGATACCATGCTGATCTATGATGTAACCCAGGAACTGAACAGAGGTGATATGGAACTCACACTTCTCCAATTTCAGGTAAAGCTTGTGTTCTCTCAGTTTCTCTAGTACTTGAATGACATGACGATGGTGTTCAGCAATTGAAGATGAATAGATGAGGATATCGTCAATGTAGACAATCACAAAGCGATTGAGGTACTCACGGAACACTTCGTTCATGTACCCTTGGAAGACCGCTGGAGCGTTGGACAGCCCGAAGGGCATAACCTGATATTCATAATGGCCAGATGGGGTGACGAACGCTGTCTTCCACTCATCTCCATGCCGTATACGGATCAAGTTGTATGCACTCCGAAGGTCTAGTTTCGAAAATATGCGAGCCCCACGCACCTGCTCCAAGGCAGCTGGGACCAGAGGAAGGGGATAACTGTATTTGACGGTTTGAGAGTTGAGATGACGATAATCGATGCAGGGCCTCAAGCCTGCGTCCTTCTTACCCACAAAGAAGAAACTTGAAGCGGCAGGGGAGGTCGATGTGCGGATGAACTGTTGTTGTAAAGCCTCCTCCACATACTCCTCCATGTCCTTCTGCTCCGGGATGGACAGTGGATAGATACGACCTTTAGGTAGAGTGGCTCCAGGTAGCAAGTCGATTGCGCAGTCCCATGGCCGATGAGGTGGTAGTTTAGTAGCCAGTTTCTTGCTGAACACATCCTGGTACGCCTGGTACTCCACTGGAATCTTTACTTGATGCTCTACTTCAGGGCTCTCAACCGAGGTGGAGCAAACAGGAACTTTGGACCTCTTCTGAGGCGTCGATGATGAAGAAGGGATTTTCTTGATGGATGATAGACAGGACAAATGGCAGGACTCACCCCAGCACAATACTTCACCAGATTTCCAGTGGAGCGTCGGCTGATGTTGAACTAACCAGGGGCGTCCCAGGATGAGCTCAGCGGTGGACTCCTCCAGCACCATAAAAGAGATTCTCTGAATTTTTCTCTGAAAGCCAACACGCAGCGTCAGAGTGGGTGCATAGTGACGAATTCGACCTCGACCCAGCGGTTTTCCCTGGATAGTGTGTACTTGGAGGTAATGAGTGCTGTGACGTTTGCGGATGTTCAATTTTTGGAGAAGCTGGGTGGAAATGAAGTTACCCGCTGAAGTCGATGAGGGCTTGCGCTGAGACACAAATACTGGAGGTTAGAAGATATACAGTGGTGCGGTTTAATGCCTCAATTTTGGGTGAGACTTGAATGGTGCTTACCGCTGGGCGTGGAGGTCGAACGGGACAGGTACTGAGAAGATGTTTATCTGATGCACAATAGAGACAGAGATTATGGAGAATTCGTTGTTGACGCTCAGAAGCTGGAAGATGGGTGGAGCCGAAATCCATAGGCTCTGGTGCTGGAGGAGTGACTGATGGAACCGTGGGCGGAGGACATACAGTGGGAGTCGGAGAATCACAGGCTGATAGTCTTTACGAAACTCGAATGGATTTTTGAATTAATTTCTCAATTCCCAGACTGTCGTCGTAAACCACCATCAACTGACGAATGTTAGGGTTCAAACCATGACGAAAAGCTGTGATCAATGCTGCCTCATTCCAACCACTGGAAGCCGCTAAAGTGCGGAATCGTAGGGAGAAAGTACTCATGGAAGATTGGCCTTGACGAAGATTGTAGAGTTGATCATGTACTGATAGATCGGCAGCTGTTTGACGGAAAAAACTTCTTTGAAGTGTTGTATGAAACCGGAGAGGGATTTGACGACTTCCGAATTCGAATTCCACAGAGACTGTGCCCACTGAAGTGCTTGCCCAGACAGAAGTGAAATGATAAAAGCAACACGAGCTGAATCGTTAATGAATTGATGTTCTTGCATGGAGAAATACAAAGATACCTGAAGCAGAAACCCACTGCAGTCCTCCGTCTCACCGGAGAATGTCGCTGGTCGGGCCATGGGACACGCTGAGGCAGTGAACGAAGCAACGGGCGCTTGAGGAAGTGAAGCTGAAGAGGTGTGTTGATGAATGGCGTTTGGATTGACAGGTGAATTCGCTGTGGATTCCGAAGGATTCTGCATGGTGGTCTGATCTTCTGTCAGGTTTGGCATAGACAAAGCAGACAGAATGGTAAGTTAAATGCTTTAATTTGCAGAATGGATCGGTACAGCGAAACAGGTGAGTAAACAGTAAGTTGAATTTCAGATGAATGCTTAACTGAAGTGTAACCAAGTCTCTCTCTCTCTCTCTTTTCTCTTGCAGATGATGATGAAGGAGTTCCTTAGAAGACGGAATGATGACTGGCTGAGAAGATCGGGATCGAAGGTAGGTATACAGGTACATATGGCAGAGAGTCTGTGTCATGTGTAGACGAGATCAGACAATGACTGAATGTTTGTAGCAGGTATATATATGGGTGAACTGATGATGAGGTCCAGGTGACGGTGATTAGTAATCAGGTGACAATGAGCGTGTGAATGACTGAGTGGGCGGAGTGAGGGAATGAGTGGAAGGAGATGGTGATGGAATCCTGACAAGTTTGACATATTTTTTCTCGCATCTGTGAATTTATTTTTTAATCATTTGCTCTGAGATGAAGCGAATATATTTGTGCGGGAATTTCTCGCTCTATAAAAGCTAACCTTGCGGGAATGGTTTAAATTATGCGCAATCCCCACATTCCCGCACCAAAATTCAAGCCCTGAAATGGCAGCGGGATGTGTAACTCTAGCATATGGCGCATATGTCATATAAAGTTAGGCAAGGCCAAACAGCGTTATCCATGTTGTTGCGACTGCATCGCTAGAGTAAGCTAATAGTGAAACTGATAGCGTTTTTCATTTAATTACAATATGAGGAGAACTGACGGTAGGCTATAAAAATCAGCGTTTCTGTGTAGGTGATGACAACCATCTTGACAGCAGCAATCAAAGCATCGCTAATTACGGTAGACCTTAATTTGAGATAGTAAATTTGTTCCTAATCAAAGGGAACACTCAACCACAGAACAGCTGGGTGAGTTTTGTATTGGCTTATTGGGTACAGTAAATTAAGACTGTCAACTTCTTTTCAATAGGCTACTATTTCATCACCCAAAAAACTCCCACTCTCTGCTATATATTCGTAACCAATTATTTCAAAACCAACAACCAAGCCACATAAACAATGCCATTGGCACTAGTCTACATTGCAGACATGTCTCTTAATGCACATAACTTTTCACCTTTTTGTACAATCTTGAAAAAAGTACTATTGTTGAAATTCTCAGATTAAGCAAACTTCAACGCACCCTTATCCACTACCTGCTAACGTTAGTGAACCGGACCCGAGCAAGCACACTTCGCAGTTCCTCCGGAGATGCATTTTTTCTAGTTTCTGTCAGATGTCTACAGAAGGTCTTATTAAAGGATGACAGATGTTTAAATGTCATTTTATTTTCATTTGATGTTATCATGATGGTGATCAGTGATTGCTTTAGTTGGGCTCTTGACCCTTGACTTTTGAACAATAGCTGTGTCTTCAAAATAGATTTACTATGGCAAAAAAGCTGAAAAAAACTGGGATCAGATGACAATGGCTGTTTGCTAACAGACACAATCTCATTTATTGTCGAATATATTTATTTGGATGATGTTTTATTATTATTGTATCACTGTGATTTGACATGCAGAAAAGATGAAGATGGTTTTATGTTGACTTTTAGTAGCATGTTTTGTGATGTTCAGATTTGATGTTATCTTTTTTGTTGATTGTCACCATTGTTGAGATTCATTGGCTGATTCTTGATGTTTGTGTGTGTCTAACTTAAGCCATAGTTAATTTTTTTTTTTTTTTGAGAATGAAGAATTAAAAAAATCCTTCATAATTGATTGTTCAGCACTGCTTGATCTTTTGCTGTAGTTTCACAGTGTAGTAATATAAAATGTTGCTGTATAAAAAAGGGATACTCCACTTTTTTGGGAAATAGGCTCATTTTACAACTCCCCCAGAGTTAGACAGTTGAGTTTTACCGTTTTTGAATCCATTAAGCCGATCTCCGGTTCTGGCGGTACCACTTTTAGCATAGCTTAGCATACATCATTGAAGTGGACAAGACCATTAGCATTTCTCTCAAAAAAATGACCAAAGTGTTTTGATATTTTTCCTATTTAAAACTTGACTCTTCTGTAGTTACATCGTGCATTAAGACCAACGGAAAATGAAAAGTTGCGATTTTCTAGGCTGATATGTCTAGGAACTATACTCTCGTTCCTGCATAATAATCAAGAAACTTTACTGCCGCACCATGAGTGCAGCAGGCGTAATGATATGACGCAGCGCCTGAAAGTAGTTCCCAGCTCGGTAACTTCCAACGTGACCGGGACTATGTTTGTGTAGTTTCAGTCGGCAAATTAGGTCAAGTTAGTGGATTTTCCTGTGCGATTAGCCATGGTTCTGTGTGTAGTAAAGGGCTGTGATAGTAAGTCGAGGGGATACACTACCGGCGTCATGTTTCACAGAATACCAGTGAACAACAAGGAACTAAACAATCAATGGTTGGCTGCTCTGAACATTGATCTCAAAACACCGGTAGAATCGGTATAGGTACGGTAACAGTACCTATAGTATATTTATTGCATCTTCTGCTTCTTGAAATCCTACATAAACTCCTGACTCTGATGGATATTTTCGGCGAATGGCACCAACCACACACGAAGGCAATGGTTTTCGATTGCCTCTTCCTAAAGTATCTCACTTCAGGGCCCACTCCATAATAATGCGGTACGACACCAACCTGTATTGACTGAGAAGATAGCACATTATAAATATAAGCTTGAAAATGCATGCTGACAGGATGCATTCTAAATCTTTGACTCATGCATTGTAATGATTGCAGGAATCACTTACTCTAACGATAGCTGGCCGTCAGGTCCACTCGGCACGGGACGTTTTTTCCAGTTTATTTTGTCTAACCGAAAAAAAAAATCGACCACGGCAGGATGCAGCATCGCTAAGAAGTCCTCGGATGTTGCGACACATGCCACTTCCTCATCAGGTAGATCGATCTTTGCCATTGATGGCAAGACCTGTTCCCACTCGTTACAACACAGGCACTCACTTTCGGTCGGCATGGGTTGACAAGCCCCACACTTACACCACCAGTTCAAATCTGCTCTCCTACTCCCTTCTGTCCCAGTCTGTTCAGCCATACTTTCTTGCCTTTCACGTTCCAAAAGCTCATCATCAGTGTATTCTGGTTCAAATAGATACGGTTCGGGATCTAAACCTAAGTATATGTCCTCTGAATCGTCTCTCACAAACGTCTCCATGCTACAACGCACGCTCCCTGTGCAAGCAGGTTGTCACGTTGGTTATGTTGACGGAAGGTAGCCTATTTTCAGGCGCTGCGTCATATCATTACGCCTGCTGCACTCATGGTGCGGCAGTAAAGTTTCTTGATTATTACGCAGGAACGAGAGTATAGTTCCTAGACATATCAGCCTAGAAAATCGCAACTTTTCATTTTCCGTTGGTCTTAATGCACGATGTAACTACAGAAGAGTCAAGTTTTAAATAGGAAAAATATCAAAACACTTTGGTCATTTTTTTGAGAGAAATGCTAATGGTCTTGTCCACTTCAATGATGTATGCTAAGCTATGCTAAAAGTGGTACCGCCAGAACCGGAGATCGGCTTAATGGATTCAAAAACGGTAAAACTCAACTGTCTAACTCTGGGGGAGTTGTAAAATGAGCCTATTTCCCAAAAAAGTGGAGTATCCCTTTAAGGGATTAGACACAGGATGTGTGATCCAAACATTATGTGATTCCATCATAATCAGCAACACCAGATCAAATTTTTTTTGGCTTTGTTTCTGCCTCAACAAATGTGTCTCAAAAACAAACAGGTACAGCAGCCAAAGACTAATGTTAAAGTCAAGGATAAAGAGCCCAGCTAAAGCAAACACTGAGCACCATAATGGTGACATCAAATGAAACAAAACAACATCTAAACCTTTTTTAATTCTCAATAGGAATTTCTGTAGACGTATGAAGAAAAATTAAAATCAATCTGGTTAGTAATAAGTGAAGCTGGTAATGCTATTTTTTGGAGTTGTTTAATCCTCCTCTGCTGAGATCTTGAGAGATGTAATGTCTTCTGTGGCTGATAGTGGTGCAACGGATCATCATTGATCCGTGATCCGTTCGGATCAATATCTTCGGTTCGGCACTCACGTGATCCGCGGATTGATTGATGAAAAAAAAGTTGTGCGCATGTTCAGTCCACACACAGCGTGGTCATGGCGAGCGTTATGAACCGCAGAGAGCGTGACGCCTCATTCGCGCCGCAAAACCTCCAGACGTGCGTAAACGCGTCTTTACATTGACTTCACATTGAAATCACTCGCGCCAGACGCTCTATTCGCGTTTGGTGTGAACGCAGCATGGGTGACGGCGAGAGAGAGAGAGAAAGAGTGCGAGCGAGCAAGGTAATACGTTGTCAAATATGTTTAAACTTAAATGAACTACACAAGTAGTTATGTCTCTTTGTATTAATTTGTCCTGTTATTGACATAGGCCTAATGCGCGTCATTGACAAAATGCGCAACCAGATGTTCGAATAATTCGAATATGTGTTTTTTAGAGGGAATATTCGAACGTCATTTTTGAGCAATTTTGACAGCCCTATATGACAGTGGAAACACATAAAGCATTGGTCCATGTTTAAAGGAAGGAGATGCCTTTTTATGTTGCACTTTAAGTTGTTTTTCATTAATTATGTTAAAAAGAAGATATTATGCCTTGTGCACTTTAAGTTGATTTTATATATTTTAATTTAACAATTTAAAAGTGTTAATAAAAAAATAAAATACAATTTTGCTGATCCGAAAAATGATCCGATCCGTGACTCTGATCCGAGAAACGATCCGAACCGTGAGTTTTTTGATCCGTTGCACCCCTAGTGGCTGAAGTCAGTTGTAGCTCTTGTGTTTCACTTTTTTATCTTCTTGTTGTTCCTCTGTCTTTCAGTGATTCTGCTTATTAACATCAGGTGTTCATACCTAATGCTCAATCATCAGTTAATTAATCACTGAATTATATTATTAAATTCAACACTGGTTCAGTGTTACTCCTACACTCTGTAGTGTGGACATACAAGTGTTCATTTGAAACTGAAAATTTTGCAGTGGGGTTAAAAGGGTTAAAATTGTTAAATAAATAAAAAACAGAGTGAAGCGTAATCAACTGTAAATTAATTTATGGCATAAAGCTGTAGAAAAACAGCAATTTACTGGCAACCCATCTGCGAAAGAACGAAAGATATCTCACTGAAATATTAGTAAAAGTTCATAGAAAAAAGTTATGCGAAGTCAATAACTGATAAGTAGTGTAAATAAGTGTTTTAAGTGTTTTTGCAAAAGACGATATAGGAGAGATCTGTTAGTTTAATTAATTAGTTTTGTGGGTCACCATTGTGCTGGAGAGTAGAGCCTGTGCTTCAGTCAAAGATGAGCAGAGAAATAATCATGTTACGGTGCGTTCACACCGGACGCGAATAGCGCGTCAGGCGCGAGTGATTTCAATGTTAAGTCAATGCAAAGACGTGTTCCGCGCGTAAAAAATACCTGCTGCGTGAATGAGGCGTAGAGCGCGGCGCGGTAGACGTGAATACGCCTCATTCGCGCGTCAAGTTCGCGCGAATGACGCGAATTGAGCGTCTGGCGCGTTAAGCACGTTACATTGCAAAAGATTTTATTAGTGCTTTTTGTGCATTCACTTGTTTGACGCGAATTCGCATCTGCCGCCCGAGTTGAAAAATCTGAACTTCTGCGTCAATTCGCGCCGCGTTAACCAATCAGGAGCCTGCTTGCTGCTGTCACGTGGTGAAGTGACAGTTTATAATGTTATTTTATGTTTGGCCTCAATAAATTATTTTGTAATATGACTAAAATGCACAACAAAGCAAATCTTACACATAAAAACTCGATTTCAATATATGAGAGATACTCATTTTGTATTGAATGCTATTTATTCCATATCTATTCTAGATTATATGAAACATTAATCTAATGTAAAGACAACAATCACAATTTAGTGTATAAAAAATAAATAAAAAAAATCACAGGACAGGTTTCACTTTTGGAGGCTGGCTCCATTTATTATCAAAACAAAAATAAATGACAGATTAGGTGGGTGCGGGCAAGGGTGAACCTCGCGCCGGGCTGTAGAGCGCGGGCTCGTCAGGCAGCGACCACTCGAGGCCGAGGCCTTATACGGCCTACGCTGTCCTCGTCAGCGTCCTCACCGTTAGGTCCACCAAACCTAGCTCCTGGAGCAAATTGTGAAACTCCTGAAACCCTCCGGAGGGTCTGGTGGACCCGAGTACAGCGACGATGTCCCCTACGCAGCTGTTTCTGCTCTCCAGAGCATATGCGAGCGGTGACTCTCTCGATAAATGCTAATGCTAATGCTCGATAAACATCTAAAAAAGATGGCCGCCAACGGGTTTTGAAACTTTCGCCTCTGACGCGCGTAAATTTCACTTCAAACTTTTGTTTTTACGTGCGTCAATTTCGCTCTTGACCCGCGAATTAACACAAAGTGGTCAAGCGTATAACTAGACGCAGCAGGCGCGAATTTGACGCGCTATTCGCGTCCGGTGTGACTGCTTTATTTAAAAGCAGTAACTGTGTAGTTGCTGATGCAGTGATAATCTCCTTGCTAAGTATTTTAGCACATGCGTGCTAATGTTTGTTAAATACGAATTGCAAAGAGTTTAGTTTCAGTCATGTTTTTAATGAATTCATTAATACACATTAGGTGTTTGCAGTTTTATATTTAGAGATATTATTTTTCAGTGGACTAAAATGAAGTCAGTTCACAGTACTATCAGTATAAATACTAGTTTTTGAACTCGAAATGTTTGGAGCAATTGGTTTCCCAAATGATACGAGTTAACTTCCATGGTATTTTTATGGTAACATACTGTAAAAAAGGAGAGCTGTAAATTAACGGTAAAGGGCTGTAAATTAACAGTACATTTTGACCACTCTCTACAAAATAGTGGATTACTCAGTCAATATACATCCATTACATTTAAACAATTTACATTTAAATTCAAATTTAAACAAATTCCTTTAAATAAAATATAAATCATTTCTTATTTCTTTATTTTATTTTATTTTATTTTATTGTAAATGAACACTTAATGGAACATTTCTCATTATTTTTTCTATTGAATTAATGTCAATTAATTACGCCATGGAGTTGTTTTCCCTTGTGCTAAACTATGCCCACAGTAGTTGATATGTAGTGCATGAACATCAATAAATGTTTCCATATTTCAAGCACATTTGATATGTCAAATGTAAGCTCAAACTAGTTGCAAGCTGTACTTGCCTGATCATCAGTGTCTTTGAGCCCTTAGGACATTAAACCAGTGTTTGTGCAAGGACATTTTTCTCCTTGTAAACCTAAAGACTTCACAAGTTCATAATTTGGAATCAAAGATTTTTTTTTAATTTACTTTTTTTTTTTTTTTTTTGAGTTTGAGAATGTAAGACTGAAAATACTGGTTGAGGCCTGCATGAGGCAAAAGGGCCCTGATGGCTAATATTCGACCTCCCCCACACGGCCTGACTTCCTCTCACAAACTACTAAGAACAACTCATACAAGAACATGGTTTAATGTGAATGTTTATCATTGACTGTTATGTTTTTGGTGTCATTTGAAATGTCTCAAAGTGAGTGGTACAGATATCTCCTATCCAGATAGATAAAATAAAAGGAAATAAGGTTTAGAGAAGTTTAGAGAAAACTGGTTTAGAGATAAGGCCCCCATCCCCCATATCACCTGGTCAAAGGAGGATAAAGGAAGGTGTGCTCGGGCTCTCGGGGAGCTTCTTGGCTGGGTACGAATGGAGTAGTTGGTTTTTCTCTCTCCCTCTCGCTCTCTCTCTCTCTCTCTCTCTCTTTCTCTCTCTCTCTCTTTCTTTCCCTTTCTCTCTCTCTATCTCAGATACAAACTGGGTAAGATTCTTTGGTGTAACCAATGTATAACCATGCTCTAGATATTTGAATTGATTGTGGAATTGATCTCTGATATCTGAAATATTAAATTGCTACAATGTGATTATTCCAACTGATCTTGACATTGTTTATTTAATGGTTAAAAGGAATAGTCAAACATTCGCTCACTTTTAGTGAGGCACAGATATTATTAAAACCTTTCATTTATGGAGTCAGATGAATTAAAGAGTAAATACATATGATTAATGTATTACAAATTTAACCAACCAATACTTTGCATAAGTGAGGACAGAACACGTGATAACCTTCCCTGTGTATTGGCGAACCGGAGATTGGACCAATATAGCGGGCCTTACAAGAATATACACTCACCTAAAGGATTATTAGGAACACCTGTTCAATTTCTCATTAATGCAATTATCTAATCAACCAATCACATGGCAGTTTCTTCAATGCATGTAGGGGTGTGGTCCTGGTCAAGACAATCTCCTGAACTCCAAACTGAATGTCAGAATGGGAAAGAAAGGTGATTTAAGCAATTTTGAGCGTGGCATGGTTGTTGGTGCCAGACGGGCCGGTCTGAGTATTTCACAATCTGCTCAGTTACTGGGATTTTCACGCACAACCATTTCTAGGGTTTACAAAGAATGGTGTGAAAAGGGAAAAACATCCAGTATGCGGCAGTCCTGTGGGCGAAAATGCCTTGTTGATGCTAGAGGTCAGAGGAGAATGGGCCGACTGATTCAAGCTGATAGAAGAGCAACTTTGACTGAAATAACCACTCGTTACAACCGAGGTATGCAGCAAAGCATTTGTGAAGCCACAACACGCACAACCTTGAGGCGGATGGGCTACAACAGCAGAAGACCCCACCGGGTACCACTCATCTCCACTACAAATAGGAAAAAGAGGCTACAATTTGCACGAGCTCACCAAAATTGGACAGTTGAAGACTGGAAAAATGTTGCCTGGTCTGATGAGTCTCGATTTCTGTTGAGACATTCAGATGGTAGAGTCAGAATTTGCCGTAAACAGAATGAGAACATGGATCCATCATGCCTTATTACCACTGTGCAGGCTGGTGGTGGTGGTGTAATGGTGTGGGGGATGTTTTCTTGGTACACTTGACAATGAGTTCACTGTACTAAAATGGCCCCCACAGTCACCAGATCTCAACCCAATAGAGCATCTTTGGGATGTGGTGGAACGGGAGCTTCGTGCCCTGGATGTGCATCCCACAAATCTCCATCAACTGCAAGATGCTATCCTATCAATATGGGCCAACATTTCTAAAGAATGCTTTCAGCACCTTGTTGAATCAATGCCACGTAGAATTAAGGCAGTTCTGAAGGCGAAAGGGGGTCAAACACAGTATTAGTATGGTGTTCCTAATAATCCTTTAGGTGAGTGTATTTTTAATTTCTTCCCATAAACATTTTCTTTCTTTACAGTAGATTCCTACCCCAGGAGGTCTGCGTCTTATGCCTTTCTCATAGCGTCTTCCGAGACGATCATTTTCTCTGCCCCATCCCGTTCCCCCATCCTCCTGGAAGTATGGCAGCTCTAAAAGCTCTTCACAGGACAACCTGCCAGAGGGATCCATTACTAGGCAGGACTACAAAGACACAAACACAAACACACATACACATTTACTTGTAAGTCTTCCGAACCCATCTTATAATGTTCGATATCAAATCACATCCTTCTAAGTATTCAGACTATTATGTACAACCAGTGGTGGAAATGGGCAAAATTCACTGGGCGGACTCTATTTTGAAAAAAATAAATAAAAATAGAGGTCATCTGGCTTTAGATGATGTTTCAGATGTTTAAAAACCTTTATAATCTATAATAACTAAATTATATAAATTATTTATTTTATGTTTCATTTAACCCCCTGGGGTCGGCTATTGCAAATAATAAAAACAAAACGTGTTTTTCGTAAAATAAAATAAAAATAAACATGATGCGTTGTCCCGTCTCTCTCAAAGTGAAGTTCATTCTGAAATGCGACAGAAAATGATCTGTAACTCCGCGAATGCTTGTCACTGTGGCATGAGACATGTGTCTTTACAAAGCTTGAAGTCTCCATTTTTAAATGATGTAAACCTTATAAAAAACAAATATTCTCTGTTTAAGTAATCCGTATGAAAGCAACGACATGTACAGTTTCTCCAGTCCGAGCTAATTAACTCTAATGTGACCACGCCCACGCGCGCACGAGCGATTGACATGCAAATGATCTACGTGGAGGAACGCAGAGCTGTTAACGGACTCATTACCTCAAAAACAAGTACCGTATTCCTGCTTTTCCTCGAGTTTGGAAGACTGTGTTTGTGCTCAATGTGCTGTTTACCTTGGATTTACCTCAGAAGAATTAGAAAAACCCGATTTGAGTATTTATGAGAACGATTTTTAAGGTAAGACACTCATAATAGTAGCATGTTATTGTTGCATAAACTACATTGTAGCTACTAGTTAAACTGGTGCCAGACTAAAATGTACGTTATGAAATGTGATATGAGTAAAAACATGAAGCCTAATGCTAAATGTATATGTACGACACAAGGATGTTTTTATATGTTCGATAATAAAACAGCACGATATAAAAGTAGGCTATAGTATGAGTGTTTACTCTATGGTGAATATTATAATGTTTAGACCAGTGTTTACTGTTAGTAAATACAGTGTTTGTGGATATCTGCTCAAACGCAGATATTTATAATATGGTAAAATGATATGTTAATGTTATTAAACATGCAAAGGTGAATCCAGTTGTAAGGCAGAGGGAATGAGACAAGAAGTTCTCAGTGTATTGAAACTATTCAACATTGCAAGCAACACTAGATATTGCAAACTACAGAAGATGAATGATGCAACATGCATCTACTTTAAGAGTATGTGACAGGGTAATAGAACAAAAACTTAAAATGTCCACAAAAAGAAAATCTCTGAAATAACAATTTGAGGAATCTGTCCAATATGAACATTGAGAACAGCCCCAAGTTCTCCTTCATCCAAGCAGGTTGTCACCACCACAGGCTACAGCAACCAGCTATCTAAAGAATAACAGAAAGACATATGCTATTTAAATTCACATTTTTCTTTCCATTTAGTTTGTTAAAAAAATACGGTTTTACTTAGAATTACTGACTGTAAGAATCTGCAACGAGTAAAGCATCTTCCAATTTCAAATGATCCATTAATATTTGAAACTTAAAAGATTCAGAAGCGTCGTCAGGCAGTAAGTTGCCTAAAGCGAGCTTAAGTCTGGCGAACTCTCGTGGATCATCATGAATGAAATTTGGGATTGTTGGTGTAGGCCCACGATATTGCACTGGCAGCGTGTGCAAAGAACGGTTAAGATCTTGATCCAAAATTGGATATGAACGATCAGACGGATATAGCCGTCCGTTGCCAGGATAGTTCTCAGTTTTAAGATCACGTTGAAATGAAGGACTAGAACGGTCAGCTAAGGCAGTTCCTTGCAAAGTGTGCACTCGGTCCCCATAGTATGGATCATGAAAATTTCTAATGGGCCGATACTCTGAATGTGAATGACAAGTATGTGCATCTGCAGGAGCACGACCGAAAACGCGAGGGGGGTAAGATGACGGATGGGGCTGCAACAACATGTCATCATCATACTGCCAATAAGGAGGATTTGACTGACTCTGCTGCAAACCACGGACTTTAGCAGCTCGGCCAGGAACGTGTTGCGGTGAGTCATTCACCCGATGAGGAGGTTCAGTATACTGAGGTGTTGACTGACCTGAATGTAATTGGCTACCACTCAGTTCACCTACTCTCTTTAGACGATTAGTAAGATCTTCAATAAGATCTTGGTTACCATCACGACGTGCGTGCAGAGAATCATCCCTAGGAGGCACCAATGGCACATACTCAGATTGACCTGGATTTCGATCATCCTGATGTGAGGCCAACATACTTGTAGCCATTGGTGTAGAAGATATCACTTCTTCCGCACTAGGTGATTGCCGTGAAGGTGATGAAACCTGTAGTGGAGCTGACACAGGAGAACTAGCGATTATATCTGAAATACGTTTCACATCTTGCCGCAGCTGCTCACTCTCCTCTCTCATTTCACGAATACATGAGAGAATATCAGCATTCATTACCGTATTGACCTGCTCATCTGCAAATGTGAGTTGCCTCTGAGGATGACTAACCTCATAGTCCTGAAGATACAACGGCTGTCGAGTAATTCTGCGTGGCCTTACTACCTCATCCTCTATCATTCCCTCTCTAAGTCTGGACATCATCGCTGAAACGGTTAAAGCATCCGGCTCGAAGGACCATTAAATGTAGAAAAGGAACTGTATTGCACTAATTACTAATACGATGCCAACCGTTTCAGAGGGTCGATTACCACATCTTGATGTCCAATGACCACGAGAGTAATGAAGAGCAGGTAGACTTACTAAGTTTCACTATTTTACTTTAAGAATGTTGAATAACAAATCAAATACAATGTGTACATATGCACAGTCAAAGGATCACATAAATGTAAATAAAATGTACATATGAAGAGCGTAGGCCTACGCAAAATAATAAACAAATAAACAATGAATTATTTCAACAGAGTTGAATTTCAAGGATACAGCTGGTCTGTGATTCGGCAGTGAAACAATGATTACAAGAGTCCGTGTTAGTCTCTTCGAAATGCAACCTATCAGTGAGGTGAAGCTGTCGTCTCAGACCCTCCGATGAATGATGAATCCTCTGCGACAATAAATGCAAGTAGACCTAGGATGTGTATCACTTGATGTATGACTCTCAAATGTGGTTCTACAATAAACAAATAATGTAATCAGTAACAGAAAACTGTCTAGATATGCAATTAACACGGCAGAACTGCTGAGACGTTACAACTCTATAATGGTTGATCACGTATGCCAATATTAACATATTATCTCACACAATCAGGTAACCACACTCTCATATAACATAAAATATAATGTAGCAGCCGTACATTAAGCTAAACAGTGAATAAGTGACACAATAATCATAATGAATACTCAAAATGTAACTCACAATCTTCAATGACGCACATTCAAGAATCGTCACCATGGAAACTTCAGCACGAAGTTTAATACCATCCGCTGCCAATGAAGACCACAAATATTATTTCCTGCAGTTCACAAAGTGAAGGCGCTGCAGAAAGAGATTTGAATCGATCTTATTTACTGCCTTTCAGGTAAGATTGCAGGACTTCAACTTTCCCTCAGGATCCAAACCGAAACAACGATCCGCTCTCGCGCACGCGCGCTCAGCTTAAGCCACGCCTCCTCACATTCAAATCAATGACCAACATAATAGCTGCACAGCCCTTATAATAAATGAACACAAACTGAACATGGGCTTTTTTACAATTACCAATTAAAAGAGTGACCAGATGGCCTTTTCCTCCTTCACGTTCCCCTTCTCTCTCTTCCTACAGGCTAAGTGGTCAGCACTCCGTTGTCCTCTCAGCAGCCACAACTTCACATAGCTCATGGGCTCAAACTGTGCCAATGGTGGCCCATTGCGGCTCAGGAAAAGGATGCTGCTCAGTCTACCAATCCCAAGAGAGCTCCTAAGTGGAGTAAGGGTGGTGTTCATAGAACTAAATCCTCTCTCACATTTTGCAGTGGACACAGCAACTGATTCCAGTGCAGTGACAAGTGGCTTCAAATCCTCTGGGACTGCTTTTCCACCACTCTCCTTGTATTCCCTGAAACCATTAATTGCAGGTCTTTCAGGGAGGTGGAACCTCTTGCACATTGAAACCACCTCTGCTTCGCCATACAGAATATCATAATCATCAGGCCAGTATCTTGGGTAGATGGTCCTGCAGGATGACAATATGTCATCATATTCAGAGACATGAGTAGAAGACCCACCATGTGGCATTTTAAAGGTGGATGTTGTCATTAGTCGTTTCCTAAGAGAAGATGCCAGACTGTCGTAAAACTTTTGAGCATTTATGGCAACATCTACCATTCTCCCTGGATGAAGTGCCACACCCTGGAACTCTGCCTTCTCTGCAGCTTCTGAAGCAGTTCTTGCAAACTCTCCCTGTCTTCCCTTAGCACGTGCTTCAAACACCTTCACCTTCTGACAGACCAATGAGTGAGCCAGAGGAAGAGTGATGGTGTTACTCTGCAACATGAGTGACAGCTCTGATAACTCTATTAGAGCATCTCTCATTACTCCAAGGTTCCTGACAAAGGCTGTTGCAGTAAGTCTAGCTGCAAGTCCTTTGTACATGTTTTGTTCACGTCCATCTCTGCGAGGATCTTGGGCTGCTCTCTGAAAGTGCTCATGCAAGGCAGGAAACAGCTGCCACACTGCTCTGAGAGTGCGTTCACTTGAGGCTACCCATCTGACCCCAAGAACTCTACCAATGGTGAGAAAGATGACAGAGAGTTCTTCTGCATTGTGATGTAGCTCTTGCTCATTTTTGGGAGATGCATGATAGAGGGAATACAACTTATCCATAATGCTTGGAAGTGGTTGATTTCCCCATTTTCCTTAATGGTATTGCCAACTGCAAGTTCCAACCTATGGTTACAACAGTGCCACTCAATAAGATCAGGGTAAAGGTGTTTCAGCTGGGTAGAGACTCCAGATGCACGGCCTATCATATTTGATGCACCATCTGAGGTGAAAGAGATCCAGTTGCGTTTGAGAAAACTCCTCTGGAAAGTGCTGTTGCAGACACTGCAAAAGTGAACTTGTAATGGACTTTGCTGTTGTTGAGGTTAAAGCAAGTAATTCAAATATTACAGTTGTGGGTGGGTTTGAGCCAATCGCACATCTAAGACAGACAATTAACACAGTCAGATGGCTTTATGTAATTGACTCATCAATAAGCACTCCCATTTTTTAAATCATTTTCAGTTATGTGTCACCAGTTTTTTTCTCCTTTCTTCTCCGATAAACTCACATATGTCCCCACAGCTTTTTCTGGACTGAAGCACACCTCCCAATGTAATACCATTGGCTTCCTGGAGATCAACTAAGTCCTCCATTAGGCTAAAGGGCTGCTGGTTTTTGCAAATCATATATGCTGTTCTGAAAATTTTGTTTGTGTTCTCTTCCAAATGTGCATTCTGTCTTTGAACACTGGACTCTAAGTAACCCTCCTTTGCTTTTCTTATGATGTCATCAGCAGTCTTATGTCCATGGCTTCCTTTATGTTGCCAGATTTTCTTCCGAAGTGATGCCATTTGTGCCTCCCTTGTGTCTCCACTACTGCATATTTGAAAGTCCAACCATTCTTTGGCCAACCTTGATCCCTTCATATGATGGTGTAATCCTAATCTTCATATACTACCACACGCATCACATCCAAGCTTGCCATTTCTGTTCTTTAGCCACGGATGGCCTTTACAGAAAGAGTTGAACTGCTCCTCTGTCCAGCAGCTGGGGAGAATGCAACCTGCATTGCTGGAAGTTCCCTGATCTTCACTTTCTCTAGACTGTTCAGGTTGTTCTTTGTTCTGCTCATTTTCCTCCTCATTCTTGTCCTTTTTTTCCCATATCATCATCCTCTGCCCTTTCAGTCGTAGCTTTTTTGACAGGTGGTCCAAAGTAATTGAATAATGTTCTTTTCATCCTGTCGAACTGACTATCTCTATCTTTCTGTTTTTTTTTATTTTTTTACTATCAATAAAAATAAGGGTGGCAAACTGTCAGTTTGTGAATGTCATTGTATTTGAAGAACAAAATACATTTATTTACAAATATTTAATCAGAATGTTAGATATTTAAATTTGTCAACAAGTTGAATAAGAGGAAAAATCTGAAATGAAACCGATACATCAGTCATACAGTGCCATTGTGACTGTAAAGTGCCAAGTATCAAAAGGTTGATGATACGCAACAACATAATGATCGCAATAAACTCCTGCTGGGGGGTCATTTGGAATATTTCAAATTTATGTGGGAAAAGGATACACAAATGAGGCATGGTTACAGTAATATTGTTTTAAAAGTAAAAAAATGTAGATTCAGATTAGCCCTAAAACATGTATAGTTTTTTTGTCAGTGTTTATTTAAAACATCCAATTATGCAGAATTATATGATGTCAATATTTAATTAAATACAATATATACTGTAGGGTATGAATTTACCCCTAAATACCCATATTGTTTCAAAATGATAACTGCAAATCCACCTTTCACTGCCTGGAATTCAGTTGTTTCTATGAATTGCATTGATCCATTTGCGTAGCTTTCGCCATTCTGTAAAAAATATACTTCAGATTTGTTGTCAAATCTAATTGTGCAGTCAATCGTAAAGCTCTTTCCCTTTTTAGATGGGTTTTTCAAACAAATGCTGCCACTCAGTCTTTTATGGGGATTTATGGTATTTGTACTATTTATTTGCCAAAACAAAAACTTTTATGATCAAAGACTTTTACCTACAACCACTATATAGCTCCAGAGGATTACTCAATGTGTTTTATCTCTTTTAGATTTAAGTTTAGACATTTCTAAAATCATTATTATATCAATACAATTTTGTTTTTGATGTAGCTGATTTATCTTTTTTAACAAATTATGTAAGAGAGAGCAGCTTCACCATTCTTTTCTGTGTGTGATTTTGAGGAGGGAGGAGGGGGAGGGGGTATTATTTAAATAAAATATTATTTACAAAGAGTTTAGCCTAAATTGATTACCTCACAACAAGGCTAAAATTAGCCACAAAAACTTATTTCTTTTTTTCTTTATTCCCTTAAATGCCTATTAATCAATAACTAAAATAACACATTAGCTTGAAAACCCCTACAATTAATAAACAAACATTATAGACCGTTCTTATTTATCCGTACAGTATTACATTACCAGTAGATTGTATTTAATAGATTTCACTTTGTAACTGTTAAACACATTTGCAGTTGGTTTGTAAAAGGTATCATCATTACATGATTGGCCTGTATTACATTTACAGTTTTGACCAGCATGTGTCGCCATTTGTGTGTGTTTTGTGCATTTTTTTAACTCGATACGTGTAACGGAAATTCGATTTAGAAATCCAAAAAGCTCTTTTCGAACAAAACAACTGGTTAATTTTTAGATGGCCATTTTTTTATTATTTTAGACCGGATCATTTCAGCTACGTTAATACAGCTTACCCATACGAAAGTTTCTGTTATGACATCTGTTAAAGTAACGGTTTCTATTCAGATTTTCGAACAATATTACAGTTCATCATCCAAGATTATTTATTTACCTCAAGCGGTCTGTTTTGAAGTTCTGTGAGTAGTAAGAAAGACGCGCACTGATAGAAAAGCATTTCCATTGGCTGCAGTCTGCAGGCACTGGCCAATAACGTAGAAGAGGGAACGAGTATTGCGTAAGTTGCTTACGCTACGGGTAAAGTCATCTTTTCTCGAGATACTGAAGCCAAAAATTTTCTTTAATTTTGTATTTATTGTCAATGCGTTGCAGCAGCTAGCAGACCTAGAGCGGGCTTACTAGAGCTTCGCGCCCTCACGCGTCAAAGCCCGCCAGAATGGGTGTGGCTTAGCGTATATAAGGAAGGGCTTGGGGGCTGCTTACCTGGTTTTCATCGACTGAAGCGATACCAGCTCGAGGCGGGCACGGCAGGTTACGCAATACTCGTTCCCTCTTCTAGAGAAAATCGAGGTTACGTTAGTAACCGAGTACGTTCTCTTACGAGAGGTTCTCTCGTATTGCGTAAGTTGCTTACACTACGGGAACCACTTGTCAACGGCGTGCGCGCCAGCATCAACCACATATGGTCCCAAGGCACACCCGGGGGACACAGATCAGTGGGAATAAGACGGCCAACCTGAGTGGGCCAGTACATGTACATAAGCACACAGTATCACAGTGTAGATCAGCCAGGGGAGCTAATATTAGCGTGAGAGCAGCCTGCGCGTGATCGAACCTGAGCAGAACATACTCGCAGCTTAGACTGACAGAAGTCTAGCCTGCACGGCAGGAACTTCTAGGTTGCAGAACCTAACAAATGTAGAGGGGGAGGCCCAGCCTGCCGCCATACAAATGTTGTGAATAGAAATCCCGCTGGACCAAGCCCACGAAGAGGCCATGCCTCTAGTGGAATGAGCCCTAACGCCCAAAGGGCAATGCAGGTCTTTAGACGCATATGCTGCCGCGATAGCGTCAACAATCCACCTGGACAGACTCTGTTTCGAGGTGGCGAGACCCTTAGTGCGTCCACCGAACGAAACGAAGAGCTGCTCCGAGTGCCTGAAGGCGGCGGAGCGCGTGATGTAAATCCTCAGCACTCTGACAGGGCAGAGGAGGTTAACATGGACTTCGCTACCGGAGCCCGGCAGGGCCGATAACCTAATAACCTGCGCTCTAAAAGGAGTGCAGAGCACTTTGGGGACATAACCATGTCTCGGCTTGAGGATGACTTTAGAGTCATTAGGCCCAAACTCGAGACACGCGGCGTTAGAGTTCTCAACGGGCCTGAAAATTACAACCCGACCCGACCCGGCCCGTGGCTTTTAAACCCCGGACCCGATGTAACCCCACACATCAGCATGAATTATCTGCCCGAACCCGGCCCGCGGCCCGACGCCGAGGCGGATTTTTTTTTTCTCATACACGTATTATCATGACCAGCAGACGGGAATTCAAATCAACCTTTAATGTTCACGCCTTTTAACAATACAAACAATACAAACAACTGAAACTATGAACTTTAAATATATAAATAGGCTGTAGTAGCGACGGTGAATTCACCTGCGGCAAGTTTACTTTTCACCAACTCCATCTTCTTCTCCAGGCTAAAGGCGTGCACGCAGCGGCGTCAGGTCTGCCCCCGCCCTCTCTCCATGATGCACGTTGCACGCAGCAGCCAGACTTTCTTTACGGTGAACAGAAGCGATGATTAATAAATGTTTATTTTTTATTTATTTATTTTTAAATGGTGAGTCTGGCAACTCACTATTGGCACGGCTCAATCCGAGGGGCGGGATAAACGGTTGTCTCTCAAAATCCCTCTGCACGCAATAGGATAGCGCTACAACCAATCAGAGCAACGAAGAAGGCTAGTTGGTATATTCAACTTTTGCCGTATCCAGTCGGCAAAACTCCGAACACATCTTCCTTTTTTAAAAATGACTTAAGTGCCGTTCTTTGTTCTTTTCTCAAAGAAAAGCTTAACTCCAAGTCCTCCAGAGACGCGGCCAAAGCCGATTCGAAAGACCGCTGTTCGCCAGCAGCAGCAGCCATTCTTTGTTTTCAAGTAGCAGGGAACCGTCGCAACTCTGTCGTCATTATGTTAAGCCCGCCCCGCCTACTCTATACATGATGTGATTGGCCTGACCTGAGTTTGGTTTTTCCAGCTCGAAAGTCAACGGAGAGTTGCTAGACCACACTGGCTGCAAAATAAATTTTGCTGCCGCTAGGGTGCGTCTAGATTTCTAGGCTAGTGAACATGTGGAAACTGTGTCAACAGTGCATACATTAGCGGAGCTCTAGCACGAATGACTGTTGTATGTGATGATGAACCTGTAGGTTATCACCATGTGAACATCAGTTCACAGTGTTAATGTGTACATTGATTTATTGTTTAACCCTCTGAGGTCGAGAAACGCGCCGACGCGTTTTGCTGGATTTTTTTCACATAGCAGCAACATAAACTTAAATTACTCCGTCATTTATGGTTATACAGAAAAAAGAAATATAAAAAAATAATCTGTGATATTTCTACTTTTGTATGTGTCCACTTACAATCAAATCAAAACATTGTGCTTTTGTAAAATAAAGAAAATAAACAGGGTGTGCGTTCTGCCTCTCCGTCGCGGTGAACTTTTTTTTCTTGAGCACGTCTATAAACTGAAACAAAACTCAGCGAATACTTCTCACACATTTATGAGCCATATACCTTTATACACATTTAAGTGTGTACTTTTAAATGATCGGATTCAAACTGAAAACAAATATTCTCTGTTTAAGTAATTTGTATAAAACCAACAGGATGTCCAGTATCTCAAACGCTTGCTAATTACTTTTTAATTCGACACGCCCACTCGCGCAAAAGAGATTCACATGCAAATCTCCACATGGAACGCGAACGCCCTCGTTACCTCAAACACAAAACACCAAAACACTTCACAAGTCTCTGCTTTTCGTCGAGTTTGGAAGACACGCTGTGAGCTTACATGGATTTACCTCAGAAGAAGAAGAACGCGATTTGAAGACAAGAAAGATGTAAGGTAAGAAATTCTTACTTATTAGTTTATGGTAGGCTATTGTTGCATAAACTTCACATTGCAGTTGAACTGTTGCTAGATATATGGTGAATATTATACTATTTAGACCCGTGTTTACTGTTAAATACTGTTTGTGGATATCTGCTCAAACATAGATATGTATAACCATAATGTTTAATATTTTGGAGCGCGATGGCGTTTGAATGTATCATATTTTGGAGCGCGCTGTGCGTTTGAATGTACACTGTATCATATTTTGGAGCGCGATTGCGTTTGAAAGGAAAAATGCACCAAACATTAGGCTTTATGTTTTTACTATTATCTCATTTCATATCATCATAACGAATGGAAACATTTGAAGTAACATATGATAATCAATATATTTTTCTCTAGCGTAGTTCTTGAAATCTTTTGGAAGATTCAATTTATTGTTATTATTATTTTATGCAGCACTGCGTAGCCTATGCCTACAAGGCACAACAAACCTGGTGTTCATTATATATTGTTGGAAACGTGTGTGTGTGTGTATTCTGTGAATTTTAAAAAGAAATTTTAACCAGAAAAATCTAAAATCTATTCCCAAAATCGTGCAGCCCTATAGTTTCTCTTGATATCAGTATGTTCACAGTTTTTTCTTTTCTTTTTTTCTTTCAGGGACCAGATGCAACTGAGTCCTGCTGACTTCAACATTCACATGAGTCTCTGTACATGAACATGGTAAAGTGAAAATCAAACACCTTGGAAATGAAAGGTATGTATAATGTTTTTAGGAATGGCACAAAGGTCTCTGTCTTTGGATCATTGTTTTCAATGTGCTCTTTTGTCATTTGTATTTTTGGATTGTGTTGTGTTGTAAATAAATCCAAACAATCTAAAAGCCATTCTTTTTTAAATCTCCTCATTCTTTGTGCAAGGTTGCTCTGAATGACAGGGCCTGATCGCTCCTAATAGGGCAGTTAGGGGAGTGTCTTTGTCTTTCTCAGGTGTTAAAACCTTACATATTCATGAGATGATCACGCCTCTTCGCATATGGCTTTGTCACACAAAACACGTCTTAGAAATTTTAAATCAATATATTGTCTTATCTGAATGAGCAGTCAGGGTGATTTTCACATAGTTTTGGAGCAAATATTCTAGGCTATGTCATACAATTTTCAAAAGTCTTGTGAAGAAATAATCAGTATGGGTTTCATGGCCTTATTTCAGTGAGAATTTTTTTTTGTATTTTCACAAACCACGCATAAATGTCATTATCTCAAAACTACAAACTTTTACATACATGCTGCTGATATATTATTGTAGCAGAGTTTGTGCTGAATACAGTGTAATTAGACTTTAGCCATGAAAATGTCACAAGTAACAGAAAAAAACACAAATGTCAGAGCATGTCAGAACACCTCCAGAGCCCAGAAAACAGCTCAGACCTCAGAGGGTTAAGGTTATGATTGTTTTCATATTGTTTACCTTTGATTAATGATATTATTTGTGATTTATGTTATCTTTTTAAATGCATACGTGAGAGCACTGACACTGAATGTGTTTCGGTAGTCACGAGATTTAACCGACCCCTACTGTTGGTATGTTCCGCTAGTGTTTGGTGGGAAGATATCATATACAAAGGAGTGAGAATAGTTGAGCCGGGGGAGAGACGGGCCAAGGGCCAGAGCTTGTATAGTCAAATGCTGTAAGATGTGAGTCCTCATTGTCAGAGGTTTGTTCCGCAAGGCTAGATTTGATGCCGTGTTTTGCTGCTCTCAGCATGTTTTATTTATGTTTTGTACCGTCTATTTTGAGCATGTTTTGATGATTTGTTTTGGTCATTTTGAACTTTATTTGGGATCACATGTGCAGAGACAGCTGTCCTAATAAATTCACATGGACATTAATGATCTTCTGCTTTGTACTTAAGTTATTCCATCTCTTCCCGCGCCTATCGGCAAACAAATTTACACAACAACTCAGGGTAACCGTATACAAACAGCCCTCTGTCAACAAGCCATGGCAGCTTTCCTTCATCAGGTGGCTAGTTGTAACGTCATCCCGACAATGTAACAAATGTTGGTAAAACAAATCTTGCTCCATGTAGTGTACTTTCCTCAAATTAGTGAGAACGACAGACAATCTGCATTAATAGACACAGTTTTAGGTAATAGTGGCCCACAACTGATTAGCAAGTATTTCAGTAAGAGCAAGCATGATATCTAACAATATTATAACAATCAGTTAGAAGACTTTAACAAACATGAGCACGAAAAAATCAATTAAATATGACACACACATAGATCAACAATCAGCGTATGAATCTCAACAATGGTGACAATCAAAAGTACCTTGCTGCAATGCATGCTGGGTACCAGCATAGTACAAAACTCCCAGCATGCATTGCAACATGCATAAATGATGCAGCTGAATTGTCCTATTATTTTGTTTAATTCTAAATATTTGCTTTATTTTTTGCTGTTGTTTTTGTTATGAATTAGTAGCTTTTCAGTGATTTTCTGAATTGATCTGTTTATCTAAATATTTGTGATTGTCACCATTGTTGATATCTGTGTGTCAGCATAAGCTTATTTTTTTATCTCATGTTTGTTAAAAGATTAAAACTGACTGTTATAATATTGCTAGATCTCATGCTGCAGTTACACAGGGTTTGTGATGTGAAAATATTAATGGATCAACACAATTGTTAGATTCCAAAGACATCAGTGAAACAAGTTATTTCATGATGATTATAAAACCATCAACAGGTAACCATCATCACCTGATCTCATTTCGTTTTAGCTTTCTTTGCTGCTGCAAATGTGTTTGACAAACACACTGTCACAGCAGCCAAAAAAAGACAAAAGATATAATAAGAGTTAAGAGCCCAACTAATGGAAACACTATTCACTGTTATGGTGACTTCAAATGAAACACATTAGAGTTAAACCTCTGTTAATTCTCATTAAAAACTTTTGTAGAAGTCTGACAGAAATAAAGTCAGTTTGTGGAGTTGTTTTAGCCTCCTCTGCTGAGATCTTCACATTTTTAATGTCTTCTTTTCTCTTCAGTTGATTTCATCTAAGACTGTGGCTGAAGTCAGTTGTAGTTCTTGTGTTTCTGCTCGTCTCTTTTTCTGTTCTCTTCTTTCCTTCAGTTATTCTGCCTGTTAACAGGCTTATTAAGGCTGAGTGTCCTGGGCATTTGACGTTAAACTGCATCCGGGCAGAGTGGGGAGGCTGTGCGTGGGGTTAGCTACACCCAGCTAACACCTATAAAATGCGCACAAGAAGCCGTGAGTACCTACTCTGTAACTGGCGAGTACATGGTCGGCGCCATAAAACCGAGCAGATCCCCTTAAGGGGTTTAGGGTGTCTAAGGCACTGGCAGCAGGGTGCCGGTTGGTGTGAGCAGCGAGGAACCCACTAGTTTGAGTCAATGGTGCAAACACAAGATGGTATGCGGAAGAACCACAACCATGGTCAACGGATGGCGTCAACAGCAAGTAAGATGCTACTGCGGGGCAGCCTCCTCGCCAACCTTGTTTGTTGCACCTTTGTGCCCCACGTGGTAACCGGCATGAAGGTCCAGAGAGACAGTCTGGTGGGGGCACGACGCCCACTGCCTTTTTCACTGTGCAAGGCGTCTTGACTGGAGGCGTAGGTGGAAGCCCTGTGGCGATGAGGGGAACGCAACATCAGCAGGCTGAAGTAGCTGGGAGCTGATGGCGGAAACCTTTCACACAGGCGGCTCACAGCTGATGGTTGCAGCATCACTGAATCCTGAGCGCCAGTGGGCTGAGGCAGCACTGTGAGCGTCTGGGCAGCCCTTTTTTGGGAAAGCACTGCCTACCCCAGAAGGGGAAGCTCCTAGAAAAGGTGGGGTAAAAAAAAAACGTGCTCAGAACACATCCTGGCTGGTTAACCGCTACCAGCGGGACTTCACCTCAGCAGTCGAAACAGGAAAAGTAAAAAGTTGATTGTGGTTGATTGTCATGGAACATCCGCACTATGCTAGACGGAGTTTCCAGACCTGAGCGGAGAACAGCTCAGATTGCAAAAGAACTACAACGATATAGAGTGAACATTGCTGCCCTTCAAGAGACCAGGGTTGAGGGTCAGGGTCAGGTGCAAGAGGAAAACTACACCTTCTTCTGGGTTGAGAAGACAGAGGGAAGGAGAGACGCTGGTGTGGCCTTTGCTGTCGAACAAGATCAAGCTGACAACTCTGCCAACATTCGTCTCTGAGAGGATGATGGTTATATGTGTACCAATTGATAACAACAGGCATTTGACCATTGTCAATGTGTATGCCCCAACCATGACCTACCCAGATGAGGAAAAGGAGGCTTTCTACCAGGAGCTGACAACGATTGTAAGCAGAGTCCCCCCACACCACAAGTTGTTAGTTGTGGGTGACTTTAATGCAAGTGTCACCAGCACAGGTCGGGGCGGATACCAGATGACCAGCCACGCCCCTCACCCGCGCACCACCGCGAGGAGCCGACACCGCAAGGACACAACAGGCAGACAGACAAATGAGATTTATTAATATCAAATACTTTATTGATTTAAGAGGTCTATTAAAAAGCAGTCTTTGATCCGTTGGCAACGGAACTCAAGTGAGTGTAGAGATGACTCTTCTTCGCGGGACTCGGTCAGAGAAGGGAGGACACGTGCACTTCAACGCAGCTGTTCACTTGCAGAACTCAAATGGAAAAGAAGGTATGTATTGTACCAATGTAGCTGTGCACTCACAGGGCTCAGGCAGCGAGGATGACAGGTATTTTACCAATGCAGCTATACACTCACAGGACTCAGACAGAGAAGAGGTTACGTATCTCATCAGCGTAGCTGTACACTCACAGGGCTCCTGCAGAGAAGAGGTTAATATTATTTCACCAGCGCAGCTGTACACTCACAGGGCTCCGGCAGAGAAGAGGTTACGTATCTCACCAGCGTAACTGTACACTCACAGGGCTCAGGCAGAGAAGAGGTTAATAGTATTTCACCAGCGCAGCTGTACACTCACAGGGCTCAGGCAGAGAAGAGGTTAATATTATTTCACCAGCGCAGCTGTACACTCACAGGGCTCCGGCAAAGAAGAGGTTACGTATCTCACCAGCGTAACTGTACACTCACAGGGCTCAGGCAGAGAAGAGGTTAATAGTATTTCACCAGCGCAGCTGTACACTCACAGGGCTCAGGCAGAGAAGAGGTTACGTATCTCACCAGCGTAGCTGTACACTCACAGGGCTCAAGCAGAGAAGAGGTTAATAGTATTTCACCAGCGCAGATGTACACTCACAGGGCTCAGGCAGAGAAGAGGTTAATAGTATTTCACCAGCGTAGCTGTACACTCACAGGGCTCAGGCAGAGAAGAGGTTACGTATCTCACCAGCGTCGCTGTACACTCACAGGGCTCAGGCAGAGAAGAGGTTAATAGTATTTCACCAGCACAGCTGTACACTCACAGGGCTCAGGCAGAGAAGAGGTTAATATTAGAGTAGGCTAATCGATGCTTTACCACAGAGAACTTTCTCTTCATTGATGATACCCGAGGGAATCGACGTATTGGTGATCCAGGTCCCCCGCTGCCTCGGCAAACACCCCCACACTCGTGTTCTGTTACAATCTTCACAAACAATCACACGTGAAAAGGCATGAAAGGCACTGCAAATCACTGCACTCACAGAATTAAGGCTCTGGCGTGGGGCTCCGTCTGCAACTCGTGCTGGAAACTCGGTGGAAATCAATGGTAAAGCATCAAACACGTTCTAGAATAGCAAGCTCATCCAAGATGTCCGTTTCAACGTCATTCCCTTCCAGACGTTCGCCACCAGCATCAATTGCGCTATAATCCAATTCCTAAAACCACTTATCTTTATCTGCCGGCGACTTGCTCTCCACTCTCCCGTTAAACTCCGGCCTGCGAAGTGTACTCTTTGCCCGGCTTCCTGTCGCTCGTCACATCTGCTTCCCCGTCAAAAAAAACTCAACCGGACTTCCACCCCCCACTGGGGCGATGTACTGCCTTTTTATCCTCTCTTCCATCAGCGCGTGTTCCAATCATAGCGCCCCCTCCCCATTCTTATCCCGCACCGGTTTCTAATAACTGTTGATGAGCCCCGTCATCTGCCGCTACACCCGGAACCGGAGACTCCTCGGGTCCCCCACTGTAAGTCTTCCCTCCCGGAAACTCTGGCTCGCATCAAACGTTCCGCTTTGAGTAATCTGTCACCCGTGACACAAGGGTGGGAAGTGACTGTGAAACCTATGCTGGAATCATTGGAAAGTTTGGCAAAGGTAAAAAGAACACCAACGGAGACCTCCTGCTTCACTTCTGTGCTCAACAAGAGCTATGTCTCACGAATACCTTCTTCAGCCAGCCAGATACAGTAAGAACTTCTTCACATGGAAACACCCACGCTCTTGACACTACCATCTGTTAGACTACATTGTTACCCGTAGGAGTGGGATTCATGAGATCATGTGCACCAAGGTCATGCGTGGGGCGGAGTGTTCTACTGACCATTACCTTGTGAGGTGTCAGATTAGACACAAGATAAGCGCGCCAAGGAGAAAAACTAATGGCACAACCCCTAAAAAACTTGACCTTGGAAAGCTTGCAAATGAAGAGCACTGCAGAAGACTGGCTGAAACTGTGTCATCTGCAGTAAATGGTGCAAAAGTCAAAACAGTAGGATCAGAGGACATTGAAGAACAATGGCAAGCACTGAAGAAGGCAGTCTATTCTGCAGCAGAAATGACCTTAGGTCACCCACAGCGTAGGACTCCTGCTGGATGAAAAGCACCTCCTGCGACATCTGCAGGAAAACTCTAATGGGAGTAGGGCTGATTTTGCTGAGATCAAGGCCAAAGTACAGAGAGAGGTGAGGCGAATAAAGAACGACTGGTGGAGTAGGCAGGCAGAAAAACTGCAAAGCATGGCTGACAACCATGACTATCATGGATTGTTTACAGGACTAAAGGCCATCCATGGTCCAAGGAGCAATGCAGTGGTACCTGTCAAGTCAGCAGGAGGAGGAAAACTCATCACTGAACTACATGAGATTCAGAGTAGATGGAAAGAGCATTTCTGTAATCTGCTTAATCAGCAAGGATCCGCTGAACCAGATGCCTGTAAATGGCTAAAGGGACACCAGAGTCGTGATGACCTCTGCTATGAGATCACTATGGAAGAGCTTGAGAAAGCCCTAAAGGCCACAGCAAGCCACAGAGCACCAGGTCTAGATGGAATCCCCTCAAAGGTGCTCAAGAAAGGAGGAAGAGTACTCAGAGAGGAGCTCCTGAAACTTTTTAACAGCTGCCTTGTTCATGAGTGTGTACCTCAGGAGTTCAAGGATGCACTGATTGTCAATCTACAAGAGAAAGGGAGACCGAGCAGACTGTGGAAATTACAGAGGCATTTACTTGTTAGCCATAACAGGCAAAGTTCTGGCTAAAATTATACTCAGTCGGCTCAAGAACATCGCCGAGCAAGTCTTACCAGAGAGTCAATGCGGCTTTAGGTCGGGGAGATCTACCAATGATTACGATTTTTAGGCGACCTTGAGTGTCCAGAAAGGCGCCAAATAAATAAAATGTGTTATTATTATTATTATTTACTCTACGGCAGCTACAGGAGAAAGCAGTGGAGCAACATCAGTCTCTCTTTGTGGTGTTCGTAGATTTTTCAAAGGCTTTCGACACGTTCGATCGAGAAACTCTTTGGAAAGTCTTACAGATCTATGGATGCCCCGAGAAGCTTGTTAACATCATCAAGCAGTTTCACACAGGGATGAAAGGACAAGTCTTCATTGGTGGGGAATCCAATGAAGCATTTGAAGTTAACCATGGTGTGAAACAGGGATGTGTGCTTGCACCCACGCTTTTCTTGCTATACCTCACAGCTGTGCTAGATTCAATGGGCCTTGATCTGCACAAGGGGATCTTTATTCGCACTAGGACAGATGGCAAGTTTTTCAACTTAGCCCAATTTAGAGCAACCACCAAGACCAGAGAACTATGCATACGGGAGCTGCTCTATGCAGATGATTCTGCTCTCGTGGCTAGCAACGCTGAAGACATGCAACATATAGTAGACCGGCTTTCGTGGGCAGCAGATCTGTTCGGACTGAACATTAACATCTCTAAGACCGAACTTTTGTATCAATCACCACCAATGTGCTCCAAAAATATGAGAGAGCCACAGCCAGTGACGGTGCATGGAGAGCCCCTGAAATCTGTCAAGGCCTTCACATACCTTGGCAGTACAGTGACCTACACAAACTCCTCAGATCTGGAAGTTGAGAGGAGAATTCAGTCTGCTACCAAGGCTTTTGGCTCTCTCGAGAAGCGCCTCTGGAGCTGTCACGACATCTCGTACAGCACAAAAGTGAAAGTCTACATTGCTGCTGTACTTCCTTGCCTGCTCTATGCCACCGAGTGTTTAACGCTCTACAGCAGGCATATCAAAATACTTACACGAGTTCAGCTACGTCATCTACGGGCCATCTTACACATCAGATGGCAGGATCGAATCCCAGATGTAGAGGTAATCCAACAAGCTGGCTGTGTCAGTGTTGAAGCCCTTATTACATCATCACAACTGCGATGGGCTGGACATGTGCGCCGGATGAGTGACAGCCGATTGCCCAAAGCAGTTTTTTACGCAGAGCTAAAAGAGGGCAAAAGAAGCCGTGGTGGTCAAAAACTGCGTTTCAAAGATGCCCTGAAAAGGCATATGAGGAACACCGGGATCTCCCCGGAAAGCTGGGAGGAACAGGCCCTGCAGCGTGAGAAATGGGAGTGCAGATTGAAAACAGCAGTCGCAGCTGTTGAGAAAAAACATCAGAAAGAATATGAGAAAGCCCATGAGAGGCGGCACTATTCCACTGCAGCAAAAGACTTTGTCTGTAGCAAATTCCATCGCTGCTGTAGATCGAGAGCAGGCCTTCTAGCCCACATGAGAGCCTGCCTACAATAGCCTCCAATACAGACAGTCATCGTCGATACACGACGGACTGCCGATGATGATGATGATTAAGGCTGAAATGACTCCATATTTAATATACACAGACTTTGTGGCTCAGATAAGGTCCAGTTCTGGTTTATTTCTTTGCTCTTGGCTGACATGTGGCATTGCTATGGCCTGCTTGTGGCCCAGATCTGTCAAACAGGAGCGGTCCGCCCAAGTGCCATCATTCCACGCTGCATGTGGGCCAGATCCGCTTTCCACAAGTGCCAGATGTCGGCCGGATCTAAGCCGAAACAATGTTGCTATCTGGGTACAGAGACCTCAATACTTGGTAAAGCATAAAGCTCTCAATAGTTCCAACCAAAGCAGAGCTGTCAATACATTTGAATGGCTTTAAGCAGGATTGACAACAGCTTCACTATACAGGTATTTGCAGGTAATTTTTGGTAAACATTACAGCATAGTGTGCGATCTGTGCATTGATTATTACGTAGACGACATTTACAGTATCATTTTATTTGGGAGAGTGATGGAGAGGCAACATTAATGTTAATGTTGTTTTTGTATTTAACCCTCAAGTATTCCTAACATACTCCTTGGTGATCAAATATGACCATACACCTCAACTATTTTTCAATTAAATAAAAGTTCTATATTTTAGTTCAATAATATTTAATATTTTGAGGAGATCTTTTGTTACTAAATACTATTTGTGCAATAATTATTGTCCATTAATGACCACTTAAAATATTATTTCCCCGCAAATATTTATATTGTGTAATATTTAAGGTTAAAATTGAGAAAAGGGTTTTAAATTCCAATGCAAAAAGTCAATTTGTGGCCGGAAAAATTATAATTTTCAATTGTAATGCCATTGTTTCCCCACTAGGAGCCTGTGTGGCTCTTTATACATAGTCTAGTTGCTCGTAACTGTTTACTTATTTTTAGGTTTCACATTTGAATAAATATTTAGATGATCAAATTCTAGATTTTTTAAATGTGAAATTTAAAAGAGTTAAACACGTACATCCTAATATATTACAATGATACTCGTATAAGCACACACTAGTAAATATTAATGAATGCATTGAAATCAACCCAAGAAAAGTTTAAAATAGTGCTAAAAAAGGCAAACTGTATTCATCAAAAGATGTTTTTCCCCCTTACGTACAGTAGGCTATTTACATATGGGTTGATGCCGAATCAAGATCAAAATCAATATTTGTGTCAAAGCATACTAGAAACTTCAGATCCACTGCCAAGGGCTACGTTTCCAAGGCCCCGTTTACACGTACATGGTTATTTTGAAAAACGGTGACATTTCCCTTCATTTGCGCCCTTCTTTCACACGCAAACGGAGGATTCGCCAATGAAACCGATTCTTTCTAAAAACTCCGGTCAGAGTGGAGATTTTGAAAATCTTCGTTTGCATGTAAACTGAGAAAAACTGAGTTTTAGGCAGCGACGTCACAGAATGTGACTATTTTCGGGATTCTGATTGGCTAAGGTGGGCTTGAGCTTCTCGTTACACTGCCACCTACAGGTTTGGCATGCTCTTGACAGCATATACACAGGTTCGTGTGCACAATGTTATTTTTGAAAACGAAGAGGGGTGAAATGTCCGTTTATGAAAATAGCCATCCACGTGTAAACGTAGCCCAAGAAGCACCGTAAGCCTAAATTGATCGTAGAACAATTGCTGCTAATCTACAATCTACTTAGGTTTACGATGCTAAATGCAGCCCTGGGCAGTGAATCTGTTGTTCCCAGCATGCTTTGCAAGGAACTGAATTAGGAGAGTAAATTTAGGTATTAAGTGTTATTTTATGTGTTTTTCAGTGAAGGGAAAGATGTTGGTAGTTTATGTTAATGTTCAGTTATGTTGGACACTTAGAGTTATTTGGTTACTGAATTTTGTATTTACCATTGTGCTGAAGAGTAAGCGCCCGTGCTTAGAATGTGGGCACTCACTCAAAACTATTATAATCTGAACTGACACCTGTCTTAACTTAATGGGTCATTAAATACAAACTCTAAAAACTGCTGGGTTGTGTTAACCCAATTTTGGGTCAAATATGGTCTCACCCAACGTTGGGTTAAAAAATGCAATTTAAAAATGGACAAATTGCATTTTGGACAAAATCAAAAATGGACAAAAATGCAATTTAAAAATGGACAAATTGCATTGGTTACATTAAAACTGTAAACCAACGGCTGGGTTTGTCCATTTTTAAATTTAATTTTTAACCCAACGTTGGGTGAGACCATATTTGACCCAAAATTGGGTTAACACAACCCAGCAGTTTTTAGAGTGCATTATGCATATAATGATAAAAAACAATGTTAGTTTAACATTAAATAAAAAAAATTAAATAAACTGTGTACAGAAATTTCTTTTAATTAAATAAAGGTTAGGAATTATTTCTGAGTGTATTTACATCAAGGTGGAAAAGACATTTCATCATATAAAGCAAAAAAAGATTATATCAAACTTAAGTAATTTTACCAATGCCTAATCAGGTTATATCTACTGACAGTTATGCTTCAGTAAAACCTTGTTTTTCAGGCTGGTTGAATTCAGTTATAATCAGTAAACTTATACCATTCCCTCTCTTGAAATAAATGATTTATGTTGCACATATTGCTTGACAATAAATAATGAGTTGTCAATTCATGATACTTACTTTAATACTTCAAAATACATTGTTGTTGTTATGAATAGTTGGCCTAATATTTATTTCAGTGATTGGTATCGGTGATCGGTATTGGCCAATACTGCTTGCAGTGATCGTAATCGGCCCCAAAAATCCTGATCGGAGCACCCTTTAACTAAACTCACAGCACATGCAGAGTTGGAGTTCTCTACATTCATTCACTCTGAACTGAGCCATTCTGAGACACGGAAAACATTGGATCACGAGCTGATCACGTGAGCAAAGTGCGCACTTTGCTATGAAACATGCAGGGCAAACAGACTATATACTTATTCAATTAAATAATTTTGACAGGAGTGCTGAATTGCGATGCGTACTTGTCATCTATTCAAAAACCTGGGAAAACCTAGTGGATGCGCTCTCTAGGGCTAAGATGTTATGATTTGATTAATTATCATTATTCATTTCCCCACTGAATTATGTGATCAAGTGCTCATATTAGTAGCTTCCAGTCTACCTGTGTTTTCACTTCCGCAATTTTTTTTTTTGCTTTTGCAAATTTGCTATTTGGGTGCTTCTCAAACGGAAGGCTGCATCCTAGTGAGGCGGTGTCCATCTTAGCCCAGTCCTTCTGAGGCTTGTAGGCTAGAATCCTCCTCAGCATTGAACGATAGAATGAGACGGTCTAGTAAGTGTGCTAGCCCCCTAGTAATGTTCCCTCCCCCAAGGTCATGGCAAGAAAATACTATTAAAACTTAATTGTGGAAAAATACTGAAAAATACTGTGGCTTAAATGATTAGCAGTTTAGACTTAAGTGATTAATTTACACCTAAACACCATTTTTGTAATAACCCTGAAACTAAAATGGTTAAAATCAAAATTCATCTCTCTTTTGTTTCTTTCAGTAACCCTGAATCATTTGATCATGTGTATACATTTCCAAATGAAAACTTCACCACCATTTTGAAAAATCCTAATCTTAACTCAAACTGGTAATTCATATCCCAAGATGCCCCTGAGAAAAAGTTTACATTTTTGGGGGATTTATTTAATTGTTGTGGAGATTAGGATGACATTTTTTGTGGGTGTTACCCATAATTACTAATTGGCCTACTTCTTATGAACTCAATGTCCAAACTTCACAGATCTTGAAAACATGCCAACTTTCCTGAATTTCTGATGCTAGGGTAATTGCTTACAGCAATTTCTAAAAGCCATTTATCATCCATTTATAACAATGGGAATGACAGAGATGAAGGCTAAAATACTAATGTTGACCACCAGAGGGAGGCACAGGATAAGAAATCCTTTTAGGACTCAGATTAAAATCTGTGTAAATGGTTCAATAGGTTGACTTGCAGTTCACATTCATTTTTATTTGATCCATGAGTTTAATATATTCCAAAAATTCCAAAAGATCATTAAATGTTTTGTAGTGCATAATTTTTGGCCAATAACTTGCCTAAATGTTATAATGCCAATCTGTGGACCAACGTCTCAGAAGAATAGATTCGCTGCCGAGAAAGATGCCACAACAACAGTAAACAGACTCAAAGAAAATTAGTTTGACAAATCCAGAATACAGGCTCCAGAACATCTTCACATCAGGCAAAGGGCATCAATCGAACTTGGAAAGGGACAGAACAAAAAAAAACCCCAGACCTTGAACAGACAAGGTCACAAAATAATCATCAATTTCTTCATTGTAAAAACATAAAATAAAGCTTTTAACTCATGAAAGTAAATTAATCACAGAACTTGAATATCTTGAATATACATACATACATCCCGGTCTGCCTTGCTGTCTTGCAGCCATGTGACATTTCTATTAATATTAATAATATTATATATTAATATAATTATATTAATATTAATATATTCATAATACATTTCTATTATTCAAATCAGTTAAATTATTATTAGGCTGCATAAATTAGGTCAGCCGGAACCGGGGACACTTCCTATAACACCTGATGTACTCGTTACATCATAAGAAGAATGGCATCTACGCTAATGTTAGTGTTACGTTTTGGTTGAAGCAGAGGAGGAAGCAGGATCCAAGTGCAAAGTCAGGGATAGACTTTGGTGACGATGTCTTGAAGGACTGGATGATCGTATTTATTACCGCATGCCTGGCAATACCCCTCACTACACTCTGCCTCAATACATTGACTGTGCCCTTTTAATTGAGCGACTCGTCATTTACTGTAGGCTTTGCGGATGAGGAGCCCCGCAAGCTCACGGTATCCCATAAGCCTGAGCCACTTCACGTCATGTCCACTCTAATGTTGGCAACTCCAGTGCTCACACCGCTCACCAGCGCAGTCACGCCAGAGCCTCATCCCATCATGGTCGCTGCTGAGCCTGAGCTTCTTTATGTTAGTCCTGCCGAGCCTGAGCTTCTTCACGTCATGACTGCCAAGCCTGAGCTTCTTAACGTCAGGCCTGCTGAGCCCGAGCTTCTTCACGTTAAGCCTGCCCAGCCAGAGATTATTCACGTGAAGCCTGCCCAGCCAGAGACTGTTCATGCCTGCTGTGCCTGTGTCTTCGGAAAAGATGGCCGCCGCGCCTGAGTCAGCTCTGGAAGATGCAGCGCTGATCGTAGTGGCCACATCTATTTTGTGTGATTTTATTTGTTATTGTTTTCTTTTTTTTGTTAAACATCTATTTTGTGGGCAGCACACACATCAGCTACAACATGTAAGCCCTTGGCCAAGATGGCCACCGCCACGCCAGAGGGGGGTTAGTAGGTACCTGATTAAGGCCTCAGAGGCCATGTCTCCTTGGCCCCTGAACTGTCAGCGCCACCCTGGACCCCTGAACTGTCGGATCTGCCCTGGCCCATTGCAATACCGGTGCCGCCCTGGCTTCCTGCACTGAATCCACATATTTATTCCACACTCATCCACATAGTCATTTTAGGTGATTAGTTCTTCCTACCAAGGTTTTTTTCACCAGACTCCAGGTATTCCAGGACCTCTTCCAACTCAGGATCTGTTCGTTGCCGGTCTGCTAAATCTTCCCCAGAGAGGTGAAAGATCACTGGTAAACTATGGTCATATTCTTGTTGGAATCCTTGAGGTACTGCACCTGCATCCATTGTCAAGGACTCTGCTAATGTCATCATAACAGAACGATACCCATCGTGTGATTGGCTAAACTGATGTTTCTTACACACAGCCTTCACTGCTTCTGGCAGGATCACAGACAGAACTTTATCAGTTTCAGCTAAATGATTCAGAGTGAACTGTTTAATTCTCTCTTGTTCTTTTTTAGACTCCAGATCATTCAACAGCTGACCGTTTGGACACCTGGACAACCCATCGGCATCCTGGTTTTGGATTTTGAAGTTATACACTGATAACCCAGACAGCCATCTATAACTAGTGGAGTCCAATTTGGTAGAAGTCAGGATGTACAGTAAGCTAAGGATTTACTGTCAGTTACAGCAGTAAATTCATCCCTGTACAAATAGTCGCTGTACTTGGTGGTAAACGCCCACTTGAGGGACAGAAGTTTATGGGCAGGATATCTGGCTTCACTCTTAGTTAATCCTCGACTAGCATAAGCAAGAACTTCTCAACTGTCCTTCCTGCTCCTCATACAATGCGGCGCCTAAGCCTGTAGTGCTGGCGTTAGTATGTAATATAGGGCAATCTAGGATCAGCGTATCCCAAAACTGGAGCAGTTGTTAATTTATCCACAATTGTCTCACAAGCATCCCATCTGTCTCACAGCTTTTCTTTTGGATCATAGTAATGACGGTTTACGTCTTTACATCTCCTTCTTTTCCGAATTGGGGAGTATCCAGCCGTAAGGTTGTTGAGTGGCTTGACTATTTTAAAAAGTCCTGAACGAACCTCCTATAATACCCGGCAAATCCCAAGAACGATTTCAGTTCCTTGAGAGTCTGTGGCCTTGGCCAGGTTTTAAAGGTCTCAATTTTCGCTGGGTCAGTTTTGAGAAACAATATGTCCCAAATATCGCACTGATGTCTGAAATAATGACAAATTTTCAGGCGAGAGTTTCAAGCCATATTCCTTCAGATGGGTAAGGACCTGCTGGAATTTCATTCCAACCAATCCTTCTTGGTAACTTTTTCTGCATCACTTCTTAACAACATTTGTTGAACACTCTTTTAGGTTTGTTAGGGCATGTGGGTCTTGCCCCAGTTTCTGTACGTCCTGCTACAGAGACTGCTTGTAGTTTAACTGTGTGGCTGCAACTTGATTTTTCAAATCCCACTGAGCCTGTTTCTCCCTCAGCTAATGTTGTTTGCCTTCTACTTTGGAGGGATTTGGATCGTTTTCACAATTTACGGCAACATGTCTGTCCTCTCTGCAATGAAAGCAGTAGCCTGAGGTCGAGCTGAGGTCAATCCACCACTACTGACTTTCTTTCTACCAAGTTAGCTTGGGTTGTGACATTTGCAGAAGGACTCCTAAACCTAGATGTTCTTCTTGGCTGATGTTTCTGTTAATTGACGGTTAATTGAGCTTTTCAATCTGAAACCTATCGCATTAGTCCAGCAATTTCCTCAGCCTCTGAGCTACTGTTCTGGACCTTTTGAGAAACCGCAGCTTCCAAGCTTGAACCTGCGCTTGTAGTTCAGTCAATTCCTTTTTCAGCAAAGTCACATTCACTGCTTTGGAACAAAGTGGGCTGGCACCTCTGGTGAGTCAATGTCTGGATGGAGGCAAGTAAGGCATCTGATATTTCTGATGTTTGCTTTTTCATGGAGTCTGCTCCGCAGATTAGGCGATTAAGCCGTTATACCAGCACCCGCGACAGAACTGCTTCAACAAGCAGCGGTCACGCTTGCTCTCTGCAATGCCACCTCTCCTGTCCGTTGTGCTTAACATCACCTGTAATCGATGCAGGTAGCTGGAAGGCTTTTCTGCCTGATTTTGTAGCATAGTCATAAACTTTACCAACAACTCTTCCCCATCCTCCACTCCAGAAACTCTAAATACACTGAGGGCGATGACTGTGGACTAACGTGTTTGGTTACATCAGCAGCAGGTGGAAGCTATCTATGATTCTTCTTGTATGAGACAAGTCTGAAACAGATAGAACCTGAAAACCAGTTACCTGAGAAACATCTGAGATGCAGGGAGGTATGCTGGGCTGTTACATCACTTGTCCTCACAAAGTGCTCAACCATGACTCTTTGCACACCAGGAGGATCCATCATATCCATTGTCAGAGCTGGGCCCTGCAACCATGTGGCTAAAGGATAGTTAATTCCCGCACTATTAGGTACAGTATTCATCTCATTCTCCTTGGACAGGTTTTGAGTTTTCTTGCATTCAACACCCAGCAAGGGTATTATTTCATGTCTAACGTTAATCATTCCTCTCTGCTAGATGGAGCTGTTTGCCATAGGTTTAGTTAAATTACCATTGGAAAAACATTATTTGTTATGCTTCATAGCAACAATCATGCAAAGCACAGCTGCCATTTTGCAATTCTGAGCAGCAGAGAGATTGTGTGCTTCCTGCATCTGTTTCCAGTTTGTGGTTTAAAGCCCGAGAGAAGCTTTGCTTGTAAGTTTATCACTTATTATTGTATATACATTACTTATGCATTTTGTATATACTTTGTCAAAATGTATATATAAGAAGCATGTTAAGAGTTCCACATGCATTATACAGACATTTCAAAAGATCGCTATGTGATCACGTAACAACTACTGTAATTTACTGATGTTAATGTAAACATTGTAAAGAGTCATTGTATTTTGTTGATTTATATTTAAATAAGTCTTTTTGTTTCATTTTCAGTTTCACAAAATAATGTAACAGACTGAGAGAAACAACATGATTGCACTCAAGAAAGTCAAGTAAAGAAAGAAAATTACTTCATCTGAGTGGTCATTGAAGCCTCTTCATTACTTGATAAAATGTTTAGCTATCTGTATACCAGCCCGATCTCATCCCAAGTCGTCATATACTGACGCTTTTGACATTTCGTCTACATCAAACGCACATGGCACCCTTTAGCGTCAATATGAGACGCAGATAGATATGGGCCAGAAGGCGCCTCCTAGCGGTCTAACCCTAAACCTACCCCAGACCTAAACCTACCCATAACCGAACAAAGCTCTGTGCGTCTCATATTGACGCTAAAGGGTGCCATGTGCGTTTGATGTAGACGACAAATGTAGCACAAAATAGTAAAAAATCAACATCACGACGGGCAGAAGACAACACTTCTGAGAAGGACAGCTATCCAATTATTCCACCCATCACAACTGACTCAAGATGGATGTCAAAGAGAAAGCTGAAGAGCAACAGCTGACCATATAGCATGTCTCCCTCAGTCAACTGGAAACCAGATCGGTGATATCTGCATCTTCCAAGAGTTCAAGATCGTCCACAGCAAGTATGGCAGCAACCAAAGCACGAGCTAAAGCAGAAGCACTGAGAGCATGTACAAACTTTGTGGAAAGAGAGGCTGAGGTACTGCTAGAAAAGGCTAAACTGGAATCTGAACTGTTATCACTAAAGCATAAAAAGGAGTTTGCAGCGGCAGCAGCAGAGGCTGAGTTTCTTGAAGTGGCTGCAGCAGAGATTGAGTCAGAAGAAATGAAAATGGCGACTGACGTCACAGCGTTTCCACAGGAGACCACTGAAAAATGTAAAAGGACTATGTGGACAAGTCTTTCTGGATCAAGTTTTCACTATCTCCCGCCCACACTGTAAAACCTAACAGTTGTATGTACTAAATCAAATTGAGTTCAGTGCACTCAAATAGTACCGAAAGTTATGTGGACACAATGACTGAAACAGAACTCAAACTGAATGAGTTATAGAACATTTCTAGATCCCTGCACGATAATTGTATAATAATTGTATAATTAAGTGATTAATTAAGTGATGATTGAGCATTAGTGATGAACACCTATTGTTAACAAGCAGAATCACTGAAGGAAAGAGAAACACAAAAACTACAACTGACTTCCAGCCACAGCCTTAGTTGAAATCAACTGAAGATAGAATATGTTAAAACTCTCAAGATCTCAGCAGAGGATGATTAAACAACTCCACAAACAGCATTACCAGCTTCACAGAAAAAAAACGGAAAAAAAACTGACCTTGAACAGACAAGGTCACAAAATAATCATCAATATCTTCATTGTAAAAACATACAATGAAGCTTTTAACTCATGAAAGTAAATTATTCATCGTATATCATACATTTTAAAAAGAACTTGAATATCTTGAATATACATACATGTATTCTTCAAATAAAGAATATTTTCTTTATATATGCAATGTCTGTGATTATTTTTTTCAACTAACACACATAATGGGCCCTATTTTAACGATCTGAAACACAAGTATCGAGCGCAAAATGCAAGTAACTTTGTGGGCGGGTCTCGGGCGCTGTTGCTATTATACCGGTGGGATAAATGACTCTTGCGCCCGACGCAAATCTAAAATGGTGTAGCGTCTGGACCAATCAGACACACACAAATTATTCATTTATTTAATGAATAATCCAGCAAACTCACTCTCCCAACAAATGCCTGTGAAACTTCCCCCAAAAACTAACATCCCAAATGAAGCTAACACACTGGCAGAATGCGGTGTCTTGTTACAGGACACACTGAGACTGAAAGAGGATTTTACGATCCAAAAGAATGTCCAGGAAGCTGCGACTCTTACTTAATTCTCACTGAGAAGGAGAAATAAACCCTGTTAATTCTATATATTCTATATAACCATTTGAGAAATGTGTAAACATGTATCTAATTTTCCGATCTCATGATTTTCCTTTAATGTGGTTGTCTTTTGAATTCTTGTAAACTCTATTGGGTTAATATTTCAGACTTTGGATAATATGGTTAACCAAATCAAATGTGTGGCATTTTTGGTTTCTATAAACTCCAATCTTCATCCCCGTTTTGTTAATTTACATTACATTCTGCTAACTTTGTGACGCATTAGTATTATAAGCATCTTAAAGATTCTTGTGTTAAACATCCAATCAAATTGCATGTTCAAAGGGACAATAGGTCGTAAAAATTTCCCTCCAAAGGGAAATCTTCTCATTGGCTCACACAGCTCCAGAGGTTGTGCCATCTTCACGCTTTAAAGTCACTGATCAGCTCTTAGCTCTCGCTTAGTCCCTTTCTGAAATGCTGACGTGAAGATGATGCTGAACTAGAAACTTCTAAGGACCAACCAAGCTTGTGCCAGGCTGCGGCCTTGTCTTTCCATTCACCAAAGATACTCTGAGTCTCTGACTACCACTGGTTCTCTCTCTCATCCAGACCACATCAGCAAAGATCAACTGGAGCCTCAACAGTTTGCATCAGGACAGTTTAATTCAAATGGGCGAGACATGCAAGTATCAAACTTAGTCTCATTATTTGATACATTAAGTATCCTTACCCCTTTTAAGGAAGGGCGTGTTAGAACTAAACTGATGGTTTGCTCAAGGCTGTTGATCTGCTGAATTTCAAACAATGCTATAACTTCTTGCTTTCCTGTATTCTGCTTCAGCTCTCTTTCCCCTGGTAAACTGTATGCATGTATGTGTGTGTATTTTAGAGTAGGTTAAGTGTTTAGACTAGTTAATAAAATCTTGTTCATGTCACACGGAAAGTTGTCCGTGTCTCAAGCTCATAACTGGAGTCACTAATCATTTAAGATTTTTGCTACTGCTCTTAGTAGTACTGTAAATTAAGAAAGACATTTCCCATGCCCCGGAAATGTACATTTCTTAGAGTTAATAAACAATTAATCCTGAGTGTTCACGGGACAGACAGGTTAATTGATTGTAATATTAATTTACGACAGTAAGTTAATTATATTAACTGATCCAAATATTCATAATCAATTATAACCAGTTATTATTGATTATTAATATTTCATAGAGCTAATTTGCTACAATGGGTTGGTCTGAAGTAGCTTAAATAGGAATGATACATGCATCAGTGTACAAAGTCAATTGCGCTGGGTGCAAGATAGGGCCCTATATATGACTGACCCCTTCTCGTCACATAATTGATCACATAGTTTGCAGTTATTTACCAAATACAGCATTAGCTAACATTTATTTCATATATTAACCTTTCCCATAGATTTAATTTATTTTGCTGTCCTCTTACACACTAATAACAACATAATTAATAACAATTAATAAATCAAACTTACTTACCAAGGAGATCGCTAAACTCCAGAGAGGTGTATCTCGTCCTCTTTATTCCTTTTCTTGCTCCATTTTAATCAAAAATAAACTCTGTAAACTCTTTAGCAATATTCTAAAGCTAATAGAGCATATAAATGTCACCATACACTGTGATATTTATAAGTTGAATGTGCGTTTTACTCAATTGGCAACATCTCAATGTCATTCATAATTAATGCAAAAAAAGTTTTTAATTTCACTCAAAAAAAATTCATTGATAGAAATCATCTAGGAGGTTGTTTCTTTCTTTTTAAAAGTAATATTTCCTTCTATAAATTTATTTCTTTTAAATAGTTTTCAAAGGTCTTCACATTATTACGTTATTAAATTAATCACATTCTTTTTTCTGTTACTCCCTGGTAACCCTGGGTTAATTACCTTAATTTTTATGAATCCTAATGATTTTAAGAGAGAGTATAGAGGTATACTATGTGTCACTTTTGATTGATTTATGACCCCTAAGCCCCGCCCCCCTTTTGACCGTGAGAATATTCCCACGCTAGCTCCTCCCACTTATGGGCTGTACGTACACCGTGGGAAAATCGGACTTGTGCCACGCCTCCTTGGGGGTTGAACATCTGAACCGTGGGAAAATTTCTTAAAACTTTTTAAGAAATGTACAATAAAGACAAAAAAGTCAGAGTGTGAGATCAGTGTTTTTTATTTATTAAAGAAGACAGATATACATTCATCACTTTTAAAACGTCAATGAAATAAGTTAAAATAGCATTTTCTCTAAAAAGAGTTATTAAAAATGAGTTAGTGTTATTTTAAAATGTTGATTTGTAAAACTGTTACATAAAACACAAACACTGTTTAAAAAGCCTTACGTTTTACATACCATTGTTAAAGGACTCAGAGTTTAAAAGATATATAAGTGTTTCCTAGTGCTGGAACAGTGTTAAAGAACGTCCATTCAGTCCGGAGATTTGTCAGGATTGAAACTCTGTGAGGCCTGTGCAGAGACCCACGCAAACCCCGCCCCCCTATCCCACCCACAACAGGTGTTCCGTGGGAAAAAACAACAGTGTCTTTTCAGCTCCCAAATAGAAAAAGCGACCGGTCACTTTGCTGTCCGAACTTAAATGACCACTGAAACAGTGTGTAGTGAGTGGCTCAGACCACACCCCCTAACACACCCCTCTCAAAGCTGGAAGTCCCTAAAAATGACGTCACTGTCGGGGGAAACCCCTCCCACAGTGTGGAAGTCACATGAGCTGTTTAAAAAGGAGCGCAAACTTAGAGCGAAATACTACTTGTGGTTTTTTGCAAATCAGATTAACTGCGATGGCTATGTCAGACCCCAAAACACCTGAAAGAAACATTGATGAAGCTATGGAGGATTTGACCTTAGTGCCGCGGAATAAACATGGACCCTGTTTAACGTGATTTCTCCATGAGCCGGCGGAGCGCAAGTGAAATAGCCTACTTTTCACTTGTCTGGAGGACGTGCGTGTAGGCTACATATGATTTTGACAAAAACAATCGTGAAGTCAGATTGGCTAATGGATAACGACGAGCGTTTCACAACGAATACAACAGAGGATCCCGATTTGTTTTTTTGCGGAAAGGGATTGGATTTTATTTTATACAGGAGTATGGAGATATTTGAAAAGATGATGGAAGTGAACCGGTTTTCATAGCAGAGGGGGCTGGATTAACCACGGCTACAAGAACCCGATTTCTCGCGGATTATATCAATTTTTATATCAACTTTGCAGTGATTTTGGAATGGATGTAGGCTACATGAATGCTCGTGACCTATTTCTGAGGCTGGCCCGTGTGAATTCCCACATCCCCTTCCCTACAAACGCCCACTCCACTCCACCCCACCCACCCCACTTTTGGACTGAGCCCTCCAATGTGGAAAATTCCCCACGGCCCACATTTGAAGTTAAAATACAAGGGCTGGAAAACACACATTTGTAAAATGTTAAAAAAGTTTGAATTGCAAATATGTTTAAAGCCACACTAAGTAGAAATTGTGTTTTTGTCAAACAGCGACCCCTAGAGTCGCTGTGGAATACTTGCACTGTCGTAAATATATTAGCCTATATTATAACGTTTTTACATGATTGCAGTTAAATCACAAGTAAATAGTCTATAGTCTAGGCCTACTGTATAATTTAATTTGTGTTTTTTTTATTGGAATGTAAACATTACAAAATGCCAGATAACATCAATTAAGTTAAATGTACGTCGCATTATTTCATAACATTGGCCGTTATGATGTCATTAGACATGATTATTGCAATTTATCATAATAGTTTGCAAATTGTGCTCGTTTACACTATACAACCTCTACGTTAGGCTTATTTATGTCCTGATAATTATGTGAGATATTGAAAGCTGTTCTCATGATAATCGCAGGAATCAACGTCAACAGCGTCGTACAGGACTAACTTACGTGATAAATACACCTCACAACACCTGAGTTCAGCTGGCAAACTAATTCGTGAGGCATAGCTATCTGATTTATCAAAACGATTCCATTTACTGTCACATAAATGTATTTTTGCGAAACGGATTTAAATTCGATCTTCAATTCTCGCGCTATATGCAGATTTAATGGAGTGCACGTCACCGCAATAAGAGAGAGCAGTAAGCCTGGTAAGATAATTTAGTTTCTTTACTTTTAATGATGAAGATTGTGTGTTAAGCGTCTGCGACTTACTTTCACTTTGATTTGCGATAGTTTGCACGTTGGCTTGATGCAGTTGCTCATCTGCGGTGATGCGTGTTCCAGCGCGTCGTCATATCTGGATATAACATATAACCTATAACACGCTCTCACACTTTTGTTAATTAATTTTTTTTTGCATTTTTGGGAGGAGTACAATTTACATATGTGGTTCCAACAACCATATGCATTTACACTTGTCCAGTTTCGTCTGGAATGCGTCTCAGATCTCCTCCTGAAGTGGTTTGAGGGATCGGATTCAAATCCGTTTCAAATGCATTTCGGAGGGCATTTAAACCTGGACTTTTCACGATCGGATAGCTATCCGATCTGAGAAAACGCATAAAGTGGCCAGGTGTAAACAGCCCCCATGACAAAAACATACGCACGAAAGCCGAAAACAAACGCTGGTTGGCCTCTCACGTCCAAATTTGACGAAGTGGTGGGGGAAGTGACGTATGCCGTAAAGCAGTCGAATTTTGTAGTTCTTTTTGTGATCTGGTTACTACCCGAACACCGAAGTTACATAGTGCCAGTAAAAGCGATACAGACCCTGTCAGGCTATGGCAGACGTGTCATTCAACCTATTGTAAGTCGATGTACCATCACAAGGATCTTGGAAATATATTATGAAGGTTGAAAAGTTACATAGTGTTACTTTAAGAATTAAAACATCTAACAACATGTATTAAAATGATATCAAGCAAATAGTTCTATTTTCTAACATACATTTGAAGAAAAGTTGTACGTTCACAATTACATAATGTTTAAAGGAATTAAAACGTTGTAGGCCTATACATTTAAAATACACATGTCTTTAGCGTTCATCAGGGGCGATTCTAGGATTTTCATTTTAGGGGGGCTCAGCCCCCAATGAGGGTATGATTTAAAAAAAAAAAAAAAAAGTTAGTTTATGGTCTAATGCTCATTATTAACTAGTTTCATTCATTCATCCAGTAACATGCATATGGCACGGTTTTATAATCACTGAGGTACCGAATGTGAGGTAGTTAGGGGGGTTCGGGGGCATGCTTCCCCGAGAAAATTTTTATTTCTCTGATCTACATAAAATTATGTGCATTTTAAGATGTTTTGAAGGCCAAAAAAATTGGATAATAGCTTAAAAACCATGTGCGGGCAGCTGTTTTTTTCTCACCTCATCAGCATCACACTCTTTTTCTCTTTGTTTTTATCTTGCTCTGTCTTTTCCCCTCCTAAAGCTGAGCTTTGACTGATATAGGCTTTTCATTTTTGTCTGTCAGTGAAGAAAGTAAACATAGGGTCAACTGATTTTTCAGACAAAGCTACCAGGAAAGCTAGGTAACTAAGTCCATCTACAATGAAATATAAATTATTTTATTTTTTAAGCTTTTTAGCCTTCATAATCAACAATACGGTTGGTTATTCATCAAGTCACCCCGTGAAAATTTATTTAATTTCAAATAATTTAACTAACCAGCTAATATTCATTAAGAATATAGACAAAACATGTATTAATGTAATTGTCTATTGGCAATATGATTAATCTGTTCTATATTTATTTATATTTATTAAAAATAACATGAATTATCAATTTGCCACTTCAATAAATCAAGTACTTAAAAGAAAATCACAAATCCCTTTACTCTACTCTTACTCTATGTATCATGATACACTCCTCCTGATTCATTATTACTTAACTATATTTATTAATACAAAACAAAATAACTCCACATGATGTTTCGCTCTCTGGGCCATCTAGTGCTTTCAGACAATGATGTGTCTTTAATCATTTCTGTGCATGGCTGCATAATGTAATGCCGAAATACATAATAATATGTTTTAAATTTTAAAAAGTAAATTAAAATAAATCATGATCGTTTTCTAAAGTATGTTTTCATGGGTGTTAATCGCTTCATTTTTGTTGGAAGAAAAAACAACTATCACACTGTGATAAGGGCTGAAGGTGAACGCAGCGAAACGTATTGGTATTGGATGAGAAACCGAACCGTCCTGTGTTGCTCCCAATGCTCCAGTAACATTACATTATGTAAACTGCAATGCATTTATGACAAAGAACTGCACCGATGCAGATGTAATATCATAGCAATCTATCAATAAATGCACTCACGACACACCTTGTACTCTCTGATGTTCGCTCTGCTCGGCGCCCCTGCAGATTGAAAAATGCGCTAAATCCAAGCAGACTCAGATAAGGGGAGGAGCCGAAACTTGCCGCAGCTTGCCGCAAGTTTTTTTAAAGGGGACTGAAGCGATCAAAAATGTATTAATCAAATATTTTTTAGGGGGGCTGGTTCATACCAGGGGCGTCACTAGGCCCTTTTTAGGGGGGCTTCAGCCCCCCTAAACTTCTGCCCAGCCCCCCTAAAAAATATTTGATTAATACATTTTTGATCGCTTCAGTCCCCTTTAAAAAAACTTGCGGCAAGCTGCGGCAAGTTTCGGCTCCTCCCCTTATCTGAGTCTGCTTGGATTTAGCGCATTTTTCAATCTGCAGGGGCGCCGAGCAGAGCGAACATCAGAGAGTACAAGGTGTGTCGTGAGTGCATTTATTGATAGATTGCTATGATATTACATCTGCATCGGTGCAGTTCTTTGTCATAAATGCATTGCAGTTTACATAATGTAATGTTACTGGAGCATTGGGAGCAACACAGGACGGTTCGGTTTCTCATCCAATACCAATACGTTTCGCTGCGTTCACCTTCAGCCCTTATCACAGTGTGATAGTTGTTTTTTCTTCCAACAAAAATGAAGCGATTAACACCCATGAAAACATACTTTAGAAAACGATCATGATTTATTTTAATTTACTTTTTAAAATTTAAAACATATTATTATGTATTTCGGCATTACATTATGCAGCCATGCACAGAAATGATTAAAGACACATCATTGTCTGAAAGCACTAGATGGCCCAGAGAGCGAAACATCATGTGGAGTTATTTTGTTTTGTATTAATAAATATAGTTAAGTAATAATGAATCAGGAGGAGTGTATCATGATACATAGAGTAAGAGTAGAGTAAAGGGATTTGTGATTTTCTTTTAAGTACTTGATTTATTGAAGTGGCAAATTGATAATTCATGTTATTTTTAATAAATATAAATAAATATAGAACAGATTAATCATATTGCCAATAGACAATTACATTAATACATGTTTTGTCTATATTCTTAATGAATATTAGCTGGTTAGTTAAATTATTTGAAATTAAATAAATTTTCACGGGGTGACTTGATGAATAACCAACCGTATTGTTGATTATGAAGGCTAAAAAGCTTAAAAAATAAAATAATTTATATTTCATTGTAGATGGACTTAGTTACCTAGCTTTCCTGGTAGCTTTGTCTGAAAAATCAGTTGACCCTATGTTTACTTTCTTCACTGACAGACAAAAATGAAAAGCCTATATCAGTCAAAGCTCAGCTTTAGGAGGGGAAAAGACAGAGCAAGATAAAAACAAAGAGAAAAAGAGTGTGATGCTGATGAGGTGAGAAAAAAACAGCTGCCCGCACATGGTTTTTAAGCTATTATCCAATTTTTTTGGCCTTCAAAACATCTTAAAATGCACATAATTTTATGTAGATCAGAGAAATAAAAATTTTCTCGGGGAAGCATGCCCCCGAACCCCCCTAACTACCTCAGTGATTATAAAACCGTGCCATATGCATGTTACTGGATGAATGAATGAAACTAGTTAATAATGAGCATTAGACCATAAACTAACTTTTTTTTTTTTTTTTTAAATCATACCCTCATTGGGGGCTGAGCCCCCCTAAAATGAAAATCCTAGAATCGCCCCTGGTTCATACATTTGTAAAATGTTAAAACCGATGTGCTTTGAACTTTTAAAACGTGAAGCAATGCATTGGGTAACAGCTCAGTGAGTTGTTTTTAATTAAAGAAAAGTTTTGTTTTCCAAATACATTTAAAACTTTTTAAAAACACTATATAAAGTTAAAATGCAATGGTTTAGTGTTCGTACATTCGCACATCGTACATTTACATCTTGTCATGGAATGTATTTTTGTTGTGTTTGTTGGATTGTTGTTGTGGCATTTCGTGTTGCATTTCCATGAAAAGAGAATAAATAAATGAAATGAAATGAAAACATCACTCATCGACGGTAGTAACATGAATGAGTAGTGTGTGAAGCCGAGTCTCCGTCCACCTAACACTAGATTTATTTATAATTACACTAAATAACATTTATAAAAATAATAGTTGTTTAAAAAGAATAAAAACTCATGTTTTAGTTAATTTTGGACTTTTAGTGAAGTTAACAAATATTCACTAACTTACTGATTTATTCACTCTTCGATAGGATAATCCACCTCACCCAATGGAGAAATCTGATCATTGTTTGAGAATGCGTTTTGGAGTAAAAAATAATGAATCTGTTCAAAACTATGTGCTTTAAACTTTAAAACCGTGAAACGTAAGCGGTAGCCAAACAGTTTTTTTCACAGACATGTAACACTTTCACATAGGCCTACAACTTTTTAAAATGATACAGACCTTTAAAATACAAAGGTGTATAGTATTTAAATCGTTAGGCCTATCAGAAAAATGTTAAACATGTTAGAATGTTTTCGTTCACATACAGATTTTAAAACCTGTTAAAACCAAAAAAGTAAACGTTAAATCATTTAAAACAAGTTATAGAATGTCTTTCACGAACGACTTTTAAAGATACCAGAAAAATGGTAAATTATGTTTTTTAAACAATGTTTCAAACGTGAGCAACATATAAAACATATCAAACAACAACAGTAAAAAAAATACATAAAGTGAATAATTTTTAAGCAAAACTTTTTAACAATACGATTTGCTACTAAGTTTTGTTTAGTTTCTAGCTAAAATATCTCTTAGCCTACACGGTTCCGTAGGCATCCTTGCGCTCCGAAAGCACAACACGAATGAGAAATAGACTGGTCTGTGAAGCGAGTCTCCGCCCACCTAACACTCACCCCAACGCATGAGAATACACGCCTGCAGAGGCAGCTACATATTTAAATGGTGGTAAATGATTATACATAATAACTCTAGGCGCACACGCCGTCACTCGTCAACATGCGTGGGGATTTATTCGTATAAAAGTACACAAATAAACATCCAACTCGGTTCACAGAGTGAAAGAGGCAAATAATAGGAAGAGAACAAAAGTCGGTAGAGCGTTATCTCTTCTCCTTCACAGCTCTCGCATCTCATACGGTGTTCCAAAAAACATCCATGTGATTCAAAAGACCAAATCGCTAAGAAAAGAGGGTTGAAAAGCACCATTTATAATAAAAACACAAAAGTTTGCAAATGATGGTTTCATTACTCCACTAGATTTAGTCATCTTGTTCAGATAGTAGATGACACTGTTCACAACACATCAACTAAACAGAATCACATCTGACTATTGCACTGAGAGATGTATAGGGCCTATACATTAAAGGTTGAGACTGTTAAAGTTCCACACTCTGGTAAAACCTGTAGATACAATTGCACAAAAGTAAATTCTAGAGGTCAATTGGGTTAAAAGTAAATGCATCATCATGAGCCATTTAAAACAAATACAGAAAACCCACTATAGTAATCAGTTTGATCAGCGTTTGAATTGACATTTTACATATCACGCTGTTTACATCTTGTTTTTGTACAGTTTTTGCAAAAAGTATATAGTCACAGAGCGTGGTCAAACATGTTCATATAGGAATGTATGAAAAACATGAACAAATATTGCATAAAGAGAATGAAATGACGGTCCTTCTAGTATGAGAGTGTTTAAGACTAAACAAATCATATTTATTTTAGAACATCTTTCTGCTATGTCTACGAAACATTGACGTGAAAGATGAGTATTACACTTCAAACTCGTCTAACTATTACACTTATTTTGTTATTATTACACGGTTATTTTGTGTGTGTGTCACTAAACAACATGGTTAAGCTAATGAATTACGGTTGATACGTGGTATTTTTACGTGAAAGGAGGGAAAGGAATATTTAACATATAAAAATAAAAATATTTTAACCTATCGTCAATTTCAATTGTTAGATAAATCATCTAACAATCAACAGTTATATGTGAAACAATTAGAGTTGGTGTAAATTTGCACATCCAAAAACTGTTGTTACTTGGATGATAAATATCTTCACTTTATGATAGGAAAGTACGGACAGCGCCTTTGACCAAGCCTCTACATATGGGGCACTTGCGCAGAGAAGGCGCACATTCTTTGCACACAACTAGGTGACCACAGGGGATGAAGACAATGTTCACTTCCTTATCCATGCAAACTTTGCATGTGCGCTCCTCTTGAAGTCTTCTTAACTGTTCCTCCATAGGCAAGTCTGAAAGATCTTGACTCGGTGATGCAGCTTCATTTGTCGGGGCCATCAGTTCTCTCAGCAGGCAGACATCATTCTTCTTGATCCAGTTGCGGAAGACCTCTGCTGCTGCATTTCCTTTCGTCAGGACTAACTCAATGAGATGCCCTGTCTGCTGCTTGACTGTAGCGCAGTTACGAATAATGTCATACTCTTTCTGTGAGATGATGTTCTCCTCTAGAAGATGGTCCATTAAGCTCTGCACACTTTTTAGCTGCTGTGACATGACAAGATGATGTTTCTTAAGAAAAGTAAAACCATCAGATGCCATTTCCTCAGCAAGAAGCTCTCGCTCCTCCTCTCTCTTCTCATCTTCTGCACTTAGTAAATCAGACACCAACTCTTGAACGGTTTTGTAATTTTCTCCACTTGCGAGAATTTTGCTTTGAACAGTTTGCTTCACCAGGCCACGCTCGAACCCCATCTCTAAAGCAGACTTCACCACAGGATTGTTCATCATCACTGCATCTTCTGAACGGTCTTCTCCAGGACCCAGGTGTACAACAGGTGGATCAACAAATTCTCTCGAGTCGCTGTCTCCATTAGTCAATAGCTGTTCAAATAGTCTTGGAAATCTTGCTTGAATCTGATGAACAAACGCTTGGCCCTTTTCTTGCAACAGTTATTTACATCTTGGAAACCACTTGGCATGTTCTACCCATGGATCATCACCAGACTCCCAACATTTGAGTCCACCATCACAACAAAAGCACTTCACGTCATCATTACGACCAACATAGTAAAAACCAGCCTTAGCCAATTGGTCTGGTCGAACAGTTATTCTTGAGGGCCAGTTGACAAATGTGAGCAACCTTTCTTCACACTGTTGCATTGCCGAGTTAGATACATTGGAAAGGCAGCCGCCAGATAAAGGTACATTATCTGCACGGTCACCTCGAACGAAGCGGCAGTTGGGGTAATGCCTCTGGTGCTCTGATACTGCCCGATCTCCCGGTTCCCAGTTGCTAAGCTGGCCTCCACAACTGAAGCAAGCCACTCTGTCGCCCTGGCCAAGGTAGTAGAAACCACTTTTGGCAAGCTCGGCTGGAGTTACTGTAGCAAGAGTCCAATTCTGAAAGGTGTCAAGGCGTTCCTGTTCCCGACGCATGTCAGGATTGTGACAAGCCGGAGGTCGCTGGTGAGACATATCCTCAACTCCACGGGAGGAAATAGAACTGGAGAGGGCCAGGTTTAAGTAACCCAACTGCTCCTCCGTTTGGCCTGAAACGGATGCCATGGTGGTCGATGTTACGGGTGTCGCAGGGGCGTGCCACTTGTCCACTCAAGCCCTTCTATCTGTTCAGGAGTTCATTACATTAGAAAGAGTATGACATTATTCGTAACTGCGCTACAGTCAAGCAGCAGACAGGGCATCTCATTGAGTTAGTCCTGACGAAAGGAAATGCAGCAGCAGAGGTCTTCCGCAACTGGATCAAGAAGAATGATGTCTGCCTGCTGAGAGAACTGATGGCCCCGACAAATGAAGCTGCATCACCGAGTCAAGATCTTTCAGACTTGCCTATGGAGGAACAGTTAAGAAGACTTCAAGAGGAGCGCACATGCAAAGTTTGCATGGATAAGGAAGTGAACATTGTCTTCATCCCCTGTGGTCACCTAGTTGTGTGCAAAGAATGTGCGCCTTCTCTGCGCAAGTGCCCCATATGTAGAGGCTTGGTCAAAGGCGCTGTCCGTACTTTCCTATCATAAAGTGAAGATATTTATCATCCAAGTAACAACAGTTTTTGGATGTGCAAATTTACACCAACTCTAATTGTTTCACATATAACTGTTGATTGTTAGATGATTTATCTAACAATTGAAATTGACGATAGGTTAAAATATTTTTATTTTTATATGTTAAATATTCCTTTCCCTCCTTTCACGTAAAAATACCACGTATCAACCGTAATTCATTAGCTTAACCATGTTGTTTAGTGACACACACACAAAATAACCGTGTAATAATAACAAAATAAGTGTAATAGTTAGACGAGTTTGAAGTGTAATACTCATCTTTCACGTCAATGTTTCGTAGACATAGCAGAAAGATGTTCTAAAATAAATATGATTTGTTTAGTCTTAAACACTCTCATACTAGAAGGACCGTCATTTCATTCTCTTTATGCAATATTTGTTCATGTTTTTCATACATTCCTATATGAACATGTTTGACCACGCTCTGTGACTATATACTTTTTGCAAAAACTGTACAAAAACAAGATGTAAACAGCGTGATATGTAAAATGTCAATTCAAACGCTGATCAAACTGATTACTATAGTGGGTTTTCTGTATTTGTTTTAAATGGCTCATGATGATGCATTTACTTTTAACCCAATTGACCTCTAGAATTTACTTTTGTGCAATTGTATCTACAGGTTTTACCAGAGTGTGGAACTTTAACAGTCTCAACCTTTAATGTATAGGCCCTATACATCTCTCAGTGCAATAGTCAGATGTGATTCTGTTTAGTTGATGTGTTGTGAACAGTGTCATCTACTATCTGAACAAGATGACTAAATCTAGTGGAGTAATGAAACCATCATTTGCAAACTTTTGTGTTTTTATTATAAATGGTGCTTTTCAACCCTCTTTTCTTAGCGATTTGGTCTTTTGAATCACATGGATGTTTTTTGGAACACCGTATGAGATGCGAGAGCTGTGAAGGAGAAGAGATAACGCTCTACCGACTTTTGTTCTCTTCCTATTATTTGCCTCTTTCACTCTGTGAACCGAGTTGGATGTTTATTTGTGTACTTTTATACGAATAAATCCCCACGCATGTTGACGAGTGACGGCGTGTGCGCCTAGAGTTATTATGTATAATCATTTACCACCATTTAAATATGTAGCTGCCTCTGCAGGCGTGTATTCTCATGCGTTGGGGTGAGTGTTAGGTGGGCGGAGACTCGCTTCACAGACCAGTCTATTTCTCATTCGTGTTGTGCTTTCGGAGCGCAAGGATGCCTACGGAACCGTGTAGGCTAAGAGATATTTTAGCTAGAAACTAAACAAAACTTAGTAGCAAATCGTATTGTTAAAAAGTTTTGCTTAAAAATTATTCACTTTATGTATTTTTTTTACTGTTGTTGTTTGATATGTTTTATATGTTGCTCACGTTTGAAACATTGTTTAAAAAACATAATTTACCATTTTTCTGGTATCTTTAAAAGTCGTTCGTGAAAGACATTCTATAACTTGTTTTAAATGATTTAACGTTTACTTTTTTGGTTTTAACAGGTTTTAAAATCTGTATGTGAACGAAAACATTCTAACATGTTTAACATTTTTCTGATAGGCCTAACGATTTAAATACTATACACCTTTGTATTTTAAAGGTCTGTATCATTTAAAAAAGTTGTAGGCCTATGTGAAAGTGTTACATGTCTGTGAAAAAAACTGTTTGGCTACCGCTTACGTTTCACGGTTTTAAAGTTTAAAGCACATAGTTTTGAACAGATTCATTATTTTTTACTCCAAAACGCATTCTCAAACAATGATCAGATTTCTCCATTGGGTGAGGTGGATTATCCTATCGAAGAGTGAATAAATCAGTAAGTTAGTGAATATTTGTGAACTTCACTAAAAGTCCAAAATTAACTAAAACATGAGTTTTTATTCTTTTTAAATAACTATTATTTTTATAAATGTTATTTAGTGTAATTATAAATAAATCTAGTGTTAGGTGGACGGAGACTCGGCTTCACACACTACTCATTCATGTTTCTACCGTCGATGAGTGATGTTTTCATTTCATTTCATTTATTTATTCTCTTTTCATGGAAATGCAACACGAAATGCCACAACAACAATCCAACAAACACAACAAAAATACATTCCATGACAAGATGTAAATGTACGATGTGCGAATGTACGAACACTAAACCATTGCATTTTAACTTTATATAGTGTTTTTAAAAAGTTTTAAATGTATTTGGAAAACAAAACTTTTCTTTAATTAAAAACAACTCACTGAGCTGTTACCCAATGCATTGCTTCACGTTTTAAAAGTTCAAAGCACATCGGTTTTAACATTTTACAAATGTATGAACGCTAAAGACATGTGTATTTTAAATGTATAGGCCTACAACGTTTTAATGCCTTTAAACATTATGTAATTGTGAACGTACAACTTTTCTTCAAATGTATGTTAGAAAATAGAACTATTTGCTTGATATCATTTTAATACATGTTGTTAGATGTTTTAATTCTTAAACATATTTGCAATTCAAACTTTTTTAACATTTTACAAATGTGTGTTTTCCAGCCCTTGTATTTTAACTTCAAATGTGGGCCGTGGGGAATTTTCCACGTTGGAGGGCTCAGTCCAAAAGTGGGGTGGGTGGGTGGGGTGGAGTGGAGTGGGCGTTTGTAGGGAAGGGGACGTGGGAATTCACACGGGCCAGCCTCAGAAATAGGTCACGAGCATTCATGTAGCCTACATCCATTCCAAAATCACTGCAAAGTTGATATAAAAATTGATATAATCCGCGAGAATCGGGTTCTTGTAGCCGTGGTTAATCCAGCCCCCTCTGCTATGAAAACCGGTTCCCTATCGTTCGGTCACTACGACGTACGTCTGTGTCCGCTGCGACCGTTCCCCTGCGTGCTTCAGTACCAAGGAGAGTATTTCCCTGAAAGAGCTTACATGGGTGTGAGTTGCGTCTTTCTAAAGATGACATTCCACCCGTGTGTTTCTGGTTGCGGTCGTTTCCTGTCCTCACTGACGGCCACGATCACTGTCTCGCATGCCTGGGAAACATGTGAGACTGTGTTTGTGGGTGGTTCATGTTCTCGCACGGGAACATGACCACGTCGACACGCCGGTCAACTCTTCTTTCTCCGGAAAGTTTGAGTCCCCTCTGTTGTTGCCCATCCGCTGCTTGTGTGTAAAAGCACAGCTGCAGGTCTGCTCGACACTCTGGGGGACCGTGGAGATCGGCGAGAGCTTCCGCGGGGGAAAACCCGACGGATCTCTCGCTCCTCAGCGTGTCGTGTGCCGTCGAGCTGCCGGGCTGCAGCGCGGGTTGTCACGGCAACCCAGCGCTCGCTCGGCGCTCTAGGTGCGCGGTCTCCTTGTCTATTCTCCGTTGTAGCGCCCTCCCTGGTGGCCACCAGAAGAGGTCTACTTCAGTAGAATGGCTTGGGTGATCTGAGAGCTGAGGGCTTCTCCTTCGGGGAACCAACCCCCTAGGGCCCCTCCCTCTCTAGCGCATCACAAGTTGTGCAGCTTCTGGATGGGATTGCTGGTCCTTCAAAATTGGAGGAACCTAGCGTTTCATTCAGGGCTCCAGCTGAGGGCAGATGTCGATTGCTGCATCGGAGAGAGGGCCTGTTTTGTTCTGGAAATGAGGGTATGCTGAGTTCCCACTGTAATAGTGTGTGTGCTTATGCTGAATCAGATTCAGAACTGACAGCCATGCTTTCCCGGGTCTTTCTCGGATGTGCATTGAAAACTTAGGAGTATGGAGCTATATTGGTGCCAAAATATGGAACGCCAAAAGTGCCAAATTCTGCATAAGTTTTCACCTCTCTCGCTACCCTCGATGGTGGGGTGGCTGTGCCTCTGGCGAGCCACCTCTGCCCTGCATGCGAGGCCAAGGCACTCTTATTGCACGAGGGTAGTTCTAAGCCGGAGTTGAGCTGCGCTTGTCGACTGACCGTGTTCAAGTCACAGCGCAGGCCCTCGGCCAGACGATGTCCACCTTGGTGGTCCAGAAACGCCCCTGGCTGTCCTTGCAGAGGTGCGAGACGTCGTCAAAGTACGCTTTCTCGATGCTCCCATCTCACAAGGTGGCCTTTTCGGCGACACTGTTGAGAATTGGCCCAGCAGTTCTCCGCAGTTAGCAGCAGACTGAAGCGCTTTCCCCGACGTACCACCAGAGTGCCTCGTGGGCCGCCCCTCAGTCTACTCGTCGCCAAGGGTGTCATCCCCTGCAAAAAAAAAAAAAAAAACACTCCGGCATAGCCTGCTCTACTGTGTCCGCTGCAGGAGGATGACACCGCCCGTCTCAGCCACTGTTTAAGTGGTCGGTGAAACAATCACCCCTGAGATGGGTGACCCGGAGATGGGTGGAGCTGCTTTCACCCGGTGAACGAATCTTTTGAGTGTTCCACCACTGGAGTCACAGTGGTACCTAAATCCCCCCCCCCCCCCCAAAAAAAAAAAAGAGCAGTTCTTCCATCCCTGGGTCTGAAAAGGGCCAGGAGAGCAGTGGGAGGAGAGAATCCTCACCACTCTCATCCGCCTCTTCTATCGCCAGCAGGCAACAGTGTGCGGTTCGAGAACGCAACCAAGCCACCTCCTGCACCTCCTGCCTCATGGAACCGGGTAAGTGTTGCACGACACACTCAGACTCCGCTACGGGCCGCCTCCCAGAGAGAGCCTCCCAAGCCGAGCCCCTGTGTTCCACCTCGCTGCCCCACTCCGGGTACGCCTACAGTCCCTTTGGTCCCGCTTGTACGGTCTCTGCGAGCCTGGCTAGTGCTCCCCAGTCCGTCTCGCTGGCTCATTCGGACCATCAGGCTCGGCTATGCGATTCAGTTCGCCCGGCGTCCCCGCAAGTTTCGGGCCATCCACTCCACTACAGTGAGAGCAGCCGATGCCCATGTCTTGTGCGCGGAGATCGCAGTCCTACTGGCGAAGGACGTGATAGAGCCGGTCCCTCCAGCCGATATGAGGTCAGGGCACTACAGTCCCTACTTCATTGTACCCAAGAAAGGTGGTGGGTTACGACCGATCTTGGACCTGCTAGTTTTGAATCGGAGCCTTCAAAAGCTACCGTTCAAAATGCTCACGCAGAAACGCATTTTCGAATGCACCCGTCCCCGAGATTGGTTTGCAGCGATCGACCTGATGGACGCGTACTTTCATGTCTCGATTCTTCCCCAACACAGGCCGTTCTGTGCTTGCGTTCGAGGGTCGAGCATATCAGTACTGCCCTTCGGCCTGTCCCTGTCTACCCGTGTCTTCACGAAAGTCACAGAGGGGGCCCTTGTTCCCATGAGAGAACAGGGCGTTCGCATCCTCAACTGTCTCGACGACTGGCTCATACTGGCACACTCTCGAGATCAGTTATGCGAACACAGGGACCTCGTGCTCAGGCACCTCAGCCAGCTGGGCCTTCAGGTCAACCGGGAAAAGAGCAAACTCGCCCCCGTGCAGAGGATCTCTTTCTCGGTATGGAGTTGGATTCGGTCACTCAGACAGAGCGCCTCACAGAGCAGCGCGCTCAGTTGGTGTTGAACTGCTTGAACACATTCAAAGGCAGGACGGCGGTCCCACTGAAATTCTTTCATATTTTTATGGCATATGGCAGCAGCGGTAACCCCGCTTGGACTGCTCCATATGAGACCGCTTCAGCACTGGCTTTTCGGCCGAGTCCCGAGATGGGCGTGGCATCACGGCACTCACAGGGTGACAATCACACCGGAGTGCCGCCAGTCCTTCAGTCCGTGGTCAGACCCCTCGTTCCTTCGGGCAGGAGTCCCCTTGGAACAGGTGTCCAGGCATGCTGTGGTTTCACAGATGCCTCTCCCACCGGCTGGGGTGCCACGTAAAACGGGCATGCAGTGTCAGGGGTGTGGACGGACCCCCAACTGCATTGGCACATCAACTGCCTTGAGTTGCTTGCAGCACGTCTCACTCTGAGCCGCTTAAAAAAGCCGCTTCAGGGCAGAGACGTGCTGGTCCGTACGGACAACACTGTGACCGTTGCGTACATCAACCGACAAGGTTGTCTACGCTCCCGTCTCATATCGCAACTCGCCCGCCATCTCCTCCTCTGGAGTCAGAAGCATCTGAGGTCGCTTCTAGCCATGTATGTCCCCGGTGTGCTCAACCGTGTGGCCGACGAGCTATCACGAGCTGTGCTTCGGGAGAATGGCGACTCCACCCCCAGGTGGTTCAGCTGATTTGGAGAGAGTTCGGGGAGGCTCAGGTAGACCTGTTTGCCTCCTCAGACACCTCCCACTGCCAGCTGTTTCACTCCCTGACCGAGGGAACACTCGGCACGGTTGCACTGGCTCACAGCTGGCCCCGGGGCCTTCGCAAAAATGCGTTTTCCCCAGTGAGCCTACTTGCACAGACTCCGTGCAAAGTCAGGGAGGACGAGGAGCAGGTCCTTCTGGTGGCTCCCTATTGGCCCACCCGGACTTGGTTCCCAGAACTCATGCTTCTCGTAACAGTCCCTCCCTAGCCCATTCCTCTGAGGAAGGATCTTCTGACTCAGAGACGGGGCACCCTATGGCACCCGCGTCTGGACCTCTGGAAACTCCATGTCTGGTCCCTGGTGGGACGCGGAGGTTCTAGATGACTTACCCTCAGAGGTACTTAACACCATCACTTCTGCGCGAGCGCCGTCTTCGAGACGTGCGTACGCCTTGAAGTGGAACCTGTTCGTCGAGTGGTGTTCCTCTCGCAGAGAGGACCCCCGAAGATGTTCGATAGGGTCAGTGCTTTCCTTCTTGCAGCAAGGGTTGGAGCGAAGGCTGTTTCCCTCCACCCTCAAAGTACACGCTGCCGCTATTTCAGCTTATCATGACCACATAGATGGCAAAACAGTTGGAAAGCACGACCTGGTCGTCAGGTTCCTTAGGGGGGCGAGACGATTAAATCCTCCTCGTCCCCCCTCCATACCCTCTTGGGACCTTTCCCTAGTGCTCCGAGCACTCCAGGATGCTCCCTTTGAGCCTTTGCAGTCAGCAGACTTAAAGCTTCTCTCCTTGAAGACTTTGCTGCTGATTGCACTGACCTCGATCAAGAGGGTAGGGGACCTGCAAGCATTTCGGTCGACGAATCGTGCCTAGAGTTCGGGCCGGGTGACAACCATGTTGTACTGAGACCCCGGCCTGGCTATGTGCCCAAGGTTCCTACCACTCCCTTTAGAGATCAGGTAGTGAACCTGCAAGCGCTGCCCCTGGAGGAGGCAGACCCAGCCCTGGCTTTGCTCTGTCCCGTTCGCGCTCTGCGTATGTATGTGGACAGAACTCAAGGCGTCAGGACCTCAGACCAGCTCTTTGTCTGTTACGGAGGCCAGCAGAAAGGGAAGGCTGTCTCCAAGCAGAGGATGGCCCACTGGATAGTGGATGCCATCGCCTTGGCTTACCAAGCTCAAGGCGTGCCCTGCCCGCTCAGGTTACATGCACACTCCACGAGAGGCGTTGCATCCTCCTGGGCGCTGGCACGTGGCGCCTCGCTAACAGATATCTGTAGAGCTGCGGGCTGGGCGACACCTAACACGTTCGCTAGATACTATAGCCTACGTGTAGAGCCCGTGTCCTCCCATGTTCTCACCCTAAAGGGGTAGAAGCACTGTGAGTACCGGCTCTGTCGGCTTGCTGCACCCTACTGTGCACCCTTATTGCTCCAGAGTCAAAGCCTGTCGAGTCCTCCAAACACCCTCGGCCCGGACGTGGCGGAGCGTCCGGTGCCAGGCCTTTATCTGCTGAATCCTTGAGAACCGGGTCTAGGCTGGGTCCCATATGTGTGACCCTACGGGGATCCCATATGTGTATATCTTCCACGGCTGCTCCTAAACGGAAGCCCGTGTCTTCCCTTGGGCTAAGTCACCCACTATTCATATGCAGTACAACCCTTGGGTTAGTCCATATATTTATTCCCACATAACTCTTCATAAGATTGTGGCTCCCGCAGCGTTCCCCTCCCTCAGTTCGGGCACGCTTTCCCAGTGTTATCCAATAATCTCACTGTATGGGTTATCACGGAACAACAGTGAAGGATACTCTCGGTGTAAGCCCTCTCCTATCGTCCTTCCAGGCAAGAAGGTGTAGAGGCTTGCTCAGGGCGCTGGATGGGGTGCAGCAGCTGTGGCACTTTGGTAGGGATTCCTATTCGTCGTTCACCACGACGTACGTCGTAGTGACCGAACGATATGGAACGTCTCGGTTACATATGGTAACACTCGTTCCCTGAGGGAGGGAACGGAGATGTACGTCCCGTCGCCACATCTGCTGCGACCCGCCGGGGCAGCCAGCTCACCGGCTCGGCTCCTCAGCAAAAAACTGAAGTGCAATCGCACCAGCTGCTCGTTAAATACCCGCGCTGCGAGGCTGCACAGCTGATGCAAATGATTGCACGCCAATATGCATTGGCCCGTTTAGTTTCACTCGAAGTAGATTGGCCTCTCTAGCGAGATTCCTATTCGTCGTTCACCACGACGTACGTCTCTGTTCCTCAGGGAACGAGGGTTACCATATGTAACCGAGACGTTCACTTCCATCATCTTTTCAAATATCTCCATACTCCTGTATAAAATAAAATCCAATCCCTTTCCGCAAAAAAACAAATCGGGATCCTCTGTTGTATTCGTTGTGAAACGCTCGTCGTTATCCATTAGCCAATCTGACTTCACGATTGTTTTAGTCAAAATCATATGTAGCCTACACGCACGTCCTCCAGACAAGTGAAAAGTAGGCTATTTCACTTGCGCTCCGCCGGCTCATGGAGAAATCGCGTTAAACAGGGTCCATGTTTATTCCGCGGCACTAAGGTCAAATCCTCCATAGCTTCATCAATGTTTCTTTCAGGTGTTTTGGGGTCTGACATAGCCATCGCAGATAATCTGATTTGCAAAAAAACACAAGTAGTATTTCGCTCTAAGTTTGCGCTCCTTTTTAAACAGCTCATGTGACTTCCACACTGTGGGAGGGGTTTCCCCCGACAGTGACGTCATTTTTAGGGACTTCCCTTAAATCGAAATTGGCCTCTCAGCTTTGAGAGGGGTGTGTTAGGGGGTGTGGTCTGAGCCACTCACTACACACTGTTTCAGTGGTCATTTAAGTTCGGACAGCAAAGTGACCGGTCGCTTTTTCTATTTGGGAGCTGAAAAGACACTGTTGTTTTTTCCCACGGAACACCTGTTGTGGGTGGGATAGGGGGGCGGGGTTTGCGTGGGTCTCTGCACAGGCCTCACAGAGTTTCAATCCTGACAAATCTCCGGACTGAATGGACGTTCTTTAACACTGTTCCAGCACTAGGAAACACTTATATATCTTTTAAACTCTGAGTCCTTTAACAATGGTATGTAAAACGTAAGGCTTTTTAAACAGTGTTTGTGTTTTATGTAACAGTTTTACAAATCAACATTTTAAAATAACACTAACTCATTTTTAATAACTCTTTTTAGAGAAAATGCTATTTTAACTTATTTCATTGACGTTTTAAAAGTGATGAATGTATATCTGTCTTCTTTAATAAATAAAAAACACTGATCTCACACTCTGACTTTTTTGTCTTTATTGTACATTTCTTAAAAAGTTGTAAGAAATTTTCCCACGGTTCAGATGTTCAACCCCCAAGGAGGCGTGGCACAAGTCCGATTTTCCCACGGTGTACGTACAGCCCATAAGTGGGAGGAGCTAGCGTGGGAATATTCTCACGGTCAAAAAGGGGGCGGGGCTTATGGGTTATAAATCAATCAAAAGTGACACATAGTATACCTCTATACTCTCTCTATTTTAAAAACATATTTGTCTAGTTGCAAGACAAAAGAGACAATTTTATTTGTCTTTTTCTACATAATACACAAAATAATGCTTTCATACAGAGACACTAAAGCCTCCATATTACACGTGAAAAGGGACATGGCCATGGTTTTACTGTATTATGGTCTACTTGAGCCGTGATGCTTGGACTCTGATAATTGCCGTTGGTGGTTATAGTTTTATTTTGTTGTTGTCTTGGTTCCCTTTCAATACGGTTCACTCACATTGCGTCTGCTTTTAGCCGACGTTTATGGGGAAAACTCCTGTTTTCTCTGAATTCTGAAGCCTGATTGGTTCACGTCTGTGCAGTGGCACAGACAAATGGCATTTCAGCCCCCCAAATGGGCTGGGTTGACTGCCTTTAAAGTCTTGCAGAAACACCTCTATTTCAGATTTCGAGTTGTAGGTCTCGTTTGGCGGGTCTGATGGCGCTCCAGTCTTCTTGTTCGGCGGTTCTCTCTAAAGTCGACGGTTTCGATGAAAAATGAAACACAAAGCTACCCCCAGTAGAAGAAGCTTCCCGCCTCAGCCCGCCTACGGCAATCGGTTGGAAGGCCAAGTCTAGTCATCCGACCAAGCCTGGCAGGACCACACCAAGCCGCCTCTGCGCTACATACCATGGCGGTACTTCAAGTATATCAGTTCAAACTTCTTCATGACATGGACGAGTCTGAACCTGACCCGGCTAAATTCAAATAGATGTGCTGCGCAGCGCAACTAACCTGGCCCTGTGCGCTACTAAAGCCACCGCCCAAGCCATTTGTTGAGCTATGGCCAGCCTAGTGGTGCTGGTGCGCAATTTATGGCTTAATCTCATGGAGATTAAGAACGGTGATAGGACAGCTCTTCTGGACTCTCCCGTCTCACTGTCAGGCCTGTTCGGCTCCGCGGTGGATGCTTCATGGAGCGTTACATTGCGGCACTTCACTTTCTGCCTAGAAAGACTAGCTCGTCCGCTGCCTTTAGTCGTCCCAAGACGGCTCAGCCGACTCAGCAGCAACCCAGGCCAGCCTCAGCGCCTGTCCAGCTCCAACCAGGAGCAGAGCCTGAAGCCAAGCCACGCTACCCATTTCCAAAGCAATAGGGCCCCTGCCTCAAGCTAGAGCTAGAGCTTGTGCAGCCAAAGCAGTCCTAATACATCAGAAAGGAGGAAGAGAGGGTTATGTCCCGCCGAGGCCTAACCAACCCCAAAACGCGCCCGTCTTCCAGTCCCCTCTTCAATTCAGGGTGCTGGAGATGATGTAATCGCTGCCAAACTCCCTATCAACAGGTGCCTATGGCAGTGAACCAAACAACATTTTTACATTCTCCTCCTCTCAATGCTGTAACAGGTGCCACTCTCCCGCTCCAGATGCAGCCTATAGCACTCCTCTGGTTAAAAGGCCGTGTCCCGCCTCATGCATGGCGCACGGGCCAACTCACTCTCAGGGTGACCCACGGCTGTGTCAAGGCCTTGGTCCCTTGGACATCTCCCCGTTTCTACCAGGATGGGACGATGCTGGGCCCTGTCTCCAGGAGGAAAGTGGTCGTGACCAAGACAGGCTGGGGCGCCCCCGACGATAGAATAGCCTTCAACTTATGGGCGATGAAATGATGATGAAATGGCACATCAACCATCTGGAAATGATGGAGTTGAAGGAGTTCATGACAGAACTCAGGCGCCATCATGTCCTGGTCCGCTCGGACAACAGGACGGTGTTGCATTCCTAAACCACCAAGGAGGTACCCGGTCTTGCCCTCTTCACAGATTGGCGAACCGGCTTCTCTTATGTGCACGAACACAAACGAACCTCCGCTCAGTGAGTCTGCTAGCGTCAGTCAACCGCGTTGGTGATTTGCAGGCTCTATCTGTCGAAACTTCCTGTCTTGATTTCGGCACCAACGACATTACTGGCCAAAAAAAGGGTATGTGCGGTAAACACAATTAAATTATGGTGGTTAATTTTGGCCTTGAAGGAGTTCATGACAGAACTCAGGCGCCATCATGTCCTGGTCCGCTCGGACAACAGGACGGTGTTGCATTCCTAAACCACCAAGGAGGTACCCGGTCTTGCCCTCTTCACAGATTGGCGAACCGGCTTCTCTTATGGGCACGAACACGAACGAACCTCCGCTCAGTGAGTCTGCTAGCGTCAGTCAACCGCGTTGGTGATTTGCAGGCTCTATCTGTCGAAACTTCCTGCCTTGATTTCGGCACCAACGACATTACTGGCCAAAAAAAGGGTATGTGCCAAAAGTGCTCTCCACCCTGTTCAGAATGTAGGTGATAGCGCTGTTAGCTCTGCTGCTCGCAGAAAGTGATCAGGCACCCCATCCACTCTGTCCCGCAAGGGCCTTGAGAGTGTATATCGAGCGCTCAGGCCAGTTTCGGCAATCAGAGCAGCTGTTTGTTTGCTTCGGAGGCTGCAGCAAAGGACTTCCAGTCTCAAAGCAGACTTTTCAGATGGATTGTGGAATCTCCATCGCAGATATCTGTGTGACGAGGTTGTCCTTGCCATCCACATTTATCAGATTTTATAACTTGGACATCCCTGTTCTTCAAGCTAAAAGCAGACGCAATGCTCATTCCAGTAATCTCAGGGAACCAGGGTTACGTGCGTAACCATAATGATTTTGAGAGCAGAACTTAGTGAGGATATTATCCTCAATTTACCCATTTTTTTTTATTCTGTTACTATTAACTCTCTCATGTTATGCATTTACATTTATGTATTCCGTAGATGCTTTTTATAAATGACTTACATTTCATTCAAGATGTACATTTAATCAATTCATGCATTCCTTGGAAATCAGTCTTCTGATCTAGGCATTGTTAGTGTCATGCTCTACTGTTTGACTGCCATTCATGATGTTTACCAATTAGGCTGCGACCTTTGGCAGAGGTCAAGAATGTCACTGTCTGCGAAAAAGTGGTATATGATACTTATGTCTGTATTGACATCTCACCTTCATCACAGTAATAGCATGAGGAGAAACATCATGAAACCTTTTCTCTAGCGGCTCCTATAACAACAACAATATCAAATTTAGTTACCTTTCACAATTATATATTTTTTTAAGTGTAGGTATTTATGTTACCATGGTATCAGGCTCGGGGATGCTGACTCCGCTAAAGAAGACATTGGACCGGAACACCTGCTGATGACGTGGGATCAAGTCACCTATCAGGGGGTCAAAGTTTAGATGTTAGGAGCCAGTGTATAACTGGCTTTTTATAGAGATTTAGACTAAACTTTAGTCATACAATTGACCCCTTGAAAACAGAATGTCCCACAGGACAGTAATGGAGATTTCTCCAGCTATGGAGAAAAGGACCTGGCTGCAGCCTGCAGATGCACCCCCATACCTACTCTGATTGGCTCCATCGTCTTTCATACATGATAGAAAATGTGTTCATAGTTGGTGTAGGAAGGAGTATGTAATTAAAAAAAAACTGGAAAAGCTGTGCGGTTTCACAAAGCCTTCATTAGCCTGTAACTCGCAATGTCCCTGAAATTATTGTTTTAGTAAATTAAGCTGGTCTTTAGACTAACCCACGAACGACCCCACAACATTTAAAAAAAAGGAATTGGTTGATTATCCACAGCAGGAGGGTCAGGTCTTCAGTTAGAAGAATGAATTATGAATTAGGCTAAATTATTTATTTATCATTTTGATTATTTCTTATCACCATAGTATGAGAAAGGAAATGAAAAGGACGTATCAGTATCATTATCAGTAACAAGACAAGACATACTTATAGTTACAGAAGGTGTTACACCTTATTTCAGAAAAAGAACCTGTTCCTCGTTATTTTAAAGTGACGAAATCGAGAACTTTTTATCTGTACCTGCCACGATTCAGAAAGAAAGCGCCTGAAGTCTGTTGCTATAGTAATGAACGCAATTTTCATGTGCATCTGACTGACAGATAAACAGCCTGTTTTTATTTCAGTGCCGTTGTTAATGTTGTGGTTATTTCAGCAAACAGTTTAATGAATTCAGCTTAAAAGCATTAAGTATTTTTATATAATGTTACATTATGTTTTTACATTATGTTTTTGCTAAGTCCATGCAATAAATGCACGTCCTTGAATAAGCAATGTTTCCATTTCAGGTGCAGCCAAAATTAGATTTGAAAACATCACATTTCAAATAATTTTTTGCTCAAATTGTATCATAAAATCTCACAGCCCCATGGTCAAATATTGTGATTCACTTTATGAAGTATTAAATCGAGATCTCCGAGAACAGTTTCATGACCACATTTTTTGAACTGATTCTTTTAAATCACTGGTTCACACTAAATGACATTCATTTGTGAATTCGACTGATCTAGAAGATTAAACTTGCAGTAGCTAACAACTCTGATTCAATGATACGTACAAAGAGAGTTAACAAAAAACTTTTCTCAGATTCTCAGATTAAGTGTGCTAGACTGAGCTCAAACTATTTAAACTCTATCTTATTTATGTGGCATTAGACACCTATCTTTGTCATGAACCAGTGTTGATCTCTCTCTCTCTCTCTCTCTCTCTCTCTCTCTCTCTCTCTCTCTCTCTCTCTCTCTCCCTTTCTCCCTTCGTTCCTACCACTTTCCCCAGTTGATCATCATCGCAATCAGTGCTTGCGCTGACAGAATAATCTGGCCATCATGGACCCAGCGAAGGAAGCGGTGCTGCGGTGCCTTTCGTGCTGCGGTCGAGGTACAGGGAGCCATGCTGGGCAGAGGAATTATCTGCTGCCAGACATGCAGTGGAGAGCCTGGCTGCGCAGGTGACTGATTTATCCACGCAGTTTCACCACTATTGTCTGGACCCACCGACACCCCAGAGGATTCAGAATTCCCCCGAACCCAGGATCAACAACCCACCGTGTTATGCGGGTGAGCCCACTGAATGTCGCGCCTTCCTAACGCAATGTGAAGTTGTGTTTTACCTTCAGCCCACCACTTATGCTGAGGACTGCGCCAGAGTTGCCTTTGTGGTTTCCTTGCTAACCGACAGGTTCGAGATCTTGCAGGGAGCAAAGATTTTCACAAAGTTGGATCTCCGCAACGCGTATCATTTAGTACGCATAAAGGAGGGAGACGAGTGGAAAACAGCGTTTAATACACCTCTTGCCGCCCCCCTGACAGCGCTCACTTCGGTCAAGTCTCGTTTCGCTTGGTCCGAAGTGACCCAGACCGCTTTTGAGCGCCTCAAGACTCTATTCACCACCACACCGATTTGAATCACTCCTAAAAAGAGACAATTCATCATCAAAGTGGATTCTTCAGATATAGGCGAGGGGGCGGTGCTTTCACAGTGATCTCCGCTCGACGATAAGGTTCATCCATGCGCATTCTTTTTTCATCGACTCTCACCCACAGAACACAATTATGACGTGAGTAACTGCAAACTCCTGGCTATCCGTTTAGCCTTGGGGGACTGGCGTCAGTGGTTGGAGGGGGATTCCGAGGCCTTAGTCTCGTCTCAGGATTCCGAGGCCTCCGTTCCCTCGATGCAAGCGTTTATTCAACGGTGCAAACGTACCTGGAGAAGGGTGCAAACTGCCCTTTGTCGCTCCAGAGCACACACTCGCCGCGCCGCCAATCGACATTGCGTCAGGGCTCCTAGATATGTTAGCGGCCAGAAGGTGTGGCTTTCCACCCTTAACTTGCCTCCCGCAAGTTAGCACCTCGTTTCATTGGACCTTTTCCCATCGTTAAGGTTCTTAGTCCGGTAGTTGTTGAACTCAAATTGTCTCATGATCTACGCTGCTTCCACCCTATATTCCATGTATCTTGCATTAAACCTGTAATTCGGGTTATTATTGTTGGTTTGTTAGGCTCATTCCTGTACTATCAGCAGTTACCTTCAACTCAGCTAATCCACTTCTGGAGAACCTTGTCTTGTCCAGTCTGCTTGTTTGTTTAGACTGTTCTCTGCCCAGCCATCCTGCTGCTCGTGGTCTCCAACCTCACCGCTACCTGCATATCAGCAACTACTGGCCTAAGACTGTCATCCTCGCTGACCGCTGTTACCAAACTCGGGGACCTCTGGTGTTGTGTTTCACCAGCCAAGTTATCGACTTTTGTGTTTACTAGTTCTGCGTCCGCCCGACGGCAGACTGCTTTTGTTCCCTTTTCTATTAAACTTTGTTTCTGTACCTGCCTAAACTCTTGGGTCCTCTGTTTATCCTGACACTCTTTAACAGTTTTGTAACTTGATTGATGACATTCGCTCATCAGTCCATGCACTACTCTGAGCTACACCAACTACGAACACATTTTATATCATGTATGCCTAGACGAATGTGCCAATCAGAGTAAGTTTGGGGCAGAGCGACACATGCAGCTCCGTCCCGATCTGCAGGCTGCAGCCAGGTGTACTTGGCTATGGAAACAAAATTCCCCTCCATCTTTCAATGAATTTCTGCGAGATGTAATAAGCTTCATTAATAAAATTTTTTTTTTTTTTTTAAACGTTCATTATCTTTTTTTCTAAAATATATAGTACTTCTAGTCTGTCAACCTAAGCATCAAGATGTTATTATGATTGTGGCTTGAATCTGTTCAGGAGTGTGTGATTATATAGGTCACATGTATGTGTGGACATCTGTGTACTTTATATTTTTAAGGTTTTGTTTGTCAATATATGTGTGTACACTGAATATATGGCTAAATTATTTTATTTCTAAACTTTAATGATTCAACATACACGATTGACATACTTTGCATTACACTCTAGTCAGTCAAGTCATCTTCATTTATATAGCGCTTTTAACAATGTAGATTGTTCCAAAGTGACTTTACAGAGATACAAGGATAGTTTAAAGTAACAGAGATTGTTTTGGTTTTATAGCAGTTCTTGAATAAAGTTATTTTCCAGCTAAAGTTAATTTGATTGATTCACTTCTGTCGCAACGGTCATTAGTTATTAACACAACACCGTTTTAACAGGAAACTCTACACAGACTTTAAACGCGAAACCTGTGAGAACGCTGATGGTGTGCACATGCGTATTACGAGTTCAGTCTATTGGTATGCGCGTTCAGTGGTGGAAATGGGCAAAATTCACTGGGCGGACTCTATTTTGAAAAAATAAATAAATAGAGGTCATCTGGCTTTAGATGACCTTTCAGATGTTTAAAAACCTTTATAATCTATAATAACTAAATTATATAAATTATTTATTTTATGTTTCATTTAACCCCCTGGGGTCGGCTATTGCAAATAATAAAAACAAAACGTTGTGTTTTTCGTAAAATAAAATGTAAATAAACATGATGCGTTGTCCCGTCTCTCTCAAAGTGAAGTTCTGAATTCTGAAATGCGACAGAAAATGATCTGTAACTCCGCGAATGCTTGTCACTGTGGCATGAAACATGTGTCTTTACAAAGCTTGAAGTCTCCATTTTTAAATGATGTAAACCATATAAAAAACAAATAAAGAGTTCAGATGCAAAAGCCTCTAAATGCCATCTGGAATTTTCTTATAGAATGATCATTTTTATCAAGCTTGTATATTTAAATTCAATAATTTCACTTAAATGGCAATGAAGATTACCTATTAATTATCATTTAAGTGAAATTACTGAACTTAAATATACAAGCTTGATAAAAATGATCATTCTATAAAAAAAATTCAAATGGCATTTAGAGGCTTTTGCATCTGAACTCTTCAAATATTCTCTGTTTAAGTAATCCGTATGAAAGCAACGACATGTGCAGTTTCTCCAGTCCGAGCTAATTAAAGGTACAATATGTAAGAATTTTGCATTAAAATATCCCAAAATCTCAAGGCCAGTGTTATATATTTTGTTAAAGGGGGGGTGAAATGCTATTTCATGCATACTGAGTTTTTTACACTGTTAAAGAGTTGGATTCCCATGCTAAACATGGACAAAGTTTAAAAAATTAAATTGTACGTTTGAAGGAGTACTCCTTCCGGTTTGTCACAAGTTTCGGAAAGTTTTTTTAGAGTATGGGCCTGTGTGATGTCAGATGGGGCGGAATATCCTTATATGGGTCGTAAGGGCACTTCTCCCGGAAGGGCGCGCGCGCACCCGTAGACCAGAGCGAGAGAGCGAAAGCAGTACGCCCATCAAAGCGCTGTGCTCGGCTTTAGGGAAGTTAATGTCACCAAAGAAGTGGGTTTTTGGTTGCCAGGGCAAGACAACCCTGCACAGATTCCCAAAGAACTCAGGTTTAAGGGACCAGTGGATGGAGTTTGTTTTTCCAGAGCATCAACGGAGTTGTGCAAGTGTTCTTGTTTGTTCCCTGCATTTCGACGATGATTGTTTTATAAACAAAGCCCAGTTCGACGCCGGATTTGCAGATCATCTAATGCTTAAGGATGGAGCAGTCCCAACGATAAAGGTTCACGGTCGTGCGTTGGAACCGCAGGCGGTGAGTAAAACTGCTTCAAATGTCTGTGTGTTGTTAGCTATCGGCGCGTAAGCACAGCTTTAGCTCCGCCCACACGGCACGCCTCCAGCCGCTCGTTTTTTTCCGGAAAGACTCGGTACAGCCTATCTTTCTTTTATAAATATAATAAAACTAAAGACTTTTTGGAGATATGAAGGATGCAATACTACTCTATAGGTACTCAAGATTAACATGAGATTGACTGAAACTGAGTGTTTCACCCCCCCTTTAAGTTGATTACTTACAATATCCCAAATGTTTCCAACTATTTTTAAATCGTGAGAAAATTGCGATTTTAACCAAGGAAACGGGGCGTTAGAACAGGGGTGAGCTGGGAGTCGCCAGTCAATTGCGTCATATCCGCGTTACCCTCGTTTTCCACTCGTACTGCGTGGAGTCCTGGACAAATGCGGAAGTTGTAGTTGTAGCGTCTATCAAGCTACAAACTTTAGCTTGTTTCTTGCAGTCGTTATGGTACATAATTATTCTTTACCGATTGCAGCTGGTTCTGTTAACCCCCTGAGGTCTACGGTATCGCCGGCGATACCAGCTCGCTTTTTTTTTATCAATGTAAAAGAAACTCATAAATACTCTGTTGACTTTGATTTTCCATAGGAGTTTCATACATCAATTGATTCTGTTAAATGTGTATTATTTTTGTGTATACTCACAATAAAAACAAAGTGTTGTGCTTTTTGCCAAATAAAGAAAAATAAACACGAAGCGAGTTCTGCCTTCTCTCTGCCAGTGAAGTCCATTCTGAAACGCATCCGAAAATGAACAATAACTGAGCGAATACTCAGTCAAACAGGCATACAGAGACACAGGCATGAAGCTTGAATTCTCTTCTTTTAAATGAAGTAATTTATATAAAAAACAAATATTTTCATCTTGTGAAATCTGTATTAAAAGAGAGCGATTCCAGTCGAGCTCATCTCATCTCATTACGTTATAATCGGCCACGCCCACGGAGAGCGCGCGCTATTCAAACGCAAATGACTGAGACGATCCCATACAAACTGTGAACGCCCACATATCAGCTCGAGAAAACACATCAAGTTTATTCAGATAAGTGTAGTTGTCTACACTGTCTCGCAGCGCTGTGAGGAATAATAATAATGGAAAACTTACCTCAGAAGTGCTGGTATTTCGAGGAGCAACGGATGGAATAATGTAGTACGTTTTTTTTTTTCATTCTCAAGTAAATCGCGTTTCTGTGTGAATGAATGAACGAAAGAGATGCGCTGTTTACCACAACTCGCAAAAAGACGGTTTAAATTTGAATTGCGTTTCTGTGTGTGAATAAATGATCTGCTTTTAGCAAACTATTTTGCTATACTGAGTAAAATCGATTGAAATATGTTGAAATAAAATGTATTTGTATAAGCAACGTATTAAACTGCAAATTAACATTTATATTCCTTATAATAAAAACGAAAGACCGATGTTACAGACATATGAAAGACAACATTTCGTTGATTAGTTTTGGATAGATTACACATTTTTACTGTAAAATATCTGCCACCTCAAATAAGCTTTTGTTTGCCAATTTTTGCTAATATGTTAAATATAGTATGTTTTGTCAATGTAGGCTATATTCGAAGTTTGAAATATGTATGATAAAATGTATACTTTAGTTTTTACAAAGAAAGATTACACTTCAATTGTTGTTGTAATTGTAACCTTTTTAATAAAAAAATATATATTTACAAGGTAGATGTAAACAAATTTTAAAAGGTAAATATAAGCATTTTCTTTAAATAATTTTTATTGTGTTTTATTATTGACAAATTTGGGGAGAGGATACATATTCCAAAACTGAAAATACAGTATGAGAATTAACTGCACAATTAATAGACATGTTTTCCTTGGATATTATACAATTTGCAAGCAAAATGTATGAAAAAAAAAAAAATTGACATGCTTCCAACTGTGAACCAATTTGGTAGAATATATATATATATACTGTATATATATTGCTCTTGCATTCTTTCTTAATTTTATATTTTCCAAATCTAGCATTCGGTAATAGTTATGTTTATGTAAGGAAAGTATTATTGCTTTAGATTTGTGTTTAGTTTATTGACATTGTTTATCACGTCTGGTGTTTATGGCCATGTAAATAAACATAGCATGTGTTATACATAAAGATGAATCAGTATTTTGGCAAATGATGTGGGTATGCTCGAATGTACTTTTACAACAATTGTTTAGAACACGTAAAACTGCGCAGCGTTATCACAACAATGAATTCAACAAATACAGTAACATCTATGATAACCAATTTAGTATTAAACCTTACTTTTCTTGCGGTTAATTCATTTTTAATGAAATAAAAGTGTGATGAGGTTTAAGAGTCAGGAAGGAAGAAGACAGGGGTCAGCGTGACTGGGACTCGTACTTTATTAAAATAAAGCAAAACAAACAAAAGCCGCGCACAACGCGCATTCACTGTGGCAACCGCGACGGCACAAAACAGTTCAAAAATGAGAGCTCGGATCCACCGGTTTTCTTCCTCTGCGTCCAATTTTCTCTCCAGTCTTTCTCTCGTTCCAGCGCGGCTTATAAGCGGTCTCTCCTCGCCAATAATACTGCAATAAGACACAGGTGTTCGTCATTTGCACTTGACCTACTTGCTCGTCTCTTCTCTCTCCCATCACAGACCGCGCTGAACCACGCCCCCCTCGCCACAAAAAGCATGTCATTAAACGCAACATTTATAAAAATAGAACTTAGCCTCATCCATGAACATGATTTTTCGATTCCCGTCTGACTGATTTACATCCAATGTGGAGTTTAAAACGACAGTTCCCATCATTCCACGCTCCTTCACATCGTCATCAAGCTATGCCGTTGTTGTTGTTTGGAATGTAGCGCCCTCTAGCGGCAAAAAATTCTTGCATATTGTACCTTTAACTCTAATGTGACCACGTCTACGCGCGCACAAGTGATTGACATGCAAATGATCCACGTGCTGTTAACGGACTCATTACCTCAAAAACATAGCCTGGGAAAACCCAGACAACTTCCGGCAAATTTAGATTTGCTCTGCAAGTAGTCTGGCAAAGAGCTCATTCAAGCCCATTTCTAATCCGTCGAAATCGCGGCACCAATCAGAAACGTTGAGGCGGGCTTTACACGATGACGATCGCTCTGATTGGTTTTAGGTCTATCCAATTGCGCCCAGAGGCATTTGAGCGACGTCCGTTGGTGAAGCGCACTCAACTTTTAAATGCATTATTATATTCAAATTGCAAACACATGAGGACAGTCTCCATGAAAGACCCACTGGCAGATGAACGTGCTACTACATTTCTCTCCGAAACGGTAGGAAATTAAATTCGATTTAATAGAGGATTTTAACTGTGACAAGATGATTGACAGGGCAGTTTACGTGACAGGATGCATGCGACAGATTCGTCCGATAAAGATGACGAAGTAGTATGTCCCAAAGCTTGCCTACTTTTTTGCTACACATTCAAAAGTAAATACCTTTTCTCACACAAAAAGAGTACATACTTTTATGGCGTAGTGTAACTTAGGGACGCAGCAAATGGCTTTACACGATGACGATCGCTCTGATTGGTTTTAGGTCTATCCAATTGTGCCCAGAGGCATTTGAGCAACGTCCGTTGGTTACGCCCCTTTGGAAATGAGTTATTAATGAAGCTTTGCCAGACCATAACTCAGTTACTACTGAGAATGGTCTGGTTTTAACCACGCTATCAAAAACAAGTACCGTATTCCTGTTTTTCCTCGAGTTTGGAAGACTGTGTTTGTGCTCAATGTGCTGTGCTGTTTACCTTGGATTTACCTCAGAAGAATTAGAAGAACACGATTTGAGTATTTATGAGAACGATTTTTAAGGTAAGATTATTTATTTACCTTAAGCAGTCTGTTTTGAAGTTCTGTGAGTAGTAAGAATGACGCGCACTGATAAAGAAGCATTTCCATTGGCTGCAGTCTGCAGGCATTGGCCAATAACAAAAGACGACATAGCGCAGCCAATTTTACAGAATGCCATTGATAAATATCAATATCCCTCAAAGTTTTTATTATCATATATTGTGCTACGTTTATGTAGCTATTATATTGTAGATAAAATATAGTAATCGTTACAATGTCCACAAAAAAAAAAAAAAAAAAAAATATATAGCCTATATACAGTATAACCATTTTTGGTACTATACGGTTATCCGGACCACATGATGGCCTTTTTTTTCTTTCAACTGGAACGCCATCCCCCCTCGAAATAAACTCCCCACACTCCGTCCCCCCACGTCCCCCCCCATTTCCAGCCCTGTGCGCGTTTGAATATATGTGCGCAGGTTTGTAATTCCCAACAAACCAAGCCTTAAAAAACTACTTATCTGGCCTTAACATTTTTTATACAGAATTGTATCACTTCGAGGTAGATACGCGAACCGAATTTTCCCGACAACGCTTTATCTGTAGAGTGGTAAAGGGATTCTCCATAAGGAGAAACTAGTTGGCACTTTAGCACCCTCTATAATTATTGATTGAGTTAGTGCTTTTTTAAATTTAGTTTCATTTTATTTTAATTTAATTTGTATTTTTTGGGGGTTGAGGGGTGGAGTGGGAAGAATATATTTTTTTTCTCCTGTATCTTTATCCTGTAAATATTGTAAAAGTTCAATAAACAGATTAAGCAAATATTATTATTATAATACATTTTTTAATTTTACAGTGACGTCAGTCAGATGACAGAAAAGCCATTTTGTAGTGATTCCAACTGATCACATTGGTGTATGTGAACAGGACTGTCCTTTCTACAATTTCTACAACTAAAGTATAGTGAACCCTTTAGTTATTATACCTTGAATCAATGTTTAATGTCACATTAAGAACCACAAAATAAATACCACTTGTGTCACTACTGTGTTCTGTACAATTTACAGGAACTTACAGGGCCAAGTAAACAGTCAATTACTAAGCTAATGGGAAAAACACAGACAATCATTGTATTGTGGCTGTGTTCTGTGATCCATGTTATTCCAGTCATATTTAAGGAATGTTCCAAAAAAGCATATTGTGTGCTCCAATAGAAGCAAGGATATCTGATCTTTTCTTGATGGAGCTTTATTGAGTAGTGACCTAGATTTAAAGTAGATATTTTGTTGATAGTTTTACTGTAAAATACATTATTTAAAAAATAAATAAATAATTTCCAGGTTTAAATTCACTCAAATTTAAATTGTTATATTACACATTTTTAAGTGGTCTCAGACTTTTGGACCCTTTTGTATTTAACTTTAAACGCACAAACATTCTCCTTTCTTTCTCTTTTAGTACCCAGCGTTTGTCGAATGAGGTGCAACTGATCCACGTCAGAACGTCCTGGCCAAAGAGGATTTCCAGACAGCAGTTCAGCAAAGACACAACCAAGGGCCCAGACATCAACTGGGGGACCGTACTGAGTGTCTCCGACCAAGAGCTCTGGGGCCCGGTACCATCGTGTTGCCACATAATCAGTGTAATCATCACCTGGACCAGCTGTTTGACATAAACACACGAACACACACGAACACACACGAACACACACACACACACACACACACACACACACACACACACACACACACACACACACACACACACACACACACACACACACACACACACACACACACACACACACACACACACACACACACACACACACACACACACACACACACACACACAGATTTTAACAAAATGGGGAACTTACATAGACTTTTATCGTTTTTATAAACAGCTAGTTATAAATACTATAACCTAACCCACATCATAACTATCTGTAGTTTAGCTAATTTTAAAACAACTTTATTTACTTTACTTTTATACTGTTATTTACAAATGAGGACATCCCTAAAAGGCAGTTTTTGGGAGCAATTGTCATGTTTACCCTTACGAAAAAGAAGTATACTTAAAGTTAATACTTAAGTAATGTTGAAGTATATTTTTAAGTATACATTATGTAGTAAGTATACTAATGTCAATATGTACTAGTAGTAAACTTTTAAGTGTACTATTTTAATACCGCATGGGACTAAATTGGCCCACTTTTAGTATATAAAAGTATATGTTTAAGTGTACTATAAGCATAACAGTAGTAAACTTTAAGTGCACAACTAGTTCATAATTACATTTCATTTGAACTGCAAGTGAACTTATGGGTATACAAGTAGTTTACTATTTTAATACTTGTAGCAACTTTGAAGTATACTCTCAGTAAACTACTAGTTTAGTACACTGTAAAATCCAATAGCTTTCCTGACTCATATATACTTAGTACACTTTACTCAGTAATATAAAATACATACTTCTTACTAGGTTTTGTTGAGTTACAGTCAATTGCAGGGTGAAAATAACAAGTTACTCAATCGTTTGAGTGATGCTTACCTGAAACAAGCAACAAAGGATGCAATGACGTTACTAAACCAGTGAGAGGCAGCAGTGCATTAAAGCGTGCCTAATGTGCAGAAAAAAACAAAGAAGAAGAAGCGGCACTCGTGAGAGCATGCGCAATAGGCCTTTATCACCTTTGAGAACATTAAGTCCCTGTTGTGTTCGTCTCCTGTGTTGATAGCGCCACAGTTTGATAAAACATTCATGCTCCAAGTAGATGCAAGTCAGGTGGGTGCAGGTGCTGTTTTGTTACAGGAGGATGGTCAGGGAATGGCGAGACCAGTTAGCTTCTTTTCCAAAAAATTCAACCGTTATCAGCTGAATTATTCAGTGATAGAGAAAGAAGCGCAGGCACTTGTTTGGGCTTTGCAGCACTTTGAGGTGTACATTGGAGGAGGGCGGCCACTTGTTGTGTACACAGATCACAACCCGCTGACATTTTTACAGTCACTGAAGTGTCCCAATCAGAGACTCATGAGGTGGTCGTTGTTTTTGCAAGCCTACGCACTGGAGATTAGACATCTTAAAGGTGTAGACAACGTAATAGCAGACGCGTTGTCACGTGCCCCTATGCTTTAAGTTGTTCTTGTTGTCTTAAGACCTGGTTTTTCCTATGCCTGTCTTCTTAATTTGATTCCCAGGTATCGGGGTTGCTGAAGATGGAATGGAGGGAAGCAGTAGTCTGAAGTTTGCAAGTTGAAGTTGAATGTATATTTCTGCTGTGTATATATTCTGCCATTTATTGTATTGTGGTAATTTTGTAATATTTAGGGACTGTTCGTTTTTTATTTAAGGGGCCACCGGAGGAGTTTTGAGATCTGTTGTCAAAAAAGACATGACCCTCCCTTCACCAGCAATACATTTTTCTATGACCCTCCAAAATGTTTGTGAAAAAAGGCATGACCCTCCCCGATAATTTATTGATTAGCCTACTTCTGTACTGGTTTGCGCTTGGCAAAGATGTTCAGATAGCCATTGTTTTTTTTTTTTTGTTTTTTTAAACCAAAAACTCTTGCTTTCTCATCTTACTAGGGCTGTAACGATAGACCAAACCTACGATTCGGTTCGTATCACGATTTTTGATTTTAGATTTGAAAAAAATCATGTTTTCGGTGCTGATGTTTGTGACTCGTTCAACATGTGGGTGGGGCTGCCAATAAAGCATCTAAAAGCTGTCACAAAGACCCAGCAAAAGTAATGATTGATATGTCAAATATAGCAAGGAAACATTTTAATTGTTTATTAATAAAAAAGTGTTTTCTGTGTCGACTGCAAAGATGAAGTTGACGATGCGTCGCGATCTTCTCAGAACGCGCCAGAGATAAATGCACATTTCATAAGCAGAAAGCAGTCTGTTTTCCTTCGTTTTGAATTGTTCTGTTTAAAAGTAGACATTTCAAGCTTTCTATATATTTCTCAGGTCTGTGAGGCAAGTAGCATACCTTACGCTGAGTTTCGGTTCATTTATGAGACAAGAGTCCAGTTCACTCGCCCGCGCCTCCGTGATTATCTATTTTCTACTATATTTACTTCTTATTTATTAAATCCAGATGAAACATTGATTAAAATTAAGATACAATTAATAAAAAAACGAAATTCACTTTAAAGAAAGGCTTTGTGCTTTCTGTTTGAGGTCTCTGTGAAATTTTTAAAGTCGCTTTCAGAGCAGTCATGTCCGTAATGGAGAACTGTCACGCCCGTAACATTGTTTTTTTTTTTTTTTTACATAAATACGAACACGAAAAATAAAATAAAAATAATATTTTATGTTCTGTGGAGGCCGATCTTTATTCATCCGGTGGGTATATATCTTTTGGTTTGCACAGTGTAATTTATAGAAGAATTACTAAAACATATTTTGCCACCTAAAAGTTAAAGATTTTTTTGTGTCACGTCACTTCACATGTGTATTTCCCTCATATTAAATATAAAATTTAATGTGTAGACTGATATTTTTCTAATGTCTTGACTCCTTTATTTTTCTAATGTCTTGACTCCAAAATATTGGTATTAAATGCATTTTCTGAGAATTTATATTTCAAGTTTTGACTGCAAATGTTACGTCTATAACACTGGAATCGCCCAATTTTAACGAATTTATCCTCAACTAGTTTTTGTGGTGTAGGTCTATGTATTTTATTATGTTAACTTAAATAATACTAATAGTAATTTAAAGATGTGGTAGCCCTACATCTTACACATCGTGGAAACAAAATAAGAATGGAACTAAAATATGGTAGTATCGTGCTACAGCGCACATTCTATCAGCAGCAGTTCTGGCGCCTCAGTCGCAATACTGTAAAACTCGACGTTCACATCACATGTTAATGCAGTGGTAGAGTTACACTCACAGAACACTGTGCACTTATTCGCAATCACAAAAGTTAATTATTTGCTCGTGCTTTAAAGCTTTGCCGGGTAAACATTTCATTGGCATTCTGTTCTGACATGATGCATTTTTTCTAAGCGCGAACTGAAGTGCGCGCGCACTGTCAAACAGTGCCAAACTGGATTTTTGTTGGGTCAGACCCATCTGATATCGAAGGGGGGCTGATAACGCGAGATCAACATGGAGCTAAATGGAAAAAAATATCACCAAACAAGCCACTTTGAAATGTTGCTGTTTTCATGTATATAAAAGTTGGGTGACCCTCCCCCTAGACTAAAAAAAGTTGAATGACCCTCCCCTCAACAAAGAATAAAAAGACATGACCCTCCCCTATTTTCCTCCGGTGGCCCCTTCCATAAATACCGAACGGTCCCTTAATGATTTTGATTATATTGGGTTATGTTACTTGTGGTTTGTTTTGCCGTGGCTCCCGGCCACCGACTTTATGTGTGACGGCCTGTAGCAACAATGACGTCCGGCCAGCTGCTTTTCACATTAAGTGAATCATGAGGGTGTCGAACACATCTTCTTTGTCCTTAGGAAGACGAGCTCTGGTTAAATATTACTCCCTAAGGGCTAAATCACCAGCGCCGGGGTGTCTGTTGCCCCCCAGTTCAGCGTGGACCCCCCGTGACTTTTATAGACTCGTGACATTCCAGATACTCCACACACACGTACATACACACACACACACACACACACAAACATCCTTCGTGTTAACTTAACATCCCTTTTAATGTGTGTAACTCAGACTTGTATCTGAACTTCCTGTATGTATGTGTGATTAATGTTGTTTTGATCATATAGTTATGATCTTTGAGTGTTTGGCTCTGAAATGTGTTTTTGAAGAATGTTCTCCCAGTAGAATCGCATCCCGTAACCCGATCTCATTGGCAGGTCATAAAATTTGACCACCGAGCCCATCCAGCCCTATGCAAAGGAGACAACGGGGGCGCAACATTCCAACGCACACACACAAACACACTCTGGACTTTGAAACAGAAACCCCCTTACAGAAAAGGACTTTTACCCATAAAGTCACTCTTAAAGGTACTAAATATATCAATTTTTGTGTTAAGAGGTGTGTGTAAACCATAGGAAAGCATATGTCCTATTGTAACATTAATAGAACTGCAAATGCCTATACTAATGCATAATAATGTATCTTTGCATTGCTACAACGTCTATATTCTATTTTTGATATCTCTGTAATCCTCTCCAGCTAACGGAGTTGAATTTTGATAACCAATTGCAATAATTTGTATCGTTTGACACCTTTCATATGTCTGGAGCAAATCTTCTCAAATCCGATTTCTCACATGACAGTCAAAGGGGGGGGGGGTTTCTTCACAAACAAAGAAACCTCTTCCCGCTTCAGATCAGAAGGTCCGATTCGTCCTCCACGCAAAAGGAGGCGTACACGGGACACTGTTAAAGGTCTGAGCCTTCAGTTTGCTCGCTCTCTCAACTCTCTCAACTCTCTCAACTCTCAACTCTCAACCCTCTTCTGACCTTCTCCTCCACGCGCAGCGCGTCTCCTCACAACGCAACCAGCTGGACAGGCCTTGGCTTCTCCTCTGGGACGCATGCCCGCGTCATGTAGAAGCTGCCGTTCTTTTGCAACTAAGTTCCTACACGCCTTTCCCCTCCACAAGGGAAATGATCTGAACTTTCTCGGTAACGTTAAATTCAAGTGAGCCTTTACATCGTCTTGCGAAACGACCCAGAAGACGAAGCTAGACGCAAACCAGCCGGACACGCGCACACGCGCGCCCCCTCTTCAGCACCACACTGAAAGAGCACAGAATCTTGCAAGTAACGTATCTCTCTCTAAAAGCTGATTTCAGGTGTCCAGCTCTTAGGTCTGTGAATTAAGTTACCCTCTATCTCTTCTCTCGATTCTTTCTTTCTTTCTTTCTTTCTTTCTTTCTTTCTTTCTTTCTTTCTTTCTTTCTTTCTTTCTTTCTTTCTTTCTTTCTTTCTTTCTGTCTTTTATTTTATTCATTCTGACCACGCGATGTTTTATGTTCCTGTTTGGTTAAATGTTTGTCTGTTTTATTGTGTGCATTTTTACGTACGTTCATATTGTAGCTCATATAATCTCTAGTTTACATTTATTAAAAATCAATTTATACTTTTAACTGTCTCTGTGTTTGAAAACCCACCTTGTAAGTCAATGAAATCAAAAGATCTAAGCTACAAGCTCGATATTGACTACCTTGAGTAGTTTTAATTCATAAACTCAGAAAGTTTTATGTTCGTGGCCAGAAGATAAACTTTCTTGGAGTTTGTAAACAGGGGTACTCCTTCTTAACTGTGATAGTCTTACATCTATTCGCTGGACGAATGACTGATGACGAAACCAGTTACAGAACGAGGTATTTCCGAAAATTGATAAAGTAATGTATATGCGATTTATGAATTATGACCATGAGTTATGATTAATAATATTTCCCAAATTCCCTATACTCTTGAGCTAATTCGCATTGACCCAGAGTCATTTACGTTACAGGCCCCTGTGTGATTGTTAATTATCTTTGTTCTGTTTGCTGATTGGGTGCACCTGGAACCTGTGAGTGGTGCACCTGGAACCTGTGAACCCTCTGGAGATAAAGCTCCACTTGGTCAAACTACTCGAGCATTCTCTTCTCCGCAATCCAGACGTCAACCATGGCCTGATCACTCCGACTACTATATTTTGTTTTAGGTTTACTTATGTTATAGAGACTTACCATCTGCATTTAAATAGTTATGTTTGGTGACTCTTTTGTTAAATAAATCACTTTTGATTATTTATGCTGCCTCGTTCCCTCTTTTGTCATGACCCTTGAGCCAGGTTGTGACACATCACAATAGAACGCCGGAAGTAGCCGCAAAATAAAAATAAAATGTTTACATTTCGTCAGAAAGTAGGCTTATTATTGGCCAGCATCACACATGGCCAGCGTCAGCCAATAATAAGCCTACGTTCTGACGTAGAACCTAGAAGCACTGGGCTGTTTACACTACGTCAACAGCGTAGGAGAATGACGTGGAAGAGAAGAGATTGTTGAATAATGTCGTAATGGCGCGGTGTTTTTACACACAAAAAGTATTCTTGTCGCTTCATAACATTAAGGTTGAAGTACTGTAGTCACATGGACTATTTTAACGATGTCTTTACTACCTTTCTGGGCCTTGAAAGTTGCAATGACGTTGCAGTCTATGGAGGGACAGAAAGCTCTCAGATTTCATCAAAAATATCTTAATTTGTGTTCCGAAGATGAACGAAAGTCTTACGGGTTTGGAACGGCATGAGGGAGAGTAATTACTGACAGAATTTTCATTTTTGGGTGAACTAACCCTTTAAGATGCTGTCAGCGTATTCATTTCTAATGTACATGTGTGTCAGAGACATTGCTTTTTCATCGTTTAGGCTAATGAATGTAGCCCCTTTTTTTGCACTTCTATATACCAAGTTTGGTCTCCGAAGTGTTATTGATTAAAGTGAGTAATTGTTTTGTATTGAATTGTTAAAGCTGTTTGTTGAGAGTGTGTTAGAGTTAGGGTATGTTCTCAAATATATTCATTTTTATTCAGATTTTATATACATTTAGTAATACGTTATTAAAATCAAAGGTTGTATTTTTATTAACTAACATTAACAAAGATTAATAAATACTGTAACAAATGTACTGCTCATTGTTAGTACATGTTAGTTTATACACTAACTAATGTTAACTAATGAACCTTATTATAAAGTGTTTCCGTTTTTTTATTATTTATTTTTTTAAAACCTAAAGTGACTATTTACATAAATTGTATACCCCAATGCAAACTTGTGTGGACCACCCCTGTGTCAGTTGTTAAGAAAACAAATACAATACATTTACCTTTGAACTGTATCATTGCCTTAAATTTATTTGTCCAGTTGTAAATGTTATCTTTGTAAAATTGTGAAACTATTCTCAATGATTTATAATAGATGATTGATAGCACTTAAGTTATTGGAGTAAAGCTTACCTGCTCTTTTTAAGGCAATCGGTTTGCATGGTTTATATAAACATGTAAACTGGATTGCTTTTGAAGTAAACTCAACTCAATAATTCCAAGTTGTATGCAGAAAACATCAGAGTTAACACAACTAGCATAAATGAGTACATCTCAAATAAATGATCAAGTATACTATACAAATTAGTTTTAAGTTACTGGAACTCTCTTGTAAGGGTACATTACTAGACATGCACTTGTTATTCCTATTTCACTTTACTTGGTTTTTTCAAGGCAATCGATTTTCATGCTTTTTTTTAAGTAAGGTTTACTAATTGGATTTTACAGTGTAGTTTTATACTACAAGTTTTCTTTAAGTGAACTTAACATTATACTTATAGTTTACCATTTATATATTATTTTTGCTCTTTTAGTGTACTCTCAGTAAACTACTAGTTTAGTAGTTTTATACTACAAGTTTTCTTTAAGTGAACTTAACATTATACTTATAGTTTACTATTTATATACCCAGGGGGCAAAGGGGGTTTAGCAGACATGGGCTGCTGTAAAAGGTTGTCATATAAAAATGAAATCTATGATGTCTGAGGATCACAACCTGGGTGGACAACCAACAAGCTGCTGGAAACTTGTAATTAGGGTCAAAACAATGCTACCTCAAATTCTGCTTTAACTCCCCGGAATCACCCAATGAATTAATAGTCCAGGCAAAGTAGCGTTTTACGACAGACTAATTGTAAAATAATTTTTTTCAGCTTAGATCATTTCTATGAGGTGTCCAGAACAACATACTAAAAGTCCTAAGAAATCCTAGTTGAGGAAATATGTTAAATTCTCATCAATCTGAGATGTGTGCCAATAAGGCCAGGCAACAATACACCCCAATGGGACAATTTTTTTCCTTTACTCCTATCAAAATGAAACTGTACACAATGAAAGTACCCATAAAAAGTAAAAAAAAATTGTATTACAAGTTTCTTTGGAAATGAATTTTAATATGCAAATGAGCTATACACTAATCAAATATGCCCAAAATACACCCTAATGGACTTATTTTTTCCTTTACTCCTATCACAATCAAACCTCACACAGTGAAAGTATACATGAAAAGCAACATTTTTGTTTTACAAGTTTCTTTGAAAAATCTATTTTAAATATGCAAATGAGCTCAACACTAGGCCTAATTGACTTATGGCCAAGAATACATAAAGTGGGAGAGAGGCCGCACTATGCTTAAAGGGACACTTCACCCATTTGCATTAAGCTTTGTATTGTTAGAAACCCAGTCATATATTATAATAAACGTGGATTTTTCATTAATTTTTCCCTGAGATGGGAGAAATAAGGATTTAAGTGTTTTACTTCCTGCTTATTATGACGTAAAAATCATCATTTTGCGTCATAATAAGCAGGAAGTCACATTTCATTGAAAAGTGTAGAGACTACAAACACTAGCTCCTCATTATTCCAGGGGGCGGGACCCGCTCACGCTACAGGCCTATTACAGATCAGTGGGTGGGACTTCACTTTCTGAAACTAAAAGCAATATCCTCCATCTTGTTTGGAAGCTAAGCTAACAGGCACTGTGGAGCAAGCTGTGAAGATATGACAATAGCGGAGGGTAACGTTACTCAATATGATGTAGAAGAAGAGGATTTCGGAAGTCTGATGCTTGAATCAGGTGTTTGTGGCTACCTTTACAAGCCGCATAGCGAAGAGCAGCCGAGGCAGAAGACCTGCCTGTCGCGGACGAGAAGCCCAGACTGGCTCGAGCTGGGGGCGGACTGGTGGCGCCGGTGATCTCACTATGCAACTACGAACCGCTAGGAACACAGAGATAGAGTCCGTCTGCTGCAAAGCATTTAAACGATGCCAATTTCTCCTGGACGAAATCTCTGAATCAGACGAGGACACGGACGTTTGTGTTGTGAACCATCCTAGTTTCGCACTGCATCTGACTGAACATCCCGGTAACGTAACCATGCAATAATTCACCACTTCGAAAGAAATACAAATGAGGAGTAATTCATTAATGAGTTCGCCAACTAACTAACGTTAGACATTTTGTGTGAAATGAATTTCAAGCTCCGGTGGTAGCTAGCCTTATGGACGGATGAGTGATTCATATGCGTCAGAGTCTCACTAGTAGCCTTGTTGTTTTCAACTGCGCTCTCTACTGGTAGGCGCGGCTTGGGAGTGGCCTCCTAGGGCAGCGAAGCAAGTGCATTCTGGGAGTTGTTGTCTTTCATCCACATAAGCCAAAAATACATTTTCTGGCTTTTCTCAGTCTAGAAAGCTCCAAATTCAAAAATAATTTCACATTTCTTCTACATAAATGACCTATTTTAAATACACATTCATCTTTCCAGAGGTGAAGTATCCCTTTAAATATATATTTTTTTTTATTTGCAAATAAAAATTAAATATATTTAAGCATAGTGCGGCCTCTCTCCCACTTTATGTATTCTAATTATCTAGGCCAGCACTCTTAAAGTTGACAAGAATAAACATTGAGTGAAGCCTGCTCCTATCCACATTTACTTATGGCCAAGAAACCATAAAGTCAAAAGTAGAAAAAACAGGGGCCAAATAACTAACACATTCATGTCCATTCAGTAAGTTAACCTATGCATAAACAGTCACTTGCCACACTTACCTGGGTTACTTGCCACAAAAAGACTTATATTGACCTTAAGAATTGATTGCACAATCTTGCCTCCAGTTGCTTTTTAAATTATTATTATTATTTTATTTTTTTGTGAACAAGCCTTACCTAATGACATTCCCCCACAGATAACATCAGAAGAAAGTCAGAATAGCCATCTTAGTCATTAGTAACGTGGTGAGATAAAATTTTGGGCTGGTAGATTTACAAATGATTAGTATTGTTGGTAAGATTACGAGATTACAGGCAGAAGTCATTCTTACCAACTAAACGATTCACTCTCACAGAAGACAGATGAAAAACCAGATAGACACACTTTCCAGACATTCCAGCTCTTTAAAATAATTTTGCCGGACACCAAAACTGCTTCTCTTTTTGTAGTTAGCAAGTATGTCAGACCAGGCGGGCCACACATCAGACTTCCACCGTTTGTAAAGTAGCTTTGCAGTGTTATGAGAAGCTAGCAACAGCAATATCTAGGTTAGTTAAAGAAAAACTAAAACAAAACAAAAATAAAATAAAAAACACCAAAAAGAAACCTCCCCTGTTGTTGCTACCTTGTCGTGGTGGAGAGGCTTGTGTGCCTCCGTGACCCTGAAGACTATACTAGCGGGGGTTATAGTATACCCCTGGCAGGTACTACCAAGCCAGGCAGTTTTCAGGTTAGAGGCCAGTCTAAAAGTAGCATTGCCATCACCCATTGGCAGTAGGATGATTGGATGAAGATTGGGCCGATGTATTTGTCATACATATGATAGGTGTTTCTGCCTATGCAAATTAGGACATATTCAATAAGTGTGGCACTAATGTGCATATTCAAATTCATTTCAAAAGAAACTTGTAATACAAAAAAAGTTACTTTTCATGTATACTTTTACTTTGTAAAGTTTTATTGTGGTAGGACTAAAGGAAAAAATTAAGCCTATTTGGGTGTATTTTGGGCATATTTGATTAGTGTATAGCTCATTTGCATATTAAAATTCATTTTCAAAGAAACTTGTAATACAAAATGTTTTACTTTTCATGGGTACTTTCATTGTGTGCATTTTCATTTTGATAGGAGTAAAATAAAATAAATAGCCCCATTGGGGTGTATTGTTGCCTGGCCTTATTGGCACACATCTCGGATTGATGAGAATTTAACATATTTCCTCAACTAGGATTTCTTAGGACTTTTAGTATGTTGTTCTGGACACCTCATAGAAATGATCTAAGCTGAAAAAAATTATTTTACAATTAGTCTGTCGTAAAACGCTACTTTGCCTGGACTATTAATTCATTGGGTGATTCCGGGGAGTTAAAGCAGAATTTGAGGTAGCATTGTTTTGACCCTAATTACAAGTTTCCAGTAGCTTGTTGACCGGGTTGTCCACCCAGGTTGTGATCCTCAGACATCATAGATTAAATTTTTATATGACAACCTTTTACAGCAGCCCATGTCTGATTTCCTAAAAAAAACAGGTGTTTTGCCCCCTGCAGGTAATATAATTTTTGTACTTGCAGTAGGCCTATACTACTATGTTCAAATGTTATTTTTTATACTTGAAAAAATATCTGTAACTTTAATTTAGTGCTGGGCAAAGATTAATCGCGATTAATCGCATCCAAAATAAAAGTTTGTGTTTGCATAATATATGTGTGTGTACTGTGTATAATTATTTTGTATATATAAATACACACATATGCATGTATTTTTTCAAGAAATATTTGCATGTATATACTGTATATGTATTTATATATAATTTATATTATATATAAATATAAATAATTTATATATAAATTAAAAAAAATTCTTTAGCCAGCCAACCCCAAAATTTAGATACGCAGAATTAGAAACATATCTGTTTTATATCAATATTTTAATCAATATTTTCAAACAATGTAAGTTTCATAAGACTGTATATGAAAAACTATGTAAAAAAAGTATATTTAATAGGCTACTCGATCAAAAGAGTTAACACAACTACAAGCCAAGTATACTTTGAATAACTAAACTTTTAAGTATATCTCGATCAAAAGATTGAGTACAAGTATTTAGTCAGCAGCCATGTCACCCTGTAGCCCAAGACCGGTTGCCCACTGAAGCTAAGCAGGGCTGAGCCTGGTTAGTACCTGGATGGGAGACCTCCTGAGAAAACCAAGTTTCTGCTGGAAGAGGTGTTAGTGAGGCCAGCAGGGGGCGCTCACCCTGTGGTCTGTGTGGGTCCTAACGCCCCAGTATAGTGATGGGGACACTATACTGTCAAAGAGCACCGTCCTTCGGATGAGACGTTAAACCGAGGTCCTGACTCTCTGTGGTCATTAAAAATCCCAGGATGTCTTTCGAAAGAGTAGGGGTGTAACCCCGGTGTCCTGGCCAAATTTGCCCCTTGGCCTCTGTCCATCATGGCCACCTAATCATCCCCATATACTGATTGGCTTCATCGCTCTGTCTCCTCTCCACCAGTAAGCTGGTGTGTGGTGGGCGTTCTGGCGCAATATGGCTGCCGTCGCATCATCCAAGTGGATGCTGCACATTGGTGGTGGTTGAGGAGATTCCCCCCTTCTATGTAAAGCGCTTTGAGTGTCGAGAAAAGCGCTATATAAATGTAATGAATTATTATTATTATTATTAACTATAGGCCAAATATACTTGGACTTTTCTCTCAGTATAAGTCAAGTACACTTAAGTGTAATTAAGTATATTTCTGAGAAGTACATAAAGTATATTTTTGAGAAGTATATAAAATGTAGACTGAAAGTATGCTTTCTTCTTTTTAGTTGAAAAGAAGTATAGTAATAGAACACTTGAATAAACGTATTTTTCGTAAAGAAGTATAGTAATAGAACACTTGAATAAACGTATTTTTCGTAAGGGAATTATTATCGCTGTGTACAAGATCAGGTTCAGTTCCATGCTTATTTTATTTACTAAACTATTCCACCCGGAAGCTTGTTACTATATAAACTTGAACATGTTAGATTATAAGACAGTGTGTAATATTATGTTTTAAAAAAAAAGAAGTATTTAATAAGCTACTCAATCAAAATAGTAAACCCAAGTACAAGCCAAGAATACTTAGAATACTTAATTATACCTTTAAGTATATCTCGATCAACAAGTAGAGGCCAAATATACTTAGACTTTTCTGTCAGTATAAGTCAAGTATACTTAGGTGGAATTTGAAGTATATTTCTGAGAAGTACATAAAGTACATTTCTGAGAAGTACATACAAAGTAGACTGAAAGTATTTTTAGTTTAAAAGAAGTATACTAATAGCACACTTGAATAAACTTCTTTTTCGTAAGGGTAGCTTACTTCTGGGTACAAATTGTGCCCAAAACATGGTTAAGTAGCTACACATGCACAGATTCAGAATTACATGTACATCATACAGAAAGGATTACAACATGCTGATGGATAGACCTTGTGTTAGCCTATACACTGAAACCCAAGGATGATGTAAGCTGACCCTGACTGGCTGACTGCACCTGTGAGGCTTCACGCTGCTCTGAAAGTGTGCTCAGGACGCATGACAGCTGATATAGGTAGGACGTATAAATAAGTCATTAATGAAGTGCAGATGCTAAATGCACATAAATGGCAAGAGAGTGTGTGAGCTAGACAAAGTCACTTACTGAGGATGCGAGCAAAGCCAAAATCACATAGTTTGATCACACCAGTCTTGGTCAGAAGAATGTTCTCCGGTTTTACGTCCCGGTGGATACACTAGTATACACACACAAAGAGTGACACTGTCAGAGATACATACACAAAATACACATACACTACTACAAGGCAGGGATTTGTAAAAAGACCATTTCTTTCTAAAAAAATTATAATTAATATCTTACCACAGGCAATAGAACCGATCTAGCAACAATCTAGCACAATAAGTGTCATTCCCTTGTGTCCGAATATGCCTATTTTATAGTTTTCAAAAAGCAGTATCTGAACTGTGTCCAAATTCATAGTATTCATGACTTACTACTTCCACCAAGACTCTGAAGTGTACATTCAATGGACATTACAATCCCATGATGAGGCAACAGGAGACCATTTGTAAATGCATGGAAGCTGCACATATGACGTGGTAGGTCACATGACAATATGGCAGTTGTAGTAAGGATTATATGTATCCATACCTAGTAAGTTCTTCATCAAATGTAATACTTACTCTGACAGTTTCAGACACAGCGACTGTATGTAGTGACGTGCATGCTGCATGTCATTTTCCAATTAAGGTCCATATTCTGTTTAAGAGTTTGTTTTTATGTTTTCATGTTTCACAGCTAGTCATATTCCTATATAGGTAAGCAATATCACAGTAAAAGTTGAATAAACAAAAAGTTAATATTGAGTAACTTAAATTTTTGATAAATTGTGCAACTATTTTGGCTATTGTTCCTGTATGAATCAATGTTTTTGATAAAATCGGTTGAATGAATAAATCAATGATTCGCTTATTACACACACACACACACACACACACACACACACACACACACACACACACACACACACACACACACACACACACACACACACACACACACACACACACACACACACGCACACACACGCACACAAACACACACGCACACAAACAAACAATCACTTGTTGCCTCCTACTGGTATGGCATATCATAACTTGCAGAAAGAGCCACTGAAAAATCTTCACATTAAAGCACACGGAAAGTCTGGTGTAGGTCATAATACTGAAAAAAATTGTCTCCTCATTCCTCCCAAAAGGCTCTTTAATAGTGCAACCTTTCACAGTTGTCTGTAGAAGTAATAACTGACACACATTGGTAGGCTAAAAAAAAAGAGGCTGGGCATACTAACATTGTGTTTGTGACAGAAGTTCACAGCTTGTAGAGTTTGCCACACAATACTCTTAAGTTGTGCCTCAGGAACCCTGAAGAGAGAAAAAAGGACAAATGTTAATATAAAGACTAAGGCTGCAGACCAAGAAACAGATATAAATCAACTATATGGCATTTTCACACCTGGCTCATTTGTTCCAGAACCTAATGCGTTTTCTCCCTTAGTTCGGTTTGTTTATGCATATATGAACACATCAATCGCACTCGGATCCGCACCAAAACAATCGCACCAAAATGACGGCTACATTCATTTGTGTGTTTGTGTGCATCTCAACAGCTACAGATAAAGCCACAATATATTGCAGAGCGAATAGTCAATACATCTTGATGGATGACACAGAGGAAACTATGACCAATAAAAGGACAGTTTTACTCACATGTGACTTGCAAAACATTTTGGTACACTCTGAATTGTTGTCATGTGAAAGCGAACTAAGAAGAAATTGGAACATTGTAACAAATTAAGTCTCTGTATCGGAAAAGGAAAATGCAGGTCTGAAAATGCCCTTAGGTTTTCCTGATTAAACCTTTTTGGCATTCTGTAGTTGGCAGGATCTAACAACAGTTAAATTCTCTTGTTCTCTAAAGATCATTGCAGCTCCCATTTATCTGTAGTAACCATGGGCATGTAGTCCCTGGCAACCAGTTCCTTTGTTTTCAAGAGAAGCTAAGGTTACGACTGAAAGGCCTTCTGGGAAAGAGAGAGAATGCTGGGCAGCCACAGCCTTTGTGGCCTGACCAGCTTAAGAGCTTTGAAAAACAAGACTGTTGACGAAAAAACGTTAGGTCAGATCAGAAAAAGGAAAAAGAAAAAGGAAAGAAAAGTTCAAAAGGAGAAGAAAAACACAAGATAATCTTCTATAGGGGCCAAATATCTTACTGAAGTTGCTTTATTTTCCTGTCATTTTTAAGATTTAGATTTGTTTTTAATGAGGAGAATATGACTGACCCTCTGGGGTGCTTGTCCAGTTCATTTAGAACAGTTTGCTCACAGAACTCAAAGACCAGATGAAGGCGTCTCTTTCTCCTGAAGACCTCAAGCAAATTCACCAAATTCACATGCTTCAACTGCTATATGGATAAAAATGGAAATGTTTCTGTATAATTGTGCAAATGTTTGGGGATTTGTATGCATACAATCTCTATATCTACCATCTACTGTACCTTCAGCATGCGGATTTCTCTCAATGCGATCTTCTTGATGACTGGATCATCTTCAGACTCTACAAATTTTTTAATGGCCACTATCTGACCTGTGTCCCTGTGTCTGCATTTGAACACAACTCCATACGAGCCCTCGCCGATCTTAGCCAGTTTCTCATACTTATCCATCTCACAAAGATCATGAAGGGCTACATACTGCAAACAAACAAACAAACAAACACACAAAGTCATATGGTGTGGAACAATATAAATGACAGAATTTTAATTTCTGGGAGAAACACTATGGGCCCTATATTAACAATCTGAAACGCAAGTATCAAATGCAAATCTAAAATGGGTTGGTCTGAAGTAGCTACATTACTCATAGGTGTGGTTTGGGCGTAACGTGAAATAAACCAATCAGAGCGTCATCTCACATTCCCTTTAAAAGCAGGCATGCTTGTTCCATGGTGGATTTGCCAGGCGCACGCCAGGAGCGGTTCACAGCCGAGGAGACCAACGTTCTCGCCAGGGCCGTAAAAGACAGAGAAGTGACATTGTATGGGGATGGGAGAAACCCACCCAAAAATTAGCTTCGGTTAAACAGGTGTCTAGTAATTTGGGTAAACGTGTAAGCTAGATTTATGCCTATTTTTTCACATCTTCATGGACACCACAATGATTTCCCTTGTGTGGTAATATCTTTCCTTGTAATTATGTATGGTTTGCAAAAATGGGAACTGCTGCGTCTGTGTAGATGAGAGAAGCAAAGTGTATGCGCGTTGTGCACACGCTACATTATGGCCAAACATGCGCCCTTAAAATAGCATCTGAATAATGCACAACTGACTTTAGACTAGGTTTTTCCTAGTCTGTGGCGGAATTGTTTTCTGAACGGCAAAATAGCACCAGGGAACGTTTGCGCCGGAACACGCCTCCTCTTTTCACTGAACCGCCCCCGGGAGCGCAAGTTAATTTCCTCATTTACCGGCGTGCGTCTGTGGAGGGAAAAGTCCGCTGTGCGCGGGTGCAAAATAGGAATGATACATGTGTCGGTGTACCCAAGATAGGGCCCAATGTGTCATTCCCTTGTGTCCAAATATGCCTATTTTATAGTTTTCAAAAAGCAGTATCTGAACAGGTGGGGCATGTTGTAACACTGCGTTACAATGTGCCCCAATTAGAACTATGCTATTCTAGGATGTTAGTGATATAATTCACATTAACAACTTTTATGAATTGTATTGAGAAACCATGAGAAAGAGGTGAATAAAGACTGAGAATCAATGTTCAGAAATTATTAATTATTATGTTTTGAACTATGCTGTATAGTTGTGTTTTGTGGAGTGTAAAAAAAAAAAAAAATCAAACTCAAAAATGTATTTAATTTTAATTATTAAAAAAATCCATTATTTTATATTAAAAAGTTAATAATTGCATTTAATTTACTAAATATTTTAGTTTGTCTTGTAATTTTTTTTTAGGTCAGATAACATTTTAAGCTGTCATATGGTCATGTGTCAAATGACGTGGGAAATTAATGTGGGAAAAATGTATATTCTGAACCCTAAGTAGATATACACAAACTGAGAAAGCCAAAAAGTGTTAGGTTGTGCCCCGCTCTCCCCTATCCACATAAGTTTGCACGTGTTTATTTTTTGCTGATGTATAACCTGATATCCAATCTTTTTTTTAGATACATACATTTTTTTCTTGAATAAAACAGTTAATTTAGATATTATCTGACAAAACTGTACAGTGTATGCTAAAATGATCAATTACAATAGTAATACAATTACATTAAGTATTTCCAAAACTATTAAAATAACACAAATAAAGCACGTTAGCCATTAGTAGGACTGCAGACACTGTAATGTAGTTGTCATCCAGTGGGCATTGGGAAAAAATACGTTTTTTTCATGTTCTGTCTATTTAATACATACAAAATTCAATATTTATGAGAAGGATTTTAAAATAAAACCATGCTGCTAAAATCGCAATATGACTGACATATCTAATTCAAATAAGCTAAAATGTAAATGTGATTTAAAAGCACAATCTACGTTGCTTGGTCACCTTACCTTACCCGAGGAATGACTCGTATAAATTACAAAGCATTTCTCTTCTCCTCTTCGTTAAGGAATAACAGTTCTTCCTCTTTGACTCTGAACATAATTTAATACAGTCGCAAGTTTTCTTCATGAGCTAAAAACACGCAGTTATTTTAGTTTAGTGCCTGCACTTTCCTGAGGCATTGTCTTCGAGAAAGCTCCATCCTAGTAGACATAAGCATTCATTCCTCTAGATCAGTGACAATTTATGGAAATGTCACCGTAGAGTCGTCGATTTGTTCACTCATTTGAGTCCTTTTAGAAGTGTTCTTACGAACAGACGACGTGATGACAGTAACAAGAACTGTTGGCTGCACCTCAATGTCTCATCCACGGCACGTATCTGTAGCTAGCGGCTCTGAGCTCAGTGAGCAGGTGTTAGTGATCACTGACAGCAACACTGTCCACCTCTCCGTGAGGCTCGTACATGGTTTATGTGGACGTTGATTGTGCACTGGGGCTCTATAATAGCTCTATAATGTTACATTACACTTATTTACATTTCTTGTGTCCTTTATCATGGATTAAAGTCAAACTGGGGTTCAAGGCCACAAGGGGGTGTTAGAGGTCCACGGAAAATTTTATGAGGAAAAAATATATTTAGGGGCCAAGCCCTAAAAAAGGGCATACCCCTATTGTATCCGTTAGTTTTCTTCTTCTTCTTCTTATTTTTCCCGAATGGGAGTCAATGGCAGCCCTATTAACGGAACATACACTGTAAGAAAAACACTTTTAACAGAAATTTGATGTCACCATGATTGAGATCAGTGTCTGCTTTAGTTGGGCATATGACCCTTAAGCTTTTAACTGTTTTGTACACTGCAAAAAAAAAAAAATTACATCCCCAAGTCAAAAATTTCTAGTGATTGATAACATCAAAATTTTTCAATTAGTCTGACGTATTATTTCTCATTGAGCCAATGTTAACAGACTATTGCAAAAAGAACTGCACTTGGGCCAATTAAAAAATTTAGATGTGACCAGTCACTAGAAAATTTTGACTTGGAGAGGTTAGAATTTTTTTTACAGTGTACTCTGGTTGCCTTAACTGAATCACTGATATGACAGTCAAATCTCTGAATATATTAGCTTAGGTTACATAATATATAGATGGAGTTTAGCTTTATACAAAGTCTATGATTGATGTCATTATTTTTCACATGACTCTTGAAATCCCATTACAATCTGAATTAAAAAAAATATATATATATACAGAAAATGTTTTGAGCTGGTACATTTTATTACACTGTAAAAAATTTCTAACCCTCCCAAATAAAAAATTTCAAGTGACCGATAACATCTACATTTTTCATTTACATTTTACATTTTCTTGTTGCAATAGTCAAGTCAAGTCAAGTCAAGTCAAGTTTATTTGTATAGCGCTTTTCACAATACAGATTGTATCAAAGCAGCTTCACAGTCCATCCATCCATCCATCTTCTACCGCTTATCCGGGGCCGGGTCGCGGGGGCAGCAGTCTAAGCAGGGATGCCCAGACTTCCCTCTCCCTAGACACTTCCTCCAGCTCTTCCGGGGGGACACCGAGGCGTTCCCAGGCCAGCCGGGAGACATAGTCTCTCCAGCGTGTCCTAGGTCTTCCCCGGGGTCTCCTCCCGGTGGGACATGCCCGGAACACCTTCCCGGGAAGGCGTCCAGGAGGCATCCGGAAAAGATGCCCGAGCCACCTCAACTGACCCCTCTCGATGTGGAGGAGCAGCGGCTCTACTCTGAGCTCCTCCCGAGTGACCGAGCTTCTCACCCTATCTCTAAGGGATCGCCCAGCCACCCTGCGGAGAAAGCTCATTTCGGCCGCTTGTATCCGGGATCTTGTCCTTTCGGTCATGACCCACAGCTCATGACCATAGGTGAGAGTAGGAACGTAGATTGACTGGTAAATCGAGAGCTTCGCCTTGCGGCTCAGCTCCTTCTTTACCACGACAGACCGGTACAGGGACCGCATTACTGCAGAAGCTGCACCGATCCGCCTGTCAATCTCCCGTTCCATCCTTCCCTCACTCGTGAACAAGACCCCAAGATACTTGAACTCCTCCACTTGAGGCAGGAGCTCTCCACCAACCTGAAGCGAGCAAGCCACCCTTTTCCGACTGAGAACCATGGCCTCGGACTTGGAGGTGCTGATTTTCATCCCAGCCGCTTCACACTCGGCTGCAAACCGTCCCAGTGCATGCTGGAGGTCCTGGTCTGATGAGGCCAACACGACAACATCATCCGCAAAGAGCAGAGATGAAATCGTGTGGTCCCCAAACCCGACCCCCTCCGGCCCCTGGCTGCGCCTAGAAATTCTGTCCATAAAAATTATGAACAGAACCGGCGACAAAGGGCAGCCCTGCCGGAGTCCAACACGCACCGGGAACAAGTCTGACTTACTGCTGGCAATACGAACCAAGCTCCTGCTCCGGTCGTACAGGGACCGGATAGCCCTTAGCAAAGGGCCCCGGACCCCATACTCCCGGAGCACCCTCCACAGGCCGCCGCGAGGGACACAGTCGAATGCCTTCTCCAAATCCACAAAGCACATGTAGATTGGTTGGGCAAACTCCCATGAGCCCTCCAGCACCCTGTAGAGGGTATAGAGCTGGTCCAGTGTTCCACGACCGGGACGAAAACCACACTGTTCCTCCTGAATCCGAGGTTCTACTATCGGCCGGATTCTCCTCTCCAGTACCCTGGCATAGACTTTCCCAGGGAGGCTGAGAAGTGTGATCCCCTATCTAGCTCTAGGGCAGCTTCACAGTATTAAATTAAAATAATACAACAAAGTTTGTTTCAAGAGGAATTCATTGATTGATAAAATTAAATTAAATATCCCCAAAATATCCCCAACTGAGCAAGCCAAAGGCAACAGTGGCAATAGTCTGTTAACATTGGCTCAATGAGAAATAATACATCAGACTAATTGAAAAATGTAGATGTTATCGGTCACTTGACATTTTTGACTTGGGGATGTAATTTTTTTTTACAGTGTAGCAGTATAGAGATATCAAAAATTAACATATATATCTCAACAATGGTGACAATCAACAAAGCCTTTTTGTGACTTTATAGTAGTTCAGAGTTGATCAGAATTTTTTTTCATTGTCACCATTGTTGCGATTCATATACGCTGCTTGTTGATGTCTAAGTGAGTCTATATGATCCTGTCAAAACATTTTCTGTATAATGACTACATACAACTTTATTCTTTTCAATAAATCATCAACTTCTAAACCTCTGTTAATTTGTATGAAAGAAATAAAGTCTGGATTGTAGTAAGTAAAGATGCTGAGATCCTGAGAGATCTGGTAGTGTTTAATGTTCTGTTGGGGTTTAAAGTATTTCTGTATGGTGTGTTTTGTGTGTCACCATTGTGTTGAAGAGTAGAGCCTGAGCTTCAGTCCAGGATGAGCAAAGAAACACAGATGATATGCTGCATGTTGCTTTATTTAACTGACAGTGACTGTGTAGTTGCTGATGCAGTAACGTATAGTCACAGCAAATCATGCATGTAGTTAATTGCATGTTTGTTTTCTATAAAACTTTTAAGGATTTTTCCTGTAAAAGTTTTTGCACTTAATTTAAATTAGGATAGTTTACTTTATTTTTGTTTGGCAGCCATAGCTGACAGTCATTGACCGTTTTTTTAAAGGGCTACTCCACTTTAAAATGAAAATTCTGTCATCATATACTCACCCTCATGTTGTTTCAAACCTGTATGAATTTCTTTCTTCTGCTGAACAGAAAGGAAGATATTAAGAAGAATATCAGTAACCAGACAGTTTCTGGTCTCATTGACTTCCATAGTAGGAAAAAAATATACTATGGAAGTCAATGAGACCAGAAACTGTCTGGTTACTGATATTCTTCTAAATATCTTCCTTTCTGTTCAGCAGAAGAAAGAAATTCATAAAGGATTGAAACAACATGAGGGTGAGTATATGATGACATAATTTTCATTTTAAAGTGGAGTATCCCTTTAAGATTTTACCTGCCACAACAGGAATTCTGGAGAGAGATCTTCAAGTCCTATAAAAGTATAAGAGGTCCTATTAATCCTGACCCCTTAATAGCTATTGTCTATATTTGATCCTAACATGGTTTTAAACACCCCAGCATTTTTTTGTATAGCAGTAAATGTGGGAAATTTTAAGAAATAACAGTTACAGAGGAAATCCATAGTCTTGTTAATGTTAGCATATTTAGTAGTTTACCTAATATAAAGTCTGACATCTTTATAATATCACAATTATTATTTTTCGCACACCATATAACAGTCTATTGGTGCATTCTTCCAAAGCATAAATGTATTGTGTGTGGATTTGTTGTGTGCATTTCTATACTGCATTTCTGTGTGCCTGTGTGGTTCTGTTTCAACTGTTGATGTAAATCCTTCTAATCAGTTTCTGTTATAGGATGAGATCTCTCAATTAGAGAGCTGTAATTCCATTTTTACCAGTAACAGTTTCAAATAGAGGGCTCTCTAATTCCAACAGAAACAATTCAATTAAAGAGCTCTTTACAAATACACAATTAACAAATACATAGGTTAACAATTCTAGGGGTAGCACAGTTGAAGAAATGATCAGAAGGACTATAGCTACTTTGATACTTTCATGAGCACAATGGAAATAATCACACACAGGACCATGTTCTGATTCACAGTCCAGTTTGAGTTTGTGGGATCAAAAGTGCATGCTGGTGCCAGCTAATGATCTCTCTGTTTTGGAGCCTGGTTTCCTTGGCTTCAGTTTGTGAGAAAGATCACAGGTCAGTGTTGGCTGTACCCACAAACACAAATGGTGTTGGACAGAGTTAGACCTTGTCCTACAGTAACCTGATGTAACATTACATTTAGATATTTGATATAGAGAAGCCATAGTGTGGGGTTTTAGGAAATTGTGAATTTCTGGAAAGAGAAACAAACTTACTTTCTAAGAGTATTTTGTAGTAAAACTAATATTTTTTTCTGTGGTTAAAACACTTCATCCTATTCCAACATGCCGAGATCCATACAAGTATGGTAATACTAGTGACTTCCTGAGTAGTAAACACTAGGATATAACTCTGGTGCTTTCAAAGATGTTTTGAGCAGTCTAATGTGGTGTGACTATCCAACCTGATCTCACAGAAATGCGTGACACGGTAAGTGTTCATTATTTTTTTTATAGTTTTTCATTTGGTGGCAGGCCAGTATAAATAGTAGCCTAGTAATAGGTATTTGAAATTGCATGAATTCACTTTCAAGACTTGAAATCAGCAGATTATTTAACTGCTCTTCAGGTCCACAAGGGGGTGCCAGACACACATGAAAATGGATGCAGTCAAAACAAATTGAAGCTGCTTTATTTTATGAGAAATAGTCTCTTTATACCTATGTCTCTATACCATCCCAAAACTCAGAAAACACAATATGTGAATCTGTTTCATTTTCTGACATTTAAAACAAATCAAAGAAAATCCAAATGAAAACCGTGCTAAAGTTTTACTAATGTTATGGATGCTTTGTGGAAATGCATGATGGAATTCTTTTCCAGCAAAGTATACTATACTGTAGATTCCCTTTAATCAAGCAGTGAGATTATCTGAGAACATGCAAATAACTGTTTTTTAGAGAGTGTTGTGCAGGTTGAATAATTAAAATAAACAATTCTGTTAAGGTGCAAGCTACTTCAGCTCTTTCAGTACAGAGAGGACATTGTTATTAAAGAAAAAATCGTGATGCTCCTAAAAAATGTCTAATGCTCAAGCCAGCCAAATGTGGATTTGGATCACATGTGTCTAATATTTCAGCTTCACATCTATTTAATGACAATCAAGAGGCCAGAAAATAAACAGCAAAGTGAACATCAGCTCACCGCATTACATAAATGTGGCCTTCATAACAGTGTTCAGTTGTGCAGCTCGTCGGGATTCAGGTTGGGAGTGTGTTTGTATAATAGAGAGCATTCCAGTGTGCCTGTCATCATCTTACCTTGGCACTCATTTAATAAGGTGTGTGGTTAGTTTGGCCAGACATTAGTGTCATGCCCATGTTATTGAACTGTCTGTCCTTTCACTGTGTATTTTTGTGTATGTGTGTGTCCCCCAAAAGCTGCAAAGGGCTTCCTGGCCAGTATAAGAGAAGTGCTGTGTGAGGAGCAGATTTGAGAGAGTCTGTTAGCCTCATTTCCTGGGCGGAGAGTTCTCGGCTCTATAGTGAAGCAACAGCAACCCGAAAACAGAGTGAGTGAGTGAGCATGAGTGGGAGAGAGAAGTTATTGGAACGTAAAGCTCTCACAATTAATTTTGTCACCAGCAAGCTCTGACAAGCGAAGAGAGGGAGTGTGTTAAAAGAGGGAGCTGATAAAAAGAATGCTGTACGAGAGAGAAGGAGTGTCTGAAGGACTTTTTTACTGAAGCCAAAAGACATTAAAGTGGACAAACAGAAGAAAAGAAGGTCGAGAAGAGAAGGAACATTTGCACTACATTTACTGCTGTCACTGCTGCGGTTCACGTGCTTTTACTGCCTGGCCACTCATGGACGGTTCATTTGTTTCGCTCTTTTTGTTTACTCCATCTGTCACTCGAAGCTCGTGGGTTGGACGTGGTTAGTTTGATTTTCCTGACATCATCAGAGCCAAAACGTCAGGGTATTTTCCAAGAGAATCTGTTTTCCTTTCATTTCCTCTCAGTGAAATGAGATGTGTATGAGAGCAGTGTGTTTGGTTAGCCATGTAAATGAATCTTTCCACTTGCCTTTGTAGTGGGAAAATCTTGTTTGGAGAGAAAACGTGGTTGTAGTCTTTAAAGAGCCATGTTAAACATCTAAAAAACACTGTTACTTATTTTTACTGATGGATTGTGAAGCCTTTGCTCTGCATAGAGTTCTTAAACTTGCTTAAACTTCTTTACTATGTTTTGATTGGTTTACAGCCAGAGCTCTAAAAGCAACTCTTTTCCTAACATGATGTTTGCATGTTAAATTAAGTATTACTGTTATCTGATTATCTGGATGCTTCCGGAAAATCAATCTAAGATTTCTTAAGTGGACACAGCCCTTTGTCTTGTTACGAATGCAGGATGCAACAAGATGAGGTTGTCTGGTTTAGTGAAATAGTTAAGCAAGACTTATTTAGAGGTTTTTGTGTGAGAGGACAAAACATCAAGTAAAGCATCAAGACCAGAGAAGCTTGGAGGGGTAAAAATAAAACTGAGTAAAGAGGAAAGTTAGTGAGAAAACAAGGTTACAGACGTGCCATTATATCCAGACCTCTTCATGTTTTCACAGCGGGAAACTAGAGGAGAGAAAAAGAGTCTGTCCAGACACATGGATTTAAACAAGCATTTCTGTGTTGCACTGCTAGCAGTGAGTCTGTGATAAAGTTGTGCCGAAAGGAAAACCGTTTCTGTTTATGTGTGTATATGTTTTCTTTGTTTTTACAGATTTATGCTTACATATGTTCATTGTGTAGCCTACTAATTGCATGGTCTTTGTGTGTCTCTAAGTTTGTTTATATGGGAGAGCGATTGCTCCGGTTGGCTAAACTGCACTGTGCTGTCTGGATGGAGCTCTGAAACAGGTGATGTGTCAGGAATTTCCCATATTAGACAGACATCAGCTGTTCTGTTGGCTATTATTCAAGGTGGTTTCCAGAATCATCATCAGGTAGCATCACCTCCATAACCTGCAACACTACTGTGTTTGTTTGATCCAAAGGCTCTACGTCAATTACAGGTTCTTGGTGAGCCTCTCTCCTTACTTAAAACTGTTCCAATAGACAGTTTGGGCACAGATTTGGCACCATGAGGTTCGTTTGCTTGGTACTGACGGCCCTGTGCATGGTGGCTGGAACGGGCAGTATGTCCACCTGCAAGACTCTGGACCTGGAGGTGGTGAAGAAGAAACGCATAGAGGCTATCCGTGGTCAGATCCTCAGCAAACTGCGCATGGCCAAAGAGCCAGAATCTGAGATAGACGACGATGGACAGAAGATCCCAGATTCCTTGCTTTCTTTGTACAACAGCACTGTTGAACTGAGCGAAGAAATGAAGCTGAACACTGTCCCTCTGCAGGCTGAAGATGAGGACTACTTTGGCAAAGAGGTGCACAAGTTCGTCATCAGGCAAGGTAAGAACTTGGAGGTGTCCTCTTTCTGACTTCTTTAAAGAATAATCTAAAATCATGTCCTATTCATTCATGACAGTGTTGAATGGTGATTTTTTTTTTTTTTTGCACAATAATCACTGTCTAACTGTATAATTACTACATAATGACTGTCCACAACAGTATAATCTATTTCCCTTGCAACCGATTTTTGGTAGTCTCATGTCTCTTGTTTCTTGTATCTGTGCTCAGTTTCTTTTCACATACTAAAATAAGTTAAAGCTGTAGTCCATTACTTTTTTTGTGTTCAAAATGTACAAAATGTATATAATAAGCGAGTACATCATGAATTCATTTTTCAAACCATGTTTTTGTCTTATCCTGAATCACGACGGTTCACCTATAATAAGTGTTTACAGTATATTGGGACTATTTTAGACTGGTTCGGGTCGTACCACTGCGGAATAGCCCAGTACCTGCGTGACTCGTCATAGACATAAACAAAGAGATGTAGCTCCAGCTACATTGCTCATCCTCAAGACAAATGCAGTTCTGTTTATTAACTGCTAGAGTGCCAAACGTTACGGACTGCAGCTTTAAACTCACACTAATATAAAATGTCTATTTATTTACTTAAAACAAAACATTCTTTATACCAGACCTGTACAGTGTATGTAAACACTCACAAAAAATGGTTTCATCATGCAGTTGTAACTTTTAACTTTAATGTGCCATTTCTATGTTATTTGACCTTTGATGTAACTTAGTGGTATTAAATCGTATTTTTGAAAACAAGCAATAAAGTTAATTAAGAAGTCACTAAATTAAGCACATTTTAGGTTACCAGAGAATCTTTTTACCAGATTCGAGTACCAGTCTTTACCAAGAAATTCTATAAAAAAATTATTTACAAAATCTTCAGCTGGACAGTTCAATTCTTTACAGTAATATAATATAGTATGAAAAAAATTAAGCAGTTACACTGACATGGTTTGGGACAACAATTAAGTGTTTTGTACTGTCAATTATAGGCTACTAACTTTTTACTGGCAAGGAGCCTTAAACAATCCCCTTGTGATCATCAATTCTGTATAATATAATAAAATATAGGCCAAATAAAATATAATTTTAGAAAAGTATTTAAAGTGATATATCAGTTTACATGCTTCATTTTGTTTTATTATATTATTATAATATGACAACAAACGGAAGCATTTAAATAGAACTAATAGCTAAATATTTCCAAGAAAAGTGAATATGTGAGCTCTCTTTTATAGTAATCTAAACATCCCTGAAACCCCAGCTACACCTGTGGTGGATGTGTAATTATAAATATCTCAGAGGTTTGTTACCGTTCTGTGCCCGTCACCCGTTATTTCCACCACTTAATCAAGCCAATCTTCTTTAAAACATGAAGTTTTATATCACATGCCTTTTGCTCAGACTATGTGTGGTATTTTAGCATGTCCATGATTTTGCAGAGTTAGATGCGTTCCTGGTTCAACGTATTTTGTTGATCCTGGAACAACATTCCAGGCCGAAAATGTAGTCCTAACCCTATCCCTATCCCTAACCCTAATCCTACCCATAAGTTACAGTATCCCTAAATGACAACACTGATGTAGAAGCACCTAACCCTGGTTGTAAGCCTAAACTTGACAAACTATAATCTTGTCCCTCAAATCTGATTGGTTGATTGGAATGTTGTTCCAGGATCAACACAGATGTGGATCCAGGAACATGTTGCACTTGGTGAAATCAGGTTCTGTGGTATTTTTATAGCCTAGTTGTTATTGCTGTTGGCTTCATGCATTAGATTGTTAAACTCAAAGTTTTAACAAGAACTTCTTGCTGGGGGGTTGAACATTTTAAGGATACTTCAATCTGTTTGTTCTGAACAATTAGGTTGTTTGAACACTCTGACAGCTGTTTGTTCACTTTTTTGTCTTAGACCTGTTGTTAATTCAAATTATTTGGCATTTGATGCTTATCACTCACTTGCTTTCATCCCCCACCATCTCCACCCGCTGTTCCTCTTTTACTCCTTTAACCACTTCAAACTCGTCAGCCATAAACATCAGGCCTATGATCTTATGCACATGTCATGAATAAAGCTCAAAAAAAAAGAAAAAGATGGGGCTTGTTTGAAGATGAAAACCAAGGACAAAGAAACAGAGAAATACATGAGAGAAAATGGTGATAAGGATAGACGAGTCAGATTCGCTGTCCTTCTCACTAATTCTGTTTTCTTTTTGTGTGTTCTTCTGGAGTTAGGGGCTTTCCTGTAACTTGAGCTTTCTCTCTCTGTTCTGTGTTTTGTATTTTCTCTCATTTATTTCCCTCCTTTATCAGTCTGACAGTCCCATTTGACAGGAAAGAGGATTGCTTGTTTCTGAGGTGTGACTAAGATTGCGAGGAAATATTCCTATATAGCAACCTTGAATTCCTGCTCTTGCAATTCCCCTTGTGGTACAAAACTTTTTCTTATGTTTTGTGTTTGCATAAAGCTTCTTACATTTGTTTAAGGTGGAATACATTGATGCAATTGGAAGGCCTCCCACGCACAGTATTTACAACCATCACTACTGTAGTAATTGCTTACTTTCGCAAGGCAACATTACATTTGTTAGAGCCACAATTGTGAATAACTAGGTTTTTACATTTACTGAAGAAAATTGAGCTTGAACTAAAGAAAAGTCACTGCCACACTTCTAGGTGGTTGCCAGGGTGTTGCACTGCAGTTGCAAAGATTTTGATAAGTGTTTTAAAAGCATTGCCATGTGGTTGCTAGGATGTTCTGCGATGTTGCTGGGTGGTTACAAGCAACACTGCATAATTTGAGGTATAATTCACATCTGTTGTGTAAACAGTATGGGGTGAGTTATGTGGAAATTTAATTTTATTTAGGGTTAGAGGTTGTTCTGATAGCAGAAATAGTGTGCTTGCCTTACAAAAAAACAACAATAATAATTTATATTGTTTCAGTACATTTAAATGCATTCAAGAAAGCAGTGAAATCTTTTTGACCTTTTGAACATGAATAGAAAAACATCTTGTTGTCCAAGGTCTTTCCATTTTTTTCACTCCTGACTGAACCACTAACCTTAGCAATTAATATATGTTAACATATTTCTTTAGCATTACAGATTTGCTTTTGCAGGAATACGGATTGCTGTCATCAAATTACCCAAATGGTAATATGTTCATATACTTCTCCATTAAGATTATTATTTTAATTTTTTTCAGTATCATAGCTGTTTGGCTAGACAAAGAGCTACATTACAGATTTTGTCACATACCCAGGTCAGACCAAAAACTGGTTGCCGTTTTGTTGTTGGCAAAAACATGTTACCAACACGTGTGTATGTCTTGAGTGTACAGTCCACAGCTAAAACAGAATAAAAAAGTACTTTGAAACTTATAGTTTCATAGAAACTGTAGTTTCATTTGGAACCTTTATTTTTCCTTATAGCTTGCTACACTTGATATATTTTAGTTGAAGGTAGAACATTTTTTTGTCCGTAGTATACAGACCATACAATTGTGTAATCATAAATTATGCTGTCAAATAGAGAGCACTCAATTTACAGCCATGTCCTGCAGGCATGCCTAATGTTCCATTTTATTTTATTTTTTATAATAAGTCTTATTGCGCTGCATGTATCATAGCATAGCATCTCATGTTATCACATGTCAAAGATTGTGCTGACTGCACAGCTCATCTGTCAGTAAAGTGTGCCATGGCTTAATGTGATTGGAACAGGATAGTTGGGGAAAGAGAGAGTTGTGATTCTATGGAAGGCGACAGGAAGAGGACAGGAAGGGTTAAACATGTGTTGGAGAGGCAGATTTTTAAGTCTGCTGGAATCTGGTTGCACCCACTACTAATGATAGGTCTGTCTCAGTGCCTGTTAGGACAGCTGTCCTGAGCTTACCTGAGCACCAGCCTATGTAAACACACACACACACAAATCCCACTCCACCCTCATCTTATCCACCATACACCGTCAACAAAGAGCAGTTCATTTAGTCATGGACACTTTTTATGCGTGACCACAGGTGTTGATACATGGGACCCATTCTGAATATTCAATACATGAAATCCCTCAACAGTGGATGGTCAATAGAACATGCCCTTAATGTGTTGTACCAAGCATATTAGAAATGATTCATTTTATTTCCCATTGTTTTAGAGACAGATCTAAACATCCCATGAAAGCATGTACAGGTCACATTTCACCCCAAAGCCAAAAGAAAACAAAATAAATTAAATTAAGGCATATACTGGCTTATCAGCCAATTAAAGGCCTTTTAAACCATTCAAGAGCGATAAGACCCAAAAGAGAACTCAATTTGGTATTGGCGCGCTGTCTGTGAAGCGGCTGTCTGTGAAGCGGCTGTTTCACAAAGAAAGCAGCTTCACAGACAGCGTGGCAGTACCAATTTAAGATCTCTTTAGCATCTAGCATCTTGAACAGACAAAAACATACAAAATGATGGCAAAATGCCCAGTCTTAAATGAGTTGAAAAATCTTAAATTAACGTAAACAGTTGAGAGAAAATCGGATATGATATGCATTGTTTGCGTAAGGTCTTTTAAATTGACAATCAAAGAACAAAAGACAAAGAGAAAATCACTAACTCCTGCCTTTAAAGTGGACCTATTATGCAAAATTCACTTTTACATGATGTTTGAACATAAATGTATTGGCAGTGTGTGTACACAACCATCCTATAATGATGTAAAATCCACCCACTGCTTTTTTTAATATCCATAAATCATAAGCAGTGCCTCGGAGTCGGAACAAGCCGTTCGCAGATTCTAGGCAAAGTGACATGACTTATGTGAATGAGGGTCAATACAAAGGGACCATATACAACACAAGTTGTTACTTAAGGATGGATCAGTACTGTACCACCTATCGTGATCCAGCTAAGTCTCCGGACTGATACTGGCGACAGCAGTAATGGAAGGGAGAGCACGCACTTTATTACAGTTCATCTGAGTTGTTTTACGGATATAAAGTTTACCAGTTTATTAAGCACCCCCGAAGAGGCAAAAGGTCTGAATATATTTGTTTACTATTAGTTGTAACGAGTGGTTTTGTGTAATTCTCTGTGTATGTTGATGATAATGCAAGGCAGAGAGAGAGTTAATGAATAAGACTTTAATGCGCACTTCTTGTACTGTTTTATTCAGCTCTTGAATACACAACTGTGATTATCTAGAGTGAAAACGGATGCCTCATCTTTTGTGTGAAGTACAATAAACTTCATAAAACTCATCAGTAAAGTTTTGGCCATCATGTGGACGGGGTCCGCTACAACAGGCTTATACTAATAGTGGATAAAAGCAAGATGACAACATAAGTTTTAACAGTAATTAAAGGTAGGGTAGGTAATAATTTTTCTAAAAAAAAACCATTCCAAATTTGTTTAAACTGTCTTTATATACCAATACATAATTAAAATGTAAGTACTCTGAAAAAGAAAATATAAAAATCGAGTGACTGTAGACCTTTTAATCTGCAATAAACACAGCTCATTATTTCCATTCACTCCACCCCCTCCCTTCTGAGCTCCTTCCAAAGCCACACCCCCAAAACACATGAACGCGCGACGCCAAACGCTCAGGCTGGAACAAGACGCATTTATTACCTGAGACGAGTGGAGAGGAAGGAGCGCAGTACATACAGTGACATCATGTCAGAATCACATGTAATAAAATACCTAACTTTATCACTATGAATATAAACAAATAAGATTTCTTTTAGTACTCACTATCAAGCTAGCATATCGATAATGGTAAAGTTTCATTCGGTAACGAGCTATATTTATAAGGCAAAACTAAAAACAGGTTGCATTGATACACGTTTTTCCATTACCATCAGTTACACTGTGATGAAGATGAATTTCGTGTAAGATTCATAACATATACGGTGTTTTGCATGTAAGAGTTTCCATGATGAAAACATTGTTGACTCTAATGAAGACTAACGTACACTCCGAGTCCGGAGACAAGTACCGCATCGTCGGTTCGAGGACAGGTCCGGGGTTGAGGGCGAAGCAGAGGAGGTCGTTCAAGAGCGCGGGCAGGGTCCGAGGAAGTAGTTTTTGCCTTGTTTGCCTTCGCTGACTGCATATGCAGGTGCTTTGAGCTGAATATTTCCGGGAACGGTGACATGTGATGAGTGCACGCCGGGCAGCGCGCGCAGTGGGGCTCGGGGCGGGCACGAGACATGAAGGCATCTGATTGGTTCTTTACATTCGCACCGAATGGCAGTGATTGGTCAGAGTTTTTACTGTCCTGCAGCTGCTACAGAGGTCTGATTTTTTTCATTCCTTTTTCTAAACACATAATGTATTGACTACTATCAGGATGGAAGGACCATTTCACCCAGTATAAAAAAAAGTGTTTCTGAACAGGATTACCTACCCTACCTTTAAACTAAACTGTTCTATCTCCAGCATATATTCTCTGGATCTGTAGGCATCATGGTGGTGATTGGGGAGATTCCCCCTTCTATGTAAAGCACTCTGAGTGCAGAGAAAAGCACTATATAAATGTAATGAATTATTATTATTATTATTATCATTGTCAGACTCCGGTTCGAACATATAAGGCTGAACGTCGTTACTGACATTTTCAGTGCGTGAGATTGTGCTGTTTTGTTGTTGCATGAGTTCTTGAAGCTCCACCCTCTTCTTGAAAGCGAATGTTACTGTAAAAATGCACTAAATTAAAACTCAAGTTAACTAATTTCACTTGCAGAAACCGACTGCCCTAAATTGACCAACTGTCGTTTGTATTAACTAACATTTATAATGCACTAATTACTGTGAACTTATTTCATTTGAGACCACTAAAAAAATATTTTAAATAAAGAGACTTCCACTGGACCAGCAACTGCATAGTCACCGCGTGTTAAATAAAGCAACATGCAGCATATCATCAGTGTTTCTAGATCTTCTCCTGGACTGAAGCGCAGGCTCTACTCTTCAGCAAAATGATGACCCAAAAAAAACAAAATTTTACAGTAAACTACTTGCAGCATATACCTGTATTATAACTTACAGCTTATTACTGTTAAAATACATTTTGTGGGTGTGTCCGTACATCTTACACTGTTAACCCTTTCAACCCCACAGGAAAATACACACTACAAAGATTAAAAAAAGTTACACTGACGCTGTGTTGCAGTGAGATAATTAAGGTTACAAGTTATTGTTGAGCATTAGTGATGAACACCTGCTGTTAACAAGCAGATTCACTGAAGGAAAGAGGAACACACGAACAGAAAATAGAGAAACACAAGAACTACAACTGCCCTCCAGCCATTACACATTATTACACTTATTATTAACAGTATGACTTTATTTCTGTCATACATCTACAGAAGTTGTTATTGAAATGTTTAATTGAAAATGTTTGGTTTGAAGTTACCATTATGGAGATCAGTTTTGCTTTAGTTGGGTTCTAGACTCTTGACTTTTTAATATTAGATTTTGTCTGGCTGCTTGAACTGTGTTTTTGCAAGCCACACTTGTGCATAGAGATGCACCGATTGATCGGCTGGTGACCGGAATTGGCCGATTTTCACGTGATCGGCCATGACCGGCGACCGACCGGTCAGTCTGACATATGCCGATTTTATGCCGGTCAAATGCACTCGGGCGCCGCATGATTAACATCGCGCAACATCAGCATCACACATGCACACGGAACGCACATGTAGGAAACCTCGTGAATTACGCCCGTTTCACACCGCAAATGTCAGCGGCGCGTGAGCAGTGCGGGTTTTTTTCGGCGTGCGTGTTAATCAATAGCCGCGTTTCCACTGTCGGGCCAGGGCCGGGCCAGGGCTTTAAACGGGCCGTGCCGGGCTAATAGCCTCGGGCCAATAGCACCGGGCATGCGTTTCCACTGTCGGGCCAGAAGCTCCACAGCGCTTCACTAAAACACGCCCGTAACACGCCTCTCTGGGACAACGTCACACTAACCCATCATTTCACCAACAAATGGAAGTTTTATCAGAAAACTAATCAGAAATCACTGGAAACAGCGTTGAAAACAAACACGATAAAAGCGGCCGTTTGCTAGCTTTTTTTTTTTTTTTTTTAGCAGCTACTTGAATATTTAAAACCCAAGCATCGATGTTTTACCACAGGTTTACAATAAAAAGTGATACATTGATCATAATGAATTAATTTATGTAAAAATTGCACATTAGTCACTCAGAAATAAATTACCGTTAGGTCTATTTCACAAAAGAAAGAGGACACACTTACTTTTTCAGTCGCGTCTGTTTCTTTATCTGGTAACTTAGTTACAGGACATATTTACATCACATTTAGAAAAAAATATAATTTCTACAAATATATGCCATACGACCTGAGGAGCTTTAGCACTCTCTCGACTCCCATACAGATATTTTCAGTCAGAGAAACAGAGGAAGCTCCCGAAAAAAAAAGTTACTTTATTTTTTGATAGTCCGGTTTAAAGAGACGAGACGTAGGCTATGACAGATAAAATAAAAACATGACTGTGATAGCCTTTAAGATTGGTCTGATTTCTTCAAGCGTTCGCTATGTTGTTTTTTTTACTATGCGTATCTTCAAGCGTTTACTATGTTTACTATGGTAACGGCTAGCGCGCATAGTCTTTTGCATCACAAACAGAAGGCATTCAAACATGAACGCGATTTAAATTATTTTATTTTTAAGTCTTTAATGCTGACAGAATCATCCGGCGCTGGTAAACTCTTCCTCTGTTGGTAACCACTCCTCTAGCCCGAGCTGGCCCGCTTTGGCCCAAGGTATTCGACGGGCCAGAAATCCTGGCCGTTGGCCTCGAGTAAGCCCCGATCAAGCCCCGGAAGTGACAGTGGAAACGCGACTGGCCCTGGCACGCACTAGCACGGCCCGGCCCTGGCCCGACAGTGGAAACGCGGCTACTGAGTGCATTCACACCGCGAGCAGGAGTAGTGCGTGAGCAGCAGTGAAGCGCGGGTTTTGGCGCGGGTCTATTTTTGCAGCGCTACTCACGCTCAATTAAAGTGAAAGCACACTTTTGATGGACAAACTAAAAATGATTTTACACAAAAAGTGCTCAAAATGCACTGAATAAGTATGTCTAGTGTGTTTAAAAAAATAAATAAAAAAAAAACACTCAAAAATATTTGTAGAAGATTTACCCATTTAAACTTGTTTTCATTATTCAGTTTTGGTTGCAAGTATGGTTATGATTATAAAAAATAAATAAAGTAAACTAGCCAGAAAATATAGAAATATCTTTATACTGCAAGGCTATATATATATTATTGTCATTACCTGTTTTCATACAGAAGTTTAGTTTGCTAAATATATTACATTTTTTTAGTTGGATATTGGATATGAAAAGAAGGAAATGGTTCTTCCATAACACTGCACTTTAGATGTGTGTGAATTTCCCACACCAGGAGAAATTTATGTAGTTCTATTTTATAGCGATTATCTGTTCAAAAAATGATCTATGTTCTATGCAAAATGTAAAATGGGTACTATACGGTTATCCGGACCACACGTGACCACACGTAAATAATTTATCCGGACCACACGTGACTTTGTTAAAAAAATTCAGAAATAGGTGTTGTCCGGATAACCGTATAGTACCATAAAATGTTTTATTAAAGAAAAGATAGAAAATAAATATTTGTGTATGCTGTAAAGTGTTTAGAAAAAATTAAATTGGAATCGGCTAAAATCGGTATCGGCAGGTCAAACTCAATGAAAAATCGGATATCGGAATCGGCCTAGAAAATTGTAATCGGTGCATCTCTACTTGTGCACACATGGTTTGTGAATGCAGTTTTTTATATTGATTATGATGAAAAAATCATCATATCATCACAATATACCCTGTTCTTTCACTGATCTCATTCAAAGTTTAATCCTGTATCAGAAGTGTAACATTACCATCACTGTAAAACTACAGCAATGTTACAATGACAAATTTTTTAAACACATCATGCACAACCAAAGAAACAGAGCTACACTGGCTTGTAGAAACACAAAGATATCAAAAATCAGCACATTTCTCTCAACAATGGTGTCAATAATTTATTTATTTATTTATTCATGCAGCAATGCATGCTGAGAGTTTTATACTGGAACCCAGCATGCATTGCGACATTAATCTTTTGATTGTCACCATTGTTGAGATTCATATTCTGATTGTTGATGTCTGTGTGTGTGTCTAAGGCAAGCAGGAGTTCTAATGTTTTAATGCACTATATGATTTCAGTATCCTTCAGAATAACTGATTACAGAAACATTGCTGAAATTCATGTTGTAGATTCACAGATATATGATAAATATGAAATACCCATAAATTCAAAGCTTATATACAGGAAGAGAACTGTGAAACAGACATGTCCAGGATGATCATGACATCATACCAACAGCCACAAACACCGGATCATCTTCCTCTTGGCTTTTTCTTGTCATGACAAATGTACTTTATAAATTCACAGTTACACCAGCTAAAGAAAAACTAATGTTCAAAAGTCAAGAGACCAACTAAAGCAAATACTGATTTCCATCATAGTGACTACAAACTTTATTATATTCAATAAAACATCAACAACTAAATATCTGTTAAAGGGATACTTCAGGATTTAGCATTAAGCTTTGTATTAGTAGAAAACCTGTAGTATTTTCGAATTACCGTGCTTTCCACCCTCATATCCCCCTGAGATGAGAGATTTATGTATTTTTTGTCTGGAAAAAATCCTCCGATGACACAAAAATCGTCATTTTGCGTCATCAGAGGATTTTTTGGCCAGAGGCTAAAGACTATAGCCAGTAGGAGGGGCTGTCCCGCATGTTTTCAACCCGTCCATAGGGAGTGGGATCTCACTCACAGAATGTACACATAGTATTAGCCATCTTTTTTTGGAAGCTAAGCTAGCAGGCTCTTGTTCTGTGGAGAAAGCTTAGTAGGGGTTACCATACTCTTTTTCCCGGACATGTCCGGCCGTCGAGATCGTCCAAAATGTCCGGGATTCGGCTTTTGCTTTCTGCAGTCGCCATTCATTGTTTACATGCACACCTTTTGTTTCAATCTAACTGAATTCATTCCGATTGGTGAATCTGAATGTAGTGTTTACATGAACACTAAACAAGTGATCGGTTGATGTGCGTTTTTACATTGCTAAGAAAATTCCCGCTCCTCCGTGAGAGATAGCCTATACGAGACCGGTGCGTCTCACTCATCAGTAATCCCGCCACCGGCCTCGCGCCGTTCTCCCGCGCCCCTCAGTCTCGTCCTGCTTGCCACAGTAAACATAATGAATGGCGACTGTAGAACACAATTAAGCCGAATCCCGGACATTTTGGGCGATCTCAAAATCCCGTGTAGTCTCACTAGTAGCCTAGCCTAGAGTTCTCAACGGGTCGGGTCGGCCCGACAAACCCGACGGGACCCGCGGGTTCGGGTCGAAAATATAAGCAAATGACTCGGGTCGGGTCGGACCTCGGGCTTAATCTTTTCCGCTCAGTAAAAAAACAAAAAAACATTTATTAATCATCGCTGCTGTTCACCGTAAAGAAAGTCTGGCTGCTGCGTGCAACGTGCATCATGGAGAGGGGCAGCGGCAGACGCCTTTAGCCTGGAGAAGAAGATGGAGTTGGTGAAAAGTAAACTTGCCGCAGGTGAATTCACCGTCGCTACTACAGCCTATTTATATATTTAAAGTTTATTGTTTCAGTTGTTTGTAATGTTAAAAGGTGTGAACATTAAAGGTTGATTTGAATTCGCGTCTGCTGGTCATACGTGTATGAGAAAAAAAAATTCCGACGCGGCGTCGGGCCGCGGGCCGGGTTCAGCCAGATAATTCATGTTGATGTGTCGGGTTACATCGGGTCGGGTCGGGTTGTAATTTTCAGGCCCGTTGAGAACTCTAGCCTAGCCTTGTTTTAAACTGCGCTCTCTTACCGGTAGGCGCGGCTTGGGAGTGGCCTCCTAGGGCAGCAAAGCAAGTGCATTCTGGGAGGTGTTGTCTTTCAACAAACTATCCCTTTAATTCTCAACAAGAACTTTTGTACATGTATGGAAGAAATAATTTTAAACTGGTTTGTAAACTGTTTTCACACTCGTGTCAAAGTCAGTTGTTGTTCTTGTGTTTCTCTTTTTTCTTTTTTTTGCTTCAGTGATTCTGCTTATCAGGTGTTCATCAGTGTCTCAATTCACTCACTTCTTTTCATTCAAGTGGACTATATTAGTGAACTAATGTTGGGGATAGTGATTGAGGGTATAGGGTGTGATTTGGAACACAGTCTCTGAGTGTCGACTCTGAGCGCTGTTAAGTCACAGTATATTCCTGTAGGCTACTTTTTTGAAAATGACAAATATTACCCAGAATGCATTGTTTTCGACGGTATATTATTGTTTTAATGGAAAATAGTAGGATACTGTCAGAATTCTGCCTTTTTTTACAGCAAGGGTTAACAGAGTAAGGAATTTTCTAACTTATTAAATGCCTTTGATTTGGCTCTTCAAGTCAATGTTCCCACTCATCATCATGGACATGCACTTGACTTAGTGTTATCTCATGGTTTTTCCCTCTGCAATCTTGAGGTGTGTGAAAATGTTTTTTTTCTGATCATAAGTCCATTTTGTTTTCTGTTCCTTTTGCATTTAATGCTCCAAAATCTGTTACTTATGCTTGTCGTTCCTGGCTCATTACGTCTACTACCAGAAATTCCTTTTCTTTAGCATTCCATGATGTTACTCTATCAATGGAAGACTGTCATTGTGATCTGAGTGCTGAAGAGCTTCTGTCTAGGTTTAATTATATCTGTGAAAACATTTTTCCAGTTTGGCCCATAAGCCTGTTTGACTGATGTAAAGACCTGGTTGTTTTTAAACTTTCTGAATTTTAATGAGAGTAAAATGGAAATTATTATATTTGGACCCTCCGATTCCTCTATCACTCCTAAACTACATTTTGGTGGTTTGTTCTCTTGTGTGAAGCCCTGGGTGAGAAATTTGGGCGTGGTGTTTGATGAATCTCTGAAATTTTATAGGCAGATAAATTTAGTAGTGAGATCCTGCTTTTTCCCGCTCCGACTGCAGTCAAAAGTAAAGACATTTCTTTTTTTTTTTTTTTTTGAAAAATAATCCATGCATTTATTTCTTCAAGGCTGGATTACTGCAATTCTCTTTAAGTTGGGATTAGTCGTTCAGCTATGTTCCGATTACAATTAGTCTAAAATGAGACAGCTAGACTTCTGATGGGTGCACAAAAATGAGATCATATCACTCCAATTTTACACTGGTTGCCAGTGCGCTACAGAGTGGATTTTAAACTTTTACTTCTCGTGTACAAATCTTTAAATGGTATGGCTCCACCGTACCTGTCTGTCCTATTGACTGAGCACCATCCAATTAGATCACTCGGGTCATCCAATCAGAGACTTGTCTTTCCCTAAGTCAAGATTGAACTGTAGGGAGGACCGTGCCTTTTATGTAGTTGCCCCTCAGACTCTGGAATGACTTGCCCATTTCGATTATTTAATTGTGCTATATAAATAAATTGCCATTGCCATTGCCTTCGGCTCGTTGACCAGTCAGCTCCAGCTTGGCTCCTCCCTCCCTTGACTCCACCTGGGACCATCCTCCTTACGGCTCCACTGGGCTACCTTGTCCCTCCGGCTCTGCCTTGGTCAGTCGTTACTCTGCCTGTGCCATGGACTTCCGGACCTTCAGCTGCTCTTCGTCCCTCCACCCCTTTGGCTCCATCAGGCTCCGCCTTCCCTCTGACTCCGCCTTGGTCCACAGTCTAACCGGCTCTGCATCAGTCTTCTGGCACCTCGGCTCCACCTCGGCCACTTGTCACAGATCCATCTGTCTCGCGTGGTCTCGTTGGCTCTTCGGCTATGCCTTGGTCTCCACTTCCATCAGCTCCATCTCAGTCTGTTGTCCCCCTGGATCTACCAGCCAAGTCTCCACCATGGCTACTCCCTCCTTTGACTCCGCCGTGGGCCTTCATCATGGCTGTGTTCTGGGTCCCTGCCTGCTCCTCCTGCTCTCGTCTCCTCCCTGGCTCCTCCCTCCACCATCGCCGCCTTGGTTTCTTCCGCTTCCATCTCCTCTTGTTTCCTGTCCTTTGCCAGCACCTTGTCCTTCCCCCAGATCCCCTGCCCTCCCTCCCTCCCTCCCTCCCTCCCTACCACCCTACCTCCCAACCACCCTACCTCCCTACCTCCCAACCACCCTACCTCCCTACCTCCCTACCTCCTCAGTTTGGACTATCATTAGCACGAGGATGCTCCTTCTGGGAGTGGGGAGTTGTGGTAATATTTATGTCGTAGGGGTTCTTCTGTTTAATGAGTTTGATTCCTGTATGTTTCCAAGTAAAGACATTGTTATTGAATAATAATAACCAATAATGTGACACAATTAGGATTAGGAGTTTATTCAAATTAAATAAGTAAGTATAAAACTATGGTGTGTAACTCATCCAACACCATGGGCCTCCTTCCCATGTTAAACATCAGCAAAAACTGTTAGGCCAAGAATCACCTATTGAGACAGAAAGAGTCCATCTGACTGACATGAAAAGTGACATATCACAGTTTATTTTAATTTTTTTGGTGCCATTTAGGGGCGGGTTTATCGGAAAAAGTAGATACTATCCACAATAATTTTAGAATTTCTGTCCATCCAATAAATATTTATAATTTCACAAAAAAATTTAAAAATCTGAATAACAATTCTGCTCATGGATACCTAGTTTACTTAGTCCTTCAAACAAAACTCTTAATATCTATTAAAGATTTGATGCCATTAACCTGGCAAATCTGGGGCTTATTTTTTTCAGTGGTTTGGTGGTTTATCTGACAAAAGAGTGGTCTGTTGTCTGAGCTATAAAATAACCATGAACTTTTCTTATTATTTCTCACTTTCTCTCTAGCTCAGAATGGCACAAAGCATCAGATGTTTTTTAACGTATCAGAGATGAGACAGAGTATTCCAGACTACCGGCTGCTGTCTCAAGCCGAGTTACGGCTTCGGATTAAGAATCCCACCATGGACCAAGAGCAGAGGCTGGAACTGTATCATGGAGTAGGCGATCAGGGTCGATATCTGGGCACCCGCTTTGTCTCCAAGGATTGGTCCAATCGCTGGCTCTCGTTCGACGTGAAACAGACGATGACAGAATGGCTGCAGAGTTCAGGTAAGGTCATGGCTGCATTCAGCTAACATCAGTTGCAGTTTCCCAATAGCAGTTGATGACTACATTCAAAATGACCATCCTTAATTTGTGCTCACATAATATGTTTGGTTAAAACGGTCTGCCTTTTCTTGACTGTCTATCATATTGTGATAACTCAAAACCTCAATGAGACAACAATGCAGGATACTGTTATTAATGCTGACATTAGAAGAAACGAGCTAGACCAACTTATAGTATTGCTACAGTTGTGGAACTTGTTCTCTGGGGCCAGTTTGCATTATTACAGCCATTATGTTATTACTGTGCCTTAAGAACTTGTATGACCAACTAGCAGTTTGTCAAGGGGCAATCAGTCTAACGTTTCGGTACCAAAATAGACCAACCTACGTTTTTCTGTAACTGACTTATAACAGTCTTAAAGAAAAAAAAAATAATGACTAACTTGTAAGACTAGTCTTAGCTACTGTAGCAGTCTATGCAACTAGTCCCTGGAAGACTGTTCTGGAACACAGATTTGTTTCTTGGGAGACTAAAGATATAAAGATTGATAGATAGATTTAAAGAATAAAAATAGATGCACACTAGACTCCTGGAAATTCTGTTGAGGTCAGCCAATATAATTCAGAGTTTATCTGTGTTTACTACAGTTTTGCTGGAAAGTTTTAACTCTGGTCACTAGGGGTGTAACAGATTGTTGTTGATCTGTGATCCAACTGTTGCTGTTGACCCCTGCCAGATTATTAGGGAGTTAAAATTCAGCACAAAAACCTGTCCCATGGTTCGGAACGCTTGTGATTCGTGGATTATATCATTCAAGCGCAAGAAGATTCAAAAGGGAACTCAATTCAGTCGTGAGACAGCACATGAATTGAGTTCTTATTCACATCTTTTTGTGCTTACATGTCCAAACACCATGTAAAAGTTAATTTTGCATAATAGATGCCCTTTAATTTACTGCTTGCTAATATTGCTTAGGTGAACATTTTTTGGACTCAGAAGTGGTTACTGTTTGGGTGATGACAATGACAAACTCCATATTTTTATACACTGGAACTCTACTTTACCATGGTAATTTTTAAACAACGATCACATCGGTGTGATTAGTATGGTGTGTAATACATGTAATCATACTGCTCAATTCAATTCTGCTTTCACGCTTTGGCCAGAGAGATACTCACTTAGCAGCACTTGTCATCCTATCACAACTGATCAGTGTTTTCAACACAAATAATGTTTATTTTCAATCACACTTTGTTTGGGTCAGTATAAAGTTTGCTCAGTTTTTCTCCAAGGTCACTAGCAACTCAATTTCATGTCTCTAGAGAAAATGTTGTATTATGAATAATCGTCATAATGACAGACTGTGACTCAAGTCGAGGGCCGAGGCGATTGAAAAGGATGCACAGGATATTATGCTTCAGCTGGCATTACAATCAGCCTTCAAATTTTAAATAATTTAAATAATGTAAATAACTTTCAATAATGAAAGCCTATTTTCAGACATATCTTCTGTATACATTTTTTTCAGGATTTTTTTTTACTGGGGCACAGCAAAACTTTACTGGGGCTCGTGCCCCACTGCGTTTCAATGTGCCCCAGAACTATGCTATTCTATTCTATACTTTTATGAATTCTATTGAGAAACCATGAGAAAAAGGTGAATAAAGACTGAGAGTCAATGTTCGGAAATTATTAATTATTATTATGTTTTGAACTATGCTGTATAGCTGTGTTTTGCTGTGTGTTTGTTGTCAAACTCAAAAATTACTCCTTTAATTGTGCCCTGCTCTCCCCTGTATTTCTGTACTTTTGCTGTGGTATAGAATAATTAAAGTGTTCTTTAAATAATAAATGGAAAACAAAATTATATTTGTAAACCCTACATAATTAATCTTGAATAGACTTTATTAGTATGGAGTGACTCATTTTTATTTACCCATTTTTTTCATTCTTTAATGTTAGTGCACACTAGCAGTTGTAGTTGTATTATGTGTTACATGGTTTATACCGTAGACTCCAAAATCCAAATAATCTTGTGTGTGTGTTTGTTTAACAGAAGATGAAGAAAGTTTAGAAGTGAGGTTATACTGTGGCTGTAAGACAGACCAGCAGAGTACAGATAAGTTCCTCTTCACTATATCAGGTAAGATCATCTCAATAATCTGAAACATAGCATTGTTAAATGTATGCCAAAATCTTTTTCTGTGTGTATGCGTGTGTATTTGTAGGACTAGACAAACAGAGAGGTGACACTGCCAGTCTGGCAGAGATGATGGTAAAGCCTTACATTTTGGCTTTATCCCTGCCGTCTAATGGCAACTCCCTTGCATCCGCTCGCAGGAAACGAGATGTTGGCACTGATGTAACTTGTGATGAGTAAGTCTCTTTGCTCTCTTTCACCTTTTATGCTTTGCTATGTTTAGATACAGAACAAGAAAATAAATAGCAAATACCTAAACACTTTTACTCTGGGGTGGTGTGGTGCAATGGATAAGACACATGCCTTTGGTGTGAGAGACCCGGGTTCGAATCCACTGTGAGACACCAATGTGTCCCTGAGCAAGACACTTAACCCCTAGTTGCTCCAGAGGCGTGCGACCTCTGACATAGCAATTGTAAGTCGCTTTGGATAAAAGCGTCAGCTAAATGAATAAATGTAAATGTACTCTCCTCATGTTGACCAAATGTCAGAATATCCTTTATATTGTAACATTGTTGAATTCCTTATTCTGATTGGTTGATAAACATTCCAAGGGTCTTATTTTATTTTATTTTATTTTATTTTATTTTATTTTATTTTATTTTATTTTATTTTATTCATTTTATTCATTTTATTCATTTTATTCATTTTATTCATTTTAATGAATTAGTAATTAGGTAATAATAATAATAATAATCATAATCATAATAATCATAATAAACTTTATTTTATATAGCGCCTTTAAAGCAGCTTCTCAAGGCACTTTACACAATAAAAAAATACAAGGGGAATAAATATATATAACAAAAAAACACACTGGAATTGAAAATAGTTAAAACCATAAAAAAGGTTTTTAGGTTAGATTTAAAAATGCTTACATTTTGTGCATCTTTAATGTGAGAGAGTCTAGGAGCATAGGATGACAAAGTCCTATCACCTACAGATTGCAAACGTGTCTGTGGAACAGCCAGTAAACCAGCTTGAGAGGAGCGCAAATGACGCTTATTAATATATAAAGTTAAAAGCGCAGACAGATACTGAGGGGCCAGACCCTTATAAGACACTGCATGGTCTGGCCCCTCAGTATCTGTCTGCGCTTTTAACTTTATATATTAATAAGCATAATTTGCGCTCCTCTCAAGCCTTCAGTCTGGTTTTCATAAACTCCATAGCACAGAGACAGCTTTAGTCAAGGTCACCTATGATGATCTGTTAATAGCTTAAGATTCTGGATCTCTCTCCGTCCTTATCCTTATTGATCTTAATAATAAATAATAAATCAGGAGAAATGGTGTCAGGAGAAATGAACACATCACTCCAATATTGAAGACCTTGCACTGGATCCCAGTCAGGTTCTGCGTTGATTTTAAAATCCTTATGCTCCTGACCAGGCTTAGAGCGAATATAAATCTGAGTATCATCTGCATAGAAGTGATAATTAAGCTTGAGTGATCTTAAGAGCAATCCAAGTGGAAATATACAAATGCTAAAAAGCAAGGGGCCTAAATGGAACCCTGAGGGACACCAGTAGCGACAGAGCCAATCACAGACCGTAATCCACTCAAAAAAACGAATATAGCAGCGATCAGAGAGATAAGATCTAAACCAGGTTAAAACAGTCTCAGAAACACCAAAGACAGTTTCAAGTCTGTTGAGTAAGAGGTTGTGAGTGATAGTATCAAAAGTGGCACTAAGATCAATAAGGATAAGGACGGAGTTTATGAAAACCAGACTGAAGGCTTGAAAAGATTATTAACAGTAAGGTGATTGTGTAGCTGCAAAGCCACAACACCTTCTAGAGTTTTTTCCAGAAAGGGAACCCACATAGCAACATTGTGACGTCCCAGATCTGGCAAATGTGGAAAGATGATCCACATGCAACAATGACCGCCCTTGGGTGGCTCATTCCTGTTTGCCAGATCTGGGCCACAAGCAGGCCATATCAATGCCACATGTCAGCCTTAATAAGCCTGTTAACAAGCAGAATCACTGAAGGAAAGAAGAGAACAGAAAAAGAGACGAGCAGAAACACAAGAACTACAACTGACTTCAGCCACAGTCTAAGATGAAATCAACTGAAGAGAAAAGAAGACATTAAATCTCTCAAGATCTTAACAGAGGAGGATTAAACAACTCCACAAACAGCATTACCAGCTTCACTTAATAACCAGATTGACTTTATTTCTGTCAGGCGTCTACAGAAGTTATTGAGAATTATCAAAGGGTTAATGCTGTTTCATTTGAAGTCACTATAATGGTGATTAGTGTTTCCATTAGTTGGGCTCTTATTAGATCTTTTGTCTTTTTAGCCGCTGTGACAGTGTGTTTCTCAAACACATTTGCAGCAGCAAAGAAAGATAAAGTCAAATGAGATCAGGGGAAGATGGTTATCTGTTAAAGGTTTTAAAATCACCATGAAATAGCCTGATGTCATTTGAATCTAACAACTGTGTTCAATTCAAATATAAATTAGCCAATAAGATGATTTTTCTGCTGTGTTACACAGCCAATGGCAATAGAAAATAGCAACCTGCCACTACACATTACCAGAGGTAGACAGTTAAAGTGCTACCTGATAGAATTGCAGGTAAAGTAACATTCCCTGATTCTTGAAGCATAAGACAAAATGTCCCACTTTACCAGTCACTGGTTTTTAAAATAAACAACATTTCCTCTATCAAACTTATTCTTAACACAGATTTAATTTCATCTGAGTTTCTCTTTATTGAGTTGTTACTGAATGGTATGTTAGTTCTCTCACTTCCTCATGTCCACATGTCCTCAGATAATAACTCAATACTTTATATAGTTTGAGCTGAAATATATGTTAAACTGAAGAAAACAGAAATAGTTCATTTTAATAAAAAAAAAATAAAAAAATTTAAGCTTGCACAGCGGTGTCCCTACATAATAAATTTGTACTTAAATACATTTTAACAGGACTTCAAAGAGTCACACAGACCACAAAATAGAACTGCTGTTCAAACAACTGGATAAAAATGAAAAACAATGCCACAAAATGATACATCGCAATTCCAGCCTGGGGCGAAAAGCTGAATAGGGTGACTAATTCAATAACTCAACTCCCTGTCAATTATTTCTATTTAATAATGAGGTGTATAAAACTGACCCAAGCAAGAGCCACTGAACACACAACAAGATAATCAAACCCCCTCCTTCCCAATATTCTCTGACAGAAAAACTGAGACCTGCTGTATGCGTAAGCTTTACATTGACTTTCGGAATGATCTGGGCTGGAAGTGGATCCACAAGCCTAAAGGATACTTTGCTAACTACTGCATGGGCTCCTGCACCTACATCTGGAATGCTGAGAACAAATACTCTCAGGTAGGGCGTGTTTTTTCCACCCCTGTCCCATTTGAAAAATTATACAACATATCATTTCAATTAATTTAATTACTTTATAAAGCACAAAAAACAAACAAAAAAAAAACACAACAATAGTTGACCACTGTGCTGTGCAGAAAATAAGTCTAATTTTTGTCTAGCAAAAGTTACAGAATGTCAGTATCTGCACATAGCATGGCCCAAGTGAATTTGGCTTTTTGAAGTTTTCTGCACTGACTTTTTTTTGTGGAAAATCTACACAGTGCAAATTATGCAGATCTAAACATTATTGTTGAACTTTACATTTATACCTGTGGCAGCTGCAGCTTCATACTACTCAGTTTTCTTTACCTGGACAAGTTGAAAGAAATCATTTAACTCATGAATAACATTCTCTGGTACTGTTCAAAGACTTCAAAGGGTTCAAAGTGCCAATAGTGTACAGGCACACTATGAAAATACACCAGAAAAGTATGTCATACCAGTTACTTGATAGGATTAATATTTGCAACATGATTTGGTATGCACTATTTCTAATCTTTAATACTATTTAGAACAGAAAACAGCATGTTTCGTTTTCCTGCCTGAAACATTTCCTTGCTCTGCTTTTTGCAAATTTTAGAGCAAGAATACACAACACCACTTTAAAAAAGAGTTGCAATTGTGGCTATGTACAGTATGTTAGTTCATTTACAATGCACAGATACAATAGTATCCAAAGGTACATTTGAGGTCAAGAGTTGGCAATGTAGAGAAAACAAGTTTTGAATGACTATTTACCCCAAGGGCTGAAATGCCATACACTTTACGTCATTACATCTTAAAATTATAACTGTAATGTTCTTTCTTTTTTAGCTTTTAAGTTTTGCCTATGCAAGCTTCAAATTTCACCAGGTTTTATTATGAAACTTGTTGTCTTTGTTAGAAGACAAAACAGATCATACCTAAAGATCCTGACTGTTTTTAATGTTTGAGCTTCCTGAGATAATGTCCTTAAGGGGGTAGTTCACCTAAAAATGAAAATTATGTCCACATTTATTTCTTCAGAACACAAAAGAAGAGTTTTGAACAACAACTGGTTTTGTTCAAAAGAACTGTTCAAAATGACACTGAAACTCACTGACTTTCATTGTACAGACAGAAAACTCTTTTTAACTCTTTCCCCACCATTGATGGAATTTTCAGGCAATCCATGTTTTTACTGTTATACGGTAGGTGGAGCTATTATGCATCTTCTGAAAGAGTACAGAATCTCTGAAACAAAATACAGGCGAAAAAGGAGGGTGAATTGTTAGCATGGCACGCTCTATATAATGTGGTGCTGAGTGGCATTGCCTCAGAATCTTTTGACTAAACAAACAAAGACACGAAAGACCTGAGTATAGGTAACACGGTAAAACTTAAGGTAAAGGTAAAACTTAAAACGCTGTGTTACAGCAAATGGTGCTCAGCATAAGCAGAGACATACTGTAACAAGCATAGGGACATATAAGCAACAACGTGATGCGTGGTGTAGCCATCAAAACATTAGTAGCATAAGCAGCACATACCTGACAACAGCTTCTCACCAGAGCTAAACACATAGTCGTGGATCTTACCAGGGTAGTCAATATGCTAATCTGGATGCATTGTGTTTCAGATTGGCTGGGCATCACAGGGAATCTTTTTTATATAGCGGACCAGGTTGAAAACCCGCAGCCCTTGGGGGCTGGGCTAGGAAGCGGCTTGCACATGTATAGGCAAATGATAGAAAGTGGTGAATACAGCGCTTATAACTATCATATCATAACACCACAGCCTGAAAGAAAGGGGGCGGGGTTTTCCATGTATTGCACACATCAATGAAAAAAGAGACTTATGCTATGTCAGAAACAACTCAAGAAGCGAGTTTAAAAATGGACTTACCTTAAGCTAGCTGTCTTGTATTGACAAGAACCAAGAAGCTATCGAAGAAACATTAATAAAACCTGGCAAATTTGTTCTGCGAAGCCGAACAAGCAGCTTAGCATATGTCCTCAATAAACATCCCCTTCGCCTATGCCCATGACGAGGCAATACCTCTCGTAGAGTGGTACACCTATAGGGCTAGTCACATTTTGTGAATCATAAGCTAGAGCGGTAACTTTATTTTGATGGTCCCTTTTGAACATTCTGTGTAGACGGGCTACTAATACACTTCTAACACTCTAATGAGAGTTAGTAGACATGTAGGCTCAACATTACTTATAGTCAACAGAATGTGTTAAAGGGACAGGCAGGCCTTTAGTGCGGCCACCAAAGTACACAAAAAGCTGATCAGAGGGTCTAAACTGTCTGGTGCACTCAATATAAATGCACAAAGCACGTACAGGGCAAAGCATTTGTGGAAGGGGGTCCTCATCTGCCGTGGGCTTGTCACGCTGTGCCCTGAATGGCGTTGAGAGCACCTTAGGCACATAATCATTCCTTGGCTTAAGAATGACTCTACAGTCATTAGGGCCAAAATCAATGCAAGACTCGCTGACTGGGAGAGCTTGCATATCACCTACTCGCTTAACAGAAGCGAGCGCAAGCAAAAGTCTTGTTGGAGCTGATAGCCTAATGGGCAGAGCTCCGACATATAGCGCTGTTGCACCTTTCTGATCCCGTCCTCCTCTCTCTCCCACTTCGCTTCCTGTCTACTCAACTTGCTGCACTGACTCATTTTCCTCCCTGATTTTGCACAGCACTTGGTGCAGAAATTTCACTGGGAGAAAAGCGTATTTGCGCGCTTTCGGTCAGTGGTGAGTGAGCGCATCCACTCCCAGTGTGGAGTGCTCCGCTAGGGGAGAAAATCAGTGGACAGAGTTCTCTACTGACGCACAGAGGTCGACTTCCGCTTGAGTAGATAGTAGATGCTGGTCTGATCTGCCCACATCAACAGGCTCGTCGCGAGCGTGAGAAGAGGGTGAGAATGGAAATAAGAACGTTGTGGCCGAAAGTCCTTGGGCTTTACAGAAGGCTCTCTCTGAGTGCGCGGTTTCGAAGCATGGGTCTGCCGTGACCAAGCTGGTGGCGCTGCAAAGCTCTCTGAAGATCTCTGGGTCAGGGCCATCCTTGTCGAGATTCTTAAGCATCTTTGCTTGGAAAACCTGCAGGACAGCTATCGAGTGGAGGCCTGACACTGCCTGGCCCGACACTTTCCAAGTGATGCTAGCAGTGGTGCAACATGGCTTGTTTGGGTGCACGACAGAGGACTTCACTTGCAGAAGGGCAGAGGTGAATGGCAATAGCTTCCTCGACTGGGGGAATCTTGGAGTACCCCAGCAGGTCTCCGCCATCCACTGCCGTGAGAAGCAGCAAACCCGATATGTTAGCATGAGCCGAGTCATGCCACATCTTGGGAACCTTGTTGTGCACTTCAGGGATTTAGCCTGCTGTGCTCTGGATCATCAGGAGGAGATCATTCCAAGTCGAGCTCATCAACTGCCTTGGAGATTATGCGAATAAACTCGTCATCAATATGGCCAGAGGACTCAAAATGGCTGGCCAACCAGTCCTCTGACTCAGAAGCCGCTGTTGACATGGGCATCATCACGCTCCTCTTCTGGTGCAGCGAATGAGATGAGGGTGTGAGCCCTGGATGGAAAATTTCGCTGCTTCTTCTCTGTGGCTCTGTTGAAGCGGCAGAGGGGAGCTATACTTCTCCGGAGAGTCTTAAGCTCATCACGTCGCAATGAGGGCAGCTGGGCACCTCAGTGGCCGCCTCCTTGTGCATGCGACCCAGGCACACGATGCACATATAGTGATCGTCTGGGCCTATGTTTGAAGCTCATGTTCTTTGAATTCTGCTGGGACACTCAAGGGGATTCTTGAAGTAATCCACTTTTTCCGAAGACTCAACGACAAAGGAGAGGCTTCTGTCTTGCGTCTGAAGGAAAAATTCCATTCAGCACAGCATTGTTATAGCACGCTATGCCCTCCATTTGTGCGCTTGAGTGCCATCGGCCATTGTAGGGCAATGGCTTTGAACAAACCAGGCTTCAGTATTCTCAGGAGAAAGGTGTTTCCCCATAGTGTCAGCAAAGCTGTGTACAATGTCAAGAGACCATCTTGAAAGGGAACTGAACCTTATGCCCACACACACACACACACACACACACACACACACACACACACACACACACACACACACACACACACACACACACACACACACACACACACACACACACACACACACACACACACACACACACACACACACACAAAGATGCTTAAGCAAAAAGTTTTACACCACTTCCCTATAATAATCAAGTGTAGCATCAGTTCTGGCAGGTCACGTTAGTCAAGCTCGCATCAGCTGACTCTCAGCTGATCCACGTCTACCTATAGGAATACAATGCCTAGCATTGTATTCATATATAAGCTATATATGCAGCTATCGCGTTTCTCACGAGCTCATTACCCTCCTCCCTCCCCAGCTCTTCCTCTCGTCAGTCAGAATTTGGCATTCTGATTCAGAAAAAATTCTCGAATTATGTTGTACTTTAAAATCTTGAATTAATGATATCTGCAATACATTCATCAGGGGGATTATTGCTGCTCTCCCTGCTCTTATCCATGCTAGGCTGCATGGATGCGCAGGGAGTTCTTGCCCAGGGGTGCGTTTCCCAAACAACGACGTAACTCGCTGCTTAACTACCATAGTACGATGCATCATTGAAGAAATCAACTAGCTAGTCACGACTGTTTCCCGAAACTGTATTGTCCCAAAGTTGTCGTTCAACCACGTTGGTTTATGACGTCACGCACGTGGTGGAGTAATAACTTCTTTTAATGAATCTGTTTGAGATCGAATTAACACTAGATGTGTTGCTATAAATTACAGACATGACATCTGAGGACAATTTCTCATTTTTCTCAGTTATTTTGCTTCATTTCCAGATTCAATCATAGGCTCGTTCTTACATAGTAGAGCATGTTCGCACATGTGCACTCTTCAGAAACGGTGCTTAAAATCTCTTGACAAACTAAAAGACGTAAATGACATTTGTATGTATTCTAAATAAAAGACACAGGCTGTACTGAATGTCAGCTTGCTTATTTTGCTCAAGATGAGGATTTATTACAGTTTTTTCCGATTGCTAAACGACAGTGAGCACAACTGGAGCTACATGTGCAAAACTCTAACTACAGTCTGCACTACCAACAGTCACCTGAGCTAAACAGTTCACATCACCTGCAAAACTCACTCCAAGCAACACAACTCTTAACACATGGCTCAAAACAGGCTCAGTGCAGCCAAACACTACACACAACCCTCACTGAGATAACACACACTGTCACTCAGAACACACTGAGAGGAAAAACACTAGCATCAAACAACAATACAGAAAATACAAACTTTTCATCTTTACAGTTTGAACAATTTCAGTGACTTCATACAAAGTAATATTTTCTTCAAAGAAAAGAGTGACATTCTTTCACATGATTTATTTAATTTTTTAGAACATAACAATTCTTTAAGGTAAATGAAAATTAGCAGTTTGCTTCAATAGTCTGTAGTAATTTACAGAATTACAGTAATGAGAAAAAAAAGGTAGAAACTAAAAGTACATACTGTAATTCGAACAAATAATTGAGGGGCTAATCCTGCCTCTCTCTAGCATCAGGCCACAGGTTTTCATCAACATCACATCTAATGTTCTCTCTTGCCATGCACCTAGGGAAGAACCTTCTTGAGTGCCTTATCCATCCCTGGCAGTCCTCTGGACTCGTGTCGTCACATCCGGCACGCATCCGCCCTCTCCCTGCCACCCTTCTCCCTCCACCAACCCGTCTTCCTTGTTCCATTTCCAAAATTAGTCTTTCTGAGCTCTACCTATATATATATATATATATATATATATATATATATATATATATATATATATATATATATATATATATATATATATACAGTATATACAGTATATATATATATATATATATATATATATATGTGTGTGTGTGTGTGTGTGTGTGTGTGTGGTGTGTGTGTGTGTGTGTGTGTGTGTGTTCACTAACAAGTCTAAAACAAGACCCCTGCTTAGCCTTTCAGCTGAAATTGCAGTCAGCAGTGTTTGAAAGGCACAAGGCTGAAATCTATTCTGTTTTGAATGTGTGGTTCACAGTTTTGACAGCAGTGTGTTAGCATTTGAACAAAGTGCTGTAAATCCACAGTGTTGTGCAGGTTGTGGTTAAAGTCATGGGATAAGTGTGTCGAGTTTTGAAAACTGTGTTCAAGCAATGAAAAACGAACTAGAGTTTGGTCCACATGAACTGCTGCTGTGCAAACTGTAGTTAGAGTTTTGCACATGTGACTCCAGTTGTGCCCACTGTCGTTTAGCAATCGAAAAAAACTGTAAGTCCACATGTCATGCAAACAAACTATGCTTCTAACCACAGGTCGAGAGCTGTCGGTCCAACCACCCTACTTTGCGATGCTGTTTGCGAATGTTCGTTTGAACGATGGTTTCGGGAAACATTGACTCGTTGAACTATGCTGATAACGACGGAACTTGCGACCATAGTTGGCTAACGATGGGAAACGCACCCCTGAACAGAACCATACCGCCAATCCAAACTGTATGCTATTTGTCAATTGTATTTGGCGATAGTGGTCCTGACAGAAATAAAAAATTAGTAGGTATGTTCAGACTTTTTTACTAATGTACCTTTGTGTCATTAGCTAGAGACCAGTAAGATATTACAATGATACTCACAGCTAGTTATTCTTTTAAATGCTTTAAAATACTGGTTGTATCAATAAGGATTAAATTAAGCAGTTAGGTTAAGTTTAGACTTAATCAAGTATTTTTGGGTTAGATTTCATTTTTATTTGAGTTTTCACTTTGCAATCTTTTTACATTTTCATTTTTAAATATTCTACCAATTATACAACTTTATCTGATTATCAAAATGCCATGATGAGTGAACAGGTAACTGAAATAAAACATGTTTAAAGTCTCTCAGTTTAGTATAAATCCCTTTCAGCTCACTACTGAGTTCACTTCATATTTTACCATTTTGGGCACTTATTTTACACTGTGTAAAATAAAATAAGACATGTGTTGCTTCTCTGTTTCATTGTAGTATTGGTATGTGTATTTGTTTCACACAGATATTAGCCTTGTACAAACACCACAACCCTGGTGCATCTGCTCAGCCATGCTGCGTACCTGCAGTCTTCGACCCTCTACCAATTCTTTACTATGTGGGAAGACAACACAAGGTAAATGCCTCTTTTGCCTTTTTTAATGGCTTATTTTGAATTCATGCAATGGAGGAACTCTTCATGGATACCATTACGAAACAAAAATATATGGAAATGCAAAATATAATGCGATATATTACATAATAAATTTCCATATATGGGAAACTAGGGCTTCAATTTTTCAATATACTGCAATATATGCATTGACCATGTATGGCTGTATTGATGCATATAAAATAGCATTACATGTAATATTCATAACTTTTAATCCTTTATTGTGTACATACCTGTACATTGCATATGCATGTTCACATATTAATGTTAATGTTTGTACACACATATATACACATTCACAGAATGAGTTACAGCAGATATAGTCCAGGTGATATGTGAAAATTATGTTAACTTTTTCATAAAAGCATGAAACTTGGTACACATGTACAGTTTGCGGCCCTGGACATTTTCAGAAATGGAGCCATCTCAAAAACTCCTTGTGGCAGCCATGATGCTTTCCGCCATAACTGAATTATGTATTTTGCTTTTTAAACCAGAGACACAAGCCGGCGGTCGGCCGTCGGCCAGTTTTTGAGCATCGGCCGACTTAGGTTTCCCGGTATGTTCCGCACCGTTGGCTCTAGTCAACACAGTTGGCTTTCATCAGCGCTCGTTCTTTGGCGTGGGTTGAGTGTGTCTCTACCCTTACAGAAAATTTGCGGGGGAAAAAAAGAAAAAAGTTGTGAACATGAACTTTACATGTTAGTCTACAGGTGAGTCTTCCGTCAACTCGCTTTCTGATTGGGTATTGTTTCGTTTCACATGATAATCTCCAGAGTGTTTGTCCTCGTGGTTCCCCCAACACAAAAGGATTTCTGATTCGATTCGAGATTGGGGCGGTTGCGACATTCTTCCGAGCAGATTCGGTCACTCTTAATACACCTCACACCAGAGGAAAATCTGATTAGATAATTTGTAGAACCATCAAGATAATCAGGACTTTACCTGGCATTGTCGGAAGGGGAGAAATTGGTTCAAAATCACCTCAAATATCTTGTAGTGTGTACCAAGCATACCAAGTGATGAGTTTGAGAATGCCATGGAGTTCAGCATTAAGGGTGTCTCTGAAAACAGACATCATGAACTGGCTAAAAGTGTCCAGCTGAAATTCAAGATATTTGAGTTGGTTGAAGTGATTGAGGAAATGGGAAACCCCTTTGCAGAGGACAGCAACGACCTTCTGAAGCTGAACTCAAGAGAATTAGCAGACCAAACTGTTGTGGATGCTGTTCGAGTTGCAGAGGATGGGCCAAGACGAGAGCAGTACAAACTCTTTGTTGCAGAGAGGATTCAAGGCACAAAACGCATCACTGCCCATTTGAAGAGGAACAAGCTCCCTCTTTTTAAAACAGCTCTGATAAGAGGACAGTCCAAGACAAAACTCGCTGAAAAATGACTGTGCACTGTTTTCCAGAGTCTACATTGCCTGTCAGACTCGTGATGGGAACCAAGAAAACTTCTTCAAAAACGGAAATCAGGCCTACCCTCCATCACTCAGGTGGTATACATTTGGGAAACAAGGCTGATCTGCCTAGAAAACAGTATAAGCAGTGCCCCAGATAGTGAGGTCTAAATATTATATGGGTCAGCAGTCATCAACATGCTGAAACCAGGCGTAGCTAAAACCTTCAATGAATTTTCCAGCAAGATCTTCATAATTTATCTTAAAGAGAAACTTGAAGTGGTCAACAGAGTGGATGTTGTATGGGACTGCTATGAAGTTACCAGCTTAAAGTCCCAGAAGCGGGGAAAGGGGAAAAGAACAAGAGTGGATGGAAAAAGACAAGTTAACAAACCAACGGGAAAGGCTTCCCGAGAGTGGATAAAAACAAAAAAGAGCTCTTTTACCAGGAACTGGCTCTGGCGAGGAACCTTGTGGAAATATCGACTACAATACAAGTTGTTTACACATGCGGACCCAATCATCTCACCCACAAGAATCAGATCAGATTACACCTTGCACATTCGAAGAGGCACATACAAGGATGCTACTCCATGCTGTGATTGCTGCAAGAAAAGGATTTAAAAAGATCACCCTGGGCACTGTTGTGGTTCTAGCCATAGCACATATGTCAGAGCTGGACATTGAGGAGTTGTGGGTGGCATAGGACTGGCAAGAACTTCAGATACATACCTGCCCATGAGATTACCAAGTCTCTGGGTCCTGACAAATCCAAGGTCCTTCTTGTGTTCCATGCCTTCACTGGCTGTGACACAGTCTTTGAATTTGCAACCAGGGGCAAGAAGACAGTAGGGGATACCTGGAATGCAGATGAAATGGCAACATAGGCCTTCATGGCTCTGTAAAAGGCTTTTAAAAGGTTTTTTATTGATTCCTTTCCGTTGTAAAAATCATTAGGTATTAACTTAGGGGCCACTTACACAACACCTTTCTCAACTGAAAACAGAAAGCCCTCAATGCACTCCAGCCATTCATCCACTTCAAAAACGTGAATCTATGAAAACGGTGACGGTTCACATGCACATGCGAATTACGTGTTCGGTCCACAGGCATGCAAGTTTGAATGCGGATGTGCACGGACGCAAAGTCTTTGTTTACAGAGTGCAGCACCTCAAAAGAGCAGTGTACCAAGGAGGACACTGTTGGGGACAAGCACTTGAGGTGGCACCAAATATTCCATCTCCAACAGACTGGGGTTGGATGGACCCAAGCAATTGGAGACCATTGTAGTCAACTCTTCCACAGGCAAGCCAGTCCATCCTTAAACTCTTAAGTTGTGGCTGCAAGAAAGGTTGCCGTTGGCATTGCAAATGCAAAAAAGCCTCCTTAAAGTGCACAGCTCTGTGTCAATGTGGAGGAGACTGTGAACAAGAGACATTGAAGAATAGGTTCAACAACAACAACAAAAAAAATCAAACAAACATATTTCTGAAATAGATTTTTTTTAAGTAAATCTTTGTGTTTGACACATTCTTTTTAAGCTATGTTGCTAAGGTCACATTGAATATTCTACTCTTTACAGTCACTGTATTGTCAAGGTTAATTAACAAAAGGATTCAGCTTTTTAAACTCTACACAACATGCATGCAACAGACAGGATATTATAAAGTCTAGCCTAGGTTCTCAGATACTGTGATTTCCTTCTCACAACCCTGAATTCACCATTAACTATTCACCTGAACAGTTTATGATGTTGTATATGGTATCATTGTAATCATTGGCCATCAAAACATGGAGGTAGACATCATATTTAATTTATCATGTTTGATTCAGGAGATATGATACAAAATACATAATTTGGCTATGGCGGAAAGTAAAATGGCTGCCACGAGGCGTTTTTGCGATGGCTCCATTTCTGAAAATGTTCAGGGCCCCAAACTGTACAAGAGTACCATGTTTCATGCTTTTATGAAAAAATCACCTGAAATTTTGCACACATCACCTGGACTAATATCTAATTTCCAGCATGCTTTGCTTCTGTGTGTTAAGAGTTAAGAGTAAATGTTAAAATTAAATTGTTATTTCATGTATTTTTGGTCAATATTAATTTAGGGGGAGATCTGTTAGTGTTTAGTGTAATTTATAATATAAATAATTATAAAATATAAGAAATGTTATATTGTATACTTCTATATGTGTGTATATACAGTATATTAATGAATATAAAATGACATACATTATGATATATATGGACATTTTTGACATTTTCTGTGTTGACATTTTTTTATGAAAAGCGGCAATTCCTTAGGTATTATTCAATATATTGTAATATATTAACACAATATATTATTCTGTATATTTTCAATATAACCATTAAATCCATATTGAGCATTCATATATAAGGAAATTAATATATTTTCTTTGCGTAAGGTAGATATCCCAGATTTGTGTCATGGTAAGCAGTTAAGGCACAAATAGTGTGTTTTTTGGAGTGAGAACAATTTGGTATAACTACCATCTAACAAAAATGGACTTAAGAAGTACTTCACCTGACAATATTTTGTGCTAGAATATTCTACAAATTCATTAATGTGAATGATTCATTTTGTTTTGGCTCTGTTTCTAGGTGGAGCAGTTGTCCAACATGGTGGTGAGGAGCTGCAAGTGCAGTTAAAATATAACTATATAACATTATTTTATCTTCAGAAAGTGCTCTCTCTGGATGATAAGTAAGCAAACACACAGGTAGATGGACAGATAAAGTCTCACTGGGAAGGAAAATCAGGAGCTGAGTCAACTGACGAGGATGGGAAAAGGAGATAGGAGAGTGGCAAAAATGGAGGGAAAATGAAAGAGAAGGAAAGAATATCTTTGAAAATGAGACTCTCAGCTATGCCCCTCTACAATGTCACAAGAGCACACAAAGACATTCCGTTAAAGCATTTCACAAAACAAGCTTAATATTAAACCAAATATATGCTTTGTTATCTTTTTTAAATGTTTATTTACATTACTCATACCCATTAATTTATTGTGCTTGTTAAGTTCATAATTTGATTGTACCATGAGGGCAGCCGTGTAGCATTGCATGCCAAATGTTCAATGAAAATTTCTAATGGTGCTGTACTGATAAAGGTAATGTTGTCAAAGGAACATCTAATGTGTCAATTAATGGTAAATACACATTAAAGAGAAGTGTTTGCACTAAACAATGGAGGTGAAGGCTCATGATGTACAGCATGTGGCAAGAAAGCTATTGGCATTGGAGCATGCGTGATTTAAATGCTTTAATATTTGGGTGGTTTTCTTTTAATGTGTGGGATGGGTTTTACTGTTGTGCACAGCTGTGCTCTTGAACCCCCTGGATCTCACCTGAACAGGTGTTCCTGTAAACAAGATCTGAGTGTAGACCAGTTGAGGTCTCAGCTTTTGAAAGCAAGAGGAACACTAGAGGGTTAGTAGGCCTACTGAATGGTAAACATTTCAAAGCTCTCATGTGCTCCCCAACTACATATTGCACACTATCAAGTGTCACAGGAAAATGTCTTTTATAACTTGCCTCTTCAGGTCCTCCTGTAGTGTCTTTTAGTTCTCAAAAATATCCACAGCTTTGCAAAAGGAATGTGTTGGTCAATCTCAGCAAAACATGTCCGGGTCACATAAAAAAAAAGAATATTACTCACAAATGTGAATCTTCATTTTAGGACCATGACCATTGTTTGCATCATGTGATTTTCTTGACAAATTTACTGTAATATATATTTTTTTATATCATTTTAGACACTAATGCATCTAGTCAATTCAGTTATTATTGTTTACAGTAAATACAGTACAAAAAATGCATAAATGATTTATTAATACATTAAATTATAAATAATTTAAGTATTTTTTTATTACAGTAAAATAATGTACTTGTCATGAAAATAATGTCATAATACAAATAATCTTCTCCTAAAGACAGGCTAAATTTTCTTGCAAAAAAAAAAAAAAAAAAAAAAATTCTTCTGGTTTTGAGGTGAAATTTGACAGATTTTTATCAAATTCAGCCATGTATGTGCAAGTGTGTATCTTGATGTATTAGTGTTAATGAGGAATTTTGAGTTAGTAAAGAAATGATTGTGACTGTATCTATATGTGTGTATGTGTGTTCAGTTGTTTAGGCCTTGTGCTGACAACTGTATGAGAATCATTAGTGTGTATATTTATAGAAGCTCCATGTTTTTGAGTGGGGAGAACTGTTTTCTGTGTGTTAGTTTAAATACAATGCGGCCGAGACTACACTGCTCGCAAACTCAAAGCACCCTTCATTGAAGTATATGGCTATTTGCAACATCTTTCAACATGCATGTACATACTGCCATATAACATGTACATTGCAAGTGTTTTAAATTGATATAGGTGTCATTTGACAAATATGTCACATTCATGCAGTGTTTATTATATACTTACTTTTACTTTTTTGCACTTATTTTGTGCCATTGTGACCCATTAATTGTTTCAATAAACAAAATAAATAAACAAGGCTCTCAATCCAGTCCACAAAGTCTTAATGGAAAGACAGATTTTTCTCATAAATTCTCATTATTGTCATTCTCATAAAAAATATTATTAATTCCTGTGATGTAGGGTAGAGTGGGGGAAAACTGTGTAAGGACTGTGTAATTTTTTTTCTGTGAAACAAAAGTTAAAAACCAAGTGTGAAAAATGTCCAGAGTTTTCATGATATTAGATTTTTATCTCTAGATTTAATTTTTAAGTCCAAATATTTTTATTCAACCGCAACATTTGATGGAAAAACATGTTCAGACCGTGGTAGTAATTATGATAGTGGCAAACGTTTAACCCCACATGCTAGGTTTAAATTCTTTTTTTATATCATTCTAAAAATATAATTATATTTTCCTTAAATAACATGTACTCCCTAACTACAGACTAATATCATAAATAACTGTGATGTTCTGCAAAACAACAAGCTTTAAAACGCTTTTTTTCTTGCTGTTCAAAATTAGATCACATACCGTGAAATCCATTTTCACTCATTGTAAGCTTCACAGTGAATACACATCACTCTTATCAACAGTCCATAACAACAACAACAAAACATATCTTGTCTTTATCTATTGGTTATCCTGTCCAGAAGATAGTGGGGAGACTATGGAGTGTTCTAACACATTTTGTTTCAACATTTTTTTTGTGTGTTACAAAAACTTTAAAGTAGTTTAGAAATCTTAATAAACTATTTAAATTAGGGTCAAGTATTGGGTGGAGTAATGGAGTTACAGCTCCAGTCCTACAGCAAATTCTTTACAAAGAATGTATTTTACAAATATTTATAATGATTTATTTAATAATAATAATAAATTCAGTTGTGAGAAAAAATACATAGCTCAATATGTTCTTCCCTAATAAACTTCCATAATAAATGTCTAATGTTTTAATCAATCTATTTTCCTTCTGTTTCTGTTTTCTTTTGCTGTTGATTCTTTTTTACTTTCTCCTTTCCCCACTTCCCTCAGGGAATTATCACAATGACATGTGATTGCTCAGGCTTTGGAAACGACTGATGCATGTCCAGACCTGCTCTTAAAACTTACTGCTCTTAGTGATGACTCCAAGGAAAAGTTAACAAATACACACACTGGCAAGCAGCACACTACAACATCCACTCAAGCCATTATGCAAGACTGCAATGGGCAAAATTGTTGATCATCTACTGTACTCTTTTGTTTATAAACATACATTTTTGGAAACTCTTGTCCTCAGACTCTGGACCTGAGGCATCCTCATATTATATGCTTTCACAAGAGCCAAACAGCTTCTCTCCATACACCAGTATTGTTTAATTGCCATCCCTTGGGGTTTTTAACAAGCACACATTAACTAAACCATCAGTTTCTGTCTTTGCCAAGGCACAAAATGTGCTGACTATTGACTTGGCAGAGCCTGACAGAGCTTTGCATAACTTTAAAGTCAACATGAAATCGAAATTCCCTTTCAAAGTGGAATTCAACACTGCATCGTGGATTGACGCTATGGGGAATGTCATCAGTGTGACCGGTGTCTAAAGCACGCGTAAACACACTCCAATTTCATTGGCTGGTGACAGCCCGTGATGTCATAAGTGGTGTGCCGTAAGTATAAGAGGGCCTTGTTACACGTCTTTAAAGGGGTGGTTGAATGTGATTTCACTTTTTTAACTTTAGCTAGTCTGTAATGTTGTTGTTTGAGCATAAACAACATCTGCAAAGTTACAACGCTCAAAGTTCAATACAAAGGGAGATATTTGCATTTAAAGAAATCAATTTCTAAGGACTACAGCAAACGGCCGGTAGGGAAGACATTCCTCCAGGGTTAGTGACATCACTAACCCCAACATTTACATAAACTCCTCCTCTGGGAACACAATAAATAGAGGGGGCGAGGCCATTTTATGTTGCTTTGGAGAAGAGTGTCGTTGCCGCCATGCCGTCGAAACGCTGTTATTTTCACCCAGATTGCAGGTCCACTTTGTTCAGTCTTCCTAAGGACGGTGGAGTTAGGGAGCAATGGTTACAATTTATTTTTAACTCGGTCCCTCATAATTATAATCCAAATGTCGCTCTCTGTGCTGCACATTTTCCGGAGGAAAGCTTCCTCAATCTACACGAGTTCAATGCAGGATTCGCACAACGGCTTGTCCTGAAAGATGGAGCAGTTCCAACTTTAAAAACAGAAGCTGTTGTCTTCATAGAACCCGGAAATCATCCGACCATTTTTACAAGGAGGGACAGAGCAATGGTTAAATATGTGAAAAATAATGCAGATTTTTAAAAACTAAGCATGAACTCATGTTACAGTGCACCCCACAAACACAATCAAGCCTTCGAAAAAAGGTGTTTCACCACCCCTTTAACCTTTTTTGTTTTCAGGAGACATTTGAAATGCATGTAAGACAAACGTGTTTGTATGGAGTGCGTTCGACTCCTTGGGTCTTGAAGAACACTGTTAACCCTTGCTGTAAAAAAAGGCCAAATTCTGACAGTATCATACCATTTTCCAGTAAAACAGTAATATACTGTAGAAAACAGTGCATTCTGGGTAATATCTGTAGTGTTCGAGAAAATAGTGGAATACACTGTAAATTAACAGCTCAAAGTCGACACTCAGAGGCTGAGTTCCAAATCACACCCTATACCCTCATTCACTATTCCCTACATTATTTCACTAATATAGTCCACTTGTGAGAGTGAATGAAAAGAAATGAGTGAATTGAGAAACTGATGAAAACCTGGCAAGCAGAGTCACTGAAGGAAAGAGAAACAAGAACAGAAAAAAGAGAAACACAAGAACTACAAATGACTTCCAGCCACAGTGTGAAAGCAGTTTACAAACCAGGTTAATATTATTAATTTCATACATGTACAAAAGTACTTATTGAGAATTAACAGAGATTTAGTTGTTGATGTCTCATTGAAAATAATAATGTTTGTAATCGCCATGATGGAGATAAGTGTTTGCTTTAGTTGTGCTATTGACTCTTTACCATTATTTTTTCTCTGGCTGCTGTAACTGTGAATTTATAAAGCACATTTGTTATGGCAAGAAAAGGCCAAGAAAATGTATGGGTATTTCATATTTATTAAATCCTATATCTGTGAATCTACAGCATGAGATCAAGCAGTGTTTCTCTAATAAGTTATTCTGAAGGATATTGAAATCATATAGTGCATTACTGGCAGCACATCTCCAAAAAAGAGAGATCGCTGATCACTGGCTCCTGTCTCACACGCTGATCGATTGCTCCTGTCTGCCTTGCGTCTGTATGCTCCATATAGCTTTCTGCTTTGAATCTCTATTTACAATCATCCCTTGTTGTTTATATTGATAAATATAACTTACTCATCAGCATATTTTAGATATTGTCTAATATTACCTATCACATTAATCTGACATTGCTAGCTTTCTAAATCGTTATCGCTAGCACAACACGCTAGCTAGTATCTCGCTAGTCTGTTATCCTGCCATCCGTGCTTGCCGTCTTGTGCTCGTGCCTTTTAAGAGTCTATCAAACAACTGTGGTGAGTAGGATCAGTCAACAAACACTGTGAGTAATGTCTTCTCCAGTTTTTGTCACTTGCACTTCATGTAACTAGCTTAATTCGTAGATATGTATATGGTAACAATAATGTTTCATAGTTTGGAGCGGCTCGATCGCTTCAGTAAATAACGCGCTGGGCGTTTGAAAAGCAAAACGCACCAAACATTAGGCTTCATGTTTTTACTCCAATCTCATTTCATAACGTCATAACGAATGGAAACATTTGAAGTGACATATGATAATCAATATATTTTTCTGTAGTGTAGTGTAACTGAAGTGTTCCTTTTTAACGACTGATAGGCCGCCTGCTATAGTTATTATTATTATTTTATGCAGCACTGCAGCCTATGCCTACAAGGCACAACAAACCTGGTGTTCATTATATATATATATATATCCCACCATGTCGGAATGGGTATTTGTTCCCCATAGTGTCTATCCAAGACGCAATATTGAATTCCATGTAGAAAGGGAACATCTCAGGTTACGACTGTAACCATGGTTACCTGAGAAAGGGACCGAGACACTGCGTTTCGTTGCCATGCCAATGGGTCTGCCTGCACGTCTCCTACAGACAAAAAAGGTTAATGACGTGTACTACAGGTGCCCTCTTATACTTCCGGGCGCTCCACTTATGACATCACGGGCTTTCGCCATCAGAGTGTTTACACATGTTTCAGACACTGATGCCGTTCCATGGTTACAGTTGTAACCTGAGATGTTTACACTATTGCTATACACTCTCAAAAAAAAAAAAAAAATCTACTAGTTTTTATACTGCAATTTTACTTTTTCTAAGTGAACTTATCATCATACTTCTATTTATATATTATTTTTTAAATATTATTTTACATACACTGTCAGACCTTACAAGGCTTTTTTACAGTAAAATACTGGCAACAGTGTTTATTGTTAATTTACTGTTAATTGTACAGTTTTTTACTGTAATCTACAGTATGTTTCTGTAAAAATGCACTAAATTAAAACTTGAGTTAACTGCAGAAACCGACTGCCTTAAATTGACCATCTGTCATTTAAATGTATTAACTAAAATGTATAATGCATTAATAATGTGAGCAAAGTATTACTGTGAACTTACTTCATTTGAGACCACTAAAAAACTATTGTACATAAAAAGATTTTCACTGGACCAGCAACTACACAGGCGGGGCGGTGCGCCTTCTAGATCTTCTCCTGGACTGAAGCACAGGCTCTACTCTTCAGCACAATGGTGACCCAAAAAATTAATTTTACAGTAAACTACTGGCAACAGTGTTGCCAGTATATGCCTGTTTTATAACTTACAGTTTATTACTGTTAAAATAAATTTTGTGGGTGTGACTTTTTATGTTACACTGTTAACCCTTTCAATCCTACAGGTAAATCCACTCTACAAAGAGTAAAAGTAACACTGACACAGTGTTGCAGTGAGATAAGGGAATATGTAAGTGATTGTTGAGCATTAGTGATGAACACCTGCTGTTAACAAGCTGTTAAGATGGTGACCCAAATGGTGACCCAAAAAAATCACCAATGGTGTGTTTCATGTGTTTCTCTATTTTCTGTTCGTGTGTTCCTCTTTCCTTCAGTGAATCTCACTGAAGGAAAGAGGAACACACGAACAGAAAATAGAGAAACACAGGAAATACAACTGCCTTCCACCCATTACACATTATTACACTTATTATTACCCAGCATGCCTTTATTTCTGTCATACATCTACAGAAGTTGTTATTGAGATGTTTAATTAAAATTTTTCGGTTTGAAGTTACCATTATAGAGATCAGTGTTTTCTTTAGTTGGGTTCTGGACTCTTGACTTTTTAACATTAGTTTCTCTGTTGCTGCTTGAACTGTATTTTTGCAGATCACACTTGTGCATTTACACATAGTTAGTGAATGATTGCAGATTATGATGCCAAAATGATCATATAGCCTGTTCAATCACTAACCTCATTCAGAGTTACTTTACTACCACTGTTAAACTACAGCAATGAGTTACAATAATTTTTTTAACACATAATGCACAACCAAAGAAATAGAGCTACACTGTATTGTAGAAACAAATACTGAACAAACTAAAACAAATACTGATCTCCATCATGGTGACAACAAACTTTATTATTTTCAATAAAATATCAACAACTAAATATCTGTTAATTCTCAACAAGAAGTTTTGTACATGTATGAAAGAAATAATCGTAAACTGGTTTGTAAACTGTTTTCATACTCAGTGTTGCTGGAAGTCAGTTGTAGTTCTTGTGTTTCTCTTTTTTCTGTTCTTGTTTCTCTTTAGTGATTCTGCTTATCAGGTGTTCATCAGTTTCTCAATTCACTCACTTCTTTTCATTCACTCTGTCAAGGGGACTATATTGGTGAACTAATAGGGAATAGTGAATGAGGGTATAGGAAAACAGCCTCTGAGTGTCGATTTTGAGCACTGTTAATTTATGGTATATTCCTGTAGGCTATTTTTGTTTTCTACGGTATATTACTGTTTTAATGGAAAATGGTATGATATTGTCAGAATTTGGCCTTTTTTTTACAGCAAGGGTTAACAGTGAGTGTATACTACAATCCTTGTAGTGATTCCTACTTAGGTATTCATTTTTATACTTGATACCTTTAACTGTACTTTAAGTCAGGGGTGTCCAAACCTGCTCCTGGAGGGCCACTATCCTGCAGAGTTTGGCTCCAACTTGCCTTAACACACCTGTCTAGAAGCATGCCTTCTCCCCTAAATCTGAAATCGTATCGCACCAAACTATTTTCTGAAACTGGGTGCAATTTGGAGTTTTACCTGTGGCAGTAGTGATGAAAAGAGTCATTTAGTGTGCCATAACCTTTTAAACTCTTTGAAGAAAAACTTACTTGATGACCAATGCAGAGAAGCGAAACCGCATGAAGAGGCTGTGGCGAGATGGCCGTTTATAAATGATTCGTCACTCTGTCTGCATTCGCTCAAAGAGTTTTAAAACGCACTTGATTATACATAAATAAACGCTCTTTATACAAGTTGTGTTATGTGTGACTTTACCTGCAGCAGTGTTGGATCAGATCATTTTACTGACTTGATTTGATGACTTTGAATTTTGTTCAGCAAAATGTAATAATAATTAAGTCGTTCATTTGAGCAGAGTTAAAATGTAACTTCTCAATAGCTAATTTCTCCGAATACATTTACAAACGCAATCTTTGATCATAATCCAAATTAGGAAGCAATTATAATACAGCCAAAGATAAATTATGACCAATGCAGTGAGCGAACAGTTCATAAGTGACCCATCACTATCACAGAGACAGTGTTTCACATCTTCAGCATACCACAGAGATACTTGAGAAAAGATACAGGTAAAAGAAAATATTTAATTTCAGTTAAGTTCACATATAGTGAGAAATTATAATCTATCCAGTTGTCCGTGTTGCTTAATGCTTACTCAGTATTACATCAGAGAACAGATAGGCTTCAAAATAACATGTATGCCTAAAATAAATAGTTTAATTGTGCTTTTATAAATTGAGTATGGATTATATTACAAATAAATACATTTTCTTAAGTTGATTTGTGTTAGGCCCATCTGTAAAATTATGCAGCAGATTTTTTTATTTTTGTTATCAGTTTGTTTTGTGTTAGTATGTCAAGTTTACAGATGCAAAAAGGTGCCTAGATGTTAAAAGTATGTTATGTCATCACTGCTCATTATCACACAATACAAGATTACTTGAAATCATTTTAGTTTGTGTAAATTGTTCACCAAAAAATTTAAATTCTGTCATCATTTACTCATTCTCATGTTGTTCCGAAGTTCCGAGTTTTTTTCTTCTGTTGAACATAAAAACATACATTTTGAAGAATGTTGGTAATCAAACCGTTTCGGTGCTCATTGACTTCAATTGTATGGATGAAAAATAAACAATGAGACATTTCTCAAAATATCTTTTTATGTTCAACAGAGGAAAGTCATATTTGGACACTTATCTTTTTGAAAGATGTTACCCTTATTAAACTATCCTGCTCTATTTACTTTATTAATATATGTTACTGGTCTTACTGTGAATGATTAATAGGTGCACAAACAAATTCGACCTTACATTTGTTAAATATTATTTTTCCTTTGGAAATGTGTCACATTACAGAAGTGCACGTTCTCTTCCGTGGTCTCACTGATGGTAAAATAGTGTGGCGTGGTTGTTAAATGCCATGTAAATCTTTCAGGATGCTAATATAAGAGCTCCAGTGGGCTGATAAAGCCGACACATTGTGTTCTCAAACAAGCTTCACTCAACAGTTGCATTGTAGTCAACAGCTTCAGGGGAGTTTAAACACAGTGAATTTTCCTCAAGGTCTAAGCCCTTGTTCATGTGAAGTGGTTATGCTCAATGTTTCTGTTTGTTTAACAAACATGAGGTCTTTCATCTGAAACGCAGGTGTTTTAGGTAATGAGTTTCTTAATAATAAAAAAAATATATATATAAAAAAATAAAAGAATTATAATTATATATATATATATATATATATATAAGATCAATATCATTGTTCTCATCTGATTTGTCTTAATTTAAATGCCCCCATCTCCCATTTTCATGTTTCCATTTCCCATTTCCTTAAATTATGATTTAAACAAAGTTCGGGAGCAGCACGTTCAAATAATCAATCCAATCTATTTGTCATCAAACAATTACTATGTCTACCCTATCAGCATGAGAAGAAGCATATATATATTCACTCACCAAACATTCCTTGACAGTTTTTCAGCATCCCTCCACCACCCCGACTCCTCGCTATTGGCTCATTCTTTTACAGCCAAGAATACAGGGGGGGTACTCTGGGTTCGGGCCAAATACCGAGCCCGGAGCCCTCTCCTCGGACAGCACGCCAAATATGCTTTTATTCTATCTGACTTATTTGTAAGTGTGAACTCGTGAAAGACCCTATAAAATGGTTGAATGACCTATTTGAAGTCCAACTGAAATCAAAATTGACCCTATTTACTTTGTTAGCGCATATTACTAGTCTTGTGGTGAAAAATTAATCCGTGCAAGTTAATACACAGAAAAAAATTGTTTGCCGTCGTAATCTTTAATCAAAGTCTGAAAAGTTACTTCCGGTCTGGAATGGCGTTCCTTCTCTGATGATGTAGGTTTGACGGCTTGGGTTGGGAAACGCTTAACCACTCCCCTCAAACCGTTAGTCTGCTATGAGCAGAGATGGAGAGGAGGAGCGCTAGAGTAAAACCCTGCCCTCTGTTCAATATTCCGTTTCACTGGGAAATACGTCACAACACTGGAGAAAAGTCGTTTGCAACTTCCGGTTCACGCGGACTTTAATGATTCTTTCTGGTGTTGATGTATTTCCCATTGAACCCGGAAGTTGGGGTGGGAGATATTGAGAAGTTAGTGCTTTTTAAATACCTAATAAGATTACACCTCAGCTTCAACCCATGATAAGTTATTGCTAGTCAGAGGCAGGAATGGTGTCAAAGTTTGTCTATCCAGCTAAAGACCCGCAGTGCCAGGCAGGGGAGCATACCTATGTTCACAGGGTTCTATGTTCCACAGATTTATATGGCACATAATGAACACATGAAAAGCGTCCCATATTCCCAGGATCCTATGTTCCCCAGATCAACTGTAAACTGTATTTACAGTTTACTGTATCAACACAAACTGTATTTGTAGTGAGTGTAATCAGGTGGTGACAGGTGTGACTGGTTAGTATTCTGGTGATTCTCCTGCACATTTACACGCCGATCTACTGCACATGTGTGGAAGTTTACACACTGATCTACTGCGCATTTATACGCCGATCTACTGCGCATGTGTGGAAGTTTACACGCCGATCTACTGCGCATTTACACGCCGATCTACTGCACATGTGTGGAAGTTTACACGCCGATCTCCTGCACATTTACACGCCGATCTTCTGCACATGTGTGGAAGTTTACATACCGATCTACTACGCATTTACACGCTGATCTACTGCACATGTGTGGAAGTTTACACGCCGATCTCCTGCATATTTACACGCCGATCTACTGCACATGTGTGGAAGTTTACACACCGATCTACTGCGCATTTTTACGCCGATCTACTGCGCATGTGTGGAAGTTTACACACCGATCTACTGCGCATTTACACGCTGATCTACTGCACATGTGTGGAAGTTTACACGCCGATCTCCTGCACATTTACACGCCGATCTACTGCACATGTGTGGAAGTTTACACACTGATCTACTGCGCATTTATACGCCGATCTACTGCGCATGTGTGGAAGTTTACACGCCGATCTACTGCGCATTTATACGCCGATCTACTGCGCATGTGTGGAAGTTTACACGCCGATCTACTGCGCATTTACACGCCGATCTACTGCACATGTGTGGAAGTTTACACACCGATCTACTGTGCATTTTCACGCCGATCTACTGCGCATGTGTGGAAGTTTACACACCGATCTACTGCGCATTTACACGCCGATCTACTGCGCATGTGTGGAAGTTTACACGCCGATCTCCTGCGCATTTACATGCCGATCTACTGCGAATGTGTAGAAGTTTACACACCGATCTACTGCGCATTTACACGCCGATCTACTGCACATGTGTGGAAGTTTACATGCCGATCTACTGCGCATATGTGGAAGTTTACATGCCGATCTACTGCGCATGTGTGGAAGTTTACACGCCGATCTACTGCGCATTTACACACCGATCTACAGCGCATTTACAGGCCAATCTACTGCATATGTGTGGAAGTTTACACACCGATCGACTGCGCATGTGTGGAAGTTTACACCGATCTACAGCGCATTTACACGCCGATCTACTGCACATGTGTGGAAGTTTACACGCCGATCTCCTGCACATTTACACGCCGATCTACTGCACATGTGTGGAAGTTTACACACTGATCTACTACGCATTTACACGCTGATCTACTGCACATGTGTGGAAGTTTACACGCCGATCTCCTGCACATTTACACGCCGATCTACTGCACATGTGTGCAAGTTTACACACTGATCTACTGTGCATTTTCACGCCGATCTACTGCGCATGTGTGGAAGTTTACACACCGATCTACTGTGCATTGATACGCCGATCTTCTGCACATGTGTGGAAGTTTACACGCCGATCTACTGCGCATTTATACGCCGATCTACTGCGCATGTGTGGAAGTATACACGCCGATCTCCTGCGCATTTACACGCTGATCTCCTGCGCACGTGTGGAAGTTTACACGCCGATCTCCTGCACATTTACACGCTGATCTACTGCGCACGTGTGGAAGTTTACACGCCGATCTCCTGCACATTTACACGCCGATCTACTGCACATGTGTGCAAGTTTACACACTGATCTACTGTGCATTTACACGCCGATCTACTGCACATGTGTGGAAGTTTACACACCGATCTACTGTGCATTGATACGCCGATCTTCTGCACATGTGTGGAAGTTTACACGCCGATCTACTGCGTATGTGTGGAAGTTTTTTAAAGGAAATAAAACCCTCTATTTATTCCCTCTATTTAAGGAAAATAGAATAATATTTTTAGCCCTGAGCATCACATTCTTTGTTTTTATACCAAATGTAATCGAACTCGGTGGTTTAATAAAAATATTTGGACTTTATTTTTAAAAATGACCTCAAGTTAGCATCGGCTAGTTAGCTAGCCAGTTAGTATCAGCTAACAATATTTTTCAAATAGGCTGATTTTCATCATAGTTCATTAATAAATATTCATAATAATAAAAATTCAGCCCTGTATTCTATTGACTTTTAAAAATGTAATGTTCTGCAAGCAACTTAATCATACATATTTTATTATGTTATAGTTTTATTTTCCCTGTTAAAGCTCACAACAGTCTATATAGTGAAAGGTTTCGTACTTTGCATGTTTTTTTCTTTCATTCACATTTATTTATTTATTTATTTAGCTTCACAGTAATAAACAGGAAGTCCAGTCCAGTCAAGTCACCTTCATTTATATAGCGCTTTTAACAATATAGATTGTTTCAAAGCAGCTTTACAATGATAATATAGGAAATTAAAGTAACAGAGATTGTTTTGCCTTTACAGCAGCTCTAGAACAAAGTTATTGTCCAGCTAAAGTTAGTTTTGATTGATTCACTTCCATTGCAAAGATCATTAGTTATTAACTTGTTGCTAACACAAAACAGAAAACCCTTAACGTGCTCTTTAAAGTGCTTAACTGTTTGCACAACAACAGTTACTGATGGCTCGAGAATGCAAACCTTGAAAATAACAGTGTTGATGTAAAATTCATCAATTATAAAACAAACTCAGAGTCAGTCCCAGAAGAGAGAGAGGCAGACAGTAGTTTAAGCCCCTTTATTCTCATCAGATTGCATAATTATTGGAAAATGAATAGAAATTATGATTTTATCCAAAGAAATATGAAGTGAATGTGTGAATACATCAATATTTCTCCATGGGTAGACACTTTTGGACTAAAAGCCATAATGGACGTTGTTTAATGAAGCCCTGAATTAAAGCATTAATCCTGGATTTGCTTTAATAGACTAAACTAATTCCAACTGCTTTTGTACATATACAACCTATACAACCTAAATCTGTTTGTATTGTTCATAATAGGTCAATCAAGTCCAACAAGCACTATTTTAAAGCTATTTGTATTGAGTAATGTTCTCTTGTTAATACAGTACATGAACAGCGATCTGTTTTAAGGATTTACATCAAAACAAACAGTTAAAAATAATTAAGTTCCCATGTGGTCTTAAATCCACCCTTCTGTTGGACAAATCATGTGCCTGTAAAAACTAACCTAAAAGACAAATTCATGTTTTACTGCTAAATACATTTGCACTATGTTTTGGTTTTACAAGAAAACACAAAGTGAGCATATGTTTGTCATGCTAAAAAGAAGTGATTGTTAGTTTTTCTTGGTTTTAAGTCATAAAAAAAACGACACCCACAATTCCATCATTCCAGATCACAGACCACAGAGAAAAATTAAAAGCACATTGGTGAGGACACTTCACTGGAACGGAAAGGGAGTATGCCATTTCAAAAACCCACCACATGAAAACTGCCATACTGGAACAACATTGCTGCATAAAAAAAATAAAAAAAACACACACACACACACACACATAGATTCCTAGAAAAACACACTTCTGTTGGGGAAATGCTTTACATGTATGTACACAATAATGGACAGCAGGCAAACAGGATGGCAACCCCTTTCCACGCAATGGATTATGTCATTCAGAGCCTAAGTCTATGCAATAATGATCCTGAGGTGGAGCATCAAATATAATAATATTTATAGTATCAAATAACTAACTAAAACCAAGCGTCCAACCATCTTTGGAAAAAAATATTTAAAGTGTAACTGGATTTTTTTGTTTGGTTTGCCCAATTCGATTACATGGAGAGGGCGGGGTTTATGACCTATACTGCAGCCAGCCACCAGGGGGCGATTGGAAATATTTTGGCTTCACTTTTCAGGACTTGTGTGGCTCACATGTTCATTTTCTCGTATTTGAGGCGTGGTTTACGAATGCCCAGAGCCGTTTATTGGGCGCTACGAATGTCTATCAAATGCGCCTGTACGTAGCTCATAGCCAATCGTTTCAATTATACCAGATGACGTATGTAGAGCGACAGAAATTCGACGAGGAAGAAGATGATGGCTGAAGAAGACTAAACTACTTAGAACACTATCTAAGGCTGCATCGAAAGGTAACTTCGCGTCTGCTGCCATGTTTAGATATAAACAAACTGCTTTGGTGTGTCGCATAGACGTCGTCATCGTCTTGCTGCTCCCTCCCCGTTCTGTGATTCGTCCCCTCGCTGAGGGGAAAATCTGGTCCATGGTATCCAGGCTGCCTAGCAGCATGAATAAAATCGCGCTGCGCTCAAGGCAGCATGGGGAAAACCAGGCTAGCAAAGAATATTGCACCTGAAAGAACCATTTACCAGATCATCAAGAACTTCAAGGAGAGAGGTTCAACTGCAGTGAAGAAGGTTTCAAGACATCCCAGAGTGTCCAGCAAGCACCGGGACTGTCTCCTAAAAGTAAAGTAAAAAAGTAAAAGTACTTGCGTAACAATTTATTCTCTTAATGTCTATATTCTAATAATTAGGGCTGTAACAATATGAATCCGAAATCGCTACACTCAGATCTACGAACCTGTGTCGCGGTGTGAGAAGGCAGAATCGCGACACACCCCTTTTTTGAAGTTAACATTATACAATACGTAGACCTACACCACAAAACTAGTTGAGGATAAATTATTTAATATTTGGCAATTCCATCGTTATAAACGGGACATTTGCAGTAAAAACTTGAAATATAAATTCTCAGAAAATGCATTTAATACATATTGAAAAATATCAGTATGCGTTTTATATTTAATGGGAAATAGCCTAGGCTACACATGCGTTACGGGACACAAAAAATATTTAACTTTTAGGTAGAAAAATATTTTTTTGTAATTCTGTGAATTACACTGCGCAAACCAAAAGTAATACCTACCGGATGAAGGGTTGGCTCTCCACAGAACATACCATATTCATTTTATTTTATTTTTCGTGTTCCCATTTATGAGGAAAAAACAATGTTACAGACGTGACCGCTCTGAAAGGCACTAAAAGACTGCTTTAAAACTTTCACTGAGACCTCAAACAGAAAGCACAAAGCCTTTTTTAAATTTGAATTTCGTTTTGTATTAATTGTATCTCAATTTTAATCAATGTTTCATCAAACAATTGCCAGGATTTAATAAATAAGTAAATATAGTAGAAAATAGATAATCACGACACGTAGGCGCCGGCGAGTGAACTGAAGTGCGTCTCATAAATGAACCGAAACTCAGCGTATAAGGTATCCTACTTGCCTCACAGACCTGATAAATATATCTTTAGACAGCTTTAAATGTGTACTTTTAAACAGAACAATTCAAAACGAAAGAAAACCGACTGCTCTCTGCTTATAATCCGTATGAAATGCGCATTTCTCTCTGGCGCGTTCACTAGGCTACTGCGAAGATCGTGTATCAGTATCGTCAACCTCATCTTTGCAGCCGACACAGAAAACACTTGTTTATTAATAAACAATTAAAATGTCTTCTTGCTATATTTGACATATTCATTACTTTTGCTGGTTCTTTGTGACAGCTTTTAGGTGCTTTATTGTTAGCGCCACCAACGCGATCAGCACCGAAAACATGGAGATTTTTTTCAATCCCTGTTTTGGCAGGGGAAAAACTGATCCGAAAATGTAACGAAATGTTGTAGAAATGTAGTGAAGTAGAAAGTATAATAATTGCTGCAAAAAGTAACAAAGTAAAAGTCAAAAGTATGCACTATTGATTCTACTTAAGTAAAGTACAGATACGTGAAAAATGTAAAGGACAACTCCAGTGAAAAATGAACCTTGGGGTAATTAACACATGGTTACCGAGTCGATCGTTCCCTGGTGTGCGTTTTCATGATAATCGAATGTAAAGAGTTTTATTTATAAAAACAGATTAGCTCATAACACTAGTATATGGGGCAGAGAGTAAGTAAAAACAAATCGCAAGTTCATACCACTAACAAGGCTCAAAATAGCCTCACACTAACACGGTAGCATAATGAGGGTCCCTACATGCAAACCGAAGCATACGCTTATTTCACGCAGCCGCCATTTTGAAATTGAAAGTGAGGCTCCGGTGGGAAGAACCCCGGAAGTAAAGATAAACAACAATGCCTTGGATTACCAACCTGAAGCTGCTGCCGCGATATACACTATTGGATGTTAATATTCAATATAGGATATGTATATAGTTCATTCCTGCTTCTTTTTTTACATTCTGAATTATATATATATAAAAAAAATTTTTTTATAAATGAATTTCACTGTATATAGTCAAAAGTATGAAAGAAATGTATGTACATTTTTAGAATTGACACAACATCATTAAACACAACAATACGCCATCGCATTCACGACTCTCCTGTGATTAAAGGCGACACTTCCGGTTTTCTTCCCACCGGAGCCTCGCTTTCGATTTCAAAATAACGGCTGCGTGAAATCAGCGTATTGAGAGCGTTGTAAGTGTACAGACAGTTTAATAAGAAGATACTTTATAAAGACAGTACATTATGCGTTTACAGGCAGCGGGCATCTTGGAAAACAGACTCGATTAATCGACCCACGAACGCCCTGCTACGTGAGCTGGTCGATAGGAATTACGTTTGTGAAATCTAATGTAGCAGGGCGTTCGTGGCTCGACTAGTCGATACTGTTTTCCAAGATGGATCCTGCCTGTAAATGCGTAATGTACTGGCTTTATAAAGTATCTTCTTATTAAACTGTCTGTACACTTACAAAGTTCTCCATGCTTCGTTTTGTATGTAGGGACCCTCATTATGCTACCGTGTTAGTGTGAGGCTATTTTGAGCCTTGTTAGTGGTATTAACTAGCGATTTATTTTTACTTACTCTCTGCCCCATATACTAGTGTTATGAGCTAATCTGTTTTTAGAGAGAATACTTTATATTCGATTTTCATGAAAACGCACCCCAGGGAACGATCGACTCTGTAACCATTTGTTAATTACCCCAAGGTTCATTTTTCACTGGAGTTGTCCTTTAAGTAAAGAAACGAAGTATTTGTACTTCGTTACATTCCACCTCTGGGTGTGAGGACAAGACTTCAGGACAACGGCTTGCAAAGAAGTCACTTATCTCAAGAAAAACACCAAGGAGAGACTGAAATTGCAAGGATTGGACAGCAGAAGATTACTTTCTCTGATGAAGCCCTCTTCTGACTGTTTGGGACTTTTTGGGACAAATCGATTGTCTGGAGAAGAAAAGGTGAACACTACCATGTGGTGTCGTTCAAACAGTGAAGCATCCAGAGACCCTCCATGTGTGGAGTTACTTTTCATCCTCTGGAGTGACTCTCTCACAAAATCTACCATGAATAAAGAACGGTATCAAAACATCCTGCAAGAGCAACTTCTCCCAATGACTCAGGAGCAGTTTGGTGATGATCTGTGCATGGTGGAGCACCATGTCACAAGGAAAAATTGATAATGCAGTGGCTCGGAGATCATTACATTCAAATTTTGGATCCATGGCCAGGAAATCCCATAGAGAACCTGTGGTCAATCCTCAAAAGGCTATTGGACAAGCAGAAGTTTACAAATTGTTATCACTAATGTGGAAATTGTGAGCACTAATTGAGCGTCAACGTCAGTTCTGGCAGGAAAGTAGTCAAGCTAATGCTATTGGCCAACAACACGGTCTCATCAGCTGATCTGCTCAGCTGAGATGCATCAGCGCATCAGCTGTCCTCGCTGCTAATGGCTACGCTCAAAACAGGGCGCCCTATTTTAAGCAGATTCAGTTCACTCCTGACTGCTTGATGCTAGCTTCTCTGCAGCCCGCCATCTCCCCAGCTCCTCCTTGTCGTGTATAACGTGGCATTTGCTTTTTTGTCATCGTTGCTGCTCTGTTCATATGGGGAATAGTTCAGCTCTCCAAGTCCTAAACTGTGTGAGTGTTCCCTAATGCTGCTGCTGTCCTCTGACTCTCTGCTATTTCATGGTTCTCATGAAAGATCAGAGGACTCCCTGAACAGAGCCATACCGCCAAAAATTTTATTCAGAATTGATCAACTTGAATTACAATTTATTCAATAAAAAAGTCCTAATCATTTTTATTGTCATGTGTGTTCTTGACTTAATGGACCTGACCAGTGGTTAAATTGGCTTTTGAAGGGAGGGGGAGCCCTTATTTACGGTGGTCATCATTAAAAATGACAATTTTTTATGTAATGCTAGATAGGCCTATATATAACCACCATTTAGCATTTAATGTTTTTTGAGGTTAATTTTGAATTAGTCAGATGTTAGATAATTATATACATTTTAAATATTACATTTTTAAATATCAAATTGGTGTAAAAAAATCTGAACATTTTAGTAACTAAGCAGAATTGTATTAGGTTTAGTAACAACAATTTATATTGTTTACATGGTACAATTTCTGATAAGCTACTTTTTTTTATTGCTTGACACAAATTTTATGATTTCAATTCAGTTCAGTGCTTGTGATTTGATTCAATATTGACTCATTTGGATAAATATTAGGTAGGCTACACAAGATAGGCATTCATTTTTCTCAAGACAAAAAAATAAATAAATAAAAAATCACCTAATCAGCCCAGACATATAATGCGTTTTTTAAAATTATAACAACAACAACTGTATTTAACATTAGGCTTGTTTGAGATGCGCCTTGCCTCGCCTGTATGTATGTATGCGAGAGTAGGCGCTGCAGTGAGAAGAGGAGTGAAAAAGTGCAGGCAAGCCGGACAGATCTCTCTTCTCGCAGTGGATCTGGCACCTGTGAGATCAAAGATGGATATCGCGGGATTCACGCTCGTGCACGGTGTTGCTAATAAACTGGATGTAATTCAAGTTCTGTTGCTTTTATATGAAAATAAATAAAATGAACAAGACACCCAAAGTACTTGTTATTTAATTCCATTCCAAATATCAATATTTTTTTCTTTAATACAGACATATGTGTTTTTTTGTGTGGTTTTTTTTTATAAAAATTAAATTGCATAACCCAAAGAGATCGCACTGTCAGATAGTTTGGGAATATTCACACATAACATACACATAAAACATGATATTAGAGTTTTAAAATCAAACATTTTAAAAGAGAACAATACATCACAGTTGTTTAAACCAATGAGCATTAAGCTGTGTCGTCAGATGGTCGTCAGCAAGTCGTTTCCCATCGTGCTTTTGATCAGCGCAGTCAGTGGAGAGCAACTGCGCGCGACTGCAGAATCCGACACCTCCGCCTTGCGGACATTTTTGACACATGTCAGCATGACATCAGGCTCTGGGCGGACCGCACTCGGACACATTTCTAACCAGCATGCATCTCACGCTGATCACCGGTGATCGGTTCTGCGCAGATTTTGCTCATCTCAAACAAGCCTTTTGTTCATTAGCTAGAGAGATCATCCGTTCACGTGACGCTATAGGGACAGTTGTTCAAAGGTAAGATGATCGGATTTTGGTTATCGGACTGGATCAAATCTTGAAAATGGGTTGTTCAAAAGGGAAAGAAGGAATCTGAAATCAGATTAGATCATGGAATCCAATCCTAGTTTTAATCTGGATCAAACCTTCGTTTGTGTTGTTCAAAACTTGTCAGTAGGATTTGGATAACTTTGATCCAAAAAAAACCAGGATTATCCTGATCCCAACAGGGAGTAGGATTTCAAGGTGGATTCCAGGAAGAAAATGTAGTAAAACTTTAAAATTGGTCAAAAATACAACATTTGTATCATGTAATATACACACACACTCATATTTTTATTTTGCTTTTGATTAGCTTAACTGTTAAAGTAATACATTAGAAGTAGACATTAGGCTACATACTGTATTAAGCCTTTCGGTAGCCAACTGTAAAGTTAAAAAAGATATTTTGGCGCCATTAAATAATCCCCAAACAGCTGTAAAAATCAAACAAAAATATGATATTTAATTTAAAGTGTTTTATCACTGTTTCTAAACTACATTGGCACAATCATAAGAGATGAACCAGTCAAAAGATCTTTGCAAGCAAACACAAAGTTTTTTTTGGGTGAACGCTATACAAAACTTTTCTGAGAGAACGCAAACGCATTGAAATTTTTTTTTTTTTTTTTAACTCATATTTTTTACATGACCATGTCCCTTTGGGGGTTCGGTAGAGCACCAGTAATCCAGATTTGGTAATCGGAAAAAGTTTACATCCAGATCAGGGTGATCCAATCCAATTTTGCTTTGAAAAACCGGCACAAAAGTAAAATGGATTACCTGATCCTGGATAGCAAAACATGGGATTTCCAAATCCATATCATTCTGATCCAGATTAAACTTTTTGAACAACTTGCCCATTGGGATCTGTCACGTCACATTTACAAGCGCCAAAACGGTATTTATTGCTTGAATTTCAAAATAAAATTGACAGAATCTGAGAGATGAGATTATTTTTTATAACATAAGTATCCTGCTCTGTCTTGTCTGTCGGTCACCGTGTCCTCTTTGCTTTGCGATTTTACTGTGCATGAGAAAATTGATGTATGGCGTCACGTGAGAGCGTGAATGCGTGAGAGTTGGCAGCGAGCTATGGCTATAGCAGACAAATCAAATGAAAAACTAAACAGTGCGAGCGAGGCTACATTAGTCACATTAGAAAATGAAGTTGTAGGTTGTGTTTGAATAATTACGTTATTTATCTGAGGTAAATTAAACCAAATAGGTTTAATACATTTAACCTACTCACGTATGCTCGATAAAGAATTAGACAGCACAATGAGCCCATCGGGCGGTTGAATTTAAAAGAGCCGTTCGCGGGTTTCCATGGTAACGTCGCTGGTGGGCGGGGTGCTGAACCAGAGAACGCAGGGATTAAAGGTGAACTAAGTAACTTTTTTTACCTTAACTGAACAGCTTCGGAGTCATTGAAATGGTTATATTACTTATTTCGGGTTGAGTGGTGGTCGTTTCGCACCCCCCTGGTGCCCGTGAGCGGAAAATACGCACTTGCAACTTTGAGCCGGCGGGCCGCCGGCCGCTGCGTCAGGAAGTCTCGCGTGATATCAGGTCTCGCGATGTAAACAATTGCTTTACGGCCAAAAGAAATCTGCTAAAATGCTGTCATTATTGCGCTCCCTCACGCTGTCCGAACCCGAATGAAGAAGACGTTTTATAGAATGTCCCATCTGCTTTGATGTCGTTGATCTATAGCCTCTGGTGTCTGAGAATCACCAACGAGTTTTTACAACAGTGTTGTCAAATATCTATTCCGAAGCTGTGGGGGGAGCGAAACCTGCGAGCAAAAAGCGAGAATACAGCGAAGAAATCCCGAAGCTACTGAGCCCTGCTTTAATGCATTATGACGTCTGATAATTCCATGTAGCCTGGGTGTATCTACGTAGTCTTGCAAATTATTCAGTCTCATATGCCATGTATTTACCAGGAGATGAAAAATAATTCAAGTGGAATAACAATATTTGGTGCTGAAGGAGACGGAGCTGAGCTCTGGCATGGTGTGTTGTGGACCCGAGGAGGCGGAGCTGCGCTCCGGTGCGCTCCGGCCCAATTTAACCTATGGACCTGACAGAAAAAAGGCAAGAATGGATCGCCATAGTATTTCTTATAGTCATGACTGTTAATATGGCCCTTCTCCTTTTTTCTTCGTCTCTCCTCTATATGTATCAAATCAACTAGATTGGAATTCTATAAAAAAAGAACAACAAGACCGTACTTTCAATACATGTGCATTTCATACGTTTTTAAAAAGAAATTAATTTCTTTTTACTCTTTTTCTCTATGTTTGTTTGTTTATTGGTTTCCTCTTTTATTAAGTTTTTTTCTTTCTTTCTAAGTTAGCTTGTTTGTCTGGTATTTGAATTCTCAAGTCCTGTATTTACTTTTGTGAATGTTTGTTTTGTTTTGCTTAATTAAAACTTAAAGGAGCCGTATGTAAGATTGTGGCCAAAACTGGTACTGCAATCACTTTCAAATTACTGTAGAGCGGTGTATCCCCTCCCCCTCCCCCCTGACTCGAGGTTGCCAGATAGGCTGCAGGATCCAGCAGGAACGTAGGCTGCTACGTAGCTCTGGTAACTAGAGCAGAGCTGGCAAAGTCCTTTTCCAACTTGATGAAAATACACACAAAAAAAAAACATTAACATAAACCAACATCTTTCCCTTTACTGAAAAACACTTTTGTACACGGCAACACTTTACAAAAAGGTTAATTAGTTAACATTAGTTAACTACATGAATTAATAATGAACTGCACTTATACAGCATTTATTCATCTTTGTTAATATTAATTTAATAACACTTATACAGCATTTATTAATCTTTGTTAATATTAATTTCAACATTTACTAATACTTTATTAAAATCGTGTTAACATTAATTAATGCACTGTGCATGAACAAACAATTTACATTAACAAATATTGACAAATACAGTAACAAATGTATTGCTCATGGTTAGTTCATGTTAGTTAAGGAGCCGTATGTAAGATTGTGGCCAAAACTGGTACTGCAATCACTTTGACTCGAGGCTGCAGGATCCAGCAGGAACGTAGGCTGCTACGTAGCTCTGGTAACTAGAGCAGAGCTGGCAACCCCGATGCCGAAACACTACTGACTTCGTGATTGGTAGATAGGTGGAGGGTGGAGCTTCAGGCCAAAACACAAGATGACAACATCAACATCAGTTGAGGGCTGCAACTTCACTTTTTAAATGACAATATCCTGGCCGGACTACTGTTGTCAGTGATATAAGTATTTGAAATGAACATGATTTATTAATGTCTAGTGACATATCAGGGCCATTTTATGATTAATTGAAATACATTTCTTACACACAGCTCCTTTAATAAAAAAAATTAAAAAATGAGAGAGAGAGAGAGAGAGAGAGAGAGAGAGAGAGAGAGAGAGAGAGAGAGAGAGAGAGAGAGGATGGCCATCAGCAGCAAAACACTGTAAATATTAACTCTTTGCATATATTGAATGATGTTATTTAGTTTTTTTGCCAATAAAAGCCTTAATGAAATTCTTATTGTTTTGCAGTATACCATAGAAACATGTAAAAAAAAAAAAAAAAAAAAAAAAAACATCTATAAATATTTAAGTAGAAAACTTTGCAAAACAAAATTTATGTCACTGCAAATACATTTGGTCACGGCTGCTACATTTCTATATTTGCTTGTGACAAACATGTCAACATTAGTGCAAAATAAAACTGAATAACAATAAACAAAAACCATATCTAACATGTACTAAACATATAATCAGACCTGCAAACCTGCTTTTCCCCCCGGAGGGATTTCCTTCCCTTTTCTCTTTCTTTTCACACCTGGAAGATAACTATCACAAACCTATTCAGTAGAGCGCAGCATGTCTTTTTCATAACCCTTATCTGTCTATGTGCCTGTCTTTTTCTCTTTTCAAATCAAAGTGCCACTTTGAAGATGCTCCCTAACCCCTTGTCACCTTTACATAACTCAGTAAGATAGGGGAAGAAAAGGGAAAAGAAATGAGAATGCAAAATAAAAATGAGAAAAAAAACAAGACCACACACTTGTTCACTGGATGACAAGTTATTTTTTTTATTTATGACATTATTGTCTATTACAGAATTAGTCCATCTCATTCACATATCTAGACTGTGTTGAAAGTAGAAGATCTTGGGGATTTGTATATGGAGGTTCAAAGTGATGTATCTTTTGATCTTTGAGAGAGAGGAAACCACAGTTTTCACATCAAAGGAGCAGATCACAGGGAGGGATGTTTTTGAATGTACTTAAAATCTGGTATTGATGAGAACATTTAAGACTGGAGGTGATATCCGTGTTATGAGTCAGTGTATGTGTGTCTGGCTTATGTTTGAAAGCATGGTCAAGGCTGACTCATCGACAGGAATTTAAGGAGGGATTTTCTAAAAGAAGAATTTTTTTGGAAAGCTCTCTATCATCCACGCTACCCACCCTTCCTGCACGGACTCTTTCTGTCTCTTGTTCCCACTTATCTTTCATGCTGCCTGAAACTTTACTCCTATGTTTAATCTTGACCAGTATTGGGAAAGCAACATTGAAAAGTGTCTGTCAACCAATTATTTAAAGGGACAATATTTCCCATCACTCTCCTATGTTCCCACCTGCACGTCATTCCTAATCACACACACCTGCACCTCATCATCATCATCACCACCTCTATAAAGACTCACTCTTCACTTCTGTTCATGGTTTGGTCTAGCTTGTTTGTATATGAAGAGGCCTACTTACCGTCTGTGCAACGACCTACCTGTAGTGGTGGGCAGATCGAGGCTTCGTGAAGCAATGAAACAGTTGAACCAAATGGGCCATATTGTTTCGAGGCTTCGAATCAATCCGACACCCGTCTCAACGGTGACACCTAGTGGTCACTTGCAGGTGTTGATCTGAACAACCTTGACGAGCCATTCAAAAAATGTGTTGTTTTTTATTATTGTATTTTTCTAATATGTGAAGCTTGTAACCTATAGGCTCCTCCCTGTGCATAATGTTATTTTGATCCTGCAAAATGAATATTAATAAAAGAAATCAAGCCACAATGTCTCACTTTTTTTAGAGATTTTTATTAAAAAATATTAATTTCTCTGCTGTGGAAGGACTTAGCCTACTTCTTTTTTTACAGATAATTTCTCCAGCCTTTGAAAAAATCCTCTCACAAGGGACACTTGTTGCTGGCATGCAAAGATATTTTTTTAGATAGAACATACAAATGAGGAAAGATTACTGCTCTCTCTTTCCAGTAAGTTAGTGGATCATGATTCTGAGCAAATTTCAAATTCTCCTCAAATGGCGCATCATGGATGATGTATTGTTGCACTATGTCACTATATCACCAAAAATCCGCTATCTCAATCAAACTCCTCTCACAAAAACCCACGAGGTCAATATGCGTTGATTTCACTTTTATACAGATGTGCGATTGTGTAGTCTGTTCCCGACCTTGTCAATCAAACGCTGATTCGGCGGACCACACCTGATGAAACACTCTTAGTGAAACACTTTGAGGCTTCGTTTGGCCATAGTCACGTGACATGGGTGTTTTGAATCACGCTTCGGATCAGTGTTTCGAAACATCTGCGCTTCGGGATCTCGCAAAGCTTCGGAACGACTGTTTCGCGTCAGCCATCCCTACCTACCTGGCTTCTCCAGCGATCTCTCTACAATCTCCACTCCAGCGTCATTCTCCAGCGTCCTGTCTCCAGTCTCCTCCGTGTGATTCTCCCAGTGTCTCCTCCGTGTCTCCAAAGTCTCCAGCGATCCTGTATTCCATCATTCATCGATCCATCAACATTCCTATAAGAAGATACAATCCATTCACTGCCAGCATCTCATATACCCTCAATGCAGGCTCTGCCCTGGTCCCCTGAGCTCCGCCATGGCTGCCTGAAGGGCTGTCTCCATCCTGGACGCCTGAAGGGATGGAAGTGAATAAACATCCAGTTTGCTTAATCTCTATCTAATGAGTTTGATTCCATAACAGTTATCAGATCATGTAATTTATTTGTCATAATCTGAACAGTATTTTATAATGCAAAGAACAAGCAAAACAGATGTCCAACATGGGCCTTAATTACCATAATGCATCTAGACAAATATATTAAAATGTTTAGATTGCTAGATTAATTTACCTAAAGGATTTCTCTGAAGAACATATACATCACTATCACAAAGCACACTGTTGTTAATCATACGCAACACACAGTATTAAGAATCAAGGTGTATCGACTGGATCGATCAACACACAATTGTTACAGTTTAATCTTCACAACCCCTCACCCACGAAGACTCTGTGATGTCTGGTTTCCCCACTGAGAAGTATCACCCTTTTGCTCCACTCATACACTGCAAAAACACTTGAGATTTTTTTATTGTTCTCAATGAGAGAAAAGTATAGGTTACAAGAAACAAACATGCAGTCCCATAGAATTGGAATTCTCTCTACTAATTATTTGAGAAATCTGTCTAATGAACGAATATGCATTTCCCCAATACATTTTGTGTATTATTACTGTTTGTATATTGTCTTTCTTTATTGTATAGTGTTATGCATTCCTGATGATAGAACTACTAGTTAATGTAGACCCATCAGGTGGTGTCTCCTATCAGATTATTCCTCGTTCAATGACTCACATTTTGGTGGATATCACCTTCTCATAGAATGCAGTGTGTGTTTGTTATATTTATCAGAGTATAAATAGACACAAACTGCCAGCTTACTCCTATCATGAAAAGTCAGCTTCCCATGGAATGGAACTTTCCTACTTGAGAATTGCACCTTTCTCATTGGTCAAGCCAAAACTCAAAAGGTGTGACCTCTGGGGAACTAAAAAGCCAACACAAAGTTCCCACCCAGTCACTCTGGCTCCTGCTCCTGATTGCTGTTCGCATGAGACCTCATTCGGACCGGTCCCAGAGATGGCGCAGCCGTGCCGGCAGGCCATACACATCATGCCATGTGCCATCGAGTACTAAATCACTGTTTTGTTAAAGTTGTTAACACTGTTGACAACTGATGGTAATTTCTCTGTTCTGGTCCGGTTTTTTAGTCACTTTCACTTCCCATTTTACCCATGTATGTGTGATTGTTTGTATTTGTGATTATGCGATGTGTTTGTTTAGATTAGTTATGTGTTTGTGATTAAGTTAAATAAAACTTTTGTGTACATTCGTGTGAGTTGATTCTGGTCTGCTTATAAATCAATGTCAATTTAACGATATGATCACAGCTACATGCTAAGAAGGTTATTTTTCTGTGGCAACGAAATATATCCTTTCTGAAGAGTTGATAGACGATTAATAGCTACTAAGGGTACTCCCTACTCCCTATCATACACCCGTCGCAATGCAGTGCCAGAAAGTGTTTTTTGCTAGTTTCAGCCTGACGCAGTTATAATTTTTTTGTCATGCGCCACGTTGTTTAAATAGCAAATGCATTTGCGCCCATTTGTGCGCCCATGGGCTGCTGGTCTGAAAACCAACTGTGTTCAGGCACATGGCACGTTGCTATTTTGAGGCAACTGAAATAGACTGCGCCATTGACCAACTGAAACCTGGTCTAAAGTCAATGGCAATATTTTTTATTGTTATTTAAAGAGCGCGTTTGTAATGTGCGCCCATAGGCGGGTCCACAACGCGCGTACACTTTTTCCCATAGATGGTCTGCTTTTGCGTTTTAACCCCGCGCGTGAGCAGATCTGTTTCCTCACTAGAGAAGCAATCAGTTTTTCCGCTTGCAAATTCTGCCATGTAAATAGTGAATCTGCCATGGCACGAGCGCAACTGGCTTTTAAAGGGAGTGACCCTTTTAGACCATGCGCCGGGTGAGCCGACCATTTTTCCCATCGTTAAACTAGCAAAAGTGGATTCGGACACGCCCTAAGTGCACTTGCGGCGCTTTTTACCATGCGCTTAGATCGTTAAAATAGGACCCAAAGGGCCCTATTTTAACGATCTGAAACGCAAGTGTCAAACGCGAAACGCAAGTAACTTTGTGGGCGGATCTCGACGCAAATCTAAAATGGGTTGGTCTGAAGTAGCTACATTACTCATAGTGTGGTTTGGGCGTAACGTGCAATAATCCAATCACAGCGTCATCTCACATTCCCTTTAAGAGCAGGCACGCTTGTTCCATGGCGGATTGCTATTATAGCGGCGGATTTGCCAGGCGCACGCTAGGAGCGGTTCACAGCCGAGGAGACCGACGTTCTCGTCAGGGCCGTAAAACACAGAGAAGTGACATTGTATGGGGATGGAGAAACCCACCCAAATAAGCTTCGGTTAAACAGGCGTATAATAATTTGGGTAAATGTGATTGCCTATTTTTTCACATCTTCCTGGACACCACAATGATTTCCCTCGTGTGGAATATTTTTCCTTGTAATTATTAGGGTTGGGCATCGAGAACCGGTTCCACCTGGGAACCGTTTAAAAAATAACGATGCCATTGGAATCGTTTAGAAAATTTGTTTTCGATTCCGATCATCGGTTCCAAACGCGCAAGTTTTGGTTTCCATAGTGGCCACTGGATTTCCGGAAGTGCTTGCCGCGCCCGCTTGTTCTGTTGCAGGCATGGAGCACGGTAAGCGGCGCTCAAAAGTGTGGCTTTATTTCACCTTAAAAAAGCCTGGGTCGGCAGAGTGCAACACATGTGACAAACTTATTTCTTGCACGGGCGGATGCACTACAAATATGACTAAACACCTAACGTTACGCCTGCATGGTGTACAAAATTTACAAGGAGTGTAGCGTGTTCGACAGATGTCCACTGTCTCCGAGCGCTGGTCCACTGTCTCGTCCTCCTCATGCAACCCTGCGCGACCAACGTTAGTAACGTTGCCAGGATCGAGTGCAAAATAATTGATCTGTAATGTTTGTTATTTTGAATAGAAATCATCACTCATAAAGCGTCATTCACGTCTTCTCCGGTTTATTTGTGTTCACATACATGCAATAAACAGCATCCGCCAGGGCTCTAAATCCAATGGTGCGCATATTTGGAGAAATAATGATTTATCATCACATGTTTGTAAAATATTTCGTCATACAGAATAACATTACTATTCATTTTCCAATGCATTATGCGATCTGAAGAGCTCAAACAGCGAACACATCGAGCTCTGTCTCTGCTCTTCCTGATTCGCGTCAGTTTATGATATCAGCGCTCTCTCATTCGCTGTACAGCTGTCAATCATCTCACGTGGACCAACGTGATATGAGGTATTTTTTTTAAATGAATAGAGAATGTTTATAGTATACGTGCTAAGCAAGGTAGCTATTAGCTGCATATAAATCAATGGTGTTTTAAAGTGAGCTTTTAGTCCAGAGTCCAGAGTCCAGACCAGGGTGCAAGTTCTGCATAAATCTGTTGTTTGGTCTGGTGCAGAGGCATTCCTAATTTTCTCCCACGTGGGCTGCAGCTCCCAAAACTAAAACTAAATCAAAATAAAATTTTCCTCTGTGAAATGAGCCTGTGACAGGTTTTGACTCCACCCCTCAAAGAATCGGAATCGAGAATCGAAAAGAACCGAAATCGAAATGAAGAATCGGAATCGGAATCAGAATCGTTCAAATCAAAACGATGCCCAACCCTAGTAATTATGTATGGTTTGCAAAAATGTCAACTGCTGCGTCTGTGTAAATGAGAGAAGCAAAGTGTATGCGCGTTGTGCACACACTAGCCTACATTAAGCCAAGCATGCACCCTTAAAATAGCATCTGAACGCGCCACTGAAAGCGCGCCACTGACTTTAGACTAGGTTTTTCCTGGTCTGTGGCGGAATTGTTTTCTGGAACTGCAAAATAGCACCAGGGAACGTTTGCGCCGGAACACGCCTCCTCTTTTCGCTGAACCGCCCCCGGGAGCGCAAGTTCATGTGCGTCTGCCGAGGGAAAAGTCCACTGTGTGTCGGGTGCAACATAGGAATGAAACTTGCGTTGGTGTACCAAGTTAATTGTGCCGGGTTGCAAGATAGGGCCCTAAGTGTTCGCTGGATGAACAGATTAATTGATTGTAATATTAATTCAGCTACATAAAGTAAATTTGATTAACTGATCCAAATATTTATAATTAGTCATATTTCCCTTTTGAGCTAATTTGCTACAAAGGGTATGTAAACTTTTGAACTGGATTTGTGGAAATTCAGCAATTATTTTGTCTTTATAGATTATAGATTATAATCTATTATGTGAAAAAGGTTATTCAGTGCAGTACTACATAGACAACATTAAATTTATGCAAATGGATTTTGAATTGCATGTTTGCTTCTGGTATCACTGTTGTTAAGGTTTAGGGTGGGGTTTAGTGTAGGTGGTAACACCACTCATCAGACATTTCTGTTAGGACCATGCACCCATTGCCAACGAAGGCGAAGGTAATGCATGTAGGTCTTTTATTTGGACTTCTGTAAAGTTCTTTTATTTTTTAAGAATTTAATTTCAATTTGACTTTAGCTCTGTATTTAATCTGACTCCAATGTCAAATCAATATAAAATGTTGAGTTTTGTTATTAATTTGGATATTTAATTATGCTGGGTGTCCCATACTTTCAATTATTCATTCATTAGGGACCCGATGTTGCATAGAGTCTCACTCCATCTGGGTCTCAGACTCGCCAGTTCTGATTTTAGTCAGAGGGTGCAAGGTTAACTATTACTTTCAAGCCGATCACTACATGCTTGCTCTTACAAAAAGTGTAGTTTTCTTAGTCACGTTACTGCAACTTACTAAGTCAGTGATAGACAGATATCAAAAGGTCCCACATGATGTGCCACATGCCCCATTCATTGGGCCTTTAGTTTAGTAGATTAAGTCTGGTGTTTCTGCAAATCTGCATCCAGGATAGGTCTATCCTGGATTCAGATTAGCAGAAACATCAAACTACACTTAATCTACTGGTCATAATGATTTCAGAAGAATACAGAATTAATCAAATATAGCATTTTATTTGTCAGGTAAATATGTATCATGCCAATTACATAATTAAACAATAAGAAACCAATTCAGAAATGATAAATACATAACATCAATTGCTCAAAGATTAATCTAAGAGTGAGACATGCATACCTGACAGCAGAGAGACACACAGCAGTGTGTGAGTTCTGGGTGCAGGGGTTTTCTGGTTACAGAATCCAAATAACTCTTTTGACTCTTTCCCTTAAATACCCAGACCAGAACAAAATAACTGTTAATATTTACTATCAAAACATTTGTGGAATTTGGTTGGATCTGTCCATTTGCCCCATATTGCACCTGGATTTGGGGGTCAGGACCAATAGTAATCATACATCTTGAATGGATGCCACACCACCCACAACAGAAGAACAGAATTCTCTTCAATTTTAAGTATTCGTCATAATATGTATTCGACTAGCACTGAGATAGCACTGAGACATTTAAAATGATACCAAACATGAAAGGGGAAAAACAATAGTTTTACAAGATTCTTGAGTCAGTGGGAAAGGAGAGCGAGTAGAAGAGGGGGACTCAGCGAGGAAAGAATTTTGTGCAAGGTGGTGTCCTCCAGATTAGGGACTTTAATTGTTTTATTTAGTACCACTCATTGGACATTCTCTTTAAAGGTGCCACAAAAACATGCAAGAGGCAACATAATGTTATTTTGCAGAAATGTCACCACAGGATTTTTTATTTTTTGGTATTGTGACAGCACTAAATATAAAGTATATTGATGCAATATGATGTAATTTATTTATCAAAATATGACTGTATTGCCACAGCCAAATGGAGAATAAAGTTAACTTAGCATTGCTAATTTACATAGTTACTTCCTGTTTTTTTACATAACAGGAATCAAGTTCCTAAAGTTGTGAGTATAAATGGAATTTATTACTCTCATAAAAACCCCGTTCCCACAGTTGAATTGAACTACTGAGGAACCGTAAGGAAGTTCGAAGGAGGGGGCAGGGAGAGTGTCATGACACGGCTCAGGAAATTCCCTAGGCTCTTGAGAGTAATTTCTGAACTGCACCACCCCAACTGTTCAGCAAGATTCAGCCCTGAACTCCATCCCCCCCATTACTCACTGCCTGCCTCCAAAAACAGGAGCACAAATAGTAAACCACACTTAGAAATCACTCAGGAATGCGCAGGAATGGCTTCCGTGGCCTTGACAGTGAGAGCCAGTATGGGACGGCCTCCCTCAGGGATCGCAATCGGATGCTCGGATGTCATGAATGAAATTTTGGTCGCCCCTCGTGAGGTCTCGCGCCGCTGAAGCAGAGCTATACGAACCGATTGCCCTAATCTCAGCCCAGTAACCAGCAGCGGGTGTCCGCAATCTGCACAGACAACGGATAGAAAAAGAAACAAAGAAAACAAGCAAACACCAGAACGCAGAAACACATTAAAGAATAGCATATCAGGACGTGACACACTGGACCCACAAATGGCCCCATTATGGTTTTATTGTGGGACCACTGTGGGTGAAGTTTTGGCCTGATTTATTCATTTCTTTAAGAAATCCTGTGGGTCAAATAAATAATGGTTAAAAACCGACTGCCTTAAATTGGCCAACTGCCATTTAAGTTTATAAACTAATATTTATAATGTGAGCATATTATTACTGTGAACTTATTTTTATTGAATTATTTCTTGAAGTAAAATTAACTGAATTAAACAAAATCATTAACACTGGAAACATCACGTTAATTTAAATCTCTTTCAGATGACTACTACCTAACAACAGTACACATGCATGTGAGATTAAAATCAGCTAAGAGATTTTTGCTGTAAATCGCTGATTTTCATCGTTGAGATTCATGTGCTGACTACAGTGATAGATATGCAGGAGTTCAAAATGTTTTATGCACTAAACTATGATTATTGAAACATTGCTGGATCTCATGAAACTGTGAAATCAAAGTACAAAATATCCATGAAATCAAAGATTAGATGATCAGATAACATGTTCCGTAGCTTAGCAATGTTTCTGAGGTGGAAGAAGGCTGTTTTTGTAGCATGAGAAAATATGATTTTTGATAGACAAGTAACAGTACATCCTTCTAGAAGACATAATGTATTCTAAGTTCTAAGAGATTCTGTGTACAGGTTTATGGTTCAATAAGTTTCTGTCTTATCTAAATTTAAAATAAGAAAGTACTTCATTATTTTCATTAAAATTTTTTGTATGAATGTAAAAAAAGTCAATGGGGCCCATCAACTGTTTGTTTACTATTTTGTTACCAACATTCTTCCAGATATCTTATTTTGTTTTCAGGAGAAAAACTAAGAGAAAAACTGTTTTTAGGGTGAACTATCCCTTTAAACATTTTCTTATTATTTATTTTACATTCTAACATTCTAAATTCAACTGAACAGAATGTTGGGCCTTGCGATTTGTCCCAATTTTTAGAATCACTAATGTTATCTAAAATATCCAATAGTTTAACATATAAGTGGTTTTAATCCAAATATAATCCACATACCTAGCAATGCTTTCATTTTCTCTGCCAACATATGTAATCTTTATCTGAAACTCAAAGATTGTTTATATGTAATAGTCTTAGATGATACGGTGATGAACAAGATGTGGCTAATACCAAGTTAACATGGATCCCGGATTGTTGTTATGTCAGTGTTAACCCATTTATGAAGTTTTCCTGGGGTGTTAAGAATCATTCCAGAGCAGTGTGCTGGCCCAACGGAGTGCAGTGGACCACAGTTTCAGGACAGCTGAGGAAATGACTAACAGTCTTAAATTAGAGCTGTGCTTTCACGTCTGGCTCCACTTAGCTACTCCACACAGTCTCATTTTCTGTCCTTGAGTCAGCATGTGTGTGTGTTTGTATATCATTTGTACTATGTATGTTTTGCACTGGAATAGATATCTGTGTCTAATTGGTATCCAGCAGTATCTGAGAAAGTATTGTAAGTTTCTTGACCAACAATAAATAAACATTTCTCAACATGTGTCCACATCCCGTTACAAGTGAAATATGTGTTTTTCTCTGAGTCTTTTTGTTTGTCTGACCCTGTGGATGCTCGTTCATATTCACATAACTATGTGTTTCTGCACCCTTGTTGAAGGAAGTGGTCATCCGGCCCTTACACTCATACACTATTACAGCCCTTACACTCATACACTCTGTGAACCCTACACATCTCTATGTAGACCCCAAAAGCGGCCTTCACTGCCCTTTAGTAACATGGCTGGCTTGAGTCTCATAAGAGATGCATCACTGTAGCAATTTAAGTCTTCAGATTGTATTGCGTGTATTACAGTGTTTTATTATGCTTATACATATATTAGTTTAGTTCCATTATGCTATCATATCAATATTTTAGAGCCCCCACCCAATCCTAAATTAAACACTCTTCAACAATATATATGAATGAATCCACAAAAAGATCATTCCAGAACACGTTCCAAGACACTTACGCATACATACGACACTAAATGTTTGTGTGGACAGTTCAAAGGACAGCCTGGGAATAGAAAGGAATGTGCCGTTCAGTGAGTGGGGGATTCTGAGTAGTCCAAGAAAGGAGGATAAAAGGACAGGAAATGGATGGAAAAATAATGAGCTTAAAAAATAAATAAAAGCTGTCACATCAGTTAAAAGACAAACTGAAGTGCAGTTTTTAAGACGCAGCGAGACTAATAGAAACAGAAGAAATGTCCCTGAGTAGGGAACGAGACAATGCAGCTGGAACACCCTCCAGGTGTGATGATTGCCTGAAGCCTGCATAGAATCACGGCAATTTATTGGCTTAGGGCGCTAGCACCACCCACCGAACAGCTCAAAAACATGTCCTTGCGGCATCACAACAATTAGACTTTTCTACAAAGATGAACGTAGCGAAAATGGAGTTAAGATACACCGTGTCTCGTTCCCTACTTAACCCACATAGCAATGTTTTTCTGGCCCAGCTCCGGTCCACACAGCCCTTTTCCCACAGCCCACATGCTGCAAAGAATGACGGCCCTGGAGTGGCACAGATCTGGATTAAAGTCAAGGGCCACACATGGGCCATAACTGGTCTTAGTCTTAGCCAATTACTAATACATAACTGTCCTTGCACTATAGGCTTGAATAGGTTTTAGTGTTGGTACAGATTTTCAGCCTTAAGTAAACCAGAAACCCCAAAACTGAGCCACACCTGAGCCTTATCTACACTGTAAAATAATAATAATAATAAAAATGGCAAACGATTACGGATGCCAAACAAAGACCATAAAATCATCCTAATCTAAATAAAGGGCAATATAGAAAAACAATGTTAGTTTACAAGTATTTCCTGAATTATTACTAACACTGTAAAACATAAAATCTTTTGCAGTTAAGTACATGCAAGAATGAATGTAACTATATGTCACTGCATCAGCTACACAGTAGCTGTAGTATTACTGACTCTTAAATAAAGCAACATGCAGCATATCATCAGTGTTTCTCTCCTCATCCTGAACTGAAGCACAGGCCCTACTCTTCAACACAATGGCGACACACAAAACATACCATGAAACTCTTTAAATCTCGACAGAACATTAAACACTACCAGATCTCTCAGGATCTCAGCATCTTCACTTATTACAATCCAGACTTTATTTCTTTCATACAAATTCTTATTGAGAATTAACAGAAGTTTAGATGTTAATGTTTTATTGAAAATAATAATGTTTGATATCACCATTGTGGTGATCAGTGTTTGCTTTAGTTCTCTTGCTCTTAACCCTTGACTTTTTATTTATTTATTTTTTATTTTATTTTATTTTTTATGTGGTTGTTGTATGTAACTGTGTGCTTCTGATACTTGTTTGTTATGGCAAAAAATGCAAGAGAATCTCTGATCAGTTGATGTTGATCATTTTATTGGTGATCATTATTCAGTGATATCAGAGTCTTTGATTCATCAGCGTATTAATTTCACCAGTGATGACAATAAAAAAAAAAACGTCACAAAACAAGCTAAAAAAGCTTTGTTGATTGTCACCATTGTTGAGATTCATATGTTGATTCTTAATTAATATCTTTGAGCACATAAGAAAAAACACAGCTCAAAACATTTACTGTATAATGACTTAAAATACTGAATACCATATTGTCAAAATACTGATATTTATTAAACTGAAACCTAATAAAAATAAATAAAATAAAAATAAAACATCAACTTAACAAAGAAGTTAACAGTTAACTGCAATTGATTACTGCATTTTGGACTTTCGTTTTTCTCTGGCTGCTGTAACTGTGTGTTTATACGACACAGTCATTATGGCAAAAAAGCCAAGATAAACTCTGTGGATAATCTGTTGGATATTAATTGATGACATCATAATCATTATTATTTATACTGAGTCACGGATTTCATCCCAAGATTTATCTCTGGTCAAAAGTGTGTTAGGTCATTAAATGCATTTTAAACATTGTATTATTAACACTGTGAAACTATAACAAGAGATCAAATATTGTGGTAATCAGATACTTTTTTTATACAAATTGTTCAAAAAAACATTTTGAACTACTGCTATAATTAGACACACACAGACATCAAGAATCAGAGTATGAATCTGAACAATGAAAAATGTGCTTCTTCCTGCAATGCATTCTGGGAGAAACCATAGCATAAAACTCATTCATGATGCATGCGTTGCAGCATGAAGCATGTCACCATAGTTGAGATCCGATAGTGAGCTGATTCTTGATGTCTGTGTGTGTCTAAACTCAATAGTTGTTCAAAATGTTTTGTACACAATGTGTAAAAAAAAAAAAAAAAAATATATATATATATATATATATATATATATATATATATATATATATATATATATATATATATATATATATATATATATAATATTACTACAATGTCTGCTTTCCTGATATATTTTCAAAGTGCTTATAATACAATATTTAAATGCATTGAATTACATAATTCTCAATAAGATTTATGTAGACATATGAAAGAAATAAAGTCAATCTGGTTAGTAATAAGTGAAGATGGTAGTGCTGTTTTTGTTGTTTAACCCTCCTCTGCTGAGATCTTGAGAGATTTGTTAGTGTTTAATGTTCTGTTGGGATTTAAAGTGTTTCTGTTGGCTGAATTTTGTGGGTCACTGTTGTGCTGAAGTGTAAAGCCTGTGCTTCAGTCCAAAAGAAGACCAAGAAACACTGATGAAATATTACCTATTGCTTTTAAAAAAAAAAAAAGGCATGTAACTGCATTGCAGTGATTTTTAAAATGTTATTCAGGTAAGTTTCAGACGTGCACAATGTATTTGCAGTTTAATAAATACAAATAAATGCTTAGTCTATCATTGTCCCATCACTCTTGTGTCTCTGTATTAACAATTTACAACTTTTGAGTAAAACATCAATGAGAAATTTAAGGAAATTGTTTTCCACATGTTTTCTAATTACACTCAACTAATTACATTTAACAGTGTAAATATATTGTAAGTATATTTTTCAATAAATGAAAAGTGGCAATTCCTTAAGTATTATTCAATATATTGTAATATATATATATTAACACAGTATATTATTTCATATATTTTTCAGTATATTTACACCATATAATATATTGATCATAAATATATCGAAATATATTTTCGTCCGTAAGGGATCAGAGATACACATAGCAGCAAAAGAAAAACCAATGTTATTTCCAATAAGACATCCACACCTAAACCTCTCAATGAGAATTTTGTATGAAATAAATAAAGTCAAACTGGATTGTAATAAGTGAAGATGCTGAGATGAGAGATCTGTTATTGTTTAAAGTTCTGTAGCTGCCAGTCATTTGAATTAATTCAGGAAATAACGGGCATTGGGGCCTGGGCCCGGGCTACTTTTGAGGTCTGGTACAAATATGACGTACAAAAATACATTGGCTATATATAGGCTCATATGTTAATTATTAAAAGATCACGATCTTACGGTGGCCGAGAGGTGCAAAACAAATCACAATTACAAAAACAAAATAACAATTCAGAAAACAAAATAACAATTCAGAAAACACAACGACAATATAGAAAACAAAACAATTCAGAAAACAAAATAACAATTCAGAAAACACAACGACAATTCAGAAAACACAACGACAATTCATACAAAATGGAAAAGGTAGGTAAATTTTGAGAATGACGTCCTTATCACTGATTGGACGAGACACCTGTCAATCAAGACATTTGTGATCAAATTTGTTTTGCTATGCGAAAATAGAACAGATTAAACTTTACTTTGAAGAAGGACATTCATGTGCCGTGATTGTGGACATGCTGGCGACATACCACATAATATTTACTATATTAATAGTGTGTCATGAGTTTAGTATGCCTGAGCACATGGTTAGCATGAGTGTTTCGCGATTAGCGCGATAGCCCGCTATTCATTATAAATGGTCATTATGTTGATGTTATTTGAGTGTATGAGAGTACATGATGTTGTTTCAATCTTATTTTGTTTGTAAAAAGCATGAGATTAGAGTGTTACTACCAGCTGTAAATGCCACGTGTCATTTTGGGGCTAGCTAGAGCATGAGAACTGCACAGAGAGAGTGTTAAATAGCTTGTTGAACATATTTTTCCTTCTAGTGTGATGGAATGTTTAAAGTCACATCTACAACGAGTCATTACTGTAAAAAAAGTGATATACATGTTGAGAATGTATGTTTTGAGCTTTTGTTATGCATATTCTCTTATGCTTCATTCTGAGTAAATACACCAACAAAGAAGCCATCACTGCAATGCTCTCTTTTATTTCATTTTTCGACATACCACGACATTAAAAGCTGCGTCGACCAGGACAGTTGTTCGGCTACCGGACAATGTGGTTACTTCTGCGTCGTGTACGTCGTAGGCTACGCACGTAGGCGACGCCGTCGTGAGCATTTATACTTCTGCGAATGTCTGTGTTGCTCTGCAGTTACACCGCCGAAACGCTAGTTGGCGCGGGTGGGTTTTAATGTTCCACTGTGTTTACATTCCTCGCGGCTGTTTTGAGTTTAGGTTTCTACGAGCAATGGCGACTGAAGGAGTCATACAGATGGCTGTATTTCCGCACTTCTTCAAGCAATCTCTCGGTCACTTGGTCTATTTCCATGGCTCTTCACTGATCTTCGGAATTTAAAAATGGCGGGCGCGCTTGATTGACAGGTGTCTCGTCCATTCAGCGATAAGGACGTCATTCTCAAAATATACCTACCTTTTCCGTTTTTTCTGAATTGTCGTTGTGTTTTCTGAATTGTCGTTGTGTTTTTTCTGAATTGTTATTTTGTTTTCTGAATTGTTATTTTGTTTTCTAAATTGTCGTTGCGTTTTCTGAATTGTTATTTTGTTTTCTGAATTGTTATTTTGATTTTAGACTTGCCATTGTGTTTATAATTTGTTGTTTTGTTTTTGGATTTGTTATTTTGTTTTTGTAATTGTGATTTGTTTTATACCTCTCGGCCACCGTACGATCTTGATTCAAACGCACACACAATCTTATTTCCAAATGACAATGATTCTGCTATGTCTGTTAAAGCTCTATTATGCTATTTTAAAGTTTCCTAATGTTGTTTTGGAGTCTCCTACAACAGGTTTACATTCATCAAAGGTAAAAAAAAAATGTTTAATTTCCTCATAATATACATTTGCACATCACCACATTTTCAATGATTCTCAAACGACTCGTCAAATGAATCAATCTCTCTAAATCCCGCCTTTCCACAAGCTACTCTGCTCTGATTGGCCAGACAGCTCAGTGTCTGGTGATTGGTTTACCGCGTACGCGTCGAAAACAAAAACGCCCATTGCCATAACAACGTCAGGGGCCTGTACCATGAAGGTAGCTGAACAAACTCGGGGTTACAAGATTAGTTTTGAGTTGACAAAACCAAACCGATGCAATTAGGCTTTATTGGTACCATGATGCAGCTCATCAACTTTCTTTGTCAACTCAGGCTTTGATCCTCAAGCTATGATTACTCCACGCGCGCGTGCACATAAAAGAGTGACGTCGACACTGAACAACCAATCGCGGGTAGAGCGAGAGCGATATATTTTTCCGCGGAGGAGCAAGAGATAATCATTCATAATTACGATTAATTTAAATATGTATTTCAAGCTCGAAACTATACGGTCTCTGCTGCCAAAGCAAGAGAAGACTGTTGGAGAAAGATTGCTGATTGTTAATGTGTAAGTTAAACAAATACGTTCTATATTTATGTAAAATTATGTATGTATGTATGTGTAGCCTATTTATGTGTAATATAGCCTATAGGCTATTTTTATATTATATAAAAAATGTGCATGTATGTACTAAGAAAGATTAATATTCATTGATTTTTAGATGCAACCCCAACTCCAAATGTTCTTGGCAGCAGATAAAGACAAAATATAAAAATATAATTTAAAGTGGTGAGTATTTACCACAACCTTTTATTACTTTTGTGAACATTTTATCACAAACACTTGTTTGCAGCAAACAGAAATAAAGAATTAAATTCAGTAAACCAGAATACACTGTGGCGGAGGAGTTGGCTCTGAGTAGGCAATAAGGGACGGCCGATTATGGATGTGATTACAGGTGCTGTACAATCTGACCCTGGTGCTGGCTCCTCTAAGCAAGTAACACTGGGTATGTGTGCAATACATTACTACTTTTTTAAGTTGTAAATATAGCTGACTATGTTCTGCAGTAGAGGGAAATACAGTGTCCCTGTTGAAGCCAGCACACATACACAGCACACATACACACAGTCTCCCACACAGAGGTCAGTATGCAGCAGACAGAACACCAAACATAACCTGCTTTACAACAGTTATGCTTTACATTGGCCTATTTTTATTTATTAGGGTGGAGGAAATGAAGACACTCTGTGTGTTCTCAGACAGTTGCTGATGTGAATGCAATGGGCTTTTTTATTATGGCAAACATTTGAATGTGTCGCATAAAAAAGGGACTGGCCCTTACACATCTCTTTTATTGTAGGATTTTTCACAACCTGCCCCAGAAACTGAGGCCTCTACCTCAATGGCCTTCAGAAGAAATGTGTAAGAATTTAAAACCCTTGACATAAATTACAGTCAGTCCTGTGTTTGTAGGAAGTCAAGGAACTTTTTGTGATTTTGATGAGCCTCCAGAAAACTTGTAATGATCATGTTTGTGGTGGAATTATGTTTCAGGTGGAAACCGACTCAGTCAGGGCCCTGTACAAAAGGAGTCTTGAACTAGACTGTTCACTAAAGGAGACTTGAACTAGACTGTTCACTAAAGGAGCTGACTGTGAGCTGAGGAGGCTCCAAACAAAATCAAACAGCTTGATAAAACTGATCTCAGTATGTATGTATATAGTTATATTTTATATATATATATTAGTATAACTTATTTAACCAAGTAACACTTTAGTATGAATATTTATTAATGCAACTTTCTCTTGCTCTCTTTCTCCCTCCCATCCCACAAAACCAATAAAACAGTTTGAGACCTATCTGCAGTTTCAGTGTGCTTTTATTAAGTGAAATATTGTATGGTGATTGCATCTACACTGCATACATGTTGCAATGACTTGGGAATCCTATCATAAGATTAACAGAATAATAATAAAAAAAGATTCAAAATAATTCTTAACATGTATTATATTGTATAGTAGGCTACATTTGTGAAATTTGCTTTTTGAAAAAAACAAAACAAGTGTTCATGTGATGTCACCCTATCAATATATCTTACTGGCAATTTGATAAAAGCCCTCTTTTATGGACATGGTCGATAAATGTCCGGGGAACACTATTAATGAAACTATTCATGTACTCCTGCAGAGCGAGGACCACCTTACGAATGGTTCGACAAACATATGTTTTCCCCGAGCTTCTGTGCGTCACCCACCGTGCAAGTATGTACCACTTGCAAAAAAAAAACAAAACAAAAAACGCAACGCAATACCATTTGCGGTACAGTAAGTGCATGAATTCGACGTGTTATTCTTTATGTGTGGCTCAAGAAGTTCGCAAAGATAAGACATTCCTTCCGCGGAAAATCTGTATCTTTCATACAAGTAACTATCAGGAAAGGCAAGGGGATTTTGTCTGGCTAAAAACTCTTTCTCTACGAAGTGCTCGTCAAACAATTTGCGCTGAGATGTCACAGGATTTGGAAGAAAAGGTGAAGTCATTGTAACAGACACTGGGAATAAGTTGCGTCACCTATATGTTTCTTTGCTCTCAGCTGATTGGTCAAACTTCAGTCTGAGATCTTGAATCCAGAACATAACCTGCCCCGGAGCAGGTTAGCCGTGCAGCGTAAGATACCATGGCGACGAACTCCGATTAAAGCCAAGCTACTTTCATAGTAGGCCTACCTAAAACCCAGGGTTGGCGGAAACTAAGCTGAAACATAGCTGGCTAGCCACCTAATCCGGCTTCATGGTACAGGCCCCGGGTCTGCGTGTCCTGAGGCTTCCTACATCGTAAACTAAAGACAGTAACGAACAATGACGTCGATTTTACCATATCAATCCTAGCGCGAGTCAGATGATGAAACACTGGAAGAACCAGTTATTCAACCCGGACCTCCATCGCAAGGACGAATCGAGCAGGACGTTTCTCAGTGATACACTACTTTGAGGTACATTATGAGATGTTGCAACTGTAATTCCTCACCATCAGCATTAACAAGAGCATGTACATCAACAAACCGATTATTTTACTTGTACTAATTTATTTACAGAGTATTTTTGTAATACACGTGGAAACTGTATCAGTAACAGTGCATGTATGTAATGCAGGCGCGGATTTAATGCAGGCAAGTGCCCACCCAGATTGACCGGTGGCCCGCCCAATCAGATTAATAAAAACAATATTTTTATTTTTAATAATAATAATAATAATAATGTAATACATAATAATACATAATTTCATTTTAATAGTTTCCTGAGGACATTTATGTACAGTAGCTATGAAAAATAGCTACAAAAGAAAAATATTATGTCAGCATATCACGTGTCAGTCCAGTGATGCTATCACGCAACACCGAGTTAGCTCTGAAACTTTCTGACCGAAAGTAGCAGCGGCAACCTAAGTGAGCTATTTCTGCTCACTTTTTGTGTTGTAATGTTCACCGTCTCCTGCTTTGGCATTTGTTTACATTTTGTGAATGCACTTCTGGCTCTGTGTCTCGAAATACAGCTGAGTATATTTCCATAGCATACTTGTTTTCTTCTGTCATGATTCCTTTTAAAACACAGAATCAGCTCGTTCTCCTGTGAATTTTTTTCTGCTCGGGTCCGGCCACACGCTCTCCGTGCGCGCACTGACTTATTAACGTTGTGATAGTCTACATGCGAGTCGCGTGTAATGACAGACAGATGACCTTCAGGTTTAAAGCAGGCGGGAGGGCTGACTGACATGAGTACAAGGCATAGGCCTATTTAAATTCACTACCGAAGTACCGATCTGCTATAGTTGACTTATTTATCAGGCGTGTATAAGCTTAATAAACCGAGGCCCCTCCGTATATTCACCAGGCCCACCTATTAATGACGTTCTGTATCCGCCACTGATGCAATGTATACATTAGCCGAGCTCTAGCGTGAATGACTGATGTGAATGACTGGTGTAACATAAACGTTGGTAAAACAAATCTTGCTCCATGCTTAATCTTTCCTCAAAGTAGTGAGAATGACAGACAATCTGCATTAATAGACACAGTTGTAGGTAATAGTGGCCCATAATTAGCAGAAGTATTTAAGTAACACAGTGATAACGTGAGTTAGCCAGTTAGCAGGAGACCTACACAATATAAAACTCAAAACTAAGTATTTTGAACACCATCTTTCAAGAGCAAGCGGTTTGCGAATCCTGCATTGAACTCCGAGATTTGAGAAGCAGTCTTCAGTGAAATAAAGGGAACAGCAAAAGTTTAGGATTATACTGCTGTGGTATCGTGGTAAAGATGAATTTTAACCACAGATTCTTCACATGGTCGTCCTTGGGCAGTGAAAAAAAACTGTCTTTACCTTCACATTGTAGAGCACAGCGTTTTCTCGACATGATGCTATCCAGCATCCACAGGAATCAGCTGTCGTTTTGAGGTTCAAGTTTTCCCTGGTGTCTGCACAATAAGTGGGTGGGCAATATGCTAATGTTTCGTCTTGACGTCACAACGAAACAGCTTATGACTCGTTTGAAAAACAATTCATTTCATTGACTCAGAGTCGACTCTTACTTTTGAAAGACAATAACTTTATACGGTGCACTTTCAGATTGAAAACTTTGCAGGATGTTTTCATTCACTTATGGCTCGTTTCCACTGAGCAGTACAGTACGGTACGGTACAGTACGGTACGGTTCGGGTCTGTTAACCATGATCTGGCTAGCGTTTCCACTGCCAACAGTACCCTTACTTGATGGGCGTGGTGTTTCGATCGACGTCATTTTCGCGCGAAGAAGAACATAGTAAACTACAATGGATGACATATACAGCAGATCTTGTTCTTGCTCCTCGACATGTTTGTCACAAGCGCCGACATTAGGCTTTTCTCAATATTAAGTACGCAAAGTTTGTACTTGCCATGTGCGACTCCTACATGCAAATGGTACAGCGCGTTCTTAAAAGGTCACTCAGCTCGCTCTGCTACTCCGGTTATCTCTGTATGTACATTTTAAGCAACAATAAAACTAAATATGTTATAAAACACTACTCTGCCTCTTTTCGTTTTCATTTAAATAATGTGGTTCATGCACAACGCATATTGATTATTCACTGCACGTTATACGTTATTCTATTTAACGTTATAACAAAACGAAATTTAAAACACAACCCTAACGTTACCTCTTTTCGTTTAAATAATAAAAAAAATTACACATATTACAGGCAATATATGCATTTGTACAAATGTTGCAATAAACATCAGTGATAATCTTGTAATAAGAAAATGACAAGAAACCATATTTCTTTTTTAAAATTTCAGTTTTATCAATAATAGCCAATATAAAAGTTTAAGTAAAAGGTACAAGAAGCTATACAATAAGAAATAAAGCAAACAATTCAGTCAAATGTCCAAATGTTGCGCTCTAGTCTAACATTACAACAGTAAAGTTAAATACAAATAGCCTTTAATATGAAACTAAACTTAGCCCTCAGCCAAAACGATTGACAGGGAACGAATTATATATTCACGAGACCAAAGATCGCCCGTTAGGTCTGCACAAGACGAATTATATCTCATGTTTAACCACTACCGTCGGAGTCATCGGCGAACGTCAGAAGACCTAGCCGAGGAAAGGCTCATCCAGCCGGGAAACATGAGCGCCGAGCGCCCGCTGATCGCATGGATCTCACAACCGGGGAAAAACAAATCATCTTTATAAATTTGATTTGAGCAGATTTGAGCTTTAAACAACTACATTCTCGCCTGAAAAACTCTTAAAATTACATTTCGTGACACAGTAACAGTAGTATTATATTAAACTGTATATTAAAAAATGGCGCTTCTTATGTTGTCATTCCCCTCGTAGCACGCGCAAGTGACGATTCTCTGTCAACCAATCAACGTCCTGCAGTGAGTCTAGCTCCACCTTTTAGTACCGTACCACTGTGCTAGGTACCCCAACGGAAGGGTACCCAAAAAGTGGTACGGTACGGTTCGGCTTTTTGGTACCATTCTCAACTTTTGGCAGTGGAAACGCAAATAAAAGGGTACCGACCCGACCCGTACCGTACCGTACCGCTCGGTGGAAACGCGCCATTAGAGCTAGTTACACACTACATAAAAGGTCATTTTCAAAAATCCATAATAGGGGCCCTTAAACTTTTGAAATTACGATCAAACCGGAATATTTAAACCTGCTTTCGCGCTGCGGCTGATCCAGAGAGCTCATGTAAGCTCATGTTTATGTTTGAAACAGCTTCACAAACAGTCTTTTCAACTAGATGAACTGAAGATGATGACGTCATGCACATGTTTATTACGTGTTCAGTCTATAGTGTTTCATCGCCATCTAATGGGCTGGCAACATATATATATATATATATATATATATATATATATATATATATATATATATATATATATATATATATATATATATATATATATATATATATTATTTACTATTATACATACTATTATTTTTTGTTTGTTTTTTGTGGTGTTTTATTTTTTTATTTTTTTTGGTTTGCTTATCACTTGCTTTGAGTTTGCTTGCACTATTGATGTGAACTTGTGAAGTGTGATTTGTTTTGTTCCCTTTTGTGAATTCTGAATTTATTATAGTGACCATTAACTCTGTGAGTATTTAATTGGTAAGTTGTTTTAAGTGATTTATTCGAGACTTTTTCTAGTGGAATAAATAATATATTTGTGGAAATAAATATTTATTTTGTTTCTGGAAAGTCACGTCTCTTTCTTTTGACCCAAAAACAAACCAGCAGGGTCCTTCATATTATTCTGACCATTTGTGGACCCTTATTTGGGCATTGTTAGTTATTTGTCCTGGGTGGTATTATTCCCTGGGTGGTGTAGTCTGGCTTTTATTTGTAATACCCCTAGCTAAAGGTTACAATCTTGGCATAGTCGGCAGAGTTACATTTGGTGTGTAAAGCAGAGACGTGACTCCCTTTATTTGTTTTTTCTGATGTGGAGAAGTTGGCCCCTTTATTATCTCCATGCCCCCATGTGACTGTTAGTGTTGACATAATGGTGTCAGCCATGTCTGAAAGCTTTTTTTGCAGAACCTTTAGCCATGGGGTTTGGAAAAACTTCAATCCTGTCATTGGTTGCAGCTTGAGGCTGCAAATGGCCTGAATATTCCATATATGGGCTATTTAGAGCTGGATGTTGAAGTGTTTGGGAAATTGATTCCTAAACTTGGCGCACTCATAGTTAAAGATCCCCCAGGTACTACTACCCAGGTCTCCGGTGCATGAATGTTATTTGAGAATGTTACAACAAATTGTTTGGACAATATGGGCCAGCTCTTTCTGAAGCAGCTTTAGTGCAGCATGCCCCTAATCCTTGGCAACAAGCCCTACAGAAATGCCATAAAGTTCAAGTATATGCCCCTTTAGATTCCTCAGCCTGAGTTCGGGTTTGAGGAGGTACATGTATTCTTGTACCAGGCGGCACCATTAAGTTTATTCCTGCTACTTGTTCTCAGCAACATACTGGATTGACTGTAGTGTTTGAGCCCTCTAGTAGGGGATTGGTAGCTGGTCTTCTGGCTTCTCTTGCCATTGTTGGAAAAGTTCATGTTCCAGTCATTAATGTAGGGTTAGTTGATGTTAACTTCTATGCACGAACCGTTCTTGGTACCAGTAACTGTTGTGAGTTTACCTCGAGGTGTTGAGGATGTCCCATTGAGTGTGCAGGCCTCAGTTTCTTCCCAGATGACCAAAAGTTCCATACAGGGTAAGATAGATTCTGTTGATCTGTCTCCGGTGACCTCTGAAGAACAGTGTCAAGTTAGGGCATTTTTTATCCAAGTATTCTTCTGTGTTTTCAGCACATGATAGCGATTTGGGCTGTATTACTTTGATCACACATGATATTCCCTTGCTTGATGAGGTTCCAGTTAGGCAGCATTGACTTATGAGGCAGTCAAGACTAATCAGCTGCTGGAAACCCAAATTATAAGAGAAAGTAGCAGCCCCTATGCTTCTCCCATTGTCCTGGTGAAGAAAAAAGATGGTAGCCTGCGAATGTGTGTTGACTATCATCAACTTAACAGAAAGACAAGAAAAGATTTGTTCCCATTACCAAGAATTGAGGACTCCTTTGGAGGCTAGGGGATGGCTACGACCCTAAGAAAATTGAGACGGTTGCTAATTGGCAGTCTCTGCAGCAGGTCTCAGAACTTCGGTCATTTCTGGGCTTTGGAAGTTATTACAAACAGTTTGTGGAGGGTTTTTTCCAAGCTGGTCACCCCACTTCATCGCCTAGTAGCTGACCTGACTGGGGCCAAGAGGAAGATTACAGCCTGGTCTTGCAAGTAGGCTTGAACAGAGGAGTGTCAGCACAGTTTTCTGACTTCTCACAGCCAGTGCAGTCCTGCGTAAACTTGCCTAATCTTCACGGTGCTAACTTGCCTAATCTTCACGGTACTTTAGACTGCGGTGGAAACGCAGAAAGCAACAGGTCTGGGGGGAAAAAAGTTCCTGGGAAAAAAGTTCCTGTGAACTTATGATTTCTCTCAACAGCAGCCAGTCAATAAATGGAAAAACAAAGTAACTTGCATTACTTATTTGAAAAAGTAACTCAGATATTTTGTTGTAAATTTAAAAGTAATGCATTACTTTACTAGTTACTTAAAAAAGTTATCTGATTATGTCACTCAAGTTACTTGTAATGTGTTACCCCCAACACTGTCCACTTGGACCAGGGGAGGAACTTCGAAAGCACCCTTATTCATCAGTTGTGTGAGTTGTATTGCATTGAACAGAGTCGGACCACCCCAGCCCATCCAACTGGAAATGGTCAATGCGAGCATTTTAACTCCACATTGCACAATCTACTGCGCAGTCTGCCCTCTTGCAAGAAGAAAAACTGGGTATACTTCCCTCAAGTGGTTTTCTCCTATAATACTACTCCACACCAGTCCACAGGTGAATCTCCATATTTCTTAATGTTTGGGTAAGATCCACTATTGCCTGTTGACTTTTTCTTGAGTAGAATTGAGAATACCAATCAGGGCAGTGTTCATCATGACGGGATTTATGACCATCAAGCTAGGCTTTAATAAGTGGCCTTTGACGGAGCTTGAAGGCGGCAGCAGACCATAGAAAAGAGCGACATGATCGGTGAGTACAAGATGACACTTTGATCCAAGGTCAGCTGTTGTATTTGCGGGCAAAGATTCAAGATTGCTGGAGTTCTGTTTTTAAAGTGCTGTGAGCCTCTACACCCGGTGGGTCAGTGTTGGCAATTTGGAAAAAATTTGACCTGTGCATCGTACATGAGAGCTCAACCATCGTGAAATTTAAAGGTGCCTTTTAACTCTCTCATTTCAGACTCTGATCAAGCATCTGCGGAATCTAGAGAGGATGATCTACCGGATGACGATATCTGGTTAATGGTGATGTCAGAGCAAGAACTTTCTCCTCCGGTTATGGTACCAATTACTGTTCATTCACTTCCTTCTCCTCCTTCAAGTTGTTCTTCACTCCTGCATCAAGGCCCTGAAGGTGCCTCCATGTCATCTAGTAGAGTTCCTGATCCTGAGCCTCCTCTAGTTCATGATTCCTTGCCTAATGAACCCTCAGTGACATCAGAGGACACTGTCACTACTGTAAGTGCACCATTGCGTCAGACTTCCTGAACAACTGCATTCCAGTGTCCACTCCTGTTTGCCAGATCTGGGCCACAAGCAGGCCATAGCAATGCCACATGTCAGCCAAGAGCAAAGAAATAAACCAGAACTGGACCTTATCTGAGCCAAAACATATGTGTATATTAAATATGGAGTCATCTCAATCTTAATAAGCCTGTTAACAAGCAGAATCACTGAAGGAAAGAAGAGAACAGAAAAAGAGACGAGCAGAAACACAAAAACTACAACTGACTTCAGCCACAGTCTTAGATGAAATCATCTGAAGATAAAAGAAGACATTACATTTCTCAAGATCTCAGCAGAGGAGGATTAAACAACTCCACATTACCAGCTTCACTTACTAACCAGATTGACTTTATTTCTGTTAGGCATTGAGGCTCGATATGTAGGTGGCTTTATAAAATCATGTGTAGTGTTGTTGTCATCCTTCTTGTACTCTGGTTCATGTCTTTTTGGGCAGTAAAGTGATTTGGTCTATCACTTCCATTCTTCCCTGGTGAGTTGTCTATTTTCTTTCCTTTCCCACAATCGCGATTCACAGTCTAAATATGTGTTTGTCGAATCAATAGGGATGTGTGTGAGGTCCGTGAGGTGGTGAGTTAGTATAAGGTAAGAATCTCACCTAGAAGGAAAGGAATTTTTTATGATTGTTTTATTGAGGATAGTGGTTTACATAATTTATTTGATCAGTGTTCTTACTATGAGTTTTATTTCAGGTGTGGCCTCATAGCGCTAGCTGTTGTTTCAGGTGGCTGATTGATATAATTGTAAAGCTTATGTGTAAGCTAATTAATTCTGATAGAATTCTACTTACTGATATTCTGGTCTATAACTCCTCCCTGAACATCCAGCTACCCTGTATCTTGGTCTCTCATTGGCTGTAGGTCATTGCCAATGTAATTTTTAGTCAGAACTCATTTCACACAGCAGGATTTTGAATCGCAGACAGGTCCGGATATTTGGCATGCCAAATATCTCACGGGCATCGGCGACACATCGTCAATTCTCTCAGATCGCGTCTTTGATAATGTACACTGTGCGATTGTCACTCGCGTGAACGAGCACCGCTTTGCCTCCGATTTCTGGCATTTGTCGGCGATTTAACAAAATCTGTCTGCGAGTGAAAATCGGGGCTAAAATCGTGCAGTGTCAACTCGGCATTAATCAACCAAGTGTTAAGCGTATATGTGACAGTAAGTTAATCTTGCTTTCTGGACTATAATATATGGTAGCAAATGATTACCATATTCATATACAATAGTATATTAGAAAAAATTACATAGTATTACCATGGTGTATGCAATAAAAATTACCATTATCATGTGTTTTTTGACATCATACTGTGGAAACTTGCATATCAATACTTTTTAAACAGACATATGGATACTCTATCATTCACTCATCTGTCAGTGTAAGTTGTAATGTGTTTAAATCTATCTGGACATGAGGGCCTAGAGTTTTAGGGGATTTCAGTACGTCTCCTCTGGGTAAACAGTAATTTCTTTGCCTTAAACAGTTCCATAGACAATGTAAACAGATGCTCTAGAGAATATAAACTCTCTCTCTCACCATTGTTGAGATTCATGTGCTGATTGTTGATGTTTGTGTGTGTCATCGTGGATTCACTTTTCGTGCTCATGTTTGTTAAAATCTTCTAACTGATTGTTATAATATTGCTGGATATCATGCTGCACTAACACAGGATTTCTGGTTTCTGGAGTTGTTTAATCCTCCTCTGCTGAGATCTTCACAGATTTAATGTCTTCTTTTATCTTCAGTTGATTTCATCTTAGGCTGTGGCTGGAAGTCAGTTGTAGTTCTTGTGTTTCTACTCGTCTCTTGTTCTGTTTTTTTTTTCTTCTTTTTCTTTCCTTCAGTGATTCTGCTTGTTAACAGGCTTATTAAGGCTGAAATGACTCCATATTTAATATACACATATTTTGTGCCTCAGATAAGGTCCAGTTCTGGTTTATTTCTTTGCTCTTGGCTGACATGTGGCATTGCTATGGCCTGCTTGTGGCCCAGATCTGGCAAACAGGAGTTAGCCACCCAAGGGCCGTCATTCCATGCTGCATGTGGGCCAGATCATCATTCCACATGTGCCAGATGTGGGCCAGATCTGGGGCGTTAAAATGTTTATATGTGGGGGGGTACCCTGTGCCGAGAAAAAGGTGACGCAGAGGGGTCCTGACCAAGTGTCAATGTGACGAGTTGGGTGTGAGAACGTGTTCACTCTAAAAAATGCTATGTTGGCTTTAATTAACTTTTTTATGTCAACAGGTCCCACGTAACTAGGTTACGTTGGATTTATGTAACATTATTTATTTTAATTAACTTAAGTTATTTACATAAGGTTAATCCAATGCTGTTTAGTTGAATAAGGTTAACAGTCTTAATTTTGTCCAAAACAATGAAGAGTTTCATGAAACTGGATTATTTGTTTTGGTTGAATGTAAAAATATAAATTTTAGGAGAACTGAACTTAATTTAGTTGAACTTGAACTTAATAAATTGAAGGTAACACAATACGTCAATATCTACGGTCAATATCTAGGTTGTATTAAGGGGCGGTCACACAGCACTTTTTGTTTCATTGACTTCCATTCATATGCATGCAAATGCGTCAGACCAGAAACGCAGGCTAATACGAAAAGTTCAAGTTTGGTGAACTCTGAGATTTGAATTCGCATCACGTGAGGATGTGTGACCAGAAGAAGATTGATACTAACCACTACAATATGGAAGTAACTTTTACTGTACCTTCTGATCACACTGCACAAAACTGCATAGAGCGCATTCGACTCTTGAGGGAGCTGAAAGCATTCACTGTGATGCGTTCACTGTGAGAAGCTCCATCCGTGTTTGACTCTCTCTTGAGAGATGATTTTGAGACATGGTTTGGTTCCCGCAGCTGCTGAGGCGGCAGGTTAGGATTGATTGTGAAGAAGTCGCATCATCTCACCGTGATCACTCCTTCTAAAACAGTTGAGTGAGAGAGAAATATGTTTCTTCTAATTTTATTTTATTTTAATTTGTATTTTAAACAGTATCTGTAAAATTAACCACTCGGCTGCTATTTTAAGTATTATGCCATTAATGACAAATTAATTTAATTACATTTTTTTATACAGAAAAATTACTGTATTATTCATACAGTATTTCTTCTGTTTTATTAAATTACATAAACATTTTCATGAAGCGCGATTGGACTAGTTTTGGCCGTGATTTTGGCAAGTTTTGATTAGCAATTGGGCTGGTTTTGTTATGCAGACCTGGCAACCAGAGCTGGACGCAGGGTTTTATAAATACGGAGATCCCAAAACTGATTTTGCAAAACTCGAAGGGCTGGTCGAGGCTGAGGCCAAGAACCTTTCCCTCAAGCTTTTTTATTAGCCATTTCTTCTCTGAGGAGAGTAGGAGATCTTCAGGTGCTCTTTATATCTCATGGGTGCCTGGAGTTTGCTCCTGGCGATATTAAGGCTATCTTGCTTCCCAGGCCGGGCTATGTGCCTAAAGTGCCATCTAATGTGGAATTCTGCAGGCTTTTCATCCTCCACCTCACATGACGGCAGATGAAGAAAGACTTAATTTGCTCTGCCCTGTCAGAGCTCTCAAAATGTATGTCCAGAGGTCTTCTTCATGGCGGAAGTCACATCAGCTGCTGGTGTGTTTCGGGTTGCCCAAGAAGGGGCTTCCCACATCCAAACAGACCATCAGCAACTGGATCATTCAGGCTATATCTATGGCCTATCAGGTGCGCAGTTTGCCTTCACCTTTGGCCGTGAGGGCGCATTCAACCAGAGGCATGGCGTCCTCTAGAGCCCTCCTCTCAGGGGCCCCGATCCAAGAAGTGTGCAATGCAGCAGGATGGGCCACCCCTCATACTTTTATTAGATTTTATAGTCTGGACATCCCATCTACGCCAGGCACTCTAGTGCTCTCGTCCTTAGTGCGCCTGTGCGCAGCTTCATTCATGCTTCAGAGGCGCTACGCTGAGGGACGTTCCCCAAAGTGTCGTCATCGACGCAGTGTCTCGTTCCCTTCTCTGGGAACAAGGGTTACAGTCGTAACCTGAGACGTTTCTCATGGAGGAGCTTCGGAAGCATACAAGGAGGAGCGACGACAGTGAAGGACGAGAGAGGACCAGGGGCCTAAGGCCTGATATATAAACATTGCGTACGCACTAAAAAGACATACAAATTTGTGTACGTAATTTTCCACGCACATATTGGAATTTAGAAAAAGTAAACTTAGTGTAATTATGTGTGCACCGTCTGCACACTCTAATAAGCTTAATAAAGCCTGATTGTCGGTCCATCTGTCGTATTTTTTAAACTCCATTGTTGTTCTGAATAACAAACAACTCTTACTGCACACCACAACAGACTTTTAAAAATGGTGGTTGAAATAAAATGCGGGGGACATTTTTACCCGGAACTTCATTTAGACCCTGGTCACTGCGGACGAAACCAAGCATACCGCACAAGCCCTGAAAAGTGAAGCCAAAGCGTCTCGATCAGTCCCAGGGGGTTGGTCCCAGTATAAGTCATGAACCCCGCCCTCCCCATGAAGTCTAATGGGACGTGATGGAAACTAAACAATCAAATTACACTTCAAATAAATTTTTTCCAAAGATATTTTTTTTGTCATTTTAGGTATTTTTTATCATGCTGATGTAAGTTTAAGTGTTTTTTTTTTTTTAAATAAGTTTGGTCTTAGTTAGTTATTTGATGCCATAAAACGGTAATGTGACGTCATGATTGACAGCTGAGATTGACAGCTTCTCTAAACGAAGTAGTCACTGAGGCACCAATAGACTTTTGGGGGGATTTTCGGGAGGAGATTGGAGCTTCAACTTTTAATGTCCATAACTGGTTATTTGACACTGACATAATGAGTTGCTCTGCAGTAATCTGTAGTAACCGTTTCTGCGAGAGTGAGGGCGGGACCTTGATATCGCGACTTTTTTTACAGTCTATGGTCGAAACACAACGAGTACCACCCCAAAGTTCCTAGTTCCTGGGGAAAGTTCCTGCGGTGGAAACGTGGTTAATATGTAAGTACTGTGACAAGTCCCAGTTAGTCTAGCAAGGTAAATAAAAAATAAATAGATATACAGAAAAGAATAGTAAGTGTTAGTATTAATGGGTCAAATGTTGACGAAAAATATCTTTAGCCGTTTCTTTAAGGCCAATTTATACTTCTGCGTCGAGTGTACGCCGTAGTGTACGTCGTAGGCTACGCACGTAGGCGACGCCGTCGTGAGCATTTATACTTCTGCGAATGTCTGTGTTGCTCTGCAGTTACACCGCCGAAACGCTAGTTGGCGCGGGTGGGTTTTAATGTTCCACTGTGTTTACATTCCTCGCGGCTGTTTTGAGTTTAGGTTTCTACGAGCAATGGCGACTGAAGGAGTCATACAGATGGCTGTATTTCCGCACTTCTTCAAGCAATCTCTCGGTCACTTGGTCTATTTCCATGGCTCTTCACTGATCTTCGGAATTTAAAAATGGCGGGCGGGCGGTGCAGAGTGCAGAAGATCATTCCGGAAATGCGTAGGAGGAAACGCGATGCTATCCAGCTGACCAATCACAGATCTTGCGGTCCGCGTCGCCGCGACGCGTAGTTACATTTTTGAGGAGGTGCGCGTCAGGGTACGGCGAAGGGTACGACGTATGGTACACGTCAATGCGTATGCTACGCCATACCTTCTACGCGCACCCGACGCAGAAGTATAAATTGGCCTTTACTGTGTCTGTCTTTACAGAAAAAAAAAAAGAAAAAAAAAAAGGTTTGTCCCCATAAAATAATCCCCTAAACAGCTGCTTATATCAATCAAAAAATTATATATTTAACTTTAAAGGGATAGTTCACTTTGAAATAAATTTTTGGTATGTTTTAGCTTACCTCAAGGGCATCCAAGATGTAGGTGTCTTTTTTTCCGCAGTAGTTTCAATTTTGATATTTTTAGGTCAAACCGTTCTTGTCTGTCAGTCATATAATGCAGGTCGATGGTCACCACCTCAAAGAGCATGCACAGAGTCCAAATTAAAACAATTCCCCGTCGTCCAAATTAAACAATTCCCCATCGTAAGTACACATTGATGGCCTAAGACACGAAACGAGCGGTTTGTGTGAGAAAACGAACAGTATTTATATCGTTTTTAACTCTTATACACAGCAATGTCCAAGTGATCTGATCTGACGTGTACGCAGACTGGTGCATAGATATATACACTAGATGTCGCCTTAAAGACATTCGTTCCAATGAACTGCCGTAGACAAGGCGACATCTAGTGTGTATATCTATACCCGCCCGCGCCCTCAGATCATTTGGACGCGGCTGTGTTCAAGAGGTAACAACGATATAAATACTGTTCGTTTTCTCACACAAACCGCTCGTTTCATGTCTTAGGCCATCAATGTGTACTTACGATGGGGAATTGTTTAATTTGGACGACGGGGAATTGTTTTAATTTGGACTCTGTGCATGCTCTTTGAGGTGGTGACCATCGACCTGCATTATATGACTGACAGACAAGAACGGTTTGACCTAAAAATATCGAAATTGAAACTACTGCGGAAAAAAAGACACCTACATCTTGGATGCCCTTGAGGTAAGCTAAAACATACCAACAATTAATTTCAAAGTGAACTATCCCTTTAACAGTTTTTAACACTGTATATTAATTACAATGAAACAATCAGCAGATACAGTCAAAAGTAGTTTCTAAATATTGCATCCCATGTTGCATATATATTTGTTTGTTTTTATTTATTTGTTGTGGGTCAGATGAGGAGCTATAAGCCCCTAAAGGGACAGAGTTGGGAGGAACGTTCAACTTTTAATGTTTTTGTGTTCTCTTACAAATGTTTTTTTTTCTTTCTTTTTTCTAAAAAAAGTTCCCCCTCAAATCCCATCTTTTTTCCATCACCACGTCCCTTTAAGGGCTCCGAAGGGGTCTGACTGTTTAAAGGAATTTGAAAGTGAAATGGAATGTTTGCATCGTTTTATTGTGCGGTTTTCTTTCTCTTCAAATAAAAATATCCTACTTAAGGTGACGCCACATTGATAATGCTGTATCGAAAACATATACATAGAGGATTCAGAAGATTCTTGCAGGATCCTCACTGGTTGTTGTTTTAAACCACAATGATGCGTGTTAGGACTCTCTATACTTTCAACCCTTTCACACCAACTGATGAGGGCAGAAATACCTGTGAAACGAGTTAGTTTCTGAATCTGTTATATGACATGCACTTTTCTTTAAAGGTTGGCTTATCTTTAGTTTCTGTTTCAAGTGTGCTCAAACTACAGCCATTCCCTAGAAACATGTGGTTGTAATAAATGCCCCTGACAGACCTCCTGCAGATAAAACTCCCTCAGCCCATAATTAATTCCAGACAGAGGAATAGTGATAGAGAAAGAAAGGAATTTATTAAAAGAGAATTATTGATTCCTGAGTTTCACAAGTATAGAAATACTAGATTTTCTATGTTCTAAAGAATATGTAAGTGGGGCTGTCCTGTTTAAAGCTCTCTGCCAAAATGCTAGGGTTTAGTGGGTAATTTCCAGGGTGGCACTATGCAGTTGGTACGGTGTCTTTTGTGTAATTTAGTGTGTTGAGGTTGCTATACAGGTCAAGTGAAAACTCCCTCCTCTGGTTTCTGTAATATTATTTTCCCAAGATACTGTATCTGTGCCCCCCTTTTCCGTTTACTTTATTGCTCTGAGATCTTTCATTTCAGTCACAGCTTGTTCAATGCAGAGATTTGTCATAGAGTTAACAATAATGTATTCAGTTATCATTTAATTACCCTAATTCATTTTGAAACACTGACTTTTTTCTTAAAAGGAAGACATAGGGGAAATTTAAAAAAATTTTACACTGCTTTTGCACACAATATAAAAGCATAGGGATGATTTTTGAGTATATAACTGCTTTTTATCTTTGTATAACTGCAATTATAGGCTATGAACTACTTTTGGGTGGGGGGTTTTCCCCAGCCCCTGGCTATACAGGAATCTAAGCAATTTGAAAAAACAAATGCTTTTTGTGTTCCACAGAAGAAAGTCATTTACATGTAGGTTTGAAATGGTGACGCAAATTATTTGTTTATTTTTGTTAGTGAACTCTTTTAACCTCCTCAGACCCGAGCTTTGGTTTGACGTGCATTTTAGATTTCTTCTAGCTTTTTGGGGTTAGGAGGGACCAATACATATAATAACCAGATATTATCTTTGAACATGAAGCACTTTTTGAAAAAAATGATGTCCACATATGTGGACACTGGGTCTGAATTCACAGAAAACAATCAAGACACCATTGTGTAACAAAATGCAAATCTCTTTTATTTACAGCCTGTGCCTGAACATTTTTCGTTGTTACTCTTGTATAACTTCTGAACATAACATACATCTTCCGCTTATCCGGGGCCGGGTCGCGGGGGCAGAAGAAGAAAGAAGAAATGCCCAGACTTCCCTCACTCTAGACACTTCCTCCAGCTCTTCCGGGGGGACACCGAGGCGTTCCCAGGCCAGCTGGAAGACATAGTCCCTTCCGGTGGGACGCGCCCGGAACACCTTCCCGGGAAGGCGTCCAGGAGGCATCCGGAACAGATGCCCGAGCCACCTCAGCTGAGCTCCTATCGAGTGACCGAGCTTCTCACCATATCTCTAAGGGATCGCCCAGCCACCCTGGGGAGAAAGCTCATTTCGGTCACCTGTATCGGGGATCTTGTCCTTTCGGTCATGACCCACAGCACAGGACCCACAGCTCAGCCTAGGTGAGTTGGATCCGAAAATTTAGCCGGGGCCCCACCCTGGAGTATGAGAGCGCCTGGTGGCCGGGCCTCCCCCCATGGGGTCCGGCCGGGCTCAGCCCGAGGAAGCAACCTGGGGCCGCCCTCCCATGGGCTTACCACCCGTAGGAGGGACTGTAAGGGACCGGTGCTTAGAGGATCGGGCAGCAGTCGAAGGCAGGGGCCTTGACGACCCGATCCCTGGACACGGAAACTAGCTCTAGGGACGTGAAATGTCACCTCGCTGGCGGGGAAGGAGCCTGAGATTGTGCGTGAGGTTGAGAGGTACCGACTAGACATGGTCGGGATCACCTCCAAGCACAGCTTGGGCTCTGGAACCACACTCCTAGAGAGAGGATGGACTCTTTACCACTCTGGAGTTGCACAGCAAAAAAGCCAGTGTACATTTAACTCAATTTGAGTCAAATTTAACACTCCTGAAATGTATATATGACTCCCTCCATTTTGGAGTTAAAATAACACTTTTGAAAGTGTGAAATATATACATTACTCATGGAGTACATTTGAACTCTTACAGTGTTTAAAATGTACTCCATGAGTAATGTATATATTTCACACTTTCAAAAGTGTTATTTTAACTCCAAAATGGAGGGAGTCATATATACATTTCAGGAGTGTTAAATTTGACTCAAATTGAGTTTGTATTTATGAGATGTGCTTTTTGACAAAAGGAATCTTTTCAGAAATAAAAGCAAAGCATTTAACCTATTGATAACATTGAATGCACATCAAAACAATCCAGAAAGTTAGAATTCGGTTCATTGTAAAGTTAAAAATAAAGGCAAAATGCAAACAGTTGTTTTAACAAACTAGTTTTTATTAACGAACAAGTCCATTTACATCATATGTTAACATTTAAAATAAATGAAGGCAAAATATAGGCATTTCTGTCATCAGAATTATGTGAAAGCTGCTCATCAAATGGTCTGTATCTCTGTAATACTTCAAGTCCTGTACATGTCAGTGAATGTAAGTCCTGTGTCAGTGAAGCTGAGTCAATACCTTCAACTTTGCAACAGTACAGCAACAACATTCAGCAGATGAAAAACAGTTGCAGGATATGAGTGGATCAGTTGTGTCCAGTTGCTAACAGTAAAGTTCAGTGCATAGCCTAGTTGTTTCACAGAGCAGGAAAGGCTGTGCAGATCCAACTTTCTCAAAATCCTGGAGTGCTGGTTCCCTAGAGTAGACGACACAAAACCAGACCATTTACAATTAATACTATTTGTGTTTTATAAATACAGCAAGGTGACTCAAACAATAAACTATTTTGGTTAGATTAAGACTTGAATTTACTGATTTCCAAGTATATTAAAGACTTAATTCATCCAAAAATGTAAATTCTGTCATTATTCACCCTTATGTTGTTCCAAACCGGTAAGAGTTTTGCTCATCTTCGGAACACTTAAAGGGATAGTTCGGCCAAAAATTATATTTAACCCATGATTTACTCGCCCTCAAGCCGTTCGAGATGCATATGTCGATCTTTTTTCAGACGAACACATTTTCAGTTATTTTAGAAAATGTCTTCGATCTTTCAGTGGTTATAATGTGAAGTTATGGGGTCCGGCTGCTTCAAGTCCAAAAATGTGCATGCATCCTTCACAAAAGTAATCCATCCGACTCCAGGGGGATAAACGAAGGCCGGTTTTGTCGTAAAAATATACATATTTAAAACTTTATAAACGAAAATAACTGGCTTCCGGCAACGGTCGACGCGCGTTCACGGAGATGGATGCTGGCGTAGGACGTAGCGTAGGAAGCGTTGTGACGTAGAACGAACGTGACAGCGCAGCCAGTAAATATGTATATTTTTATGACAAAACCGCACGGATTACCCTCAGAAGGCCTTCGTTTATCCCCCTGGAGCCGGATGGATTACTTTTGTGAAGGATGCATGCACATTTTTGGACTTGAAGGAGGTGGAACCCCTTGGCTTCACATTATAACCACTGAAAGATCTAAGACATTTTCTAAAATAACTGTGAAATAATTCGAAATAATTTTCGAAAATGTGTTCGTCTGATAAAAGATTGACATATGCATCTTGAATGGCTTGAGTAAATCATGGGTTAAATATCATTTTTGACCTAACTATCCCTTTAGGGATATTTTTTATAAAATCTAAGAGATTTCTGTCCCTTCATCGACAGCCTATTCAACTATCACTTCCAAAGCCACAGAAAGGTATAAAGGAAATCATAAGTAATCCATGTGACTCAGGTGGTTTAACTTCAAAAAAATTTATGAAGCAAGAGTGCTTTGTTTGCACGAAAAAACAACAACAAAAAAACTCAACTTTATTTACAAATTATTAATCTTCGATGCACGCTCACTTAACAACGCATGTTGGAAATTAATATTTTATAAATTAAGTGGTAAATGTTTTGTTGCTGCAAACACAGCACTTGCGTAGTTTAATAAAATGTATGTTAAACCACTGGAGTCGCATGGAGTACTTTAATGATGTACCTTTACACCTTTCTGGGGCTTGAACGTGGTATTTGCGTGGACTGTCAATGGAGGGACGGGAAACTCTCAGATTTCATTAAAAATATCCTCATTTGTGTTGTGAAGATGAAATAAAGTCTTGCATGTTTGGAACGAGATGAGGGTAAGTAATGACATAATTTCCATTTGTAGGTGAACTAACCCTTTAGGAATAATTTTAGACACGCACCTTAAGAAATCTCTCTAAATAGTCAGCTGACTGAAGAATCTTTGTTCCCTTCTTGTGGCTTTGTGATGTTGGAGGCAGGTGATGGGCAGAGATTTCCCAATCAGTTGAGTCTAAAATTAAAAACCAAGAAAACATCTACCAGTCAAATCATGAAAACAATTGGTTTGAAAACTAATTTTATTTAAGGAAAAGTAACTTTTGTAAAGTAATTTGACTGGACAAATTCAAAATGACTGTTATGAAACACAAAAAATCTAGTTATACCAAATAGCAACAAAGCTATAATTCTTTTTTAATGTTTATGCACATGATTATCTCATATGTTATCTGTAAAATCTGTCCCTCACCAGGTTCTAGTCTGTAACGTTACAGCCTTTAAAGACCAAGCCTGGTTAGCCTTAGCCACTTGGTGCAGCATGGAAATGCTCCTAGCAAACACAAATAACAAAATCAATACATTTAAACATAAAAGCATATTCAAATATCAACCAAAATGTAATCTTTAATCTGATAAATACATTTTCATAAACATATTCTTAAAGAATTACTTACAAATTCTAAGAAAGTTTGTTTTTCAGATAAAATGAAAGTAAAAGATAGTTTGAGGATAAATAAATACATTATGATATTTGCACATCACAAATATTGTCATAAAACAAAATAACATTATAAAATACGTATTGTAAATGAGTTAAAACACTTTGTGTTCTCACCGTTAAAAGCAAACTCCGCGTCTGCACTGCGTCACGAGTAAAAGAAGATGCAGGGCATAACGTTAGTCTGTGAGAAAGGTTTAGGCGCACATCACATAAATATCGTTATAAAACATTATAATGCCATGAAAAACATGTTGTAAATTAGGTTAAAAACACTTACTTTGGGTGTTTTCCCTGTTGACGTTAAAAGCAAACCTTCTCGTCGTCAGCTCCGTATTGAGTCAAAGATGTCGCCTTTGAGAAAGGTTTCGGCTCGTTTAAGCACGCAGAGCATTTAAATTTCTCTATAAATCAATATGTTATAAAATACATATTGTAAATTAGATAAAACACTTACTTTCGTCGTTTCTCTGTTTAAAAGCAACCTCATCCTGGTCTGCTCCGCATCGCGCGTCAACGAAAATGCCTTTCTGAGAACGATTTAGCCGTTCACAGCACATACATATTGTAATAAAACAATATAATGTAATAAAATTGTATAAAGTGCATATATAAATGCGATAAAACACTTCATATCTGCGTTTTCCCTCCTCGTATGCCTTGCATCGCGAGTCAAAGAAAATGGCGTCTGTGAAAAAAGTTTCAGGTCGTTTCGTCGCGCCCAGCGCGTAAATGTCCCGGATGTAACTATAACACTCTGTCAGTGTAAATTTAGTAACTCTACATATTTACACCAGCCAGAGGGTGCGGTTTACACTAGCAGTGTTAATCCCGTGAAATTCAACACCAGAAATTTAACTCTTTACTCTAAGAGTCCTTAACACCAGGATTTCAACACTGGAGATTTTGCTGTGTGCCCATGGTGAGAGACGGTGGGCTGGTGTGTTTGCTTATAGCCCCCCAGCTCAGCCGCCATGTGTTGGAATTCACCCCAGTGAACAAGAGGGTCGCTTCCCTGCGCCTTCGGGTCGGGGATTGGTCTCTCACTGTTGTGTGCGCCTATGGGCCAAACGGCAGTGTAGAGTACACGGCCTTCTTGGGGTCTCTGGGAGGGGTGCTGGAAAGTGCTCCGACTGGGGACTCCGTTGTTCTACTGGGGGACTTCAACGCCCACGTGGGCAGCGACAGTGACACCTGGAGGGGCGTGATTGGGAGGAACAGCCCCCCTGATCTGAACCCGAGCGGTGTTCTGTTATTGGACTTCTGTGCCAGTTACAGCTTGTCCATAACGAACACCATGTTCAAGCATAAGGGTGCCCATCAGTGCACATGGCACCAGGACGCCCTAGGCCGGAGGTCGATGATCGACTTTGTGGTCGTTTCATCTGGCCGTATGTCTTGGACACTCGAGTGAAGAGAGGGGCGGAGCTGTCAACCGATCACCACTTCTGAACATTGATATGGAAAAACAAAATGCATAAAAAACAGATCCAAAAAACATGAAAATTTGCTTTCTTTTTTGTAACACTCCAAAACTTCAACTTCTCCAAACTAGTAATGTTCTTTTTATTTGTGTGTGTGTGTGTGTGTGTGTGTGTACGGTGCGATCGCGAGTGAGCAAGAGAGCAAGAGAGTGTGTGTGAGAGAGTGAGCGTGTGTGTATGCGCGCGCGCGATCGCGAGCGAGCAAGAGTATGTGTGTGTGTGTGTGTGTGTGTGCGAGATCGCGAGTGAGCAAGAGAGCGTGTGTGTGTGTGTTTGTGCACGCGATCGCGAGTGAGCAAGTGTGTGTGTGTGTGTGTGTGCGCGAGTGAGTGAGCAAAAGTGTGTTTGTGTGTGTGTTTGTGCACGCGATCGCGAGTGAGCAAGAGTGTGTGTGTGTGTGTGTGTGTGTGTGTGTGTGTGTGTGTGTGTGTGTGTGTGTTTGTGCACGCGATCGCGAGTGAGCAAGAGTGTGTGTGTGTGTGTGTGTGTGCGCCATCGTGATCGTGAGCCAGTTGCGTCATGAAGCTCAGTGCAACTACAAATTCTCATTTTTTTGCTCACATTATACAGTTTCATCGAAGTTAAGTCCCAGTGTCCACATGTGGACATCAAATTTAGCAGCATAGTAAATCTTCCCTGTTACAAAAGTTTGTCAAATGTGCATGCCATTTTAATCATACAACACTATTATGCATAACACAAGAATCAACAATGAAATGTTATTATTTTTTTTACATTGTGGACGTTTTGGTCTGATGTGGCTGCGTGACATTTCGCCTGTGTTCTCCGCCATCTTGACATTATTTATGTTACATTTTTTTTCTTCTGACACCACCAGATGGCAGTGTAAGTGTCCACGTTTGTGAAAAACATGTTCCAGTTACACAGAATTAAGTATTATGCTGCACACATCCAAAAATGTGATGTCCACGTATGTGGACACCGGGTCTGAGGAGGTTAAGAACACTTTCATTCTATTTGTGCTACATTAATGCTGGTGTGTGCTTTCTAACTTCACCCCACTGCTGTTGTTTATGTTCCAGAATGTCTGGCATTCGTTTTTCCATTTCTCTCTCTCTCTCTCTCTCCTTCTCTCGGTAGTCATGGATTTACAATTCCCTACATGAGTTTGTTTAAACTTTCTCAGGACTTTAAAATAATCCCCATACCAGTCATCAGTCCACCCATGAGGTTGCTTCACTGTCCATCCCACAGCCGTTTTATTCCCCTGTCTGTCCACCCACTGAATTTCTCCCACTTTTTGTTTTTACCTCAGTTGGGGTAAAAAGTCTTAAATATAATATTGATATTATATTAATATTATAAAACAACAATATTAATATAATTTAAATATTTAATAATAGTCTATACTAGTCTATACTACCTTGTGCAAGCTAACTGTCTGCCCTTCACCGATCAATGTCTTTTTTATCCATCCTTATTCCTGCAAAGAAAAAAGTTATACTTAGAGAGTGTCTGAATGTGACTAGAATATTTCTAAAGCAAATACTTTCTTCTAGATATATTTGCTTAAATTACAACTCAAACTTTTTAAGATTCTGCATAACAGAATCCTCTCCACAGAGAGTGAAAGTTGAGATTTGAGATTATCACACAGATTCATTCCCTGAACATGAGGAGTGAAAGTTCACACACACTTGTACCTTTACTCCTCCTGGAGCTGTTTCACAGGGCTGCTGATTCACCCTGGTGCCTGTTTCTTCACGGTGGGGTGTCCTTTGTGAGTCAGACGACCAGATGGGTTGGGAAAACATTCTTGTAATCAACTTCCTATGTCGGCACGAATGGCCATTTCAAAGATATGTTCGTGAGTTTCACACATAACTGACCAAGACATTTGACACTGAATCATGATATTATTCAAGTCCAGGAATGATGCGTTGTCTGGGTCACAAAGAGACTATGATTATTATCAGAAAAAGAGACTCACTTATAAGAGTCAGCCACTATGAATCAGTCTGTGAAAGAGCCAGGGGTCTATATGCATCATGTGATGTCTTTCGTATTACAGACTAACCCCCATAAACGTCTGTCCACCCAGTCTCATAAATGGCTGCAGGAGTTGCTCTACTCATTGGATAAGCAAACATTCAGAGATGATAGTATGTGCGTCAGATTTGCTATGTTGTTCAGTAATTTCCGTCTAGCATGTGAACTTTCCTACTCATTACCCTGATCACACACTTGATCCTGTTTGCACTAGCTTAGACTTTCCTTTTCCTGGATCTGTTCTCAAATCTCCTTTTACTTTCCGCAATGTCAGAGCTGTTGTCTTTTTAATGTATCCTGTCTGTCTGTCCACATACTCATATTTTTCCTGTCCTTTTGCAGTCCTTTCTATTTATAACTCCAGTGTTTCTGAAGCCTCAGATTATAGGCAGGTACCCTTCATCTCATGCTCCTGAGCTCTGATCATTAAACAAAATTGGAAGCCCTTACGCAAAGAAAATATATTTCATTATATATGAATGATCAATATATTAAATGATTTAATGGTATATTGCAAATATACAGAATAATATGTTTGTCATGATTCTGCCATCTAGTCTTTGATTTTCCCTGGTCTTGAGGCAGGATCATGACAGACCCATGTTTTATGTGCACACACGGGCTTCTGCTGGGCCATGTGCTTGTGTTGTCTCGTCATCTAGCCCCGCCCTCCTTGTTATCCTTGTTTAGTCATTATTGTTTCCCCATTATCACCTGTTGCCCTCATCATTTGTTCCCTTTTTAATCCCCTCGTGTTTGCTGTCCTGTGTCGGTTCATTGTGGTTCCTACATGAGTGTTGTTCATTATCATTGCGAATCATACATGTGAGTACCTTGTGGAAAGTCTTGTCATTGTGAGAGTATTTATTAGAAGTATTGTTTGTTTATTGTCTAGTCGTAGTTTAGTCTTGTCAGCCCCAGATTCCTCGTCCTGTCCATGTTTTGCCCCCTCGTGGGTTTTGTTTTCCTGTTTTTGTACCAATAAACCTTGTGTTCATTGTACACTGTCTGCATTTGGGTTCATCTCCTCACACCATCATAACAATGTTGAATAATACATAATGAATTGCCCGGACTGTACATATATTGAAAAATATGTGACAATATATTTGCTAATATATCATAATAAATGTAATTTTATATTCAGTATATGTTTGTACATACAATCACATTAATATGGGAACAATACTTTTTAAAATGTATCAATAGCCATACATGGTGAATGCATATATTAAAATATATTGAGAAATATACGCACTAGTTTCCCATATATGGAAATGTATTACGTAATATATAGCATTATATTTTGCAGCATATTCCCACATATTTTGTTACGTAAGGGAGGCATCTGGAGCCACAAACATCACCGGGCTTTTTGCAATCATCATCTGAAAAACAAGACTACTCTCAGTGCCTCTCATAATTCTTGTTACTTCAGTAATTAGAAGTCTAGCACTGCTAGATGTAGACACCAAACATTATTTCCCACAGTCAGTAAAGTTGCTCACTATTCAGCACATCATATTTCTGGCCACCCACCCACTCACTTACTTTTTTTTTGTGTGTGTGTGACTCGTCTCCATCATATCCTCTAGTCTAAACTATGTTCTATGTCAAACTTTATTCTCACCAGCCCATCTTCTGTTAGTGATCTAGTAATGACAAAATCTCTAAAAGTTTGTAAAATGCATGTGATCTTTTTGATCGTCTGTCTGTTGAAAAAAAACAACTAAATATTTAGTTTAGTTAGTAAAAATGATAGGTGCCTTATGTTTCGCTACAACCTTAATTACATTTGAATGCTCAGGCATTTGCCCGAGATACTCCGCTACACAAAATATATACAATACAGGTAGATCTAAATTCAGGTAGATAAGTTTGATATCATTTTTGTTTTATGTGATGAAAGTCCTTTTCCAACTTGATGAAAATACACACAAAAAAAAACATTAACATAAACCAACATCTTTCCCTTTACTGAAAAACACTTTTGTACACGGTAACACTTTACAAAAAGGTTCATTAGTTAACATTAGTTAACTACATGAATTAATAATGAACTGCACTTATACAGCATTTATTAATCTTTGTTAATATTAATTTAATAACACTTATACAGCATTTATTAATCTTTGTTAATATTAATTTCAACATTTACTAATACTTTATTAAAATCGTGTTAACATTAATTAATGCACTGTGCATGAACAAACAATTTACATTAACAAATATTGACAAATACAGTAACAAATGTATTGCTCATGGTTAGTTCATGTTAGTTAAAGGAGCCGTATGTAAGATTGTGGCCAAAACTGGTACTGCAATCACTTTGACTCGAGGCTGCAGGATCCAGCAGGAACGTAGGCTGCTACGTAGCTCTGGGGCCTGTACCATGAAGCCGGTTTAGGTGGCTAGCCAGCTATGTTTCAGTTTAGTTTCCACCAACCCTGGGTTTCAGGTACTATGAAAGTAGCTCGGCTTTAATCGGTGTTCGTTGCCATGGTATCTTACGCTGCACGGCTAACCTGCTCCGGGGCAGGTTATGTTCTGGATTCAAGATCTCAGACTGAAGTTTGACCAATCAGCTGAGAGCAAAGAAACATATAGGTGACGTAACTTATTCCCAGTGTCTGTTGCAATGACTTCACCTTTTCTTCCAAATCCTGTGACATCTCAGCGCAAATTGTTTGACGAGCACTTCGTAGAGAAAGAGTTTTTAGCCAGACAAAATCCCCTTGCCTTTCCTGATAGTTACTTGTATGAAAGATACAGATTTTCCGCGGAAGGAATGTCTTATCTTTGCGAACTTCTTGAGCCGCACATAAAGAATTTAACACGTCGAATTCATGCACTTACTGTACCGCAAATGGTATTGCGTTGCGTTTTTTTGCAAGTGGTACTGTACATACTTGCACGGTGGGTGACGCACAGAAGCTATAGGGGAAAACACGGTTTGTCGAACCATTCGCAAGGTGGTCCTCGCTCTGCAGGAGTGCATTAATAGTTTCATTAATAGTGTTCCCCGGACATTTATCGGCCATGTCCATAAAAGAGGGCTTTTATAAAATTGCCGGTAAGATATATTGATAGGGTGACATCACATGAACACATTTTTTTATTTATTTTTTTTAAGCAAATTACACAAATGTACTATACAATATAATACATGTTAAGAATTATTTGAAATCTTTATTATTATTCTGTTAATCTTATGATAGGATTCCCTAGCTTTCTTAGTAGTACAAATACGTTCTATATTTATGTAAAATTATGTATATATGTATGTGTAGCCTATGTGTAATATAGCCTATAGCCTATTTTTATAATATATAAAAAAAATGTGCATGTATCATTTTTTATATATTATAAAAATAGGCTATATTACACATATAGGCTACACATACATACATAATTTTACATAAATATAGAACGTATTTGTTTAACTTACACATTAACAATCAGCAATCTTTCTCCAACAGTCTTCTCTTGCTTTGGCAGCAGAGACCGTATTGTTTCGAGCTTGAAATACATATTTAAATTCATCGTAATTCTGAATGATTATCTCTTGCTCCTCCCAGAAAAATATATCGCTCTCGCTCTACTACCCGCGATTGGTTGTTCAGTGTCGACGTCACTCTTTTATGTGCACGCGCGTGGAGTAATCATAGCTTAAGGATCAAAGCCTGAGTTGACAGAGAAAGTTGATGAGCTGCATCATGGTACCGATAAAGCCTGATTGCATCGGTTTGGTTTTGTCAACTCAAAACTAATCCTGTAACCCCGAGTTTGTTCAGCTACCTTCATGGTACAGGCCCCTGGTAACTAGAGCAGAGCTGGCAACCCCGATGCCGAAACACTACTGACATCGTGATTGGTAGATAGGTGGAGGGTGGAGCTTCAGGCCAAAACACAACATGACAACATCAACATCAGTTGAGGGCTGCAACTTCACTTTTAAATGACAATATCCTGGCCGGACTACTGGGGCCTGTACCATGAAGGTAGCTGAACAAACTCGGGGTTACAGGATTAGTTTTGAGTTGACAAAACCAAACCGATGCAATCAGGCTTTATTGGTACCATGATGCAGCTCATCAACTTTCTCTGTCAACTCAGGCTTTGATCCTTAAGCTATGATTACTCCACGCGCGCGTGCACATAAAAGAGTGACGTCGACACTGAACAACCAATCGCGGGTAGAGCGAGAGCGATATATTTTTCCGCGGAGGAGCAAGAGATAATCATTCATAATTACGATTAATTTAAATATGTATTTCAAGCTCGAAACAATACGGTCTCTGCTGCCAAAGCAAGAGAAGACTGTTGGAAAAAGATTGCTGATTGTTAATGTGTAAGTTAAACAAATACGTTCTATATTTATGTAAAATTATGTATGTATGTGTAGCCTATATGTGTAATATAGCCTATAGCCTATTTTTATAATATATAAAAAATGATACATGCACATTTTTTATATATTATAAAAATAGGCTATAGGCTACACATACATACATAATTTTACATAAATATAGAACGTATTTGTACTACTAAGAAAGCTAGGGAATCCTATCATAAGATTAACAGAATAATAATAAAGATTTATAAGAAATAATTCTTAACATGTATTATATTGTATAGTACATTTGTGCAATTTGCTTTTTGAAAAAAATTAAATAAAATGTGTTCATGTGATGTCACCCTAACAATATATCTTACCGGCAATTTTATAAAAGCCCTCTTTTATGGACATGGCCGATAAATGTCCGGGGAACACTATTAATGAAACTATTCATGTACTCCTGCAGAGCGAGGACCACCTTACGAATGGTTCGACAAACCGTGTTTTCCCCGAGCTTCTGTGCGTCACCCACCGTACAAGAATGTACCACTTGCAAAAAAACGCAACGCAATATTTGCGGTACAGTAAGTGCATGAATTCGACGTGTTAAATTCTTTATGTGCGGCTCAAGAAGTTCGCAAAGATAAGACATTCCTTCCGCGGAAAATCTGTATCTTTCATACAAGTAACTATCAGGAAAGGCAAGGGGATTTTGTCTGGCTAAAAACTCTTTCTCTACGAAGTGCTCGTCTAACAATTTGCGCTGAGATGTCACAGGATTTGGAAGAAAAGGTGAAGTCATTGTAACAGACACTGGGAATAAGTTACGTCACCTATGTTTCTTTGCTCTCAGCTGATTGGTCAAACTTCAGTCTGAGATCTTGAATCCAGAACATAACCTGCCCCGGAGCAGGTTAGCCGTGCAGCGTAAGATACCATGGCGACGAACACCGATTAAAGCCAAGCTACTTTCATAGTACCTAAAACCCAGGGTTGGCGGAAACTAAACTGAAACATAGCTGGCTAGCCACCTAAACCGGCTTCATGGTACAGGCCCCTGTTGTCAGTGATATAAGTATTTGAAATGAACATGATTTCTTAATGTCTAGTGACATATCAGGGCCATTTTATGATTAATTGAAATACATTTCTTACATACAGCTCCTTTATTACATTAATGTTAACTAAGGAACCTTATTGTAAAGTGTTACCGCTGTGGTTACCATTGTGCAGAAGAGTAGCGCTGTCAGTTGCGATTTTCACTTTGATGCAACTTAATGTGTTAGATATGGGCTATAGTAATGTTACTGCATTGATTCAGTTCTTTAATAACACATTTGAATAAATAGAGTATAATAGGAGGGTACAAAGATGTGAGTGTGCAATGTGTATATATTGTGTGTAGAAATAGGTATGAAAGTATGGGATTAGAGTCATTTTAGGTATAATAGTATGAGTAATAATAGAAGTGCTTCTCTTTCTCAAGGCTGTAATGTTTTGGTGCTGGAGGTTCAACACCTGAACACGCTGAACACACAGCGCTGGTTGGGCTTCTGGTTTCTGTTCTGGCTGGGAGTGGGAATGGGAAGGAAATCTGATCAGGAAAATGTTTCTGATCCAAATTACCAGCAGATGGCAGTAATGCACTGTTTAGTGTGGTTTGCCAATAAGAGAAAGAAGAAGAAGAAGAAGAAGAAGAAGAAGAAGAACTTAATATGTTTAACAACCCCAAATCACATTTTATCATTGAAGCAAAATTGTTTTGTTTGTTCTATGGATTGGTCAGCTAAGAGACAATTAACTTCTATTATTCCTTTTAATTATACAAATACTTAATTAAAATTCAAAAACTCTAGACACTTAGACACGTCATACTCGGGTAATAGAGTGGTGCAGGTGTGGCGTCTTTTTGTAGGCCAACCGGTAGTTCGCATCACACTGGTTCCCTCGAGAAAACCCCAATAGGATTTTCCCATATTTTGGATTATCTCTAAAAACAATCTCTGTGATCATGATAAACAAAAGTTTATGATACATACATGTTTTGTCCATCAAGATAATTATGAACAGAACTTTTATGAAGTTTGAAGACTAAATGCAGTCATCAGAAGTAAAAAGCTAAAGGAAGGCTATAAACGAACTACGGTCCCACGACTTCAACGTCACAATCACTGAGCTTCCCACAACTCTTTCAGTTTTTATCTAAAAACATTTTCCCAGAACGTTTGAGTTAGAATAGTTTGTAAGAGCACAATAATGAGCATAATGAGGCTGTAGAAGCGGGCTGAGTTTACCTTTTCAGCGTGATGTTTAACCTCCTGGACAGCTTCTGTAGTCTCATTTAGACACTTGTTAGCAACTGCCTTTTTCAAAACACACGACTGGTGTATTATTGATGTATTTTAATAAAATGTTAAAGTGTCTTGAGCTTGTGTTCACCACAGACCTTATTTCAGCCACTGATCAAAAAACCCATTGACTTCGGGACGAAGAAGTGCTAAAATGCAACTCGCTCCGCGTTTTGGCCTATAAGTGATGTCATAACTGCAACACTCTATAGACATTAGCCACGTTTCCACCGCAGGAACTTTCCCCAGGAACTATAGGGACTTTTGTGTAGGATACTCTGTGTTTCGACCGCAGGAACCAGGGTCTAAATGAAGTTCTGGGTAAAAATGTCCCCCTCAGAAAGTCCCTGCTTGATAGCTAGTACTTTTTTAAAGTTCAGGAACTTTCGTGGGTGGGACTTGGGCGCTGAACATGCTGATTGGTTGAGTTCATGCCACATTTTGATTGACTCCATGAAGCATTTAATTTCAACCAGCATTTTTAAAAACCTGTTGTGGTCTTACGTCACAGGACTAATTTGCTTAATCTTCACTGTACTTTAGACCGCGGTGGAAACGCAGACAGCAACAGGTCTGGGGGACAAATTGTTCAGAGTAATTTCGGTGAATATAGACACTTGTTCAATGATTCACCAGCGGGGGTGATCTCAGTGAATCCGCATGATTCATGGGTTCACACCAAGCGTGCCGCACAAGCCCTGAAAAGTGAAGCCAAAACGTCTCGATCGCCCCCCGGTGACTGGTCCTAGTATAGGTCATAAGCCCCGCCTCCCCGTGTTATTCAACGGGACGTGAGACCAACTAAACAATTAAATTACACTTCAAATATCTTTTTTCCAAAGGTGGTTTCTTTCATTTGCTGTCGTTTTTATCACGCTGATGTAAGTTCAAGTGTCTGTTTCAAAAATAAGTTGGTTTTTAGTTAGTTACGTGATGCGGTGGTGTAACGTCATGATTGACAGCTGTGATTGACAGGTTCTCTGAGCGAAGTAGTCACTGAAGCACCAACGGACATTTTTTCGGGATCTTCGGAGGACTGAGGAGATTGTGTTTACTTTATTTTAACAAGCCTCTTGTCGTACTGCAATCAATTTTTTAAAAAGTGTGCAGAATCCACTCTCCCTGAGTGCATTCTGCGAGAGTGAGGGCGGAGCGCTGATTTCGCGGCTTTACTTCCTGCTCACTACTGCGCAGGTCTGGTCCCGAAATCGCTACTGCGCAGACTCAAGTTCCAATATGTCAGCGCCATATCGGGACTCTGGCGGCTTCAGTTCTCATCAATGGAAGAGAGCGAAGGGGCGTCGTCCATCTTTTTTTACAGTCTATGGTTCACACAGATCACCGCCAGTGGTGAAACACTGAAATCCCAAACTGTTTTGATACAGTTATGACGTAAGGAAGTCTCGTTTACTGAAACCATACGACTTTGGCAGTTTGAAACACGCTCAAAACCACTGATTCGAAACAAAAGATTCATAAAGGTTTCAGCTTCATGAAGCAGCGCCCATCATCACTAGCAGGTGCGCATGTGTGAACGTGTCCATCCTGAGCTTTAATAGAAATTGTATGTTGGGTCATTGTAACTCACTTAAGTTAAAACAGCATTCCCTTGTTTAATGTTACATAAAAAGGTTACAACAACAAAATTATTATTTGTAGGTAGAATCAGGTTTTGATATTGTCATTGTTCTGGTATTTATTTTGGCCTTGCTCCCTCCCAAAGTCTGTTATGGTGCTCTGTATGTATAGTTTAGTTAGTTAGTTTATAAATAAATTCCTTTTATGTCATAAAAGAGTTTGTGTGCTTGAAGTTTGGGAAATCTAATTTTGTTGTTCCCTGTCTTTTGTTGCAGGTCTATTTTCAACCTTGATGGAAAGGTTGAAAAGTTTAAAAAATCACATGTAAAAGTGATGCAAGATCTTTTTAAATCACTGTCTGTCTTGTTCTTTTGAATGGATCATATAGGGGTGAATTCAGGGTGATTGGGACACTTTTTGTCATTGAGATGACTTAGAAAAGGTGTCCCAATCAACCTGAATTCACCATATTGTTTGTATTTAGAGAGAAATAGTAATAGTATGTGAAACATCTCACAATAAAACTAAAAATGATACAAATACATCATAAAATATCATAAAACATTAATATTACCTTAACAAACAATATACAGAACCATCAAATACAATAAAGACCCTGCAAAAAAATTATATGATTCTATGATTTTTTTTTTAAGTGGTGGAAGAAGTAGGCTACACAATTCAAGTACAAATATTTAAACATTACTCCAGTAAAAGTATAAGTTCTCATTTTTAGTTTTACCCGAGTAAAAGTACAAAAGTAGGCTACTTTTATTCAGAAAACGTATTTTTACAGGACAAATGTTCTAACATTTGTCTTGAAAAAGGCTTTTTTTCCTGGGAGGAAAATAGGTTAAATTTAACACAAAGTGAAATGTTTATAAATTATTTATATATTAAATAAAATGAAAAGGTAAATAATATGAAACACGAGACATGACCCACTCAAACATCTACAATAAAGCTTTTGTGCCTCCTACAGGCATAGTCAAAACATTACACATTGTCTACACAGACACCACATGGCTAACCAATTTACCTTTAAATTCTTCGCCGAGATCAAACGAAAAGTTTTTAATTTCGAGGTGTAGGCTATATTATCCTTTTACTTAATGGATTTAACGACATCTTCTTTTCTAATTTGTAAATTATTATGTATTTTGATTGCATTTATTTATTTAATTTATTTGGATTTTTAAAAGTGGAGAAAATAATTCACAAAATGTTGCAATTAACTTGCACAAGTTTATATCGTTCATATCAAGCTCAGGTTGTTGCTCTGGAGACTGTTCTAGAGGGTAGGCGAACAGCGCTTTACGACCCTTTAGCAAGTGTTTGCGACAGCTCTTCGCGTCCTCATGGCAGCATGACGGAAAACGGCAGTGAGAAGATGGCGGAAGAAGAGCAGAATTCCAGTGCAGAGAAACTCAAGGAGAAGGCGAATAACTATTTTAAAGGTAAAAGCTTATCAGGTACCCACTATAAATAAGAGACTGGATTAATATTGACTGGATAGGGCTGTGTTGGAGGAGTTTGCGGTTTTATAAGGGCTGATGAGATTAGTAGTAGGGAAATGAGTGAGATGAGCATGAGCAACACATGATGAATCAGACAGACAGACAGACACATGATACACTCATTCATCAGACTTTACTGTTATTTAATCATACTTCTGATTTATTTACTCAACATATATCGATGACGAGGAGAGATGAGATAATAGATGCTTTCGTAGAGTCCTGCCATGAACTGTCAGGCTAGATGTTGATTGTGTAATAATGCTGTTTCACTGTCATCACTAACGTTACACTGTACAATGAAAATGCTCTGATAACAGCAAATAAATATTACAATGATGTGAAATCAGTGCACCTGTTTGACACCCCTCGTTAGCCAATGGAGTCATATGTCACTCATTCATTGATGTCATTGAATTGCCTGCACTCGTCATATAATTTAATCCGGAAAAATCAGCATAATTTTGTTCAATTGATTTTTTTTTTTTAAATCGTATGCGTGTTTCCGAAGAACATTAAACTTTAGTTCAACTGTGGTTGTTTCTAGCATTTGAAAATCGAATAAAATTAAAACCGTGGAAAAAAGTTATATTTTCACCCAATTTATTTCTAATTATTTTATTTTATTCATGTATTAATTAATAATGTATAACACCACTTTGTATATTTTATTTCCTTATTTATTCAATCCTTAATTTTATTTTATTTCTTGCTTGTATCCCCATAGACATTTCTCAGGATTGCTTTTTGACACTATTGTTGATTTTATAGATTGCAGTTCCAAATGTATTGTTTTACATTATTACATTTAGGTTCAGATCCCTCTAGTTTAATACATTCAACCTTTCTTCATTTTTCTGTTGAGATTGACTGCTGTTTTTACATTTGGAGTCACCCCAATAAATATATGTGTAATAATATAGATATATTTTTGAATTTAACATTGTTTTCCATTAAAATATTCTAATATGTTCATCTTAACTCAGAAATCTAAACACATTTACCATAATATATTTAAATACAGATGGTATGTTAAGCTGTACAGCCTTTATTAACTGCAGAAGGGTAATTTTTAGGGGTTTATAACAAACCCTAACCACAATGTTAATAGGAAATTAATGTTGTAGTGCTGTAAGGAGTGTTGCTTTATAAACACTGTAACCAATCTTATGTTGCTTGTAAAAAAAAAAAAAAAAAACTTTTTGTTATCATTATTAACTTATTTAACATTCAATACACATGCATGAAGTGTAAAAGAAGAAGGGCATAGCCTTATGAAAACCTGTGAACATTGCGGTTGCTTGCATTCCTCAGTGGTTGACAGTATCACGGTTCTACAGAATTGCGGTAATCGCCACAGCCCTATATATATAATTATTTTATTTTTTTTGAGAGAGAATTTAATGGCACTTAATATTAATGGTAATGGTAAAAATAATATTTATGCAATAATTATGATTTTATTATTCCCACTGAAAATAAAGATTTTTTTTTCAATTGAAGTATTATTTCATGTTAAAATAGAAACGAGGCCTTTAAAAATGTTTTTGTTTAGAGCAGATTATTTGCAGCCTGGCTAACGTCAGAGTCAGACCTCGTCTCATTGAGACGTGGTCTGGGAACCATATGTTCATTTTCTCGTATTTGAGGCGTGGTTTACGAATGCCCAGAGCCGTTTATTGGGCGCTACGAATGTCTATCAAATGCGCCTGTACGTAGCTCATAGCCAATCGTTTCAATTATACCAGATGACGTGCGGCAGAAATTCGACGAGGAAGAAGACGAAATAAACTTGCGTTCTAAACTACTTAGAACACTATCTAAGGCTGCATCGAAAGGTAACTTCGCGTCTGATGCCATGTTGGATCCATAGATATAAACAAACTGCTTCGGTGTGTCGCATAGACGTCGTCATCGTCTTGCTGCTCCCTCCCCGTTCTGTGATTGGATCCCTTTTTGAGGGGAAAATCTGGTCCATGGTGTCCAGCCTGCCTAGCAGCGTGAATAAAATCGCGCTGCGCTCAAGGCAGCATGGGGAAACCCAGGCTAGATTATTTGTCTTGTGGGAGTAAAAAAATAAAAACATGGTGCCATGCTGTAACCACTAGATGCCGGTATAGCTCTATATAAAGAGGCTTGTAAATTCTCTAGTTGTTTTTAGACCTAATTACTTACTTTTATTAGATTGTGGGTTCGGATATATATTTAGACATTCTCAAAGACTACTTTTTGTTAAGGTTTAGAATAGGGCTGTCACTAACGATTAGTTTGGTAATCGAGTAATCGGTCGATTATTTTGACGATTAATCGTGTAATTGACTATTTTTGTGGTAAAAAACAGACCTAAGCAAACAATAGCCTTTAAAATGACCTAAAATACATGTATAATAACAATGAGGCTATAATTTTTGGTTCAAATAAAGTTTCAAAAGCAAGTGTTCATATGGTTTTATAGAATAATACTGTTCATTTGAATAAAATAAGCATCTTATGTACATTATGTATTATAACAAATGCCTGCAGAGGGCGGCAACGTCCTGGAGATTGTTGTTGTTACATTTAGGTTATTTGTTGCCAAGTTTAATATTGACCAAGCAACATTTAATTAAAATGTTACCTTAATCTTTAATATTTGGCCACTTCTTTATGATAGAAATTCTACAGCCATTAACTACAGGACATTAAAGCGTGCAAACTCAGAGCGAGGGTTTAATCCTTTCTTTTGAAGGCGCGATGAACAGTTCGCATATTTAGAAACATGTTGATGTGGTTGGCGTAGGTTTATAAATGATCCCAAACTCACAGCATAGAGATGGAGTTTGAAACACACTTCATGCATTTAAATAAGTTCATGTAGAGCAGTAGCTATAAAGAGCATATATATTTTAAACTCGCAGGGCATTTATTTGTTTAATTGAATCGCTGCCTTTGTCAATTCACAATAACACAATGCTATAGTATGGTTTATAAATGGTTTTAGTACATCATACAGCCTTAGAAAAGGATCTAATAATGTGGTTTATGGATTCTCTTCTGGTACTTTGTTGGTTAATTGACAATTTAATCGAGGTATTGTGACAGCCCTAATATGCTGTATTTAATAGAGCTGCTGCATGATTAATCGTTAAAAAGATCGTGATCTCGATTCAAACACCCATGTGATTCACATATTAAACGTGTCTATTCAACATTTAACACAATCACAGCAGAATATTTAAATCTGCATTGGTGCTGATGCTGACCCAGAGAGAGTATTTTCAGCCACACAGTATCATTATTTCTGTGTTAAAAATATTCATATCATCACAGAAATACTTGGATAAAAGTTGTTTATAGTTCTGATATAAACACTAATGTCTACAGTAGAGTAAATCACTTATTGAATGTAACATGGCGCTACAAATAACGATTGTATCAATTACATTATTATGCCATCAGGTGGCGACAAGTGACTTAAAACAAATATTTTTCATTGACTCTTTCATTTGAGATTCGTTAAAAAAACGCTCATTCAATTAGTAATGAAATGAGTGAAGTTTTTATGTGTGAGTCATTGAATTATTCATTCATTCAGATTAATTAGCCTAAACATTTTAAGTAGACTGCAGCAATTAACATTCTGTTTGATCCTCTAGTTAATTACATGGTATTATGTTTAGTTGTCTGTTCAGAATCGGGATCTCTGTTTGAAACAAAAAAAATCACGTTTCTCAATTTATTTAGAATCGTGCAGCTCTTCTGTATAAAGACATTAGTAGATTTAAATTAGTAGACATTGTAAACAGACTGTGTGGTCAGAATTATGAATATGGGATTACTGATATAAACTTTTTGTTAGATTAGAAAGCTGTATCTCGCAGTGTCAGAATGCCAGTCGGTCAGTCAAGTCTGAAGCAAGACGCCGCCCATAGCAACGCACCATGGTAACAAGTTAACAACGTCTCAGACAGTTGATGGCAGATAAAAATAAACAGTAAATAAATGACTTTCAAGTGATTCATTAAAAACGTGGGCATCATATGCTAAACATGGAAGCTTGAAAGTGTGTGTGACGCAATTGAACATTCTCACGCAACACACACACACATTTGAGCTTCTTCTTTTTTTTTTTTTTATGGCGGTTGGCTAACTCACTTGAAAGTGAATTTTCTGTCACCTACTACACAACATCGCATGTTAGCAGACGTAAAATAAAGCTTGATTCTGATTGGTCAATCGTGCCATCCAATGATACATTATTCCCCGATAACAACCAGTAAAAACTAATAACACAGGCTCATCCGGGTATCTGTCACTGAAGTCGGTGCTATTGGATTGCTAGGAAAGTTTTTTCCTCTTGAAAAGTTTGCGTTTGGTGAGCTAATATAAATATTAAAACCCAGTCAAATCAATTTATTGTGTACAGTTATTTAATTAGGCCTATGTAATCCGGTTATCGGGACTCACTCTCTCTTGTTTCATACAAACGCATCTGTTGCCATTTTGCGACTATTGTTTTGTACACTGTAATGGATTATAGGATAATAAACAGGGAAGATGTTAAAACGGTTTAATTTCAAATCAACATCTCTTATCCATATCATTATTTATTTGGCGAAATACCGTGTAATAGGTGGAATGACTGAATACCGTTTGAACTTGCCGCGCTAGCAACTGCTTTCTCCGCGGAAGCTTTGCGTTTAAAGAACTAGCCTAATAAAATATTCCAACTCAGATCAATATTTCATGTCTAATTATTTACTTAAGTGGCAAGTAGTCATGTAATAAGCGGAATAATGTACATCCAGCCAGTTGTTATCGCAGAATAAACCTCGACAGGGTGATCAGGACCCCGACGCAAAGCAGAGGATGTACATTATCCCTTACGTAACTTGCATTTAGACACAATATTGACTTTTTCAAAAAACAGCAGAGACCATTCCATTTCCAGTCCATTTCTGAGCAACAAACAGCGGTGTTTAAGAATTTCACATGAAAGATGACATTTAATAAGGTTAGGAAATTTTTTTTTTAAATTCCATAGAAATCAATTTAAACTCCATAGAAAATCAACCTAAATTGTTCTTGTTCAAGAAGCAGTTTCACTCGTTATTCATCACAATAGGGAAGAAAAGACTATCGCAACTTCTGTTTAATGACGACTTTAAAGTGATCACCCAAAAATGAAAAATCTCTCATACATTGGGGATGGCATGAGGGTGAGTAAATGATATGACTTTGTTTCTTCAGATAAACACAACATTTATAGATAAATAACCACTGTGAGTGCATAATTCAAGTGAATAGGTGTTTTGACTATCAGTGAAGGGACAGTAATCTCCCAGGTTTCATTAAAAATATTTTCATTTGAGTTTTGAAGACAAACAAAAGTTTTATGTGTTTGGAACGACATGAGTAAATGATGACAAAAGATTTTCATATTTGAGTGATACTTGCCTTAGTTAACATCTTAAGTAACATAGGAAATCCCAGAGTCCATTGATTCTCTCACATATTTTAGAGGGATCAATTGTGTGTCATGGCAGCATTAATGGTTTAATGCTCTTATTTCAGATAAGGATTATGAGAACGCCATCAAGTATTACACAGAAGCAGTGGAGCTAAACCCGACCAATGCCGTCTACTACAGTAACAGGAGTCTGGCGTACCTGCGCACAGAGTGTTATGGCTACGCGCTGGCGGATGCCACCCGAGCCCTGGAGCTGGACAAGAACTACATCAAGGGCTATTATCGGCGAGCCACCTCCAACATGGCCCTGGGCAAGTTTAAAGCAGCGCTCAAAGACTACGAAACAGTAAGACTCTTTATAAAATTCTCGTTACTTTCTGTTTTAAAACCATCTATATTCTATGAAGCGCTATATACAAAGGTGACTTGACTTATGTAAAAAACAATTTCTTATTTTACTTTTGATTTTTGGTTGGATGTGATCGCTCAATATTAGCTTGTGATTATTATGTGCTAGGTTAATGTTGGGAGGAAAACATCTCTGTTCTGAATGAATGTCTCGTTGACCTGTCGTTTCATATACGAAATTATGTATAAACTCACCGGCCACTTTATTAGGTATACCTCACTAGTATACCGGGTTGGTCCCCCTTGTGCCTTCAGAACTTTCAGAATTCATTGTGGCATAGATTCAACAAAGTGCTGGAAACATTCCTCTGCGATTTTGGTTCATATTGACAGGATAGCATCACGCAGTTGCTGCAAATTTGTCGTCTGCACATCCATGATGAGAATCTCTCATTCCAGCACATCCCAAAGCTGCTCTATTGGATTGAGGGTGTACTCACACTAGCCAGTTTGAACCGTGCCCGAGTGCGTTTGACCACCAAAGCGCGGTTCGTTTGACTAGTGTGAGTGCTCCGAACCGTGCCCGGGCGCGGCTCGATTAGCCGGCCCTGGCCCACTTGGAAGAGGTGGGCCAGAGCACGGTTCAGTTGGACTCGGGCGCGGTTCGCATGCAGTGTGAGCGCTAACCGTGCTGGACTCCATTGTGTTCAGTGAGAGCGCCGCTCTTCCTGTTTATCCCGAAACCGTCGCACCATAATGAAGTAAGCGTGCTCCGGCACGAATGCTGAAACCCTATGTGAGTGCAGGCCAGAGGGGGAGTGGGGAGGGGGGACAATCGTACTCGGGCCCGGTTCATGGCAACCGTGCCTAGTGTGAGTACACCCTGAGATCTGGTGACTGTGGAGTAGAGGTCTTCTCGGGTCCTAAAAACTGTACCCGACCCGAATCGACCCGAATCACTACTTACCCGAACCCGACGTGCATAAAAAAATTTTTTTTAAAGAAAAACCCGACCCGAGACAGACCCGATAAAATTAGACCCGAGTCCAACCCGACTGGACCCGAACGTAAACGGCATTTACATTGTGCACAGCCTGCAGCCCTGCGTTTCAAATGCACTTAACATAGACGCGCAAAGGCCTACGCGCTGAAGTGCTGAAATGTCAATCACACATCACGGTAACCCATTACATCCTATAAAATTTGGCATAATGTTATTTACCGGACCATACGATGATTAACATTAGAACCACCACAGGGTAAAATTTACCGATGGCTGTTTTTCAAATGTAGCCTATAACAGATTTTCAATAAAATATCCAAAGTCTCCCAGTCATTGACTTTTACTAAAATTGTGTTATTTAGCCTACAATCCCGTTGTTAAAAAGTTGTTTAGATAAAACCAGATTAAAAACAAGGCATTAGAACCGCCATAGCAGGTCAAATTTACCATGTAGGCATATGTCTTTATTTTTGCAACTTTTCTTTATTTGAGCAACGTGTCTGCTTACTGTAAACAGTCACACAACGCACGTTCAAAATAAGATGTTTTAGCCTACTCATAAATGTTCAAACTTTGGATTAATTATAAAAAATTTTTTGCAATTTTTATCGTTTATTGTTTGCTGCTATTTATTCAAGTCTGCCCGTTTCCTGAAGAAAATTCCGATCTATGATGTAGCCTAATAAATATTTTTTTCTTTTCTGATTACCCCAAGTTTATTGGGGTTGTTCTCTTATTCAAATTATAAATTATATAACTAAGCAAATTAATAACTGAGTAAATAAATGCGGAGACAACCGTGCTTATAGCCCATTGCATGTAGAAGCGCGGATTCGCTCTCTCACTTAGAAAAAGTGAGAGAACGGTGTCATAGAGTTGTTTTAAATAATGCAATTTTGTTAAATGCCCAACATAGTTTGGATCTTCTCGGGTCCATTTGGAAAAAGCATATTTATTTTAAATTACCGGAGACCCGAGGCCACTAATACCGAACTAATACCCGTGTCCGAGACATTCGTCTGAGTTTTGGACCCGAAACCGCTCGGGTCTCAGGTCGGACCTCGGGTTTTCGGATCCAAGTGGACCCGTGAAGACCTCTACTGTGGAGGCTGTTTGTAGCCTGGTTAAAACCAGACCATTCTCAGTAGTAACTGAGTTATGGTCTGGCAAAGCTCCATAGACAAATCATTTCCAAAGGGGCGTCACCAACGGACGTCGCTCAAATGCCTCTCGGCGCAATTGGATAGACCTAAAACTCCAAAAACCAATCAGAGCGATCGTCATGTGTAAAGCCATATGCTGCGTCCCAATTCGTCTATGTTACACTACGCCATAAAAGTATACTCTCTTTGTGAAGAAAATGTATTTACTTTTGAATGTGTAGCAAAAAAGTAGGCAACTTTTGGACATACTACTTCATCATCTTTATCGGACGGATCTGTCGCGTGCATCCCGTCATGTAAACTGCCCGTCATGTAAAGTGCCCTGTCAATCATCTTGTCACAGTTAAAATCCTCTGTTAAATCTAATTTAATTTCCTACCGTTTCGGAGAGAAATGTAGTAGCATGTTCATCTGCCAGTGGGTCTTTCATGGAGACTGTCCTCATGTGTTTGCAATTTGAATATAATAATGCTGCATTTAAAAGTTGGTGCGCTTCACCAACGGAGTGGACGTCGCTCAAATGCCTCTGGGCACAATTGGATAGGCTAGACCTAAAACCAATCAGAGTGATCGTCATCGTGTAAAGCCCGCCTCAACATTTCTGATTGGTGCCGCGATTTCCACGGCATGGAAATGGCCTTGAATGAGCTCTTTGCCAGACTTACTTGCAGAGCAAATCTAAATTTGCCGGAAGTTGTCTGGGTTTTCCCAGGCTAGGCTGTTTGAGTTTAGGGAACTCACTGTCATGTTCAAGAAACCAGTTGTTTTGAGCTTTGTGACATGCCACGTTATCCTGCTGAAAGAGGCCATCAGAAAATGGTACACTGTGGTCATAAACGGATGGACATTTAAACGATGTTCAATTGGTACTAAGGGGCCAAAAGTGTGCCAGGTGCCTTTTGGCAAATCCAGGCGGGCTGTCATGTGCCTTTTACTGAGGAGTGGCTTCTGTCTGGTCACTCTACCATACAGGCCTGATTGCTGGAGTGCTGCTCCGTCTGTTCGGCGCGCATGCCACGCGGCGGCGCTCGTTCACGGAAGTTTAGCTTGCAGAAAGCTCGCCCACTCATGACAGCAAACTGGGAATATTGACTTTCTAACATTTACAGATGGAGAATATGTCCGTGAAATGTAAGTTATGCACTGAGGAAATTATTGGATGTCACTTCAGCTTATGGCTAAATATTATTAGAGGTATATTTGTTTCCAGCAATCGCTGCACAAGTGAAGTTTACAGTATGATGACGAAAGCACGTTAGTGCGAGCCCTCCCGGTACCCATAGAGAATGCATTGCAGTGCCTGCAGTTCGAAAAAAAAAATCTTTGAATGTAAGTCTATGGGAACACTCGGGGCGATTTTCGGCCATAGTGAAATCGCCCAAAAAGAGGCGGTACTCCACAGAACGTGACTTGGCGCTGATTGGACTATATCCAGAGGCAGAACAACAGTGAGTGACTGCTAGCGTAACTCTGTGGTTGAATGAGATTGATTGAAAAAGTCCCTTTCACACTTTGGTGGTGCGTCGCCCGATCGCCCTAATGAAGAAACCGCTGCTGCTCTCTCCACAGAGAAACGCTGGAGCTCTGTCAAAGTGACCATCACCTTGGTCACCTCCCTGACTCCCTGACTTCTCCCCCGATCGCTCAGTTTGGTTGGTCGGCCAGCTCTAGGAAGAGTCCTGGTGGTTCCAAACTTCTTCTATTTACGGATGATGGAGGCCACTTTGCTCATTGGGACCTTCAATGCTGCAGACATTTTTCTGTACCCTTCCCCAGATCTGTGCCTCGATACAATCCTGTCTCGGAGGTCTACAGACAATTTCTGGGACTTCATGGCTTGGTTTGTGCTCTGACATGCACTGTTATCTGTGGGACCTTATATAGACAGGTGTGCCTTTCCAAATCATGTCCAATCAACTGCATTTATCACAGGTGGACTCCAATCAAATTGTAGAAACATCTCAAAGATGATCAGTAGAAACAGGATGCACCTCAGCTCAATTTTTTGTGTCATGGCTGTGAATACATGTGATTTTTTATTTTTTATTTTTTTTTAATAAATTTGCAAAGATTTCAAACAAACTTCTTTCACGTTATTATTATGGTTTATTGTTTGTAGAATTTTGAGGAAAATAATAAATTGAATCCATTTTGGAATAAGGCTGTAACAACAAAATGTGGATAAAGTGAAGCGCTGTGAATACTTTCCGGATGCACTGTAAATACAATACTGTATTAGTGAATGATACCTTTGAATAGTGCCTTGCTGAAAAATTCCCTAACTGATCCTTGAAATATAATTTCTTGTCTTAAAACATAATTCAGCTCAACACACAAAAGTTCAATAACTTTTTTTTTTTTTTGTAAAGGTTTTTCATGCCATTGTCATTTTCAGGTAGTTAGAGTTCGTCCCAATGACAAAGATGCCAAGATGAAGTACCAGGAATGCAATAAGATTGTCAAACAGAAGGCCTTTGAACGGGCCATCGCCAGCGACGAGCTCAAACGATCAGTAGTCGACTCCTTAGACATCGAGAATATGAGTAAGTGTTTGGAGTTACGGATTTATAAAATTTTTTGGTATCACTTTATTTTACATTGTCCTTGTCACACATTACATGTACTAATTATAGTAATAACAGTAAATTATGCATAATTACAAAGAACCAACCTCAGGAAGTAATTTTTGTTAATTATTATTACTCCGTACTTAATTGTGGTACATTATTTTAAATAAGGTGACTTAACAACAATTCTGATAATAGGGTCAGCTATTATAAATCTTTATCGACAAAAATGTTCTGTTTTGACAAGGCAGCAAAAAGTGCTATGGTATTATTGAGTAATTAGTTGATGGACACTTTTTGTTGACATTGACCTGTTGCAGAAATGAATAATTAACTGTAAAATTCTTTGCAGGCTAAAAAGGAATATCATTTCTTATTGACTTTTTAAGATTTAGAAATCATCTGATTCAAACCTTTTTTTATACTCTGTTACCAGCAATCGAAGATGACTATACTGGACCTAAACTTGAAGATGGGAAAGTTACACTGAAGTTCATGAAAGAGTTAATGGACTGGTTCAAAGACCAGAAGAAACTGCATAGAAAGTTTGCTTACCAGGTGAATGCTCTTCAAGTACACACAAATACATAGATATTGAAACATCTAATCATCTATTATTTTATTTTGGTTAAAATTCAACCATTTTTTTGAACAGTCACATTGTGCATCCCCATATCTCTGGGATTGAACCATGTAGGGCCTTTAAAATGAAGATTCCAAAAGAGAAGTTTATTAAGGAACCGGAACCTAGAAGGATATTAATGTTTCAACATAATTTTTTCTTCAGATATTCCTCTTTAACCCTCTGGGGTCTGATGTGTTTTTGGGGCCCTTGGGATGTTTTGACATGCCCTGACATTTGTGCTTTTTTCAGTTATTTATAAACATGTTAATAGCAAAGGTGTAAATTCACTTTATATAGCACAAACAGGGCTACCATAATATGTGAGGAACATGTATGTAGATGTTTGTATTTTTAAGAGAATAATGTTTATGTGTGGTTATTGAAAAAACTAAAAATTAAAGTTGCTGAAATAAGACCACAAAACTCATACTAAATATGTGTCCACAAGACTTTTGACTAATGGATGTTGTTGTTTCGAGTTCTGGCTTCACAATTATGTGAAAATAGTATTGCTTTATCGTTCACATAAAACAATACATTGATTTAAATTGTGTAAGACAGGTTTTGCTTGGAAAGCCAATATGCGAGGGGGGCGTGAAGGAGGAGTGGTTTACACCTGAGAATACAATGTCCCACCCATTATGCGTAATGTCTTGCATAATGAGCCATTCATTCAGGTGTGACACTGACTGAGCCACAAGAATGATTGCAAGGACAAAATATATATTTAGAAGAAGACTTATATTGACCATTAAAAATGATTATAGGCCTACATTTTATCATATGTATTCATTAGTTTGAATATAGCCAACATTGGAACAGCTAACATCTTAGTTGATGACTTTATATTTGACAAAAATAGTATTTTATATATATATATATATATATATATATATATATATATATATATATATATATATATATATATATATAAGAACATATGAGCAGAAATTGCTAAACAAAAGCTTATTTGATGTGGAGGTATATTCTACAGTAAAAACTGTACCCAAATCTAGTCAACAAAATGTTGTCTTTCATATTTGCCTGACTTTAATGTTGTTTTTATGAAATATTAGGGCATATAAATGTTAATTTGCAGTTTAATACGTTGCTTATACAAAGACATTTTATTTCAACATTTCAGTCGATTTTTACTGATCTCAGTATAGCAATATAGTTTGGTAAAAGCTAAACTAGTAAATGTGTTCATGTAAAAATAACATTTACTAATGTAAGTGCAAGTGTGCGCTGTTGTTTACAGCTGTAGTAGGCTAAACATCTGTGCTGTTCATTCATTCACACACAGACACGCGATTCATATGTAAACAGTCCTTTTGCAGTTTACCAACACTATTGCATATCGCGATTAGAACAAAGCACTTAAGAATAAAAAACTTACCACAGTCCTCTGAATAGCTGGATCCGTTGTTCCTCGATGTGAAACTAAATTATTCCTAAGTATTATTCCTCTCAGCGAAACAAGACGACATAAAGTGCATGAGTCGCGGTGTGTGTTATCCAGCTGATGTGGGCGTTTCACAGGTTTGCGTTTATTGCCTCAGTCATTTGCGTTTGAATAGCGCGCGCTCTCCGTGGGCGGGGTTGAATTAAAGTTAATGAGATGAACGACTGACATCTCTCTCTTTTCATACAGATTACATTAACTGAGAATATTAGTTTTTTATATAATTTACTTAATTTAAAAGAAGAGAATTCAAGCTTTATGCCTGTGTGCCTGTATGCTTGTTTGACTGAGTATTGATTTTCGGACGCGTTTCAGAATGGACTACACTGACAGAGAGAAGGCAGAACTCGCATCATGTTTATTTTTCTTTATTTGGCAAAAAGCACAACACGTTGTTTTTATTGTGAGTATACACAAAAATAATACACACTTAACAGGATCGATTGATGTACAACACAAGCATGTAATATCAAAATCAACAGAGTATTTTGAATCTCTTTCGCACTGATAAGGAAAAAAACGAGCAGATCACGCCGGCGTGATTGCCGACCTCAGGGGGTTAAAATAAATAAATATCAGCTGTATGCATTATATGATTTGAGCACTTAAAATTTGTACATGGAGCGACATTGAAATCCATATATCTCTGGAAATTAACAATATAAGGGCCTTAAAAATGTAGATACCAGAAGAAAAGTTTAAAGGTGCTGCATGTATTTATTTATTTTTTTTGACTGTACTAAAGCATATAAATACCATATTATGTTTGCAAATATTTAGGAAAAATGCTAAGTTCACATACTTGTTTCTCTGATACAGTTATTCTACTTCGAAATCTTTTTTGTTTGTTTTTTTTTTGTTTTTTTTCTCTGTGATCCCGCCCACAGGCAATTTATCCAATAGTATTTTGATACCGCGGATCTCCAGTTGGCAGAAAACAGCGTAAACAGCCATAGAAGCCAGCAAGCGATCTGGGTCAGAGATCGCAGATTCTACCTGACTAAAAATCCTAGGCATCCATCTAAAAATCTCTTTGACCAAAGGCATATTAAAACGCAGATAAATCAACTCATAAACTTAGTGTAAGGCTCATCGCCTTCCACTGTCCAGTGCGCTCGTTCCTGTTTCGAGTCCTAAATCTTGGCAACCCATGTGAGCGTCGAGTCTTGAGAAGGAAAGAGAAACAACTCTCTCTCCAATATTTTGTATTTGGACTGCTGTACTTATTTCAACGGCTACCTGTCAATATTACTCACGGCACCTTTAAGAACCAAAATCTAAAAGGATATTAACATATCTTTAATACTTCTCGAGTTACAGGCATGCAAAGCTTTGTCACCATTGGCATATAATGCAACAAAGATTGCTAAAGTCAACAGATTTTACCAACAGACCTACCAATCTCTTTGAAAGTTATTTTACCCCCTGTAATTTGGCTCCAAATCTCTGGTGAAAATTTTAATTTATAATATTGGATTACTCCGTAAATATTCATCCATGACATTTAATATTTGGGCTTTCTTCTTCATTTATGTATGTCTTTCACCAGAATAATATTGACAAAATTAAACATTTGAGCCGGTGACCTCTGGTTGAGTTGACATGGAACGACCCAATAATAAAATCATAAGATTTGAGGGTTCAGTGTTAAGAAGACATTAAAAGAAAGAGAGACTATAAAGCTGTGTTTTTAAGTTAGATTTAAAAGTCAATATTTTCTACACATCTCACTTCCTCCTGAAGGTTGTTCCAGCGGAGAGGTGTATAAAGGCTAAAAGCAGCATCAACAAATCTTTTGGTTTTACTTTGTGGAACAGCTAAAAGAAAACTGAGGATCCTTACTGAAAGCATTTTTGAGAGGTAGTCTGATGCTAGACCATTTAATGCCTTATAAATTATTAAAAGTTTTCAAAATCAATACGAAAACTAAAGGGTAACCAGTGAAATAACTTTAAGATGTGTTCTTTCCACTTGGTCTTTGTCAGTACTCGAGCAGCATAGTTTTGGAATAATTGTAGCTGATTAATTGTAGTCTTTGGTAGACCATTAAAGGTGCTCAAAGTAACTTTTTTACCTTAACTGAACCGCTTCGGAGTCATTGGAATTGTTATATTACTTATTTCGGGTTGAATGGTGGTCGTTTCGCACCCCCCTGGTGCCCGTGAGCGGAAAATCCGCACTTGCAACTTTGAGCCGGCGGGCCGCCGCATCAGGAAGTATCGCGTGATATCAGGTCTCGCGATGTAAACAATTGCTTTACGGCCAAAAGAAATCTGCTAAAATGCTGTCATTATTGCGCTCCCTCACGCTGTTCGAACCCGAATGAAGAAGACGTTTTAAAGAATGTCCCATCTGCTTTGATGTCATTAATCTACTAGCCTCTGGTGTCTGAGAATCGCCAACGAGTTTTTACAACCGTGTTGTCAAATATCTATTCCGAAGCTGTGGGGGGAGCTCTAGAGAGAAACCTGCGAGCAAAAAGCGAGAATACAGCGAAGAAATCCCGAAACTACTGAGCCCTGCTTTAAGGAAGGCATTACAATAGTCAAGCCTGCTAGTTATAAAGGCATGCATTAATCTCTCTGTGTTTCTCAGAGAGAGAAAAGGTCTCATTCAAGCAATCTTCTTCAGATGATAAAATGCTGTTTTAGTAATACTGCGCATATGAGCTTTGAAGTTAAAGTTTTTCGACTCTTGGCTTAGGTTTAGTCCTAATGTATTAAATTTGGGAATTCATTTCTCTCTTGGTGATTTTGATCCAATAATCAAAACTTCTGCTTTATCTTGGTTGAGCTGTAAAAATTGTGACATCCAGTTATTCATTTCTTGGATACATGCTGTCTGAGAAACCGTTTAGGGCTTAACCTCGGGTTATCATCGTTCTAAACCGCGCTTTTAACCCTGGGCAAAGGATTTTTTCACACTTGTAATTTAGAAGTGGGGTTAGCACCTCTTTTTACCCAGGGTTCTGATGAGAAATATGTCAAATGGCAACAGAAAACACATCATTTGGAGTGAAGAGACAGTTTCATTCCTACATTTTATAGTCCTTAAAGTCCATTCAGAAAAAAGAAAACACTTGATATTACAGTCTGCAATTTAAAGTATGAGGACGCGCAATGCTAGAGCCTTTATGTGCATATATTGTGTGTGTCGACGCACAGTTAATATCCAAATAAGGATGTTATCCCAGGGTTTAGGAATGTACAGTGTGAAACGTCAGTTTATAAATACCCTGGATTAATTGTTAACCCCAGGTAAATTATAAGCAGTGAAGCAAGATAACTCAGGACTGCGCTTATCCAGGGTTTACAATGACCCAAGGTTTTTTGAGGTACATGCCCAAAGCGTGTGCAAATAAAGCTGCCGAACTACTGAATTGAGTTCTTCACAGCAAATTGTCCTTAAAATGTAAAAATTACTGTCTGGGCGAGTATTCACATAAACACAATCGCAAATTTCCTGATCATTTTCTCATCCCCATGTCATCTAAGATGTTTATGTCTTTCTTTCTTCAGTCAAAAAGAAATTAAGGTTTTTGAGGAAAACATTCCAGTATTTTTCTCCATATAGTGACTTCAATTGGGTCCAACGGTTTGAAGGTCTAAATTGCAGTTTCAATGCAGCTTCAAAGTCTCTACACGATCCCAGCCGAGGAATAAGGATCTTATCTAGCCAAACCATCTGTCATTTTCTAAAAAAACAAAACATTTATATACTTTTTAACCACAAATGCTCGTCTTGCACTAGCTCTGTGATGCGCCACGCATTTCGTAATTACGTTGAAAGGTCACGCGTGATGTAGGTGGAAGTACTGACCTAGTGTTTACAAAGCGAACGTGCAAAGACTAAGTCAAATGGCATTTACAAAAAATGGGGGTTAGTAGATAATCAAGAAATTTTATTTCTGAAGTGAACTACTCATTTAAGAGGATCTGAGGAGAAGAATGGCAGAAAATCCCCAAATGCAGATGTGCATCATACCTAAAAAGCACCAACTAAGCACTGAATACTAATGCAATGTAATTATTTAAGTTTTTCATCTTTAATAATTTTGCAAAGTTGTCACAAATCTTTGCTTTGTCATTATGGGTTTTGGAATGTAAATTGTGGTAAAAAAAAAAGAACAGTTTAACATAAGATTGCACCACAACAAAATGTGAACAAGAATGAAGGGGTGCAATAATTCTGATGAAATGTAAAAATAAATTTCTCAAATGACTCGCATGATTATCAGTTGACCCAATATCAGGCATTCCATATTCATGGAAGATGTGTGTTAAAGTTACTGTGTTTATGAATTGTGTTTTTAATGTATTCTTAAATAAATCACTAGATCCTACAAAACAATCACGTCATTGACCCATGATCATAATCAAAATGTCTGCGTTTCAGATGCTGATTCAAGTTAAAGAACTTTTATCCAAACTTCCAAGTCTTGTTGAAGTTTCGTTAAAAGAGGTAAGAGAATAGGACGAGCATTCTGCTTGACAACAAGCTTGAGTTCAGTTTATGGCCTTTTTATGTTTTTGTCATCCTTACAGCAATTCCCTTTGATATTGAAATGATTTTCTTGTTCTCACTGTTCATTTGTCTTGTTGTTTAGACAGAGAAAATGACTATTTGTGGGGACACGCATGGCCAGTACTTTGATCTTCTAAATATCTTTGAGTTGAACAGCTTACCATCTCCAACTAATCCTTATGTATCCTTTTCCTTTTGGGTTTGTAATCTTAATAGTGTGAGAGCTGTTCTCATGAAAATTAAGATTATGTTAATTTGATTTAAATGAATAAGATATACAGTACAAGTTTCATGATTTATGCTTATACCCAGTGTAAGGACAGTAACACATGGCCGCGAGTGACTTGAGTCTTTCATAAAACCCTGACAGCAGCAAGATGATGAAAGGCACCAGTGTTACACAGTTTATGTTATTATTATTATTAATAATAACATAAACATTTATTCCTCCAAGTAATGTAGTTTAGCCAAACTGTTTGCAATGTAAACTTTTAGCAGGACTGCACTGTAATGTTGAATTGAGCTGATATGCTATACACATTTTCCCCACTGAGATCCAGTAAATTAGCCTTGACTTTAGGATCTCAGCTGTTCAATGGTGACTTTGTGGACCGTGGCTCTTTCTCTGTAGAAGTCATTCTCACACTTTTTGGCTTCAAGCTGCTCTATCCAGAACACTTCCACCTGCTTAGGGGTGAGGACACACCAAAGCTTCCTTGTATTGTACCAGCAGAATTCCCAAAAACATTTCAAATGTTTGTGTGTGAGAGATAAATGTTATCATTTGAAATGTATTTTTCTTTTTGGTTTTGTGAAGGTAACCATGAGACCGACAACATGAATCAGATGTATGGGTTCGAGGGTGAGGTGAAAGCGAAGTACACTGGCCAGATGTTCCAGCTTTTCAGTGAAGTTTTCCAGTGGCTTCCTCTCGCCCAGTGCATCAATAACAAAGTGCTGGTGAGAAACAAGTCGGACATCAGATTCAGTATATATTCTGCAGTCGGATTTATACCACTTTGTATTTTTGTCTTTGAATTTGAGTACAAGTGGAATTGTGTTTCAGGTGATGCATGGCGGACTGTTTAGTGAGGATGGCGTGACCTTAGATGACATTAGAAAGATAGACAGGAACAGGCAGCCTCCAGACTCTGGTAAGACGTCTCTGATATCACAAGATAATATTATTAATGTCAAAGCTTATACGGCCCTGCACTGTTTGTGACCTCAAAGATTCCTCAAATCAGGTGGCTTGTTGCTGAGAGGTGTGCTATTACTTGTGATCAGATTTAAGATTTTATTCTGGTGGACTGTAAAACGGACAAAATAATCTCATAGATTTACACTGGAAGAAGAATCTAGAGACTTGAGGGTGGAGTATTTTGACTCACACCAAGAACGATAACTATATTAGCGTCCACACCAGCAGACGATATCATTCTGTTCATTCCAAGCGCGTGCTCGTCTGACGCTTTAAATGTTCGAGCTCTTTACGCAGGATGGATTCTGATTGGCTGTCAATGTTCATCATCTGGATAAAATCGTTGTGAATGTGATTCCAACGATATTGTTTCACTGTGACGTTATCGTTGTAGCTGTGGTGTGAGCTCTGTTATTCTTTTATATTGAGAACGATTTTTAGAACTATATCTTTATCGATATCTTTATAGTTATTGTCCTTGGTGTGAAAGGGCCTTAAGAAGAAACCTAGCAAAGCCTTAGCAGCCACAAGGCTCCAGACTGCAACTTTTTCTGCCAGCGTGACTAAATTTTTTTAGTGGTCACACTGGTGCCACTTCAACATTACAAAATATTTGGTGACATTTGTGACCCTGGACCACAAAACCAGTCACATGGGTCAATTTTTTTAAATTGAGATGTATCATCTGAAAGCTGAATACATAAGCTTTCCATTGGTTTATGGTTTGTTAGGATAGGATATCCTATTATTGGATATCCAATATTTGGCTGAGATACAATTATTTGAAAATCTGGAATCAGAATATGCAAAAAAAAAATAAACATTGAGAAAATCGCTTTAAAAGTTGCCATTTATGTTCGCGATGGTGCTGCATTTACTCACAAAAATAAATGTTTTATATATTTACGGTAGGAAATGTACAAAATATCTTCATGGAACGTGACTTAGGCCTAATAGCCTAATGATTTTTGGCATAAAAGAAAAATCTATATTTTTGACCCATTCAATGTATGTGCTATTGCCACAAATATACCCGTGCGACTTGTGGCTGGTTTTGTGATCCAGGGTCACATTTTATAAATTATATTTACATATTATATTTACATATTATATTATTATATGTAAATTATATTTACATATTATAATATGTATACAGTAATAAAGTGCTCACAAATAATTTGCAAACTATCAGTTTGTAGTTTATTTATAGTTTACATATTGTAGTCTCTGCATTGGTAATATATTACTAGGCTATATACAATTAGTGAGTTCTTTATTCATTAGAATTTAAATATTAATTATATATTAATTATAAATTAGCTCATAAAATAGTTAGATAATGTTTTTTTATGCTTTGTGTACAGTATTTTAAACCAGTAGTAAAGCAGTTGTTAATGGTTATTAGGAGGAAATACTTACATTTCACTCTATAGACCTTATGTAGCCCCGCCCCTTTTCAGCACTGCGCTCATTGTCTTTCGTCGTCCAGTTTGTATTTTCACTGCGATCTGACATATTTATGAATGTCTGCTAACATTTGTTACGACATCTGCTTTAAACATTACAATGCTTATGATGACTTTCGTTTACTCTACAATAAGTAAATCCACTTCACCAGCTAATTAATCCTGGACAGCGATGCCTTAGAAATATACAGAGCTACTGCAAAAACGGAAGTTCAGAGACAATATTCTAAAGAAGGTCTATTACAGCTAAGTTCCAACAACCACCCAAACACTTTAACAATCACATAGTGATGCCCTAGCAACCATCCAGAGCACCCTAGCAACCACATAACACTGCACTAAGACCACTTAGAAGGCCTGGCCAATCACACACATCACTCTTGCAAAGTGTTATCAAGTGTTGCATGGCCAAGCATGTTTTTATTGGAAAATGCTCAAGTTGTAACACTCAAGTTGTAATTTGTAACTTTCTGTTGCACAGGTCCAATGTGTGATCTCCTGTGGTCAGATCCTCAGCCGCAGGTTAGTTCCTGTTCCCCCTTCAGCTAACCAAAGGTTTTGAGTCACAGCGTTCACCTGTGTTTGACTGATGTGTGTTCTCTTCCAGAACGGACGGTCCGTCAGTAAGCGGGGCGTGAGCTGTCAGTTTGGGCCTGATGTTACAGAGCGCTTCCTGGAGCAGAACAAGCTGCAGTACATAGTGCGCAGTCATGAGGTGAAAGCCGAGGGTTACGAGGTCACTCACTCAGGGAAGTGCATAACCGTGTTCTCAGCGCCAAACTACTGGTATGATCATCTCTCTGTCCTTATTAGTGCATTGTGATTTTCAGAGGGGATATTAAAGGCACAATATGTACAAATTTTGGATTAAGATACAATGGTATATGTTAGGGCTGGGCGATATATCGATATAAAAAATATATCGATATATTTTTGAAATGCGATATGGAATTAGACCATATCGCATACATCGATATAGTTCAAATTTGCGCTGTGATCCTTGCTCCCCGCTCCTCCTTTTCCACTCTGCGTGCGTGTTTAGAGCATGTTATGTTATGAGAGGCGAATCATGACTACTTCAGAAAACCCAGCACAATAGGAACTACCAGGCAGTGACATAAGTGTACGCTGAGATAAAGTTTTTCACCTCAGAAAAACGGAATTTCTTGTCCTGTCAGCCGTTATCCTGTTCTCATAGCGCACACTCTTCAATTGCACGCGCAAATGCGGCGGCGCGCGCTGTATCGCCTCACTGATCAAGTGCAAAAGAAACTACGAGCATGCAACGCCGTTACGTTGTAAATTACACGAAATAAAAGTAATGCAGGTATGATTTTCATTCTATTCACCAGGAGCAGTTCCCATGTTTCATTAACAGTTATTGTTTATATTGTGTATTCACCATGGTAACTGTCCTTTCCATATTAACCCCAAAATGCCACTATTTTTCTTTGTGTTATTTTTTATATTTTTAAATGACTGTAGTGGCTCATACCAACATTGTATTAACAAAAACTAGTTTGGGACTGCCATTTAATAACTTTAGCATAGGCCTAATGTTTATTTATTAGTACTAGTCTGTAGTCTTTACTATTAGTCATATTCTTACAATTTATGTTATATATATGTATATGTATGTATGTATGTATGTATGTATATATATATATATATAGGAAATTTATAACATGTTTACACAAAATTTGTTTATAGCCTACCTATATTGAATGTAAACTTTGATAATCATAATTAATAAATAGCTATTACAATTCGAAGGGAATAATCGGCAATTATGATTTTTGTCATAATCGTGTAGCCCCAACTTAGGTGAAGAAACCTGTTTATTATTTATTCATTTGATTTTGCAACTGTTCACTGAAATAGTTGGTTTCAATAAAACTACTTGTGACGTCATATTTGGCTTTGACTTTGACTGAACATTTTCTCTCACTTTGTGGAAAAAATATCGGGATATATATCGTATATCGATATTCAGCCTAAATATATCGCGATATGACTTTTGGTCCATATCGCCCAGCCCTAGTATATATTTTATGGACTTGTGTACTTGCATTGTCTCAAATGTTTCCAACAATGTTTAAATCTAGAGAAAACACCAATTTTAAACAGACTCGTAATTGCGTCGCCTGTCAATGACATCATATCTGCATTACCCTCGATTTCCGGTTTGACTTAGTGGAAACCATGGAAACATCAAAGATGCTTTAATATATGTTTTATTAGACATGTGAGCAACTGTTTGGATACCTTTATCATCAGAAAAATAACCATTGTTATATAGTTCAACATGGTTAGTCTTATTGTTTTAACCTCTTGTTTTCTTGATTTACCGCGAGTATCATAGTTGTACCATGTCTCAGAGACAACACTATTTTGTCAAGTGGCAAACATAGCATAATCGGAAAGAGCTTTATTTGTAGTTACAGTAATACAGGCTTTTACTCCACCATACAATGTTTTAAAATTAATTGCAAATTATTTTGCAACACAAGTCATCCAGCTTTTATTAATGTGATATTCTAATATCAATCAAGTTTTATTAATGTGATATTCTAATATCAATCTAGTTTACTGCAATGTTCAACAAGTGTCTCACAGCAGCCGTAAAGCGTAACACACAGAGTAACGTTACAACACAACTTTCAACACACTCAACTGTATTTTTAATATGAATGTTTTTTTGACCAAGTAAAACAGCGCTGCGTTACATGCAGTAATTATCATGACAACATGAAGTACTGACAAATAAGCGTGGTGTAAACTTTAATATGAAAGTCAGTAACAAATCACACAAACTAAAAGTGCAGATTGCAGGTTTTGACCACACTCAGTATTTAGATAATTCAAAGTCACTGTAATAAACATATGGTGGATTGCATTTTTTAAACAGTCTGTGAACTTTACTAGACAGTCTTTAAACACATAAATAAAAATATAAAATGTATATTATCTTACTGATCTCCAGTCAGTAACATAACGCACAAAGTGCAGAAAAATAAAGCAGAACAAATATCTGCCTGTACCTCTTTGAAAATATTTAGGTAAATCAAAGTTAAAGGGTAACTAAACCCTAAACCAACTTTTTTTATTTAATGATCTGTAAGAATGAGGCTTTATTAGTGCTGTTCATGGATTCGAGTAACTTTTTTGACATTTGGGTATAAAGTGTTTTAATTTTACAATATATGGTGTAAAAATGTCTGAGTGCTGCCCTCTTAAGGTTGAACGGTGGCTACTGCAGTTGAATTTTCCTATTGGATGTTGCGGTGGCAAGTGACGTAAAAGGTGGCAGGTGACGTAAGCAGGTTCCAGCTCTACCACGCCCCTGGTACGAGCTCACCACGCCCTTGGTATGAGCTAGCGTAGATTTATCTGTGTACAGTGGTCAGGAGGGTACGTAGGTGTAGTGTTGCTGGTTGCAAGGAACAGCACTGCTGGACTGCATAACTTTCCAGCAGACTTGGAAAATAGGCGCCAGTGTTTGCATGCACTTGGCCTGGAAGACCGTGAGTGTGAAACCTGCATTTTCGCGGGATTGCTTCTCCAACGCAATAGAGGTGGAAATGGGCTTCTCCACACAGCTTGCGCTGAAAAGCGACGCAGTGACAAACGCTCCTGCATGGACTCCACCACCGCAGCGGCGTCTTGATGTGAGTGATCATATATTTTAATCACAATTTATGGTTAGGCTAAAGTTAATCCTCTGGGTCGACAAACGCGTCGGCGCATTTTGCTGGATTTTTTCACATAGCGGCAAAATATGAATATGCCTATATAGAGAGCGCGCGCTATTGACATCAACTTGATAAAACCAGAGAATGACGGGCTCTGATAAAACTCATCAGATGCATGTACTTTACGTCGTCTTGCGACCCTGTGAGCAAACTCCATTTTAGAGTCTGACAGCAGGTCTCAGGTGCACGCCCCTAACACTCGCCAAGTGCCAAATTCTAACAATGAATTCTATCAATGCTAAATTGTGAGAACACGAACATGGACGATGCTCTGCGTGGGAAGTTTTCTGTGCGCAAACATCTGAAGCGCATGCCCAGAAATCCGCGTCTCAGCGCGCAGTTGAGAAATAAAACGCATGTGTAACAGTATATTGGATCTGTGCAGCTCTTAAAGTGACAGCAGCCTAATATTCCTGCCGCCGTCTGTGTTTTTAATGTTAATCAAACAACAAAAAACAAAGAACAGTTACTCATGGCTCTTGACTGAATAACTTTTATAACTTTAATAAGGATAAGAAGAAATAAGAATTTATTAAGAAGAAATAAGAAACAAGCCAAGCCCTTTAATAAGAAACAAGCCCAGCAGAAGATGTTCTTCCTGAGGACCCTGAAGCGCAATAGGGTCCCTCAGGAACTTCTGACACGCTTTTATCGCTGCACAATTGAAAGACATACTGCTGTACTGTGTGGCACTCCAGCTGCACAGCAGCAGAAAGAAAGGATCTGCAACGGGTTGTCAAGGTGGCTGAGAGAATAATTGGCTCCACCCTACCGAATCTGAGTGAAATATGCTCAAGCCGTCTTCTCACACGGGCCACAAACATTATGCAGGACACTTCACACCCCGGACACTCACTGTTCACCACCCTCCCCTCAGGCAGACTGAGAACCCCCAGCACACGCACAAATAGACTCCGGAACAGCTTTTTCCCCAGAGCTGTGAACATATTACAAAAATCATACGCACGCCCATGTATACAGACATAGATACACATATCTTTCATCCCCCTTTTACCTCCTCAGTGCAATCGGACTCTGTGCAATAACTGCTGTGTTTACTGTTTTAGCTGTTTTATCTATTTATTGAGAATGTGTTAGTGTATGTGTATGTGTATGTGCGTGTGCGTGTGTTTGTGTAGGTATGCATATATATGTATGTATATATATATATATATGTATGTGTATGTATGTGTGTATGTACGTGTATGTGTATATGCATATATTATATATTATATTGTATGTATTGTATATCATATATGTATGTAGGTATGTATGCATGTTTGCATGTATGTATGTATGTATGGATGTGCGTATGTATGTATGTATGTGCATTTGCGCGTATGTATATGGATGTGTATGTGTATATGGGAATATAGGTTAATATATTTTTATTTTTATAAATTTCTATCTTTTTTACTATGCTGCTATCTGGAGAGGACTGCTCCAACAGAATTTCGTTGTATCGCATACAATGACAATAAAGATCTATCTATCTAAATAAGTGGTTAATGGAAGGTAAAATATTTTTATGGCCGGTAAATTTTCTTAAGTCATTGGCCATTAGCAGGTGTGGAAAAAAGTTAGTTTTAGGCCCTGTTTGAACCCCGTACTACAGACTCATTTTCCATCAGTTACAAATTTTGTGTGTATCTTCATGACTTTTTCTTTTCTGTGTGCTTCTTTTTTTGCTCTTAGTGACCAGATGGGAAATAAAGGAGCTTACATTCATCTCAGGGGATCAGACCTCAATCCAGAGTTCCACCAGTTTATTGCTGTGGTCAGTGGAATTACATGTTTATACATTATTTACATTCATTCATTATGAAGACGCTTTTATACAAAGCGACTTACAAATAAGTGACATCTCAAGATTATTGGTAGGGATGCAACAAGATGAGGAAAATGTTTATCCAAAAATGCCATACATGGCATTTATTGCAATCACTGCAAAATTATTATAATATTAATAGAATTCATAGAATTGTTTCAGTAAAGTGTCATTTAAAATTATCTTTTTTTTCTTTTCACTAGTGTGTCGGAAATATCTAGGGCCAGATTTACTAATAGCTTGCGGCAACACAAACCCTGTTTTGGCGTTAAAAAACGACTGTCAGAATTTAATAAAGACACGCAGTGAAAAATTAGCGCTGAAAAGGCGTGAATAAGGGTTACTTTTGCGGCTGACATTATTGCAGATGCATTTGTAGGAGTTTCCCTTTCATACCCAAAATGTATGGGAGGAGAGTATTTAAATGATTCACGCAAGGTGATTTACTAAGGTTTGCGCTCGTCAAGGTATTGGTGTTTGCGACATTATTTACCTCCCAAAAAAAGCATGTCTTAAAGGATTAGTTCACCTCAAAATGAAAATTTCCTGATAATTTACTCACCCCAATGCCATCCAAGATGTCAATTTCTTTTCCACTGAAGAAAGAAAGACATGAAGTTTTGCGAGGAAAACATTTCAGGATTTTTCTCCACACAATGGACTTCAACGGTAACCAAATTGTTGAAGTTCAAATCAATGCAGTTTCAAAGGGCTTTGAAGTGCTTCAAAGGGCTCTGCACGATCCCAGCTGAGGAATAGGGTCTTATCTAGCAAAACAATCGGTCATTTTCTAAATAAAATAAAAATGTATATACTTTTTAACCACAATTGTTCGTCTTGTGCTGGTCTGCGACGCGCCAGGCATTACGTAATCAATTTGCAAAGGTCACGAAGAAAGACATGAACATCTTGGATGGCATTGGGGTAAATTATCAGGAAATTTTCATTTTGGGTTGAACTAATCCTTTAACCTGTTAACCCTCACCAGGGTTTTTTTATTTATTTAGTTCAAAGTTACAATCAGATTAAATGTTATACTTTGACAAACTATACATCATTAAAAAGATATAAGACTCAAGTTTCAGTATTTGACCACTATTGTATTCTGAGAAACTTATAGTGACAGTTATGTCAGGAGTTATGAAATGAAAAAATGCGTTGATCCCTTTAATATGATTTATGACCGTCAGCTGGTCCATTCATAAAAAAAAAACTCCGTGCTGTCGTCATGACAGTGCTTCACAAAACAACGTCCCTCAGGGCTTTTAGCTAAAAAATGTGCAGACTTGGAGAAATATTGATATATTCTCATAGATTCACATCATATTTCTATAGACAGGAATAATATTTATTGAATGTATACCCAAATGCGTCGATGTAATCATTATGAGCGCTTCTTACTGAGATGTGCTGTGTTTTCAATTCATACCAATAGCCTGAGGGCGCTATATGCACAAAAATACTCCATATATGGAACATGAAGAAGAGCCATAATCATGTGACCTTCAAGGACGTCACTGATAGCAGCTACACACAAAGCTAACACAGAGATCGCTGTAATATGCAGATACAGACGTTTTGAAAACAATAAACATAATTGCAATGATATGTGATTTGCCTGTGTTTTTCAAGCAATGCCAGGTATTTTTATAATAATAGATTATATTTATAATGTAATGCTAATCGATATAGACTTTATCATTGTACATAATTCTATAAATAATATATTTTCTGTCTGATTTTTTTTTATCTGAAGCCAAATTAGATCACAGAAGATTATTTAAAACTCTCCACTTGCGTTATAAAGTACGTTTGGAGCACAAACATGGTTCTCTTACGAGAGGTCTCTCGTACTGCGTAAGATATCTTACGCTAGGGGAAAATCCTTTTTCCGCGAGATATTGAAGCCAAAAATTATCCTTAATTTTGTAATAATGCAAAACGCGTTGCGGCAGCATGCAGACATAGGCGAGGCAGCTCGCGCGCCTATTGGCTGCTCTGCGGCAACTGCAGCAGCCTATCGAGCGAGGCCTGGCGTGACGCCAGACCCAATCAGGCCTATAAATACTGCTCGCAGGCAGCTATTATCTGATTTTTCATCCTTCAACCGAAGCACACGCATCGCTGGAGCTGGAGAAGAAGCCGCGCCGTCTGAGAGAGAGCACCTTCAGCGGGACGAGTCACTGAAGTCGCTGGCCGCGCCGCGTTCCTGCTGCGCTTTCCGGCGCTTATATCCTTTCTGATTACACTGTACTCTATTTGTGTGTGTGTGTCGCCGCCGCGACACACATTCTAAAAGAGCTAGCGTCTTTTTAAAGATGCCTTCCTGCGGCTCGTGCAGAGCCACACTCAGCGACGGGGACCGCCACGTGGTTTGCGTTTCCTGCCTGGGTGAGGAACATGCAGTTCTCGCGCTCGCTGACGGCGGCTGCCCTCACTGCGAGCTGATGGCAATGGCGACTCTGAGGACTCGCCTAGCCTTCTTCCCCGAGACTGCTCCCCCGCCCGCCGCGGCGTCGCGCCGTAAAAAGCGCCGTGCCCAGCGGGCCCCGGAACCCTCCCTCAGCCGCCAAAGCTCGCCGGTTCGCCCGCTTGCTTCCCCGGCTTCGTCAGCCTCGCTTCCTGACGGACAGCGGCCGCCGTCTGCCGCCGCTTCCGTTGACATCATTGATGAGGAAGCCCTGCTGGGAGAGGATGATTCCTGCTCTATTCTGGCGTCAGGCAGTGAGGATTGGGCGGGCTCTGAGGACCCCACGCCCCCTGCCCGCACGTCGTCAGGCAAGAGAGCGTCCATCGAGACGGAGCTCATGCGAGTACTCGCACAGGCCGCGGCGAGCCTCGGCCTCGAGTGGTCTTCGCCTGAGCAGCCCGCTCACAACCGGCTGGATGGATTTTTCCTGCCTGGGGAGCGCGCTTCGCCTGCGTCCAGACCGGCGCCTTTTCTTCCTGAGTTACACGAAGAAGTCGCCAAGTCCTGGAACGGCTAGAGTGCGTCCTGCTGTTTCTTTGGCATTCTCCGCTGTTGACGATGCCAAGAACAAAGGATACCTTTCGCTGCCGCCGGTCGAAGAGGCGATAGCGGCCCACTTATGTCCGCCCTCCGCTGGACGGCGTGCTAAGCCGGCCCTACCCTCTAAAGCTTGCCGCACGACGTCAAGCCTGCTCCGCCGCGCTTTCTCCGCCGCCGGGCAAGCTGCGTCAGCGCTGCACACCATGGCAACGCTTCAGATCTTCCAGGCCGATCTCCTCCGTAAGCTGGATGAGGAAGGACCTGACGCGATCTGCGTGCCGGACTTAAGGAGTGCCACGGACCTCGCTCTCCGTGCTACTAAGTCTGCAGCGCAAGCCATTGGACGGAATATGGCCTCTCTCACCGTGACTGAGAGACATCTTTGGCTGACGCTCTCGGAAATGGCCGAGTCTGAGCGCACCGCGTTCCTCGACGCCCCGCTTTCCGCCACAGGCCTCTTTGGATCCTCTGTCAAGGATTTCGCGGAGAGATTCGCAGAGGTACAGAAAGCGTCACAGGCTATGAAGCACTTCCTCCCGAAGCGCTCCAGCTCTGCAGCAGGCCGTGCGAAACCGTCTGCTCAGAGCTCACAGCCACAGCCACCGTCCACTGCCTCCACTTCACAGCGCCGCCAGGCCCGAAGCGCGAGACCGCGCTCCCGCTCATCCGGTCGCCGCCCCGCCGTGCGTGGCCCGCGACCTAGGATTACGGTGAAGCCAGAGGCCCCGAAGTCGTCCTAGCACAGCTAGGAAAACGACGGTGTTCAAGTCCCGCTGCGGCCAGACTCACACCAAAGCTATTCGCTCGTCCAGTTCCAGCAAATGTGACTGTTCCAGTGTTTTCTGCAGCCAACAAGTCGGTTCTGTCACCCGCTTGCCTGCACACAAATGCCGTTTTCACGGCTACCCAGATAAATCCCCAAAAGAGTGTATTTTCTGGTGTCCCGGCCACGGCCGATGGTGTTTCATGTGTAGTAAGAATGCCCAGTGCCCATCCCTACACACAAGCACAGCCTGTTACACAGGGCTCGCGCACATAAAACCGACTCCGATCGGTTGCGCTTCAAACATGGTGAATGTGCCCACTACCCAGTGCCTACTGACACCGCGTTATGCATGTCTCACGGTTTCTGTAAAAACGAAACCAACGTGCACTCGCTTCACGCAAGCGAACGATGCTTTCGGTGTGATAAATGTGCCCGCTGTCCCGCGCCCACATCCACACATAGACATGACAGTTCCCACGGGAACCGCCCAGCCCTCCCCCTCGCGGTTGACCACCGCAGAGGAGTCGAGCGCGGGCAATCTGCCCGCTGTTATCAGCGCCCCCCATGCCTCAAATGTCACGAGCGCGATGCTTGTGTTGCAGCACGCCGAAGCTTCTCCATCGCTGAGCGAGCGGAGCGCGCTTCGTATTCAACCCCTAGCTATCCATGCAGACGCATGGGCAAAGCTGCCCGGGGTTTCGAAGTGGGTGCTGAACATTATAAAAAGAGGCTATTCGCTGCAGTTTCGCCGACGCCCTCGCCGCTATGTGGCGCGCGTCGAGACCACGGTAAAAACAGAAGTAGCACATTTACTTCGAGCCGAAGTGGCGAAACTATTGAGCAAAGGGGCCATAGAGCCTCTCTCTCAAGTTCAGAGCGAAGGAGGGCTATACAGCAGATACTTCCTGGTACCGAAAAAAGACGGGGGTCTCAGACCCATACTAGATCTAAGGCAACTGAACAAAGTGCTTGTGAAGCGACAGTTCAGGATGCTCACGACCAGACAAATCCTTGTGCAGATTCGCCAAGGAGATTGGTTTGTGTCAATAGATCTGAAAGACGCGTATTTTCAAATACAGATAGCGTCACGTCACAGGCGATATTTGAGATTCGCCTTCGAGGGCCAGGCATATCAGTACACAGTCCTGCCGTTCGGTTTGTCCCTGGCACCCCGTACATTTACGAAGTGCATGGATGCGGCGCTCGCACCCCTCAGAATGAGAGGCATGCGAGTGCTGAACTATTTGGACTATTGGCTGATTCTAGCGCAATCTCGCGCAGTGCTCATAGAACACACGACCATTTTACTCGATCACCTCGAGGATTTGGGTCTCAGTGTCAATTGGGCGAAGAGCTCTCTGTCACCCAGTCAGAAGATATCTTTCCTGGGCACAGAATTGGACTCGCTGTCCATGATAGCGCGACTATCACCACAGCGCGCGGTAGACATTCAACGCACAGTGAACTCGTTTCGCTGCGGCGCGTCTGTCCCGCTCAAGAAATTTCAGAAGATGCTAGGTCTCATGGCCTCAGCATCGTCAGTACTCCAGCTGGGCCTGCTCCGCATGCGCCCGCTGCAGTTTTGGCTGAAAGCGCGAGTCCCACGCAGAGCGTGGGCATCCGGTTCGCTTCGCCTCAGGGTCAATCAGAAGTGCTTCACAGCTCTGAAACCTTGGAGAGCGAACGACTGGTACCAATCACGTGTAAGCCTGGGGACTTCCTCGAGGGTGAAAGTGGTGTCCACGGACGCGTCCACCTCGGGATGGGGAGCGCTGCTCGAGGGCAGACCGTTCTTCGGCCAGTGGTCGGAACGGGAAAAGCTCCTGCACATAAACTGCCTCGAAATGCTGGCAGTAGACAACGCGCTGACGCGTTTTTGTCCCCAATTAAAAGGACGCCACGTCTTGGTCCGTTCGGACAACATGTCTGTGGTGTCCTACATAAATCGCCAGGGCGGCCTCAGGTCCAAGAACCTGTACAGGCTGGCAGAACGCCTCCTGGTATGTAGTGCAACCTGCGCTCGCTCAGAGCAGCGCACGTGCCAGGGCTCCTGAATATAGGACCGGACAGACTGTCCAGGAACAATGTTCCGGCAGGCGAGTGGTCTCTACACCCACAGACAGTCCAACTGCTGTGGAAGAAATTCGGCAGAGCGGAAGTAGAAAACGCTCACTGTCAGGAATTTTTCTCCAAGAGCAGGAGTGCGCTGGCCCATGTGTGGCCCCGCCGCCCGCTCTATGCTTTTCCCCCCGTCTCTCTCCTGCCTCAGGTGATAGAACGGATCAGGGAAGAAGGATGCTCAGTATTGCTGGTGGCACCGTTCTGGAAAAACCAACCTTGGTTCCCAGTCGTGATGCAGTTAGCAAGTACTGCCCCGTGGCCAGTACCAGTGAGGAGAGACCTCCTCTCACAGGCCCACGGCTCGATCTGGCATCCTCACCCGGAGCTATGGTCCCTTCATGTCTGGGCCATCAACGGGTACATGTTGGACTCCCTAAAGGAGTATTAAACACGATCATGCAGGCTAGAGCTCCGTCTACGAGACGACTCTATTCCTCGAAATGGTCAGTGTTTTCGGGCTGGTGCACAGCCCGTGGTGTGTCACCCACAGACTGTGGTGTGACGGAGGTGCTTTCCTTCCTACAAGAGCTGTTGGATGAGGGCAGGGCCCCCTCCACGCTCAAAGTTTATGTGGCGGCTATAGCAGCGTTCTCAGGAACAACGCTTGGTCAGTCAATAGGAAGGAGCGATTTAGTCATCCGCTTCCTTAGAGGGGCTAAGAGACTGAATCCTCCCAGACCTCCCTCAGTCCCCGTATGGGACCTTTCTACGGTTCTGGAAGCCATGAAAGGTGCGCCATTTGAGCCTTTACAGTCAATCGATTTGAAACACCTGTCTTTCAAGACGGTGTTTTTGCTGGCTCTCGCTTCAGTGAAGAGCATAGGGGATCTACACGCACTCTCTGTGAGCGCGGCGTGCATGGAGTTTGGGCCTAATGACTCAAAAGTTATACTCAAACCTAAGCACGGTTATGTTCCAAAATCCCTCAACACACCGTTTAGGGCGCAGGTTATCTCCCTGTTGAGGAAAGAGACGCGAGCCTCCTTTGCCCAGTCAGGGCATTACGAGCTTATGTGTCTCGCTCGTCTGTTTTCAGACAGACGGAGCAGCTCTTTGTTTCATTTAGCGGACGTTCTAAGGGACTAGCCGCGTCGAAACAGAGCCTATCCAGATGGATAGTTAATGCTATAGCGCTGGCATACGCCTCCAAGGGCATGCAGTGCCCGTTGGGTGTCAGAGCGCACTCCACGAGAGGCATGGCCTCTTCGTGGGCCTGGTCAAGTGGGATTGCCTTGCAAGATATTTGTATGGCGGCAGGCTGGGCCTCCCCGTCTACATTTATAAGGTTTTATAACCTAGAGGTTCCCGCCCTGCAGGCCAGGCTGCTGTCGGTCTAAGTTTACCAGTATTATCTGACCTGATGCGATCAGCTCAGAATGCTGCGTCTACTGAGCACAGCTCAATGTTCGACAGTAAAAAGTAGCAGCACGAAATGTGCCTGGGCAAACTGTGTAAGACCCACATTCCCCCATCAGTTCAGGCCGTACCCCGCCCTGTCTGTATGATGAAATTCGCGTCTCAGCGACGCTGCCATATGTGGAAGAGTGCGGCTTCGCCCCTCCCTCTTCCCGGACTCCCTGTGAGTTCCCTGAGTGATTGTGCACTATATGTACCCCGGGCTTTCGCCCTTGGGTCTTTGGTGTCAGATCTCAGCATGCACGGCGTTTTGCATTGGGTCCCCTAGCGTAAGATATCTTACGCAGTACGAGAGACCTCTCGTAAGAGAACGTACTCGGTTACTAACGTAACCTCGGTTCTCTCTAGAAGAGGGAACGAGTACTGCGTATCTTGCCGTGCATGCACACGCTCTGGTTGCTTCGATGATGAAAAACCAGATAATAGCTGCCTGCGAGCGGTATTTATAGGCCTAGACCACGCCCATTTCGGCGGGACGTGACGCAGCGGGCGCGAAGTGCCCTGATTGGGTCTGGCGTCACGCCAGGCCTCGCTCGATAGGCTGCTGCAGTTGCCGCAGAGCAGCCAATAGGCGCGCGAGCTGCCTCGCCTATGTCTGCATGCTGCCGCAACGCGTTTTGCATTATTACAAAATTAAGGATAATTTTTGGCTTCAATATCTCGCGGAAAAAGGATTTTCCCCTAGCGTAAGATATCTTACGCAGTACTCGTTCCCTCTTCTAGAGAGAACCGAGGTTACGTTAGTAACCGAGTACGTTTTAATCTCATAAATGGTCGTGTATTGATGGTGTGCTAAGCTAACATGCTAGCTAGGCCCAAAATAAAGTAATTTGACATGATCTTGAAAAACATTTAACTAAATACAGAGTTTTAGACTTATCATTTTCAGATTTTAAATATAACATGGTCACACATATGGCTTTAGCTGCAGTGCATTTCTAGATTGCTACAGTGCCCACTTAAATTTTATTTTCATGAATATGTTTCATAAAAATAAATTTCTAATAACTTTACAAAACTTTGAAGCTATTTAAAAAATGTTTTTTTCATAATGACAATAATTAATCTACATTTACAATAAACTACCAGGTGTCAGCTTTCAAATGAGATCATACTTGTGCTTTTAGTGCAAAGGGTTCATGAACTGTATCTGTTTCAGTTTGGGTATGTCATTTCTGGGGATTTTTCAAAAGTGGCGTTGCAGCTTAACAGGTTAAACTAGATGCTAATTTGCGCTGCTCTTGGTAGATTGCATTGGTCATAACGGAAATGATCCGGCTGTGTCTGTGTTCTTTAATTTGCGCGATGTCAATAGATCACGTGCAGAACTTTCCACTCCCATCGGCGTGTTTTGGTTTTGCGCTCTCTCACGCTAATTTGCCTTGTTTCGTAAATCTGGCCCCTACTTTTTCCTATTGGTAAGAATTTTCCTAAGAATTTTCCAATTGGTGCATCGCACCTGTCATTTTTTACATTTATTATTATTATTATGTGGCTTAGCAAACTAGTATAATTAGACAAAAATGATGTGTTGCAGTTATAAATGTAGTAACATTATTTTTTCCTTTTCCTCAGCCTCATCCAAACGTCAAGCCGATGGCATATGCTAACTCTCTGATGCAGCTGGGTATGATGTAGAGGTTTTCCATTTATCACACAGCAGCTGCTGTGGTCTGAAGTCCACACCAATCCCTCTAAATCCACTCTCACATTCTTCTCATCTGTTTCAAACAAACAGCTTCTTCCTTGCGGACACACACACTCGCACACACACTTTCACATTACTCATCATACCTGTAGTTACATAGGGGAGAAATCACTGAGTCATACATTGGCAATGCCTTGACTTTCAAAAGGAAATAGGAATGTAATTTGCTTATTAATGGATGTCATTCTTGGGATGATGCTCCCCAAAAGACCCCCCCCCCATGCCCCCACACCCTTGTCATTTATGTATCAGTTTATGTAGAGCCGCATAGTTTGAATTGGATGTTGCTCTATGATAATGGAGCTGAATTGTACCAAAGAATGGGCAAATGTATACAATGCATCCCGAAGTAAGAGTGCTGATGCAGAATTTCTGCTCCTGTGACCATATTATTATGAGAACCAGAGGCATAAAACCTGATCAACACTTTTACCCAAAGGTGTGTTTCTACATAGGGCCTTTATTTTAAAATTTTGCCCCCATGAATACTTCATAACCCCCCATGTTATTTCATGTTAGTGAAGTTCTGTTGGGAGGGAGAACAGCGTGTCATTTCATTTGTGTAGCAGTTAATGTGTTGTACGTGTCATCTATCAAAAACCATTTAAAAAGCATAAAAAAAAATTAAAAAAAAATTTATAACAAGCTCCATCATTAAACCTGACCCAGAGCATCTGTCTAATCTGTCAAATAAACATCACAAAACAAGTTTAGGTACTGTGTTACTCCAGTAGTTTTCTTCACACACTCTCTTTCAGAATGGGCAGAAGTGCAGTATTGTGAAGCTCAGTAACTGTTTGGTGTTCTCCACTATGTAGGCAGCTCCCACATGTTCTTTCTCCCAACATGCTTGACGAAATGCACTGGAGATCTTCTATTACCCTTGTACCCTCCACTGTTTGTCTAGCAGATCCTGAACCTTTTGTGTGGACTCAAAATAATACAGCAGAAACCTACCTTCATCTCTTTAAGCGCACAGCAGCCATGTCCCATACCCTTGACTTTTTAGAGAATATCATTATATACACCGACATGTGTGTATATATATATATATATATATATATATATATATATATATATATATATATATATATATATACTGTATCATTGAGATTTCTGTGTATGTTTGGAAAAAAGAAGCTATTGAATAAAAAACGCCAGTCCAATAATATAGAATGTTGTCATACCTTTTTTTGTGAACGATATTTGTGTTTTAGTTTAGACATGTGTTGCACTATAGTGACACAGGTTGGCAGTATCAGCATTGGCTGCGGTTGATAAGAAAAGGAGCGTTTCATTAATTCAACGGGGACTGAATGGGAAAATGTATCGTTTTATGTTTCAATATTGCACAATAGGCAACATGTCTGGCAGTATGTTTTGAATAAAAATTGAAAAACGGACAAAAAAATAGTTGTGTGACTTTTGTGACTCCTAGAGATTTAGCTGGTCTTATCGACCCAGAGCAGTATTTATTTGAAAGCTACTGAGAAGTTCACCTCTAACCCATTATAGGACCATAAAGTGTGTTAGGTCAGTCAGATAACAGTACAGAATTCATGGCAAAGGAGTTTCTATCACTGCTAAACATGAACTGCATTATGCTCGAGACTTCAGAACCATTTACACCTATCAAAGTTAAGCTTCTTGAAATGGCAAGATGGCTCTCAGAGAGCAAAGGTTGTGGACGGTGTCTGTAATGATAACCGAGAACAGATGCTACAATAGTTGAATATGAAGCAAACATGCACTGGCGAGGAGAAAACCTAACTTTTCCAAACTAAGGGTACTTGTTTCCATATGTTACACATAACAAACATTACAAAAAGAAATAATGAATTTCACATTAAATAATGTAAAACAGGAATTTTTCAAAAACAGCCCTGCTTGTTTAGTCTTCTGTTGTTCAACTTGTCAGAAAGTGTGTTGCTGAACACTCCTGTTCAACCTGTAAATGCTCCCAATGAGCCAAATAATGAGAAAGAACCAAATTGCTTACCACAGCTATGCAGACGACACACAGCTGTACTTAGCCCTATCGCCTAACGATTACAGCCCCATTGACTCCCTGTGCCAATGCATTGATGAAGTCAACAGTTTGATGTGCCAAAACTTTCTTCAGTTAAACAAAGACAAAACTGAAGTCATTGCATTTGGAAACAAAGATGAAGTTCTCAAGGTGAACGCATACCTTCACTCTAGGGGTCAAACAACTAAACATCAAGTCAGGAATCTTGGTGTGACACAGAGTCAGACCTTAGTTTCAGTAGTCCTGTCAAAGCAATAACTAAATCAGCATACTTTCATCTGAAAAATATTGCAAGAATTAGATGCTTGTTTCCAGACAAGACTTAGAGAAACTTGTGCATGCTTTCATCACCAGCAGGGCGGATTATTGTAATGGACTTCCCAAAAAGACCATAAGACTTAGAATTATAAGGTTCTATCTCCACTTTTGGTCGAAATTGAGTTTTTGACATAATATGATCCATTAGGTGTTTATTAATGCCTGTGTGGTGTTATTTTTGTAAAAAAAAAAATTTTTGTTAGTAGTTATTAATAAAATAAAAAGGTTCCATCTCTCCATTGCCAGCTGGGATGTAAAAACTTTGATGCTCAATATCTCAGAACTACCCTAAACGGAGATAGAACCTTATAATTCTAAGCTCACGAGTTGCAGCTCATACAGAACGCTGCCGCCAGGATTCTGAGCAGAACCAGAAAATATGAACATATCACACCAGTCCTCAGGTCTTTACACTGGCTCCCAGTTAGATTTAGGATTGATTTTAAAGTATTATTACTGGTATATAAATCACTCAATGGCCTAGGACCTCAATACATTGCAGATATGCTCACTGAATATAAACCCAACAGATCACTCAGATCATTAGGATCATATCAGCTAGAAATACCAAGGGTTCACTCTAAGCATGGCGAGTCGGCTTTTAGCTATTATGCCAGCCGCAGCTGGAACCAGCTTCCAGAAGAGATCAGATGTGCTCCTACAGTAGTCACATTCAAATCCAGACTCAAAACACTTCTGTTTAGCTGTGCATTTACTGAATAAGCACTGTGCCGCTGTTCGTCCGACTGTTTGTACTGTACTGTATTTTATTTTATTTTTCTAAACTGTTTTAATTATTCTTATTTCTTTTTATTATTTTAATTTCTTCTATGTAAAGCACTTTGAATTGCCATTGTGTATGAAATGTGCTATATAAATAAACTTGCCTTGCCTAGACAGACACAGATATGTATTCTCCCAGCCAAAAGGGGAGCATGGAGACTTTTGAACATCAAACTGAGACATCTGGGTAGTTCTCAGACAGAGGGAGATGAACATTCTAACCAGTCTTACAGAATGTGTGACGTACCACAAACTTTCACAGAAGCTATGAGTTTAAATAAATCCCAGATGTGGGCTTAGGCCATGAAAGAGGTCACGGGCACATTTACTTTAACCTGACTGAGGGGAAACATGCAGTGTGGAGTTGATGGGTCTAAGACATACAAGGCCAGATATGTTGCTAAAGTTTATAGCCAAGTGATGGGCGTAGAATACAAAGAGACTTTCTCACCAACAGCAAATATCACTTTAATACGAGCCTTGATAAAAATGGCAGCATAATATGATCCTGACCACCAGATGGATGTAAAAACAGCCTACTTACATGCTCCAACTGACTAACATTTACCAGGAAGAGCCGGAAGGATTTGAGGTGAAACCAGACATAGGGGAAAAACTAGTTAAGTGGTTTAACACAGTCATGTAGCAACTGATAAGCATTTCATACATTTTAAAGGCTTTTATTAGCAAAAACATTCAATATAAGAGTCAATATTTACAGTGTTTAGCCGCGCCGCCTTCAAAACCTTTAATTTACACTGGCATTCTGGATATCAGCTTCTGAGCCAAATCATGACTGATGGCCACCCATTCTGGCCTTATTAGTGCTTGGTTTTGGTGAAGCTTTTTGCATTTATTTAAAATGCATCTGATCACTCTGCACACTAATCTAGAAACAATGTGAATCAACACAACTGAAGCAGAAACCCATGTGAAACACAAAGTTTATTTCACTGCCAATACTTCTGGCCACGGCTGTAGTTCACTATTAAGTAGTCCAGTGGGGTACTTCAAATTAAACTTAAAGGGATACTCCACTTTAAAATGAAAATGCTGTCATCATATACTCACCCTCATGTTGTTTCAAACCTGTATGAATTTCTTTCTTCTGCTGAACAGAAAGGAAGATATTTAGAAGAATATCAGTAACCAGACAGTTTCTGGTCTCATTGATTTCCATAGGAAAAAAATATACTATGGAAGTCAATGAGACCAGAAACTGTCTGGTTACTGATATTCTTCTAAATATCTTCCTTTCTGTTCAGCAGAAGAAAGAAATTCATACAGGTTTGAAACAACATGAGGGTGAGTATATGATGACAGCATTTTCATTTTAAAGTGGAGTATCCCTTTAAGTCTCTTGTTTGAGTCCTTTGTCTTGGACAGTATGACATTTACCTAATTTCCTTCAAGGATTATGATAAAAATCCTAAAAATATACCTTTCTAATATATGTTTGTTATTGTTGCAGTATTATGTAAATAGATAAATTAAAGTAGTAAATAAATAAAAATCTGATTTGTTTTTGTCCCAGTGCCTCAGTTACACCAGTAAGATGATTAGTGGCCATGTACAGGAACATTCAAATTAAAAACCATTTCTTCTTGAGATGTAATGTTTTCATTTGGTTAAGGTACTTATTATTGTATTTTATGAAGACATATTGTAACATATTGTAAAGTAATGTTAGAATGTGAGAAAAACGTGTTAAACATCAGTAGGATACTGTATTAATTATCCAGCAGTGTTGTATATCCTATATAATTAGCCTACATATTAATCATTCACAGTAATGTGAATATATAGTGTATAATATAATATAAATATAGTGTAGGCTACTAACCTTGTGTTGTGTAGAGGTAAAAAGAAAGAAAGAAAGAAAGAAAGAAAGAAAGAAAGAAAGAAAGAAAGAAAGAAAGAAAGAAAGAACTTATGTCTCAAACTGTAAGGGCACACCATAAAATTGCAGAAAAAACAAACATGAGGTCACTTTGGTAATAAACTTCAGACTACTGTTGTGTTGCATTGAGAATTTTTATTTCATTGACTAGAATATAGTGGGTGGAGTGAGTGACTCCACAAGAGACTTTAACCCCTTCAGACCTGAATTATGTTTTAAGTTTCTGAAAAATATAAAATTACATTTTCCCAGCTCATGAGGCTTCTATAAATGAGACCAAATAAAAAAATAAATTAAAAAAATTGCCTTTAATTGTAATTTTTTTTGTCCATTTCAATGGACGTCAGGTCAAAACAGGTGTACTTCACAAAAATGTACCAACATAAAATTAAATAATAAACATAAAAATTGTTAGTATATACTTATAGCTTTTTCTCAAGGTCAAAAACTTTTCAACAGTATACCATTTCAACTTTAATTCTGAGGTTTTTGTTTTACAGATTGCACATTGTTTGTACCAAACTAAATATCTTAGAATCAATCAATATGGTCATGTTAGAGTCATTTTCTTTGCGCATCTTTCTTTTTTTAGTTAAAAAACTTGAACATTACAACATTTCAACTTTAATTGTAAGGTTTTTGCTTTATAGATCGCACATTTGTTTATTAATAACAAAATAAACCTAGGAATCAATCAATGCATTCACGTTAGAGTAATTTACTGTGTGCATCTTTGAAACAATTTCTCTGTTAACGATTTTCTTGTATTTCTACAGTACATTACTGGCAACATGGTTGCCATGCATGATGCATGTATTTTGATTTCCAGTAACTGTACTGTAATTCACTTTACAGTACACAAGATGAGTACTGTACCAAATAGTACTTTACTGTATTTGTACTGTATTTCGTCATTTGTTCTGCTTTTGCTGTAATTAATTATACGGTATTGTACTGTAATATCTATATTGATACATTACTGCTAAATATTATTATAATTTTCTAAATAATTACTAATAATGATAATATTATATCATAATAATATAATATGTAGTTATTAGGAAAATATAGGCTATAGTAGGAAATAATACTATGGAAGTCAATGGCTACTGTCAACTGTCTAGTTACCGACATTCTTTAAAATATCTTCTTTTGTGTTCAGCAGAATAGAGAAACTCATACAGATTTAGAACAACATGAGGATGAGTAAGTGATGACAAATATAATTTTTGGGTGTTACTATACCTATAAAGGGATAGTTCACCCAAAAATGTAAATTAGCCCATGATTTACTCACCCTCAAGCCATCCTAGGTGTATATGATATTCTTCTTTCAGACGAATACAATCGGAGTTATATTAAAAAATGTCCTGGCTTCCAAGCTTTATAATGGCAGTGAATGGTTGTTTCTGTTTTGAAAGTCCATAAAAGTGCATCTATCCATCATAAAAGTGCTCCATGCGGCTCTGGGGGGTAAATAAAGGCCTTCTGAAGCGAAGCGATGGATTTGTGCAAGAAAAATAATTCATATTCAAGTTACGCTTTAGATTTAAGTCAAATCCATATGTTTCATTAGTCATTTTACTTTATAAAGTTTTAAATAGGGATATTTTTCTTACATCTCCATCTTCCTCATCACTCCACATAAAGTCAACATCTGAGATATTTCCATCAGCTATATGTTCAAGCACTTCAAGAACTATATATTCTGCATATGAAAAAGTTTCAAAAATGAATCGGTACTGTGATATAGATTTTTTTATATAAGAAATTTCAATCAGCATTACTGGACTTCAGTTACTGGATTGTGATTTCAGTAACAGGCTTTTGAACCCACTGTCCATTCTAATGGACAGACACATTTGAAAAAAAATCCTGATTTAAAACTTTAATAAGTTAAATCTTTCTATTGTACATACAAACTATGAAATACTGGCAAACATATCAAAAAATGTAAATAAAACCATAGAAAATGTTGCTTGCTTCTGTGTTTGGAGTGAAGTGCTGCCATTTAAAACTTCAATGTAGTGTTTTTTTTAAATAATTACTACATGCAGAGCTTTACTGCCATTTGATTGGATGACAAGCGTCCAATCTAATGGACTGCAGGCTTTAAACTAGGTGAAATGCTCCAGAAGTAAAAAAAAAAAGAAAAGAAAAAAAAGGGGGTTGACATGTGATGTCCATTGTAATGGACGCAGGGTCCGAAAGGGTTAAACTTTGGTGGAAGTCCCGTGCCCTTTTGGAGTTCCCCCACCCCTTTAGTTCAAGAGTTGAAAACCATGTGTAAAACATTTTTATTTTTTTATAAATCGTAAAGCTCATTGTGTGTTTTCTAAGCTTATTTTTATTGATTCGTACGCAAATTTCCATTTAATTTTGTCTGAATTATATCTAAAATCTGATTTTAGATATTTGTGAATAAACCATCTGTTTGTTAATATGTGCAATGAATACGTGTAAAAATAATAACCCCATTATGCTAATCTCGTTTTTTCTCCGCGTAGAATGAAATAGCCTGCCATCTAAACTATCTAAGGTCTATTTGGATGTTGTAGGCCTGTGATATTCTCGAAAAGTACTTACTATAATATTTAGTACATGTAATAGTTTAGAATTTGTTTAAAAAAAAAGAAAAAGAATAGGTGACGAGTCACCTGAAACTAACCCACAAGCCCAACCCACACACGACGCGACACCAGTTCCTTTCCATCATCCGCCTTCAAGAAAACCATGAGCAGACTGGGACTCCCATACAGAAGCACAAACGCGTGGAGCGTTTTCACTCATAATACACACGCCATGAGTCTGGGAGAAGAGCTGTAAAACAAACACATAAAATGGAAGTGGAGGAAGGCTTCTATTCATATGAATTCAGCAATGAAGCCGGTCTGCCGGTGTATAAGGACAGTGAGGAGCTGTTCGAGGCTCTTCGGCAGAAGGAGGATGAAGTTCTTCTGGCTGCTCAGGTGGGGAATGCTCTGCTCTTAGAAAACAGACAACTGAAGGAAGACAGAGACACACTTCAGGACAAATACATGCAGCAGCTGGAGGTGAGACCCAAGTTTCCATGTCTCTGCAGCTTAATAACCGCACGGTGTATTTATAGAGAGTCGTCATAATTTCCGTCATTTTGTTTGTCAAGTTTACCAGCTTTACAGTAATAACAGGAAAAGAATTCAACAAAGTTTGTTTCTGATTGCCGTTCTGGAGAAAACAGTGATGTCCTCGTCCAGCTCAGCTTTGTCTTTTTTTTTTTTTTTTTTTTTTTTGGGCGACACTTTAGTCTTCTAAAGGTTTCTGTTTTATATAAAACGTAATAATATTCATTTGTCTACTTTCATGTCTCTAGATCTACTGTAACCTACAGTATGTATACAATATTGTATGCTGTTGTCCCTAAATGTTTTTGGACACTTTTAAAAACATTTTAAAGCAAGTGTAATCTGATGATGTTAGAGCTTTCCTCAGAACGAGCCTTTAAGCAACTGTGGTGTCATGATCATTTTTAGTTTCTCTCAGGTTCACAGGTCTTCTTTTCAGCACTGAATATTGTTTTATCACTTCAGACTTAAATATACACTTAAGACTCTCTATCTTTCTTTGAACAGTTTTCTGTTCTGTTTTATTTTAACAGTGTAGCTACTTACTTTAAGGCAAATTACACTTGCTTTGATGGTTTGTTATCTAATACAATCAGACATTTTTTAGTTTTCAAATACTTTTGCAGGCCAGTTTATGAATATATAAAGACGTTTTCTTTGGCAGATTTTTTATTCAAAATTTCATGCAACAGTAAATGTAACTGTAACACTTTACAATAAGGTTAATTAGTTACTAATTGAATAATTACCTTATAATTTAGAAATGAGATCTAAAATAAGAAATGAGAACAGGTTCACATCAGATTTCATGTGTCTTGTCTCATTTAATGACTGCAAATCAGATTCAGTTAAAGGATTGTTACCTTAAAAGGTTTGTAACCTTAAAAGGATTGTTCACCCTGAAATTAAAATTCTGTTATCTGTTGTCGTTCCAAACTCATATCACTTTTTCAGCTGTAGAAATAAAAACAAGATGTTTAAAAATATATAATTTGATCCCATTTGCTTTTATTGTGTGGATAAAAAACACTGAGATGTTTTTCAAAATATCTTTTGTGTTACACTGAAGAGAGAAAGTCATACAGGTTTGAAATGACATGATGGTAAAAGTGTGGAAGACTGTCATTGTAAGTTTACTACTACTAAAAATAAAGATTACACAACAAATGCCTTGAGCATAGTTGTGTTTCTCTGTAGGATCCACTATTAATATAAAGTTAAGCCGTGTTGTTTTTATAACTTGAGTGTGATATCTCAGGTTAAAATGTTGTGATTGTGTCCTCAGGAGCTCCAGCAGGGCAGGTACGAGCTGCGAGTGAAGCTGGATATCTGTCAGGCTCAGTGGGAGAGTCAGGTGTCCGAGCTGGAGCGAGATGTGCAGGAGCTGCAGGCGCAGGTGGACACACTCAACCAGACTCTGAGTGAGGCTGAAAGTGAGAAGACCAGACTGAAGCATGAGCACAGCGAGCAGAGCCAGAGACTCAGAGAACAGCTGCAGATGGTCAGTGACACCTACTATCCTCACATCACACAGCTTTTACCCATCTTTTCAAGCATCACTTTTACCAGTGCTCATATTTTGGTTAGTGATCTGAACAAACATCAACCCCAAGTATTAATCCTTGGCGTATCATTGGAACTACTGGCATGAAATGACACCTCAAGTAGTGCAGCGTTTAATAAATAATTAAATGATGTCAAATCAAAATCATTGTAACCTTCTCCCTCATATATGTAGTGATCATAGTGACAAGCCAGTTTTCATGATATGATCATTGAAGGCTGGTGCATTTGTTGCTTTGCCAGTGGAAAGAGAGAATGTGCTCTTTTTTAGCCAGACTTCAAAACCTGACCACACACGTAATATACACACACATATGTAGAGGGCAATAAAAAAGACGATAACGATTAGAAGGCCAACAGTGCAACAGATACTGTCTCTCGCTCAGAAAAAGATGACGTCACACTGTTCCTTGCACAGTATAGCAGATATGAAATGGTAAAATGAGCCATTCACACATTTTAAGTGCTAAGCCTGCAATATTTGCTTTAAGTAAATCTATGGGTAACCCTTACAATAAGGTTTTAGTTGTTAACTACACAAGTAAACATGAACGAACAATGAACAGCATTTGTTAATCTTAGTTCATGTTAATTTCAACATATAATACATTTTAAATTCAATTTTTTTATCTGATAACATTAATGCTATGTGAATTGTATTTGTATTAACTAACATTAACAAAAATTAATAAATGCTGTCAAAATATATTTCTCATGGTTAGTTCATGTTGAATAAAGCATTTACTAATGTTAACAAATGGGACATTACTGTAAAGTGTTACCAATCCATAAACAACAACAACAAAGTGGTCTCATCTTGTGTCTAGAGTAAAGAGTGCATGATCACAGTATTTGTCTCTGTGATTGTGGAAGTGCTGTTTTGTTGCATTCCTGTTTTCTTTCATCATCCTTTCCATATGAGCTAAAGCACAGCAACATCTGACTCATATTCCAAAGATAATTGTATGAAACTCATAAAAACACATTTCAGCCCAAAATCAAAAGAGAAAAACAAGAAAACATATTTTGCATAAAGAAAATGAAACATATTTTAGGACAATTAATATTTTTTCCCCACTATTATGTTATTTTTGTATTATTATAATTTAGTTTAGAAATTTTGTTCAATAATTCATATTATTTATAATGGTTATTCTCATTACCATAATACAGTAATGTTTTACATTATTACAGATTTAAGAGATAAGATTTTTTTTTACTTTGTCCAAAAAGTCAAACAATGAAGAACTTGTCTAAAAATCAACAACAACACAAACCATTTTACCGTATAGATATAATCTAAATTTAGATCCGCCTGCTCCTGTTGACTCATTCACACACGTTGCTCTCACATTGATCTGATATCTAATCTCACAGGTTTGTTATGCTCAAGGTCAAGGTTTACACATTACACATTTTATGTGTTTGTGCACTTGCCAGGATTCCCAGTTCAAACTCTTGAGCTCATTTAAAGAGCTGTTTAATCACAGTTTTGTATTATAGACATGCCAAAACACCAGGGCTGTATTCTGTTATGCGTGTAGTCATGTGTTATACGTAGTAATGGCTAACTCATACTGTTCCACTGGGTGGTCAGACTGGTCACTGGTCCCTCACCCTCTCATTCTCCACATGACAGTCGACTGAAGTAGACGTCTTTGACAGTTTTTTTCCAAGAAATCAAGTTCAGGAAACACTGATGTTGACTGTATGCATCCTGTCCTGCTCTGAAGGAAGAGGAAGTATCTCTCACTCGTTCCACTGCGGCTCCCACCATCTATAAGCTCTTTTTTTACTGCTCTCGAACAGTGTCTAGAGTGGAGTTATAGATAAGCGACTTTTATGGTTCGGTTGGAGATATGCTTTTGTCAGTTATGGTAAACAGACCTTGAATGGTGAGTATTTAAGCTATACTTTTTGAGGCAAAAGTAAACTTGTGTGTCTGTCTGTGTGGACCAGTGTCCCCACAAAGACAGTACAATATTAACGTAATATGCTTATTGAACATACTCAAAAATGTCTTCATAAAAATGCTGAACGTTTTTTGTGTGAGGGTTTAGATTAGGTTGGGTTAAATGTGTGTATTTGTAAGTATTCCTTATACCTTCTGGTGTTACATTTCATAACATACTCTTATTACCTGACTGTTTGTACAGTACAGAGGCGTACAGAAGCACTAAGAGAGTCTATCTGGGGAATACAGGGTAATTTAGAGGAAATCGGCCTCCCCCGATTGTTTACAGAGAAGGCTCAAAACAAGCATTTGTTTTTCCAGGGAAGCTGTGCCTTCCTGTTCGAGAGAGTAAACCTCTCAGGATGCTTCAAACACGCATCATTCAGGAGGATCAGTTTGATTGTGTTGTTGTTTCTTATATGGGACAAAAATCAAGGGTATTTGTAAGAACATGAACTTGTTTCCTCTGCACACTTTGAATTCACCTTTAAATAGGTGTACTGGAAGTGGAGAGTTGTTGAGGTCACTCGAATCTTATTCAGCAAATCAGTCAGTTTAATTGCATGATTTGTAAATCATTCACACTTGTGCTGTTCTCCAGTCACCTGACCACGGTGGACCAGTCTTACGTAATGCCACACCTACCCTCAACAAACTGCATGATTTGAGCTATGCGTCAAGTGTAACAGCAATAGTGATGCATCCCACCATCAAAAACACCATCAATGGAATTAAACTGGTTATATACAATGTTCTGACTTTAGAAAATAAAGTCTCTAATAAATAAGTCTTGAGTAGGGAGCCTCCAAATTCATGAACCGAATTTGACAATGTACACAAAGTTGCTTTCAGAGTTGTGTGCAACATTAAGTTGTTCCCTGATTTTTCTTGTTGGTTTTCCTTCCTTCCTTCCTTTTTTAAAATTTTTTTTTTAAGCAATTTCACTCTTTTTACCATATTTGTAAAAAAAATAAAATAAAAATAAAATATTCTAGTTCTTTAGTGTTGATTTTCGACTGCTAGTAGTCCCTTGAGAAAAGCCTGTGATACAATCTGATTAAGAATAAATTTAGATTTATTGGTTTGGAGACGCCACAGGAGGTAGATGGCTTGCGGTCTGGCTTGGGGCATCAGCTGGCAGGAGTGTTATTGAATGCTACAGGAGCTGGACTTGTGCTGGTTAACATAATGGCGTGTTTAGCTTTATCTTCAGTCCTGAATAGCCTTTCCCTCAAGGGACCACTAACCTTGTGCTGGTTGGCAGTTGAGTCTCATTGAACCAGGACCTCTTGCCACCCCTCAATATGCTGTTGGGCGTGGGGTCATTCCCCGCCCCCATCCCATACACACTCACAGTGACTATCTAGGATGATGATGATGCCACCACCAAGACTAAGATGCCAAGCTGCATCTGTCATGTGTCTCTTTGATCTGGTTCTGAGCGTGTGTGATGAACGCTGAGGGCTGTCCAGTTATCTGCTGATTCAGGTTGGTCACCACAGGCCTCCCAACGCCCAGTGCAGGCTTTTGTTCAGCTCTTATCAAGCGAACGTAACTCCTTTTCATTATGAAAATGGGACACATTCCTTAGTGGAAAAACACGTCTCTTTGTTACTGTTGCTTTCTCTTCTTAATCGCGATCCATTTGATTTGTGAACACACTGCATGTATTTGAAAGTTTTGTGGTTGATAAGTGAGCTGTGTTGTGTATGTTTAGAGTATGGAAGTGGAGCGAACCATGACCAGCGAGCTTCAAAGACTTAAACAGGAAATGAGAGAAAGGGGGCATGCCAGACCCCAGGATGAAGAAATCATCAATGCTCTTAGAGAACAGGTGAGAAACGGTTCCATACCTGCAAACTCAGATATCTGTATGGCATTATATACGATAAAAATTAAATATACTCCAAAAATAGTCCAGCACTGATTCTGCAGCTTTCCATGCATGCTTGTTTATTAAATATTATATAACAGTTCATTCCGAACCTCAGATTTGATTGATTGAGAGACGTTTAAAGAGTGCTTTCACTGCTGTATCACTCTGTTTGTCTTTGTGGCATTCTAGACTAGACCATGTGTGCAATTCTTTGGAGAGAATTCATTTAAGGATTATAATAACATGCAAATTCTTGAAACCCCTTGATAAAGTGACAGCATCTTTAGCGTGAACGATTGTAGTATTTGCTGACTTTAAAGTTTAGAAAGTTGTGATAAATGTTTATGTGTGTGTGTGTGCGTATGTTCAGGTAGCGCGGCTCACGCAACGGGAGCAAACACTTGAACAGCGCTTGAAGATGACTTGTCACGAGAATGAGGAACTTAAAGACAGTGTGTCCTCACTGCACAAACGCCTGGATTTACAGGAACAACAGAGTCACACACACATACAACAGGTTCGGTCACACACACAACACACACTCACAGACAGACTATGCTCAATCGAGCAGAATGCTGAATGGTAAATGATAAGGCGGGAAACTGTTGCCTGTATAGGATGGTCTTGGATTTCTGTCTTAAAATTTCAGTACAGTTCTTATTATAGATAAGTGTTTTTACATGATCCAGAGATGACAAACCTTCTCAAATGCTGATGTTCTGCCATTGTGTTAGTACAAGATGTCTGTGTGTGCACCAGAGGGAGAAATCAACCAGGGCTCAGGGCAAAAATCACACCAAAAGTGGCTAAATGTTTGTTTTATACACCTGTATAAGCCCTTGTAAATGTAAAAAAAAGCTAATTTCTGGGTCAAATGTTGGCTCTTTCTAGAAGATAGCATGCACACATTTGTACATAGCCTACATGAGTAATAATACATGTTTTCCCTGTGTCTCAGCTGGCAGAGGCCTGGCGAGACGTGGATGGGGCTCGTTCCTGGGCACATGAGCTGCAGTCTCAGGTAGAGGCGCTGCAGGAGGAGGTGGCCCTCCAGGAGAAAAGTCACAATGACAATTCTTTACTGTCTGAGCTGGAAAACAATCTGGACACCGCAGACTGGAGCCTGGACAAAGAACAGGTGATACACTGAACTGTTCTCACTGTAACCTGATAATGCCAGATTGCACCACACTCTACTTTCAAATAAATGTGTTACAGGATATTTTTCGTGGGCCTGGTTAAAATGAGTACACGTACAAGGGACAGTGTAACAGGTCACCATTTCTATGGTCATCTTTTGACCACATTTAATCAGATTTTAATTAGTCCAACAGGGTAACAACTATTCCATGTAGATGATTATTAAAGCAAGTAGTAGTCTTCTGTCACGCGAGAATAGCCTAATCAAAGGTCGCCAACCTCATCTACCTACCCTTGCCCAGCAGGTCTCTCGGGAGGTGCACTACATCCTGGAAGTGCTTCAACCTGTGGCCGACAGAACAGAGGCTGAGCAGAACTCAGATGACAGCCTGCAGGGCATGCTGGGACAATTGAAACATGCTGCACAATGGATAGCACAGAGCGAGACACTACAGGTGAAGTTGTTTTGCAGCACACATAGGAGTGGCCAAAAGTGATGTCCGGAGGTGATATTTGTTTTTAACGACCTTATAAGTTCAAGTAAACCATCAAAATATTTTATATATTTTAAATATTTTAAATACGAGGGAAGAATGAAACACTAAACTTGGTTAAAAGGTATTTAAGTGAGCAATAAGGGACGAGAGGATTTTTTAATGAATATGGGACTGACCTGAAGGAAAATGCTATGTCTAATGTAAATGCAGGTACACTCGCTTACTCGATCTCACAATACTCTACTCTATAAGCTTCAATGAACAAGATCAATGAGAATATAATAAAGCCTATGTTTACGTTGCTAAGATGGTTGCTAGGGGTGTTGTGTAGTGATACATAGAATCGTTGGGTGAAGTGGTCCCGTGTTTTATCGTGAATAAAAAATAACCATTTTATATATATTTTTTTTTATAATATTTGAATAAAGGTTTAAGATGTAAAATTTCCTTGGCCTGAAAATCACTTTTGGCCACTACTCTATATCTTCAAGTATAGCTTCATTCAGACCATATCAGTTATCTTTTATTTGTCCTCATGGCTTATAAAAAGTTTTGACATTGGATGAATCTTACGTAACCTGTCAAGAACCTTCCCGGATCATATTCCTTTCATATTATAAGGGGGAAAAATAACAAGTGAAGTAGTTTGGACCCTGGTGTTTTTGGATTGGGATTTTCTATCCAATGCAAAACAAAATAAATATATATATTTTAAATATAATTTTAACTGTAATGTGATTTTTTTTATATATATTATATATTTATTTATATTATATATTATAATACTAAAAATGTATTACATTAATGATCTATAAATAATTAATTCAGCATCAGTATGAAGATAATTACTAAGAATCTGACTCAGATATTTGACAGAAAATGAACTAGTTTATGAAAATAATGCAAAACATATGATGGTACTATAAAACATGCAACACATTTCTTTCTTTCTTTTGTTTATTTTCTTTTCTTTTTAATTATTTAGAGGTAAAATGTCACTGAGACCTGTTTTTGTGAGATTTGCCCATTATGAATGGAGAAGGGATCAGAATATATATTATGTACTGTTAATTTGCATCAGTAATTGCTGAAGTGTGCAATGTTATTAATGGACAAAAAGTTTGGATATTAAACAAACTTTCCACTATGCTATTGATGCATTATATTGCTAGTTTATGTCAGCTGAGATTGGTTGAGTGTTGGTGTAAGCATTGAAGTGGGAATTGTGTCAGGGTTTTTTGCTCAGGTTGGGTTGTTCAGTAAGGATCAACAAAGCCACAAATGTAGCCAGAGGTAGAGACTGAGAGAGAGAGAAAGAGGGAGAGATTGAACAGAGGGCTGTTTATGTCTGTTACATGATACTGATGCTGAAGAGAGATACACCCTGCCATCAAGGCCTAACAAAGGCGACGCTTCACAAATTCTCCCAGGCTAACCTCCATGCAGTGCTTAACGCTCCTGTATCATTTGTTTCTGCAGGAGATGAGGAAGCCCATTGTGGGACCGGTGAGCGATCCTTGTGAGAATGTCATCCGGATACAGGAGCTACAGGATCAGGTAACGTCTATCCATGCATTCAAGCTTTCAGCCACAACCAATAACAGCCCAATACCACTGTCACTGACCTGGGGTCAGTTTCTTAAAAATGGCTCCATTCTTTGGAGGGCCTGAGGAATGTGTATATATATATATATATATATATATATATATATATATATATATATATATATATATATATATATATATATAAAAAATGTTTTTTTTGTTTTTTTTACAAAGATTCACGTCTTTTCCTGCTGGGATTCTCAGCTGAATTGAGACATTTAACAAATGCAGTCAATTGGTGAATGTGTTGCGAGTCTCCAATAGATATGCTTTTAGGAAGAGAAGAATATTACATGGCAAGACATGTAAAACTGGTCCTCCCTCACTGACTCTTATTTGGGCCTTTCACACTTTAATTGGCTAAAGGTGAAATGTGTCATTTCTGGCAAAAATTATAATTTGCATAATTAATAGTTGTTAAACACCCCATCTAAATGACATTGCTTCACCTTTAAACTCACTATTTACATAATCCTGGCTTATCTTGTTCTATGTTTTACACTGTTCATACTTTGCCCTAGGGTTAACGTCTATCCTGGGTCAGCAGTTTTCAAGTTTTGGGTTAGCATTTTTTATTTGCATATTTACAGTGGAGAGAATAATCATTTGAACCCCTGATGATTTTGTAAGTTTGCCCACTTACAAAGAAATGAAGGGTCTATAATTTTGATGGTATATTTTAACGAATAGAGACAGAATATCAACCAAAAAATCCAGAAAAAACACATTATATAAAGGTTATAAATTGTTTAGCATTTGATCGAGTGAAATTATCCCCAACCAACCACCAAGAATTCTGCATCCCACAGATTGGTTATGTGATCCTGTGGAACACAGATTAGCCCTGTCACTTTAAGAAAGTACTCCTCATGTCAGCTAGTTATGTGTATAAGAGACACCTGTCCACAGAATCTGCATCTTCCATTCCAACCTCTCCACCACCATGGGCAAGACCACAGAGCTGTCAAAGAACGTCAGGGACAAGACTGTAGACCTGCACAAGGCTGGAATGGGCTACAAGACCATCAGAAAGAAGCTTGGTGAGAAGGAGACAACTGTTGGCGTGTTTATTCGGAAATGGAAGAAATACAAAATAACCATCAATCGCCCTCGGTCTGGAGCTCCATGCAAGATCTTGCCTCATGAGGTAAGGATGATCATGAGGAAGGTGAGAGATCCGCCCAGAACTACACAGGAGGAGCTTGTTAATGATCTCAAGGCAGTTGGGACCACAGTCACCAAGCAAACCATTGGTAACACACTACATCGCAATGGATTGAAATCCTGCAGCATCCGCAAGATCCCCTTGGTCAAGAAGGCACATGTTCAAGCCCATCTGAAGTTTGCCAATGAACATCTAATGATTCAGAGAAGGCTTGGGAGAAAGTGCTGTGGGCAGATGAGACCAAAATCGAGCTCTTTGGCATCAACTCAACTCGTCGTGTTTGGAGGAAGAGAAATGCTGACTACGACCCCAAGAACACCATCCCTACAGTCAAGCACTGAGGTGGAAACCTCATGCTGTTGGGCTGTTTCGGGTACAGGGTACAGGACGAGTTCACCGTATCGAGGGGCCGATGGACGGGGCCATGTACCGTAAAATCTTGGACAAGAACCTCCTTCCTTCAGACAGAACACTGAAGATGGGTCGTGGATGGGTCTTCCAGCATGACAATGACCCAAAACACCCTTACAGAACAAAAATATATGGGAATATACTGCAAAATGTAATGCGATATATTACATAATACATTTTCAAATATGGGAAACTAGTGCTTATATTTTTCAATATACTGCAATATATGCATTGACCATGGCTATATATTAATGAATATAAAATATTTATAAATGAAGACAAAAATAGGATTACATGTAATATTCACAAAGTTTTACTCTTTATTGTGTACATATATGCACATAGGCCTACATGTTCCCATATAAATGTGAATGTATATTCACACACATACACACACACATTCACAGAATGAGTTACAATATATTTCTAGTTCCCAGCATGCTTTGCTTCTGACTGACTTCTGAAAGGAGAGCAAATGTTAAAACTAAGTGTTATTTAATGTGTTTTACTCAATATTAATATAGGAGGAGATCTGTTAGTGTTAAAGGTCCCATGACATGAAATTTTCACTTTCTGAGGTTTTTTAACATTAATATGAGTTCCCCTAGCCTGTATATGGTCCCCAAGTTTCTAAAAATTTCAATCGGTGTAAATCGAGCTTTTGCTATCTTTCTCTGCCTTTGAGAAAATGGAGGCTCATACGCGCTGATCTTGAATCTCCTCCTTATGACGTCATAAGGAGGAAATGTTACCTCCCCTGTCTCTGCTTTGCCCGCCCAGAGAATATTTTCCGCCCATGAGAAAATGAGCTAGGAAGTAGGAACGCGCGCGCGCGATTTTAGTTTGTCCACGAGAGATATCATGGCTTTTGAGCGAGCGAAGCATAACAATTGCTCAATAATTGGATGTACAAATGAACACCGAAGGGTCAATACAGAGCTGGGCTTGCTGAACGTCTGAAACTAAAGTCTGGATCACTCTCTTTGGCTCAGCTACACACCTCGGACAAGTAAGTCAACTAATTATATATAAGTGTGTTGCTTTACTGTTTATGGTTACCTAGATTTTACACGTAGAATGTGGCTGTAAAATTAGCTATGCAGTTTATGTGTGTGAATACACACACTGTAACGTGAGTGTTGTACACGTCTTTGTTATTTGGATAACCGTTTCCTGTTGGTTATGTGGCGCGTGCGATATCCGCATTTCAAGATCGCAGAGCTTGATGGAATTGTAATAAGATAAATTACAGACGTTACAGATCTCATGAAAAGGCAACAGTAGGTTCGCGTTAGCTACATGATAATAACTGTAAACCATCCGAATAAAGTACCGTATCCAAACATAATATTTTAAACTAACCATTCGGAAACGTCCTGCTGGAGCCGCTGAGTTGCAACTTCTTCATCCGTTGCTTCTCCATCTGGATCAGATTCTGGGTCAAACTGAAATGCTTGAAAGACTGCGTGTCTTCGTGCCATTGCAATATATCCAACGTAAACATGCACGCCACGTTACCGTTGCGCAAGATGGTCAAGGCCACACCCACCCTCCACCTTGCGCCGCCTTTCTCCTCCTCATTAGTATTTAAAGCTACAGACACCGAAACGGCCTGTCTGAAGGAAGCTCATTCTGGGACTGGCTTGTAGTGGCTATAATTCTGCACTGAGTCTGAATTTTTGGAAAGAGATTTCAGATACAGTACTAGGGACCACTAATGACTATATTAAAGCCTACAAAAAGTAGCATGTCATGGGACCTTTAATGTTCTATTATTTTGGAATTTAAAAGTGGTTCTGGTATGTGTGAGTTTTTGGGGTCATTGTGCTGAAGAAGAGAGCCTGTGGTTCGGTTGACGATTGGCCAAAGACCATTCAAACTATAATTACTATATTTAATAGAAATGGCTGTGTACTCCTCAGCACAGTGATAGTATTTTGGTGAAATACTTTAATACATGCAGGTGTGCTTGAGCTTTTGATAACTAGCTTGAAAATATGAAACATTTATAATGTAAATAAAATAAAATAAATATATGGAATATATTACATTATATATTTCTCTATATATGTGTGTTTATTTTGCATGAGTAAATATATCTGCAATATATTACACATGCAGTACCATATCTGATCACATACTGTATACATCTATATATTATGTAATGTATTACTGAATATAAAATTACATACATTATGATATATTAGTATTGAAATATTTCAATATATGAAAAGCGGCAATTCCTTATGTATTATTCAATATATTGTAATATATTAACACAATATATTATTCTGTATATTTTTAAATATATGGTTAAACCATTTAATATTGATCATTAATATATAGGAAATAAATTTTTACTCATTTCACTCATTGAAATGCAAATCAATTTATGACCTATATATGTGTTTTTTCTGGATTTTTTGGTTGATATTCTGTCTCTATCCATTAAAACAAACCAACCATAAAAACATGTTTTACCCTTAATTTCTTTGTAAGTGGGCAAACTTACAAAATCAGCAGGGGATCAAATAATTATTTCCCCCACTGTACAAGGTTATCAACATTGATTGGACATCAATGCTGAAAAAAACACAATGTGTGAAAGTTTCTGCAACTGAAAGCTCATCAATATTTCACGAGGCGCACTCATAGTTTAAGAGCACTTGTCTGTTTCTAAACAACTGCCAAAACAGTTTTTCCCATCTGTACACTACCAGGACAAATATTTAAAATATGTCTCATTACTTTAAAAACATGTTGATCATTGAGCTTAAGCTTAAATGCTTCGAAGTTTTGCAAGCAAGCAGAGCAAATACTGAACATGCATGTTTCCATGTTCTCTGAGAGACATTAAGGTCGTTATTAGTTGCATTAGACATACATTTGCAAAACATATTAACCATAATTTTTTGGCACCCTCTCCAGAATGAGCGTCTGATAGCAGAAAACACTAAGCTCAAGCTGCGACTCATGGACGAGGAAGTAGTTCAGCAGGCCATGAAGGACAGAGACGATGCCATCGCAAAGTAAATATTAAACACTTACTTGGTACTATGGTTCCTTAAATGAGAAAGAAAATATACATAAGATGATTATAATTTATTGTAGAAAGGTGTCATTTTTAAGAAAGTGTTGGTTTCCTCTCATGCAGGAAGACAGCGATGGAAGCAGAGCTGCTGAGGACTAAGCATGATATGATGTGTTTAAACAACCAACTCCTGGAAGCCATTCAGCGTAAACTGGAGCTGTCGCAGGAACTGGAGGCCTGGCAGGTAGAAAACTGTAGTTTGATCACAACAGTGGACTTACAAAAGTCCTCACTTATGGATTTTCAGTTGTTAGGATTATGTTTCTGATGCTGTTCAGTGGTCGTGCTCTGTCGCCCCCTGCTGTTCACAGTGGAAGCATGCAGCTGTTTAATGTGCCATCGTGGAACTGCGTTTGAGATTAAATTAATTGCTATTAACTAGCACATAGACTACATAAATAATTATGAGCAAAAGAATAAAAACAATAATATTTTTATATAATAATGATTGGCGTGTACCCCTCAGGACGATATCCAGATTATCATCAATCAGCAGCTGAGGAGCCAACAGCAGACAGAACAGCAGCAACCGCCCCAGAAGAGATCGACGGGGCGTCTTTCTTTCCTGCGTAAGTCCAGACGGCCCTCTTCTTCCCCCTCGGTCGTGTCAGAGATTAGCCCAGAGCAGAACCTGTCCCACTGGAGAGACTGGCTCAGACTGAGCAAATGAACCGGCTGCTCTGCCTCAGACACTTATGGTCAATGCCAAAAACACATTCTAACCATGTTAGAAAACAATGAAAAAAAAACCAAAAGAAAAATTGGAGAAAAGACCTGCTTTCACATGTGCAAAAACACGTGGTCACATGTGGAACACACACTTTGCACATGTGAAATCCATGTGATGGTATACTCATGGGGTTTTTCAGTAAGGGTTGGCTGAATCTCACAAAAATGCATTTCTCCCCAAACTAAAAAAAAAGAAGTCATATTTTGTATGAAGATAATGTATCTTTTTAGAACCACTGGTTTTTTTTTGTTTTTGTTTTTTTGCATTGACAAATTTTGACAATCAAGCACATTTCCCTCTCAAAATTCTCATAAATGTAATGCATCCAGATGTTTTACCTATTATTTCTTTATTTTAATTACCAGTTTTGTCATACGTGGCTATGATTTTACTCTCTCAGTAAAAATTTATGAAATATAAATATTTGTAATATTTTTTATTTATTAAAGAATAACTGAAACATAAATACTGTGGTATATACGATGGTATATGCATATTTTAAGATTTCAAAATACTTGTATTTTTGCATTACAGTAAAAAGAATAAGATATTTTGTTGTGATAATGGAATGTGCTATGGTTGTAATCTTATTGTCCCTAAAAATTCATTTTTTTTTTCAATCCTTATGCAAAATAGGATTTCTTTTTTCTTTCTATTGACTTTGGAGTGAAATTTGCTTTTAAAAGTTTTTGTGAGATTTAATTGTATATTATGAGTATTTATAACTACTTTACAGTCATATGATTTTGTAGAAATTGTGTTTATTTAAATGGTACTATTAATTTACATGGTAATTGTTTGCAGCTGTTAAATCCTAAATGTAAGTGATGAAAGAATCAATACAATGACATCATGCTGGTCATGATCTTGTTTATTTGAATGGCATTTCACATAATACTATTATGATATAATAACATTACACAGAAAGAAACATTTACCTGAACTGCAAGTATGTGGGCATGAAAGTATGTTTCAGTAGACTATAGTGAAATACCCAAAATGGTGCTTAAGATTTCAAAAACTGACATTGTTCAATGCAATGATGCTCTGTATCATATGAAGGATCTGTAGCGCTCAAACTTGTGCCATTGTAATGATTTAAAGCCTGTTCACACCAAGAACGATAACCATAAAGATAACTCGATTAGCATTCACACCAGCACACGACGTTGTTCTGTTTATTTTATGCACACGCTGCAGTTTTGTTGTCGCTTTAAATGCTCAAGCATTGATTGATAAAGCAGGATTGGCTGTTTTTATTGTTCATCAGTTGGAAATCGTTCTGAAAGGGATTCCAACGATATCATTTCTCTGTGTAATTTCTTGACTTTTAGAACCATATCTTTATTGTTATAGTTATCGTCCTTGGTGTGATCGGCCCTTAAAATTATTCAATGGCCTTTGTGCTCTGGCACAGTTCTTCTACTAGAAGTGTGTTATCATTAATGCAGTTTTTAAAGCTAGTTTTGTATGTAATTTATATATTTTTCAATGTGACAGATTTGTACAATTAAATGTTTTTATTATGAACAGTCTTCAGAATATTTATTGAGAAATGCATTGCACTCCAGGCATGTGTGTTTTCCATTGTAAAAATCATTAGTTATTAACTTAGGGGCCCGTTACACGACACAGTTTTAGCTGAGAACAGAAAACTTTTAATGCTCTCTTTTAATGGTGTTTAATGGTGCTCTCTTTTAACTTTTAATGGTGTTCATTTACACAACAACAGTGTTTTGGTGGCCTGAGAACTTGAAATAGTTTTTTTGTGTGCCCGCTTCGTCACTGGTAATACAGTGCAATACATTATTATAATAAACAATTTTTTAAGGAATAAAGCTATACATTGAACAAACTTTTATACAAGGAACAATGAAACAACCCCAGATAATGAATGTTCACTAATACAACATCACATTGCCCAGGTACAAAAGCACATTAACACAGTCATGTCATCACATTTCTTCAGGGAATGGCCAAGCATATCAGAAAGAAACAAAACAAAAGAGATAAAAAATCACAACAAATTAGTAAGACAGATTGCACTGCGCTCAAAGCAATGTGCACAACAGGACATCTTGTTTTCCCAGGTAAAGGAGGATATAAATTCATTGATTGAATGGATTTTAATCATGGCGGGCAAAAAAAAAAGTGTAAAAAAATTGAGACAAACAGAGAAAGTACTCCCATCTTCACGAAAGTATTCTTACAGCCAAAGTAAAAGGAAGATCTCTTCAAATCCAGATGAATTATTATAAGGAAACCATTCACTTTTTTTGTATTTATTTTATATCCTGAAAAACTTCCAAACTAACCTGATAATAATACAATCTCATATGGGATCACTAATGTAAAGCAAAATGTATTCTGCATATAGAAACATGCGATGTTCAATATATAGTGAAGAATAAAAAGTTTTGCAAATACTATTAATTTGTTTCAGGTTGCTTGTTTGTTTAGAGTATTTTATATTTTACAGGAATAAGAAGCAACTATTTTTAAGCTGGTGAACCAAAAGCTATTTGATTTGTATAAGAGATTAAGCATCTCCAAAGATCTACATGTGTACATTTTAAGATATTTGAAGGCAAAAAAAAAAAAAAAGAAAAGAAAAGGGGATAATAGGTTTAAAACCATGTCTGTGGGCATAAATTATTTGTAAAGCAGATAACAGATTCTTAAAGATGGTTAAATGTTACATTAAATGATCGGCACTGGAAATACAGAAGAGTTGTCTAATTTCTTTCCTCCCAAAGTGTATTAAAAAGAGTTCAGTAAAATGTATATACTTTATTTCATCTTTGAGTTTGAGTTCGTCATTTTGGATTTAAATGATAGAAATCTGTCTGAAACAGAGCATAAACATAAGCAAAATGTGTTTTATATGAGCAATTTGTTTGAACATAAAGGCTTTCCTGAATTAACCATGTTTTTAACAAACTGAATGATTCACTTGCAGTCACAGGCACTTGTGGCCTCCTACTGGCTGAATGATGCAAGTTGCACTGAAGTCAGTCTGTTCGCAATGTTCCCAATGCTGATAGTAGTGAATTTACTGAATGTATGTGCACATTCTTTATTAATCATATGCCAAATATGCTGAAAACAGCTCCCTTAATGTCTTGTCACATTGACAATCATTAATTGCATTGTCATTATTCACCTAAATTATACACCTTTCAAGCATCACCCAATGATGCATAGACATCAATACTTGACACACATAACATGATGTTTTATTAACAAAGTTCGGGAAGAAAATGTTCAAATGATCTATCCAATCAACACGTCTACCCAATCAGCATGAGAGGAGGCCTATATAGAGCGCTTTACATAGAGGGGGAGAATCTCCTCAACCACCGCCAATGTGCAGCACCACCTGGATGATGCGACGGCAGCCATACTGCGCCAGAACGCCCACCACACACCAGCTTACTGGTGGAGAGGAGACAGAGTGATGAAGCCAATCAGTATATATGGGGATGATGAGGAGGCCATGATAGACAGAGGCCAAGGGGCAAAATTGGCCAGGATGCCGGGGTTAAACTCCTACTCTTTTTCCAAAGGACATCTTGGGAATTTTAATGGCCTCAGAGAGTCAGGACCTCAGTTTAACGTCTCGATTTATATGTTTTTGATTATACATAATAATCAAGACAGGAAACAGGAAGATGAGGGACGGGAAACAGTGGACAAGAATGAACAAGACTATTTCTAAATAAAAGACTAAGAACACGTGACACAATCTAAACAGACGTTAACTAAACAGATTCAGCTGATCACCGGCTTTCAGATTTAACATGGTATTCTTATTGTGCCTCAAATAAATGGAAAAATTTACTTCTTTCAGTCAGCTCTTTTTTATATAGGCCTACCATTGTCTAAAACACTGCATACACTCTGATATAATCATCACTGTCACAGAGACACAAAACAATATTAATATTTTAAATATAACCATTCAATATGGTCTTTTTGCCAATATCAGCTGTTCCTCCTGACCAACACAAGGTTTCTGTGTTTTGAGAAAGAAGCACAGATCTTTCTTTCAATGACACTGGCGGTTCCTCACCTTCTCCAGTATCGGTCACGTGACCTCAGTTTCAGAGGATCACTGTTGTGAGTCGGTTGAGTTTCCCTGTTTGAACAAAGAGAACTCTGTGAAGTAGATTGAGACCAATTATACAGACAACACTTCAAGTCATTGGGCTTAATAATGAAGTTATTCATTAGGAAACTGGAAATATGAAAACCTGAAAATATTTAACAGTTTTACAAAAGGGAATTATGTTGACAAATTACAGTATGTCATTATATTTTTTTTTTTATATGACAAATTCCTTATAATTTACATGATTTGAAATACCTTTGGAAAAAGTCTGTTAAATGAATCAATGTAAATGTAAAATGTAATTGTTAAAAGTGTTCTGATCACCTATGCTCTGTAATGGGCTATACTTAAAACCCTTGTGAAAAAAAAGTACACTTTAGAATTCTTTGAAAAAGGGTGCTTATTACAGAAATAATATACTTAAAAATATACTTATGTGTAAACTTAATTGCATGCCATTTGCAATTAAATAAAAAATTATTAAAGTTCAAAGGCAGTTAGTTGAACTTAAGATCTTTTTTGATCCACATAAGTACTTGTAAGATGTAATTTCATCATTCTTTCTATCTTTGAAATTGTTACATGTCTGTTTGTTTTTGGACTCTATTCTTTGTTTATTTTGTTGTTTCCCGCCATTCATTTGTTCCCATGGCAACCCTCCTCATTAGTTATTTTGGTTCAACTGTGTGTCAGTTATCTTGCCAATCAGTTCCTCCCTGTCACCTGTGTATTTAAAGGGATACTCCACTTTAAAATGAAAATTCTGTCATCATATACTCACCCTCATGTTGTTTCAAACCTGTATGAATTTCTTTCTTCTGCTGAACAGAAAGGAAGATATTTCGAAGAATGTCAGTAACCAGACAGTTTTTGGTCTCATTGACTTCCATAGTTATACTATGGAAGTCAATGGTACCAGAAACTGTCTGGTTACTGACATTCTTCTAAATATCTTCCTTTCTGTTCAGCAGAAGAAAGAAATTCCCTGACAACAAACTCCGTGACAACATTCAAAAGACAGCTGAAAACCAATCTCTTCCGTGAGTACTTAACCTTATAGAAAAAAAAAAAAAAAAAAGAAAAAAAATTTCCTTTCCCTTTGAAACATCACTTATCAGGCTTATGCTACTCTGAATAATACCTGAACTTTGTATTTTGAGCACTTCTTGCGTTGTTGTTGCTTTTGCCTCTTTATGATGACTCGCTGAATTTAGTCCTAATTTGTAAGTCGCTTTGGATAAAGGCGTCTGCTAAATGACTAAATGTAAATGTAAATGTAAATTCATACAGGTTTGAAACAACATGAGGGTGAGTATATGATGACAGAATTTTCATTTTAAAGTGGAGTATCCCTTTAAGTCGTAGTCTTGTACTGTCTAGTTGTCTGTCGTCGTCTTTGTTGGATGGTTGTTTTTGAGTTTCTCTTCCTGTTCCTTGTGGGTTTTGATTAAAAGACTAGTTCCTGGAATCATCCTTTGTCGTGTGCTTCATTGACACAGCCATTCCGTAACAGAAATATGGTTAACTTTACTGCCAAAGCATTTATTGTAAAATAAAATCTACTTTTTTATTTGCAATTGTATTTTGTGCCAGTGCAGAGTGAATGCTGAGGGAAGGAGATCAGGACGTGACCATCTGAGCCAACAGTCCAACATTTTAATGACATTTCTATTGAAACTTGTATGTCATGTATTTAAATACATTTGTAATTACACATTTGTAATAATGAAGTTAAAATGAAGTACATTTAAATATATTAACTCTAAATGTAATATCAAATAACAGTCAAGTAATTTATATGTGCAGTAGTATGTTAGTCAACACACAAAAGATTATTTAAACAATGATTTAAAATGTATTTGAAAGTAAAACTTTTAATTTGCCATTATTACAAAGTGCACTTTTAAAAAAGGCAATTAATACAATCAATTAATAAAGTGTAGTCGGAAATCTCATGTAAACTAAACTAAACTAAACTAAACTAAACTAAACTAAACTAAACTAAACTAAACTAAACTAAACTAAAGTTGACTTGGTAATAAGTATTTGATAAAAAAATAAGTATTTGGTTTAAATATTTCTGCCTGTGAACTTTAACGTTTGTTATGTTTTGTGTTATTTTGATAGTATTTTGATAATTACTTGATTACTTGATTTTTTATAACTGTTGCCCTTATTTCCCTATGGCATATTCAATTAATGACCATGTTTACACGCAAGTTATGGTTAAAGGGATAGTTCACTCAGAAATGAAAATTAGCCCATGCTTTACTCACCCTGAAGTCATGTGTGTGTGTGTGTGTGTGTGTGTGTGTGTGTGTGTGTGTGTGTGTGTGTGTGTGTGTGTGTGTGTGTGTGTGTGTGTGTGTGTGTGTGTGTGTGTGTGTGTGTGTGTGTGTGTGTGTGTGTGTGTATGTGCGTTCATAAATTAGTTTGCCATGTATCTTCACAAATCTTGCTTTTTGTATAGTTCATACATACACTAATAAGTAGATTGTGCCATTCATATAGCATTTTAAGTATTAAATAAACTTTGGGGGGAAGAACCCCTATTAATGGTATTAATGTTATGAATGTAGGTAATTTAGCCTGCATGCTGGTCTTAACTGAGCTGACACTGATCCTGTGTTTATAGAAACAGGTGACTTACCCTGGTAAAGTGATATGCTTGATGTATGCGTCATTCATATGAGTCCCTGTTCAATATTTCAAGTTGCCGCAGTTCAAAGCTGCTAAAATTGGTTCTCAATCAAGTATTTCTTTTAATTACAATTAATGCTGGGCAACGATTAATCGCGATTAATCACATCCAAAATAAAGGTTTGTGTTTACATAATATATGTGTGTGTGTACTGTGTATAATTATTTTGTATATATAAAATACACACACATGCATGTATATAATTAAGAAAAATATGTTATTTATATATCAAATATTTATATATTATATAAATTATGTATAAATATATATGCAGTATATACATGCAAATATTTCTTAAATATATACATGCGATTAATCGTTGCCCAGCACTAATTACAATACATCACTCAACAGAATTAATAAAGATGGTCTCTGACTAAGTATTCTGTATCCATTTTTATGTATTTGTTGCATTGTTTATTTTATTTTATAATGAAGATAACTTCAGCTAGATAATTAACCTCTGACAAGTGTATTTGTTTAACTACTGCCGTTGTATTCTGTCTCTTACTTGCCACCATCTGCCACCTACACTTGTAAGGTGATCTGTTGATGATTTCATGGTGTGTATTTGGCTTTGTTGCTAACTGAAGGTAACATGGCCCTGTGGCTTGAGTTTCAGGTTTTCTCAAGTCATCATGATTATAAAGGAACAGACCCTGAGATGAATTCAAGCATCCATACTACAATATTCAAAATTCATCAAGGGTTGATGTATTTATTTATTGTTGTACTGGAACAGAAAGGTACAATGTTACTGTTCCTGATCAACAATACACTATACAGCCACTTACACAGATTACAAACTTTGGACAAAAATGACCGTGCTCAGATCCTCGGCTGTTCTTTCTGCCTCAATGCTCAAATAGTCACACTCTCACCCATTCCAGCCCTCCTCCCACAGTTCTGGGTCACGATAGCCCACTTAAACGATCCTAGAGCCAGTTTTTAGTTCAGTTTAGTTATTTTAATTTTTCTAATACAAATTGAAGTGGCAGCAAGTGTTTATCAAACAATGATACATGTAAAAGAGTATCTGCTTCTCAAATTCAATTTCTACAGCTTGATGAAAAACATTGTATAAATAATAAAGAAATGCACATTACAATTCGAATCATATAAAGATTACAACATGCAACATACTCATTAAAACATGGACATTTACCTGTGTCTAGTTGAGGAAAAAGGGCAATGACAAGTTTAAATTCTCCAACATAGTAAACACACAGTCAACTTGTCTGTGCCAAAAATCTTAGTGCAACTAGTCCTACAAAACTAAAAGAAATGGCCAATAAATAAAAAGTCAGCTTTATACTCCTCAGGTAACTGAAAATCATGCTTTGTTGAGAATTCGGTCGAGAGGAACAGTCCGAGTTTACATTTTCATAGCAATTACCAAAGGTCATTTTCACACGGTCAGCATTTGAGTTCTTATATACTGAACAGCCAAAACCGCACTGACACAGAGACCAAAAACATCAAAGAACTTCCTCAGACATGTTCCCCTGGCATATTTCCACTTTTCTCCAGAAAATATGATGTCCATATATTGAGCTGTTGGTTTCACACATAGTCTCTTCTGTCATACCCTCCTCCACCCGTTGAGCGAGACGCAGGATACGGCATTCGAGACTGGCTGTATTTCTTCTCTTGTGGAGGACAGGAGCAACAGAGCAAGGAGCCCCCCATGATCAAGAGCACAGATGCTGCCCAGCCGATGTACAGCGCGGCTCCCAGCTCCCGTCTCTGGGCATCGGGCAGCAAAGGGTTGTAGAAGTCCCTGATGATACTGTTGGCAGACCAGGACACAGGAATCAGCTGCATAAGCCCAGCCACGATGAAGAGCACCCCTCCGAAGATCATCACTTTAGCTTTGGACGACTCATCCTCAATGCAGTTAGTGCACTTTGCTCCTCCGATGGACACCAGCACAGCCAGGACGGTCAGAAGGATGGATATCACGGTCAGGGCTCGAGCTGCCTGGAGGTCCTGAGAGAGGGCCAGCATGGAGTCATAGACTTTACACTGCATCTGTCCCGTGCTCTGAACCACACAGCTCATCCACATACCATCCCAGATGATCTGAGCCGTCACGATGTTGGAGCCGATAAAGGCTGTGACCCTCCACATGGGAAGAGCACAAGCCACGATGGCCAAGAGCCAGCCCAGCACACATGACACCATCCCTATGAGCTCCAGCCCTAAAGACATGACTTCTTAAAGATCTGTGACTGCTACATGCAATGCCAGAGCGTTCAGTAACCGGGCAAGCAGCTAGAGCAGATACAAGCCTAATTTGAGCTAATGCCTCAGAGCAAATGGAGCGCATCTGTGACAAAACAAGTGTCCTTTATACCCCAGATCAGGTAGAGAGGAGGAGTCTGTTAGGATGAAGACATTACACAGAGGAAGGGCTTAGTCACACCAGAACTAAAACTGCTCTCCATTCTTGGAAAGTATTGGGAATTAAGAACAAAACATTTTTTTTTTTTTTTTTGCCCATCAATGGAGACTCTGTAATGTTTGTCAACATACATTTTTTTTAAAGGTGGAGACAAAATGTACATTTGAAGGGATTCTTTTGAAAGGATGAGCAGATTTTTTTATGTAATACAAACACCTCAATATTTTAAAATTATTGTCATTCGTGAAAAGCTATTGTCATTCATAATAGTAATTCCTTCTGATGGATTTGGTAACATTTGAGTCATTACTAGTGGGTTACCATGATCTTCACTTTAGAATACTGATCCAAATAATCAGTAACTCGATAACACTTAGTGTGGAGTCTAATTAACAGGAGCAAATTCGGTTACACTTTAGTTTAGAGTCTAAACAGCGTGTTGAATTTAATATTTTGCTTCTTGTTTACAATTCACTGCATAGCCTGCTCCTTCACACTTATCTTACCTACTTTTAACATAATACTCCCTCTAAAACTCTTAGATCATCGTCTACATTCTCCTTAGTTCTTCCTCGAATGCGTTTGGCTTCTATGGGATCTTGAGCTTTAGCTGCTCTGGTCCTCATCTGTGGAACTTACTTCCACAGGACATATTCACAATGTGACTCTCTCCTTCAATTTTAAAATCTCATTTGAAAACTTATATTTTTAGGCAGGTATACTGCTGATATTGTATATGTATCTCCTATTGGTTGTAAAGCTTTTGGGAAAGTTTTTTGTTTTGTTGTTGTTCTTTTTTTGCTTAACCCTCTGGGGTCTAAGGTGTTTTTGGGGTCCTTGAGATGTTCTGACATGCCCTGACATTTGTGCTTTTTTCAGTTGCTTATAAACATATTAATGGCAAAAGTGTAATTACACTCTATTTAGCACAAACAGGGCTACCATAATATGTGAGCAACATGAATGTACATGTTTGTATTTTTGAGAGAATAATGTTTATGCATGGTTATTGAAAAAACTAAAAACTAAAGTTTCTGAAATAAGGCCACAAAACACATACTAAATATGTGTCAATAAGACTTTTGACTAATGGTTGTCGCCTAGAGTTTTTTCTTCAAAATGATGTGAAAATCATCCTCCCTAATCATTCACAGAAAACAATACATTGATTTAAATTTTGCAAAACACTTTCTGTTTGGAAAGACAATATGCGAGTGGGCGTCAACGATCCAACACCATCATGCATATTTAGTGGTTCACACCTGAGGAGACAATGGGGCCCGCATACTTAATGAGCCATTCATTCAGGTGTGTCACTGAGCCACAAGAAAGAATGCAAGAGCAATATATATATATATATATATATATATATATATATATACTGTATATATATATATATATATATATATATATATATATATATATATATATATATATATATATATATATATATATATATTCTACCAAATTGGTTCACAGTTGGAAGCAATCAAATTTTTTTAATTTTTTTTAATTTTTTTTACAAATTGTGCTTGCAAATTGTATAATATCCAAGGAAAACATGTCTAGTAATTGTGCAGTTAATTCTCATATTTTCAGTTTGGGAATATGTATCCTCTCCCCAAAGTTGTCACTAATAAAACACAATAAAAATTATTTAAAGAAAAGGCTTATATTTACCTTTTAATAGTTTGTTTACATCTACCTTGTAAATATATTTTTTTATTATTAAAAAGGTTACAATTACAACAACAATTCAAGTGTAATCTTTCTTTGTAAAAACTAAAGTATACATTTTAACATACATATTTCAAAGTTAAGGATTTGATTGATTATTTGATTACTTTATTTTTGACAAAACATACTATATTTAACATATGTGCAAAAATCGGCAAACAAAAGCTTATTTGAGGTGGCAGATATTTTACAGTAAAAATGTATAATCTATCCAAAACTAGTCAACGAAATGTTGTCTTTCATATGTCTGTAACATAGGTCTTTCGTTTATATAAGAAATATAAATGTTAATTTGCAGTTTAATACGTTGCTTATACAAATACATTTTATTTCAACATATTTCAGTCGATTTTTACTCATCTCAGTATAGCAATACAGTTTGCTAAAAGCGGATCATTCATTCACATGAAACGCGATTCAAATTTAAACTGTCTTTTTGCGAGTTGTGGTAAACAGCGCATCTCTGCCGTTCATTCATTCACACACAGAAACGCGATTCACTTGAGAATGAAAAAAACGTACTACAGTATTCTCAGGATCCGTTGCTCCTCGAAATACCAGCACTTCTGAGTTACATTTTCCATTATTATTATTCCTCACAGCGCCGCGAGACGGTGTAAACAAGTACAATGATCTGATTAAACTTGATGTGTTTTCTCGAGCTGATATGGGGGCGTTCACAGTTTGCATGGATTGCCTCAGTCATTTGCGTTTGAATAGCCCGCGCTCTCCGTGGGCGGGGTCACATTAAAAATAATTAGCTGAGATGAGAACGACTGACATCTCGCTCTTTTCATACAGATTACATAAACTGAGAATATTTGTTTTTTATAAAAATTACTTCATTTAAAAGAAGAGAATTCAAGCTTCATGCCCGTGTGTCTGTATGCCTGTTTGACTGAGTATTCGCTGAGTTATTGTTCATTTTCGGACGCATTTCAGAATTGACTACACTGACAGAGAGAAAGCAGAACTCACATCATGTTTATTTTTCTTTATTTGGCAAAAAGCACAACACTTTGTTTTTATTGTGAGTATACACAAAAATAATACACACTTAACAGGATCGATTGATGTATGAAACTGGTTTGTAAAATCAAAGTCAACAGAGTATTTGGACTCTCGATTGAACTGATAAGAAAACAACCGAGCAAATCACGCCGGCGTGATTGCCGACCTCAGAGGGTTAAAGGTACAATATGTAAGAATTTTGTATCAAAATTTCCCAAAAAACACTTGCACAGTGTTATATATTTCTTTCAATTGTGTGCTTACGTTATCCTAAATGTTTCCAAGAATTTGTAAATTCAGAGAAAATCACAATTTTAAATAGAACTTCTCTAACTAGAACGGACTCTGGACTCGGGAACTTCTCTCACTGGAACGGACTCGGGAATTTCTCTCACTGGAACGGACTCGGGAACTTCTCTCACTGGAACGGACTCGGGAACTTCTCTCACTGGAATGGATTCTGGAACTTCTCTCACTGGAACGATTCGGGAACTCTCACTGGAAAAGATTCGGGAACTTCTCTCACTGGAACGGATTCGGACTCGGGAACTTCTCTCACTGGAATGGACTCGGGACTCAGGAACTTCTCTTAATGGAACGGATTTGGGAACTTCTCTCACTGGAACGATTCGGGAACTCTCACTGGAACAGATTCGGGAACTTCTCTCACTGGAACGGATTCGGACTCGGGAACTTCTTACTGGAATGGACACGGGAACTTCTCTCACTGGAACAGACTCGGGACTCGGGAACTTCTCTCACTGGAACGGACTCGGGAGCTTCTCTCACTGGAACGGACTCGGGAACTTCTCTCACTGGAATGGATTCTGGAACTTTTCTCACTGGAACGATTCGGGAACTCTCACTGGAGCAGATTCGGGAACTTCTCTCACTGGAACGGATTTGGACTCGGGAACTTCTCTCACTGGAATGGACTCGGGACTCAGGAACTTCTCTTAATGGAACGGATTTGGGAACTTCTCTCACTGGAACGATTCGGGAACTCTCACTGGAACAGATTCGGGAACTTCTCTCACTGGAACGATTCGGGAACTCTCACTGGAACAGATTCGGGAACTTCTCTCACTGGAACGGATTCAGACTCGGGAACTTCTTACTGGAATGGACTCGGGAACTTCTCTCACTGGAACAGACTCGGGACTCGGGAACTTCTCTAACTAGAACGGACTCGGGACTCGGGAACTTCTCTCACTGGAACGGACTCGGAAACTTCTCTCACTGGAACAGACTCGGGAGCTTCTCTCACTGGAACGGACTCTGAAACTTCTCTCACTGGAACGGACTCTCCCACTGGAACGGACTCGGGAACTTCTGTCACTGGAACGGACTCGGGAACTTCTCTCACTGGAACGGACTCTCTCACTGGAACGGACTCGGGAACTTCTGTCACTGGAACGGACTCGGGAACTTCTGTCACTGGAACGGACTCTCTCACTGGAACGGATTCGGGAACTTCTCTAACTGGAACGGACTCGGGAACTTCTCTCACTGGAACGGATTCGGGAACTTCTCTAACTGGAACGGACTCGGGAACTTCTCTCACTGGAATGGACTCGGGAACTTCTCTCACTGGAATGGATTCGGGAACTTCTCTCACTGGAACGGATTCGGGAACATCTCAGACTGGAATGCATTCGGACTCGGGAACTTCTCTCACTGGAACGGATTCGGGAACTTCTCTCACTGGAAAGGACTCTGGAACTTCTCTCACTGGAAAAGACTTGGGAACTTCTCTCACTGGAACGGACTGGGGACTCGGGAACTTCTCTCAATGGAAAAGACTTGGGAACTTCTCTCACTGGAACGGACTGGGGACTCGGGAACTTCTCTTACTGGAATGGATTCGGGAACTTCTCTCACTGGAACGGACTCGGGACTCAGGAACTTCTCTCACTGGAACGGACTCAGGAACATCTCTCACTGGAATCTCTCACTGACAGGAATAAAGTCAGTCTGGTTAGTAATAAGTGAAGCTGGTAATGCTGTTTGTGGAGTTGTTTAATCCTCCTCTGCTGAGATCTTCACAGATTTAATGTCTTCTTTTCTCTTCAGTCGATTTCATCTTAGACTGTGTCTAAAGTCAGTTGTAGTTCTTGTGTTTCTGCTTGTCTCTTTTTCTGTTCTCTTCTTTCCTTCAGTGATTCTGCTTGTTAACAGGCTTATTAAGGCTGAGATGACTCCATATTTAATATACACAGACTTTGTGGCTCAGATAAGGTCCAGTTCTGGTTTATTTCTTTGCTCTTGGCTGACATGTGGCATTGCTATGGCCTGCTTGTGGCCCAGATCTGGCAAACAGGAGTGGGCCACCCAAGTGCCGTCATTCCACGCTGCATGTGGGCCAGATCCGCATTCCACAAGTGCCAGATGTGGGCCGGATCTGGGCCGAAACAATGTTGCTATCTGGGCAGCCATGTCTGCACATATATGTTTGTGCATTAAACTGATCCAAGGGTGGTTCGTTGCATTTCAGGAAGATCAGATTTGAAAGCCTTTTGATGTCGAGAGAGTTTCTTTTATCTGTCAAAGTATCATTCATTGAGCTGAAAGCTCGCTCGCATTCACTTGTTGATACTGCAATGATGTGGACAGCTTTAAGAAGAGGCTTCAGGGCTGCTGGTGTCTTGGAAGCTTTAAGGTCTTTATACTCCCTAAATCCAAGGACACTTTCCCTCTCCCCAACTCTGAATCTCTGACATAAACGTCTGACCGCTGCATCCCCATATTGAATATCTAGAGATGCAGGCCAGGAGTCAGAATGGAGGACCTTGATGTCTGAGAGGAGGTGACTATCTGTCTTTTCAGATGAGGTTCTACTGACATGTGAGGAAGTTGTTGGAGTCATCCTGCACTTAACATTTTCAGCCAGGCTACGGAAAAATTGCCCAGGGTTGATTTTTATAACCCTCTGATTTTCATGCACGCATACATTTCTGAAGATTTTCTTCTTTTCAGCTTCAATTGCAATTTGTGTGTAGGGACCAGGTGTGGATACCATTGACTCAAACACCCGGATTTGTCGGTCCAGCTGCCTGTCGGCTTGATCCAAAGTCATGTCCCGTCTCTGGAGCATTCTTGAGAGGTCACGGAGTTCTGTGACCTCTCAAGAAACCACAAAAGAAACAGTAGTGAGAACATCATTGAGTCCTTTGTATTTTGCTCTCTCTCTTGAGTCCCTGCTGGTATCAGCAGCAGCACTTGTAAAGTGTACCTGCAGAGCTTGGTAGTTCTCCCATACTGCTTTCACTGTTCTCTCACTTGAAGCAACCCAACGCACTGATAAAACACGGCCTATCACAAGGAGACGCTGTCCAACATTGTGAGCACTCTCGGTTAACTCCCTTTGGTTTTTTGGGGATGCATGGTAGAGGGAGTAAAGCTGATCTAAAAATATTTTAAAGTGGTTGATTCCTCCTACCTCCTTCAAAACATCACAAACTGCCAGTTCCAGTCTGTGATTGGAACAATGCCAGACAAACAGGTAAGGGAATTTGGAACAAAGCTGCGCAGCAACTCCTGCTTTCCTCCCAAGCATCACTGAGGCTCCATCACAAGCAAATGCCAACAAATGTTCCTGTAGGTAGTGAGGGTCAAAGCCATTATTATGAAGACATCCTAACAGTGCTTCAGTGATGTCCTTTGCTGTGGTCTCCTGCAGCTCAATCAGTTCAAAAAATATTGTGTCTGGCTTTTCACTGGAAATAGCTGACCGCAGGCACACGACAAGCACAGACTTTCCATTTATTGTAGTGGATTCATCAATGAGCACACACAAATTTCTTTCATTCATCACTATGTCATTGCAGGGTATATGCAGGAATCATAGAGATGAATTTACTACCTTTTACTACCTTTTTTACCACCTCCACAATATTTTTTACTACCATCACGACATCAAGCAGCAGCCCTTTTTTTGGGGGTGGGGTGGGGTGGGCGGGGTATGTAAAGCACCACTTACTACTTACTATAAGGTATAAGTGTGACACTGTCACACCCATCATACAGGACATATTAGGTACACTAATGTTTAATTGTTATCATTAAGTAGGCCTATATTGTCATTGTCAATTATGTTTTTTTTGTAGTGTCGAGTTGAGTTTCAGTTGTCCTTATCTTAACCCTAGCCCTTGAGTTATCCTAACCATAGCCCTTAGCCCTAATAAGGTGAATAATAACCTTGGCACTTTGTCATTGCTATCAACTCCGACTCACTCAGGGCTTGACATTAAGCCTTTTCATGTGCTTGTCCTCTGGACAAGTAAATCTGTCATTCACTTGTCCGAGTAAAAAAGTTGCTTGTCCGGAATGTTTTTGGTGTGTGTGTGTGCTGTAAATATAATTTATTCTGAAGAAATATCCTCATCTGTGTTAAATCAGCTCTGATATATTTAAATCTGCATATTGTCATATCTGCACCTTTAAAGGGCCACCCCCCCCCACCCCCCCAATCTTATTCAATGTATGCTTAATCTTTAGTTTTAAATTTTATCAATAGATTAAATTGGAATAGCCTAATAAGATACTATAGGGCTGTTGTTACCCTAGGAAGGGCTGATCAAATTAAATCATTTACACTGAAAATGTACAACTGCATTAAATAATGTTATGAATATGAGATCGTTTAAAATATTTTTGAATATACAAATAAGAAACGTTGGAAAGAATGATACTTTTAAACATGAAAGTAAACCGCCAGTAGGAGGCGTCAGGCGACCGTCTTAATGAGCGAGTCATTGAGTCATTCATTCAAACGATTCGTTCAAACAACTGATTCATTCAAGAATGAGACATGTTTATGAATGGGACATTGAATCTTTGACTCAGCCAATTCGTTCAAAACGCTGAATCATTCAGTAATGAAACACGGTGAGATGCGTTACGGTTCTGCTGTGATCTTTGTTTGGAACTATTTTTGCTGCTGAAACAGAACAAAAACAGTCAATATTGTGTCTAAAATGTAAGTAACTTAATTTGAACTGTTTATTGAACTGTTGTATCAAAAGCAATGTCACATTTTCAGTCGTGATGGTACTCAAGAAAACAGCACTCGTCGTGTGAGGTTGCTAAACTGTATCATATGTTAAAAATATTAAAACACATTTTGAATTTTGGCACTGGCAGTAACGTTATGTTGTTAACTGAGTTTAAACTGAGTTTACATTTGTTTGGATTTCTCCTCGAGAGGCTGCGCGAGCCTCAACAGCGCAACCTTGTTACCGTCAGTAGCCTAATACATCCACTATCGATCGCAACTTACAATAAATATAAATACAATCAGAATCATTCTCTCATTTTAGTGATTCCCTAGTTATTTATAAATTTTTTGTTATTGACGTTTAATTAGGCTACTTGTCCGGTCGGGCAAGTAAAATTCTCTTTTACTTGTCCCTTCAAAAAATCCACTTGTCCCGGACAAGCGTTAATGTCGAGCCCGTCAGGTCCTGTTAGCACCGTAGCCTATATATATTTTTTAATCATGCTAGATGAAGTTAAAATATGGAGACACAAATATTAAGCAAAAAAATGGAAACTCATATATTGAGGTGGTGATGAAAAATTTACTACCAAGTCAAATTGCGTTTGTTACCTTTTACTACCTTTCAAGGGCCTTGATTTTGGTAGATTATTTTTACTACTTTTACTACCTTTTACCACCGCGCGGACACCCTGCATTGACTACCTTCTTTTTAATTTGAGCTGCAATGTGATCCAGTATATTTGCACATGAGTTATTAGAGTGCAAAACTCTGCCCATCTTGACACCATTTAAGACTTGCAACTGGACATATATTGGCATGTCTGTAAAGGGACGCCCATGCTTGCCAATCTTATAAGCTGTTCTAAACACATTGCAAGCTGAAGCGTAGTCAGCCTTTCTCATATCTTCAATGTGTTTTTGCATTGTATTTTGTGTTGCCTTCTCTTTTATTTCAACTGCTTTCTTGTGATAAATTGAGTCTCTGTGCTCTTTTATTTTCTTTCGTAGTGAGATTTGTTGTGCAGCCTTGTCCCTTCCAAAAGACGAGATTAAGCACCCACTCCACTCCTGCGACACTCTCTGCCCTTGCTGCATGTCCACGCGAGCACAAACTTGACTACACACACTACAACCCAACTTTTGATTTCTGCTCATCAGCCACTTGTAATTTGTGGAGATATACCGGACTTGTGCTTGGGACCAACATTCTGGCCACTCATGCTCGCTAACGCGGCTGTTGTCATCGGTAGAAGTGGTGTCACTCTCGTCCTCGTCGCCACTTGTGAGAACCTCATCGACCGCGGCACAAGTGCTGCTTTCATTAGCTTGCGTCTGACCTGCAGCGATATCATTCTGGCTTGGTGGGGTGTCAGCCAGCAAGTCCTCTGATTCTGACCTTGTTCTTTTACTACTCAGAGTCTGAAGCCAGGAGAGCATATTAGTGTTCATTGTATTTGTATTTTAACCGAGCAGCTATGGTTGCACGTTTCACACACCCTCTCCAGACCACGTTGAGTTGTTGACACTGACAGCGGCAAAAGCGACGCATGCGCTTTTCACTTGTAAAACTCAAGGGTGTATGGGTAATGTAGTCTCTGCTCTCGGTGGGACGAATTAGGAAGCGTGCATTGTGAATGGCGCTCTGAAAAGCGTCAGCGCAGTCAAAGGATTAAAACAGATGTGCAAATGAGCGTACCGGTACGCTAAAAGCATGTTCTGGGCGCACGGAGAGGTGGCGGTACGCTCAAGAGCTATATTTGGAAGTGGCGGTACTGAGTACCGGCGAGTACTGGCCCACTTAAAGCACTGATCTGTATTATATAAATCCCATATAAAAATGCTAAACACATAAGGCACAATATCAGAAATGACTAATCCTTTCTCTCTATTTGCCAGTCCAGTCTACAAACAACACAAACAGTTTTGACAGACTTTTAGCAGTGAAACTGTTACGGAACGTAGACTCGGACAACAAGAAGATGGAGTTAATGGAAAGTTTTATTCACAGCTTTGAGCAAACTGGCAAACTGGTGAGTATAAAATTCAATAAAGACTTTGGAGGAAGAGTAATGAATGATAACTTTACTTCCCTTTTGTTACAGGTATAGGAAATCATGGATGGGAAGATAAATGAGAGGTGCAGTGGTGAGTATTCTGGTAATCCTTGTTTCCTCAGGGGGGCAGACAGAAGACACTGGATACATGCTGGAGATAGACACCAGAGATAAGCTAAGTAGTCCACTACGTATAAACGAGGCTGGACAATCAGGGGAGATGAGGTGTGTGCTTTTATGTGGTGCTGATGATGATGGTGATGAGTAACAGGTGCAGGTGATAATCTAAAGAGTGCAGGTGAGAGCCAGGGAGGATTATTTGAACTGTTGTGCAGAAGTGACTGGTGAAATTGTGACAGAAACCCAATGCTTTAATACCCAGTTCCTGAAATAGTCTAATTCAGTATGCTGAATTACCTACTTTTCAGAAATTACTGTGTGGCGGCTAGGTCTTCGTCTACATAAATCAACGCCAAACAGACTCAACAAGGTGTCACCTAAACCTGGCATGCAAGGCATACACCTCAGCTGGACTGGCTCTGCACACAATTGCCATGCTGCATGTTTATCAAGTTAAGCTCCTTAAAAGGGTATTTCACTGCTGGTAAAATAGGCTTTCAATAAAAAAAAACTTAAACGCCCATAATCCACTGGGCAAGGCCACTCCCAGTCTGCTCTTATTGGATAGGCTTGACCACCTTGCTTGAGTAGGAAATACTTAAGCTGTGTCCCAAAGTGAAGGCTGCATCCTCCGAAGGCCGTATTTGAAGGCCGGATGGCCGTATTTGAAGGCCGATTGCGTCACCGCGGCGCGACGAAGGACGTCCCAATTCAAAGGCTGCATCCTTGGAAGGTCGCATTTGAAGGCCGATTGCGTCACGCGGCTCGATGAAGGCTGTCCCAATTCAGTTCTGCATCCTCCGAAGTCCGTATTTGAAGGCCGGTTGCGTCATCGCGCCGCGACGAAGGCTTCCCTGATTCAAAAGCGACGCCAAATGCACCCTTCGTTTCCCCGTGAAAAGAAGGATACATAAATGGACACTTAGCGGCCTATTCTACCCCATAAGTCATTGCGCGCCGTTGACGACAGCATTTATTTACTTATTTTTAAAGGCGGCCGAGACTAGAGATCGGTGGTGGACAGCAAATTCACATTTAAATGTAAGTATTATGTTTTAATTTACTCAAATAGCTAGCGAAACCAGAGTTAAATTTCTTATAAACTTCTTCTTAACTCCTTCGTCACCATTGCGTGGCTACATTTATCATGTAGTTTTAGGCAAAACTTGTGGTAATAACGTTATTAGTTTAACGACCTATTTGTAATATTTGCACTTGTGTATTATAAGAAATATCACTCACCCAATAAAGCCCAAAACAATAAGAAAAGCAGTAGATAAGGCAATGGGGTTTCACTTTTATGTGTTTTTGTAGTGCTGTCATGCTATTTGGGTATACAGAAATATGATTTCTTAAGTATTTTGTATGCATGTCTTGATGTGTCATATTTTGCAGTGTTAACAATGCACTTAAGATTGCTCCTCTGTGTTAAGTACCCTTTTCTGCTTTTTTAGAACAATTCAGGAAAAAATGGGTTTATATATATATACAGTATATATATATATATATATATATATATATATATATATATATATATAAGAAAAGTAATACACACATCTTTGCTGAAATGTATTGTCCTGTTGTTGTTAACAAGCCATGGTTCATTTGCTCTGCCTTTAGGATTGCAAGTGTCCTGGGACAGGTGAGAGTGTGAGTGGGAAACCCACTGCTGAAACTTGGCCCTGGTTTGTCCTCATGGATGAGGTGTTGGGACAGAGGCATTGCACCAACCCCCCTGTCCTCATCGCCTCAATCCCTGAGGACACACCAGGGCCGAGTTCAGTAGTGGGTGCCCACGGTGAGGAGGAGCCAGGGGCAGCAGCACCAGCACCACCAGTAGCACCAGCACGAAGGCGGCGAGACAGGACGGGTTTTTGAACTTGATCAGAGAAGAAATACAACTACAGAGGGAGGCAGAGGCGAGGAGTGCACAGGAAAGAAGGGAGAGGATGGACAGGCTGTTTTCTCTTCTTGAGAGAATGATTGAAAAATGTTCTACATATTCTTGTTTAACTTTTTTCACTTTTATTTTTTAAAAGAAAAATTATGTACATTTATTTTTATGCTACTTTAATTGTGTAAATAAAAGAGAATGAATTGTTCTGGACATTGTTTATTTTTGTAATGACAGTAATACTTTCTGCATGAAACAAATTCTATAGCTTTTTATTTTTTCAAATAAAATTGGTAAATGAAAATCATTTGTTCTATAGGCTACATTAAAGCACTTTTTCCAACTATTTACAAAATACGTTAAACATATCAAAATCAACATAAACATTTAATTTTACAATACATAAAATAAGAAAAAAAAATGATGTAGACTCTATTGAGCTGAGCTGCTGGACCGGGATGGGCTGCCCCTAAGGCCTCCTGCTGGTGGGACATCATCTGGGATTGTCTCCAGAGCGTTTGAGTGCATATTTCCACTATCCACTAAGTTGTCTACCAACAGGTTTGCAGGGCTGATTCAATCGACGGCTTTCTGAAAAAAGTACTTTTAATAACTACTGCATTTATATTAGGCTACTACTGCATTACTGCGTGTATGTTGCATTTTACTTCTGTATATTTTCAATATACAGTAAAATCTGGTTGTTACATTATATAGCTACTTTTGTGTAGTTTAATGTAATCATATTGTGATGTGAGGAAAAAAGTACTTCAGTAGGTTACTTCACATTTGTAAGTGAATACTTAACGAAATATGCAGTTCCGAAAATTAAAGTAACAAAATTAGTCACAATATTAACAAATTGTTGCTCACTACAGCAGCGTCCCATATCAAAGGGCGCATCTGACGCGCTCGGACCGGTCTAGCCTACGAAGGACTGTTCTTGTCGCCTGGCAACTGTGACAGCTGCCAATGACGAGCGCGAGAAATACTGGACTTTTTATATTCAATTGGGTTTTGTATTCAAACAGGGCTAAACCGAAAATACATGACCTGGCAGCGCCGGGGCTAAAACATCCTCACCATGTCCTCAAGTAAAATATAAAACATAAAAATGAATGACAATAGCCAATTCTGGCTCCATAGCTGTTTACTGTATCAAAATGAATGATCAGGATAGTAGCTGTCCTCTCGCACTGTTGCTTGGCGCCAGGAGCGGTGATTGGGAACACCTGGCTGCGCAATTAGGAAATCCAAGGAAGGCTACATGGAGCGTCCTTCAGAGGACGCATAGGCTGCATCCTTGAAGTCTGCGTCCTTCGAAGGATGCAGCCTTCAACATTGGGACACAGCTTTAGACTTTTAGTCATAATGGTGTCAACTAGTAGGCCATGTTTAGACTGCCAACAAAAATCAGATTTTTTGGGCATATCCAGATTTCATCCAGAACACGATGCAGTCCAGTTCAAAGTCTAGACAACAAAAAACACATGAAATAAAATTTTCAAATTTAATTCAAACCACATTTGAAGGTGGTTCATTTAGGTTGTGACTACAGCACAGAACATCTCATACTGTATATATAATGTGAATTAAATCCTTGCAATGCTGAAAAAATTTATATTTCATTTCTCAAAAGCATCGTGAGCTAAGTTGATTGTAGGGCCAAATGAATTGTGTGGTGAGCGCACTGGCGCCGTTGTACTGTGGCTGCCGTCGCATCATCCAAGTGGATGCTGCACACTGGTGGTGGTTGAGGAGAGATCCCCTGATATGATTGTAAAAGCGCTTTGGGTGTACAGTAGTACATATAAAAGCGCTATATAAATGCCTCATTCATTCATTCATTCAATTGGTGGCAAAAGCTCTTCGATCTACCTAGCTCAGGATGCTAAATGCAGCCCTGGACAGTGGATCTGTAATTCCCAATAATGCTTTGCAAGGGACTGCATTAGGAGAGTAAATTTAGGGATTAAGTGTTATTTTATGTGTTTTTCAGTAAAGAGAAAGATGTTGGTAGTTTATATTAATGTTTAATGTTCAGTTGGATATTTAGAGTTGTTTCTGTTATTGAATTTTGTGGTTACCATTGTGCTAAAGAGTAGCGCTTGTGCTCAGGCTGTAGGCACGCAGAGTTCTATGTTCAGTACTGACAACCCCTCTTTACTTAATGGTTTACATTTTGCATAATGATGAACAATACTGTTGACCCCATTTTTAAAAAAAATTTTTATTTAATAGTGTATTTACATCAAGGTGAAAAAGGACTTTCATATAGATATAGATATAGATATAGATATAGATATAGATATAGATAGATTATGTAAAGTTTAAGTAATTTTGCCTAGCTGGAGAAATCCGGTTATATCTACTGACAGGTATGCTTCAGTAAAACCTTGTTTTTCAAGCTGGTTGAATTCAGTTATAATCAGTAATCTTAAATAATTTATTTCATTTCAACAAACCCAGTCATGTTACCACATGAAGTAACATTTCTGAACTGACCTTTTTTTTTTTCAGTGTAGATTCATTCTTGTGATCTGAAAAGTGTTGTACATTATTTGTATTAAATATATACATATATATTGATTTTTGTGTAAATTGATTACTTGCTCCTGTGGATTGAAGATGTAGAAACACCAGCAAGGTCTGCAATGATGTTTCTGTAATCTGTGGAACTATCATTGCAGAATGTTTTAAAGGTGTGATCTCTTGCTAAACCAATGGAGAGCTTTTGAATTATGCTGTCAGGTAACACTAAAATACATTCTTATCTTTGTTAAACTAGGTTAAATTTTGTTAAACAAAGGTAACATGATTTCCATATATCTGCCTGCCACCTTTCTGTATCTCTGCTTCTGTGTTTTCAGCATTTAAACAGAGTGAAATACTTTCTGTAGGGTGTTTTTAAAGGAGAACAAGATCATGTTTTCCAAAATAAGTCTTAATGTATCATTGAAACAAGAAAAATAAAATTCTATTCAAACTGTCAGTGTCCAAGCATCAACAATTCAAAACACATGAGAAATATTTTGGAAAGTTGCCGTCATTCCTCACATTCTTGAGGCAGACCAATGCCCTGGTGTTATTGAGTCAGGTGGCCTACACTCAATGGGCACTTTATTAGGCACATCTTTCTGATACTGGGTATCAGCCTGATTTATTTTTTTGGGTATGGATTCAACAAGGCACTGGAAAGATTCCTTACATTCTGGACCATGATAAACATCACACAATTACTGCAGATTTTTTTGACTACACGTGCAAAAAAACGTTCCAAAATAACAACAAGAGCACAAGGAAAGGGAACATAAACTATTGTAATGGGGCGAATTAGGATGCAATTCATAACATTACACTGTGAATGTTTGTGATGTTCATTTGCTGTATAATATGTCAATGAAGATTCAGGGAGCAAAAACCTTTTTTAAAAACTTGTTCTGAACTAATGGTTGTAATGTGCCTTTGCATTTGTTATGCGAAGTGTTTGGTTCCGAAGGACAGTGGTTTCTCAGTTGGTCAATGTAACGGCCATGAGACCTCACCACTGGCTCTGATATTTAAAAGAAAAAAGACATTTACTCATGACGCGTGCACATCTACCAACTTCCTCTGATTCTACAGTGAAATTAGGCCAACAGCTACCCTGGTAATCCAGAGTTCTCGCGAGAGCACAAGTTGAATTTGCTCAGCGAGTTACTCTAGTGTCGAGTAATGATGCTCATTAAATATGCCCCTCGATCTGAGCTGCACCAATCACATCGGGTTATCTGATATAGGCGGGCCAGAGGCGAGATGACGACAGCGCTGTGACGTCGAAGTCATTAGTAAACATTGCAAGATGGCTATGGATGAACACCAGTTGTTTGAAACGGCTTTGTACGCTACAATGAACGAGTTAGACTTGGCTTTTTATCTAAAACAGGAACAGAAGACGCCGCTCGAATCGATCCTTTGCAAGAAGGACGTTTTTGCTGTTTTGCCGACCGGATACGGTAAGAGTATAATCTAGTTAGCTCAGCTGGTAGCTGGGGTTTATTGTTGTGATTGGTCGTAGTGTTTTCCAATTGCGTGCAGTGAGATTTTCAAATGCACGCTTGGTGCCACCCCTCGAGCTGGGCGATTTTCATTAGTCGATGCCAGACCATTAATCTTTTAGATTTAGGTCTGGATTTCCAGGCTAGCCAAAAGCTGGAAATTGGCTGAAAAATCTGCCTTTTCTTCTATAACTTCAGACGTCTCTCATTAACAAGGCATTTTCATCCACAGAAGTGGAGCTCACTATGGTTTGTTTGTTAGTTATTTTGTTTTTCACAGACTGTGCATGACAATTCCAGGAAATAATCACCTACAATCATCCCAAGATCAATTCACTTGAATAATATTCTATTTCTTTACACACTCTACACTAATGACTGTATTAGTCCTTCATCCATCACAACATACTACAAATACTCAGACGATACTGCAATCCTGGCTCTCCTCAACGATCACACTAGCATTGCTGCTTACCATGACACGATATCACACTTTACACACTGGTGCACAGACAATTTTCTCCATCTCAATGTTGAGAAAACAAAAGAACTGGTCTTTAATGCACCCAGTCTCAGTCGGATCTCCATTCATGGCAACATAATAGAACAGGTTGAGAAATTCAAATATCTTGGACTCACCCTGGATAACAAGCTCACTTTTGACTATCACATAAAGGACATCCATAAACGCTCCCAACAGCGTCTGCATATTCTACGAAAACTAAGTTCCCTTTACATTGCCCCTCATCTTCTGTTACTACTGTACACAAGTATTATCCAGCCCATTCTGTTATACTGCTCCACCAGTTTTTACACCATGCTGTCAGTTACCAACAAAAACAAACTGAATAAAATCACACACATAGCTTCAAAAATAATACACTCCCCTACACCCAACATCTCAGAACTCAATGACAGAGCAATAGCCCGCCTTGCCTGGACAATAATAACAGACCCAGAGCACCCCCTCAACTTCCACTTCACTCTCTTGCCCTCCGGGCGAAGATACAGGACCCTAACATGGAGAAGGGCTCGTTTCAAAAAGAGCTTTGTACCATCTGCAATTTCAATCCTTAATAGGCTACAAAGTTGAACATTCACTTTTTTGTGTTTCTGTTGTTGCTGTTACATGTGTTTTGTTGTTGCTGTTACATGCCAGTTGCGTGTGCTGTATGATAATCTGTGAGAACAAATTTCCCGTTAAGGGACAATAAAATTATCTATCTATCTATCTATCTAAATCTGATGTTTGGTTTTACCAACATCTGAAAATCTTGACAATAGCTTGTTCCCTAAATCAATATTCCTTATATATTAAACGCCATATAGTCCAAAATTAGAATTTCAAAAGGTGAAACTATCTATCTTTTCATTTTCACGGATTTTTAGACGTCGACGTAATTATTGTGCACCAGAGAGGACTCTAAATGTTTGTTCCGTTTGTCATGTTTGATATGATATAATAATAATTAATATATGATAAATTTATTAAAAAAACAACACAGTTGAATAACTGAATTTATTATGTTAGTATCAAGAAACATTCTTTTCCAAGAAGTGTAGCATATGATCAGAGAACATCAGACCATGAAGCACTTATAAAGTGACATAACATAACAGCATTCAATGATTAGACAAATATGTAACCTATAGGAAATAACTGAATATTTAAATCATCCACACAATAATATTTCCTCCGATAACATTACCTCAGTAAATTAGTCAAGACAAATAATAGTGAAAAATAACCAGTTATCAAGTGAAAGACTGTCAGTGTGAAATAAAGAGGCATGCATTTATTTTAAAACTTGTCAGTCCTCTTTGCATTAGATTATAGGCAATACATCACTGGTAAGTCTATATAGGTTGAACACCATAAATCAGAGTGCACAAATATAGGGAATAAAACTGTTCCCTTGGAATTCAGACAGCACTACAAAATGGCTGATGCATATAGTGGGAAATAGGGAACGAATATGGATGCAGAACATGTCTGTTTGCTGTCATGCAGTTGCTGCCTTATGATGACTAATTTAAAATTTGCTTTGGCAAACAAGTGTAGAGGCATGCCTTTAAGTGTTTAAATATTGACATGTCAACTGGAAGCTCTGTCTTATACTTTATAATACTCAACTGTAGACTCTCAGTGTTAGAATCCTTGATCTTTAAGCTGCATAGATGTTCTCAAAGGTCCATTATTAAATGTTCAAAGCACAAAGAGATTTTTTGTTACATTCCATGACCCAGCGCCTCATCTTCATCCCTGAAACAGGCCCATTGTCTGGGAATAGCTTGAACAGTTAGATTAGGGCCCTGACAAAGACAAGATTCTTGTGCAGAGAGCGATTAGATCTTGAAAACAGGTGAATAACAAGGTAGTGACAGCCGATTCAACTCATCACCTCATTATTGAGGCTATGAAAGGTTCTGTAACTGTTTCATACTAGACGACTCAACAAAGATGGCACAGTAAGTTTGTTCAGTGCATTTTAGTTACAACCAGAAAAAAAAAAAAAAAAAAAAAAAACATGGAATATACAGTAGATAAAAATGTATTTATATTTTTAACAACTATTTTATGTTTTTATTGGTTAATAAAAAACACCCTGCAGCAAACAATAGAGAGTGGCACACTTAGAAAATAAGTCTTAAGAGAACATGAGCTCATACATCATGTAAACACATGTACTGAAATGTTTGCAAAAAGATATGGAAACACTGAAGAGAATTTTTAATTATTAGTAAAACACAATACTAATAATTACAACATCATTATCAATTTACACGCATGGTTATGAACATATATATAGATGTGCTCATTAGTAATAATGTAATACTTGCAATTCTTCAAAACTGGTTGAATAAACTGGGTAACACCACCAAACAAAAGAGAGCACAGCAAATTAGGAAATACATTTGAATGGCAAACCAACAGAACTCACTGCACATTGTCTTGTACTGTGTCATCACATTTTCTGTTCAAAAAGAGTACGTTTGTTCACACATAATTCTGTTTGTCAAAGCCACTGGGTGGTACAGAACGTGCAACGGAGTAAACCATCCTGCTGGGCGGACCGTACCTATTCTCCTCCTGTGGGGGGCAGCTGCAGCAGAGAAGGCCCCCGCCGAGGAGCAGAAGGGCACTAGACGCCCATCCCAGGTAAAGAGACGCACCTATCTCCCTTTTCTGTGCCTCAATGATTATGGGGTTGTAGAAGGCTCTGATGATACTGTGAGCAGACCAACACACAGGGATCAAGTGCATGACCGCAGCACAGATGAAGGTGACTCCAGCGCCGATCATAATTCTGGCTTTGGCACGCTCCTCATCTAGGCATTTAGTGCACTTGGCCCCCAAAATAGAGAGCAGGAGCGCCAGTACTCCCGTCACGATGGCAATCACACACAGTGCCCGGGCCGCCTGCAGGTCTGAGCTGAGAGCCAGCATTGAGTCGTAGACTTTGCACTGCATCTGGCCAGTGCTCTGCACCACACAGCTCATCCAGATTCCTTCCCATATGGTCTGCGCCGTTACAATGTTCACCCCGATGAAAGCCGTGACCCTCCACATGGGTAAAGCGCAAGACACAATGCCCACAATCCAACCTAACACAGCCAGGGTGACCCCTAGTATCTCTAACCCCAGAGCTGCCATTCTGATTACTTAGGCTGGAAGAACGTGCTAGGATATAAACTCACAGGTTGCATTCGCTAAGGAAAGGCTCTCAGCACAATGAAGGCTTTATAATGGCAACGGTGAGGAAGGTGGAGTTATGTTGGAAAACGTCTCGGGGGATTGGCTAAACTTTGCTGTTTTTTGAGTGAGCTTAACCTTGGCTAGGAAACGAGTTTGTTTAATGATTTAGCTCTCTTCATCTGGTATTTCCCACTCCGAGACCAAATAGAGGATAGATAACAAAAGCCAAGGGGACTGGTTAAAGGATAACCGACAAGACCACACTTTTGAACAAAAATTCCAACGGTATGAGATTAGAATGCATGCTTGAAACGTGTAAGCAAGTATACCACAAGCATAAGGTTTCATCATTTTGTTTGGATACTCTGAGCAGAGATTTGTTTGAAATTGATAATTCAACTTAGGGAGCTGATTCTTCAGGGTTCACTTGAGAAGGAGTAATAAAGTCCATGCATGAGAGCATGTCTTTAGCTGCTATCAGCTCCACAAGGCCACACAATAATAATTAGTCAATCTAATCTAAACAGCATCACAAATAGGCATATTCAGCTCTCTCTCTCTCTCACACACACACATTATGCACACACTCACACTCTAATCAGTCATGCATAGGTATGCAAAGTCTTGTGACCTTGCTTTAACCTTTGCAGTGGTTATTTATTTAGGAGCATGTTACTAAGGAACAAGTGGAATGGGCATCTTTTCTGTGTGCAAAAGTACGTTTAATTCTATTGCATCAAATGTGCGCTAAAATGGCTGTTTTGTTGCATGAAACAATAATTCATTCAGACACATTTGTTTTATATCATCTGTCAATATTTCAACTTAAATGAGCAGTAAACAAAATACTGTTACAGTACCTCGAATGATAATATTTAATGAGCTGCAAAAGAAGGTTAGCATAATAACCCACTAAAGCTTTACATATTTTCCTAACTACCGAACACTAGAGTAAAAAGAGTAATTATCTAGGCATCCTCTTAGCAATAAGGCAGGTGCGTTTATCTTTCCATGGTCTCAGTTACGCTCTCCTGACTAAAGAATCAGGCACAAAGAGGTATAGAGATTTACCAGAACAACGAGCGCATTGTCTCCATTCACAACTGCGAGAGTATCATTTATATTTGTGGTAGACCTTTAAGAGTAGGATTGATTTCAAATGATGATAAAGTGCACTCTTTGCTTCGCTCTAGTTTCGGAGTTTTCTAAGTAGGCTACTTTGTTTCCATAGTTCCTCCATGATTATAATCATATAGGTTATAAACTTTGATAGACTTTGAGGGGAAAAGGTGAATAAGTCGAAAACAACATGTATTGATGTTTTCCTTCAAATAAATTCATTACTTTCAGATGTACACTTTTAGTTTGTAATCCACCAATATAGGCTATGTCTTTTTTGTTTTGGACAAAATCTAGCATTTAGCGATTTCACTTTATTTTGATGGTCCCTTTAACACATTCTGTTGACTATAAGTAACGTTGCACCTTCATGTACTCTCATTACAGTATTAGTAGAGTATTAGTAGACTGCAGGGTTAGGGATAGAATAAATTGACATGTAGTTGCAAAGTTACTCATAGTCAGTATAATGTCTGTTGGAGGACCATCACAATAAAGAGTTAGCAGATATTAAGCAGACAGTCTACTAATACCCATTTAGCAAAATTGGCAAAATACTTATTAATAAACAGACCAATGTCTGTTTCAATAAAATCATGTTCATTGATCATTTAATTAATCTTGCAGTTTGAATGGAAAAGCATCTATTATAATAATTTCAGTGAGTCAAAGAGCTACTGATTACCTATTAGCGTCTGGGTAAAAAGACAAAATTTCAATTAAACTTAGTTCTTGCAACATTAATGAATACATTCAAATGAAAACAAAAACAATACTAAATTGTATATCTGCCATGTTGGTATTCAAGATTCAGCATCAATCGTTAATTTGTTGTTGACATTTGAATGCTTGTCATTTAGCAGACTTGTTGGCTTTTCTCTCAAGGAGGTCCTTCACGTGCAAAGATTCAGAGCCCTCAAACATAGTCTCTCCTGTCATATCCATTCACAGAGAGGGATTTGACCCCTGAGTAGTCCACTCTTGTCGGCACGGCATTGTTCTGTGCTTTTGAGGAGCAGGAACAAGACAAAATGGCTCCACCTAGGATCAGCAGGCAGGAGGCACCCCATCCGAAGTACAGCGAGTTCCCAAACTCCCTCTTTTGCGTCTCCTCTAGAAGCGGGTTGTGAAAATCCATGACGATGCCGTTAGCTGTCCAACAGACGGCCACTAACAGCAGCAGCCCACAGGTTATGAACGTGCCCCCAGCTGCCATCATGATGCGTGGCTTGCTGGCTGCATCTGAGGTGCAGTTGGTGCACTTTGCCCCAGCCACTGCCAGAGCCATGCCCACCACCCCGAGCAGAGTGCTTACGACGGTGAGAGCGCGGCCAGCCTGCAGCTCGTCCGGAAGCCCCAGCATGGAGTCATACACTCGGCAGTGCATCTGTCCTGTGCTTTGCACCACGCAGCTCATCCACAAACCTTCCCACACTATCTGTGTGATGACAATGTTCTGGCCTATGTACGCCGCTACTCTCCACATGGGCAAACAGCAGGCGACCATCACGCCGAGCCACCCCGCCACAGTCAGGATCATCCCCAGGATCTCCAGGCCGGCTGAAGCCATTGTGCTTCTCTGCTATGTGCAGTTTCACAGACCGTGGTGCTCGGTATCCAGGATCAAGCGCTGAAAATTAGCTCTGATATTAGAGCTGTCCTCAGACTTGAAGACTTGCTTAAATGAAGAAACGGTGAAAGAGAGAGAGGGAGAGGGGGAGAGAGAGAGAGAGAGAGAGAGAGAGAGGGGGAGAGAGGGAGAGAGAGAGAGATATAAAGTTTCTACCTTCTTTATACTGCTAAGAGAAGATGGAAGGTGGAGTCTTAGACGGCATCAAGTTTTGTGTGGTACAAGAGAGACTGGGGCTTTTTTAAGCACTTTTCTTGTAACAGGGTGGAATTATTCAAATGATCCTCTCAGATGCTTCATATCTGGATTGTTAAATATTTGTATTCCTGTTATGTAATTCTTTAGTCTTTAATGACATAAGAAAATAGGGAAAAAATGGAAGAATAGCATCATGTACCACATGTTAGTGAAAAAAGTGTTTGAAATGCATTCAGGCATAAGAAAGAAGTATTGTATTAATAATATTTCAAGGTTATTAGAAATAAATGAGAAAATTAGAAATACCCATAAACCTGCCCATCACTGATTTTTTTTTTTTTTACATTTTCAAAAAAAAAGAAGAAAAGATTTATAAGCTATTTTCCTCATGGGGACCAAAAATGTCCCCACAAGGCCAACTGGATATTGCCATCTTTCTGGGGACATTTTATTCCCATAACGTAGGGTTTACCATGACCACACACACACACACACACACACACAATGCATTAAAAAGACATAACATAACATATTTCTTTCTTCCTTCATCAATTATATGGTTCAGATTTCTGTTCTGTTCTTTCTATACCTGTATACCTTGGCATTAAATAAATAATAAATTTTTGTCCCACATTAAAATAAAACTCCACTAGTGTCTCATGTGTCCACTTCTCCAGATAACCTTGAGATCTGCTGAATCACTGCTCTTTGAGAAGGGACAATTCATCTCTTTGTCTTCAGGAGTAAGACATAATCCAATCTCAGTAGTAATCATAGGCATTCATACTGTACGTAAGGTTCTAACACACTTACATTTTTCATACATTACTTAGACATGAAAAAAATAAATTATTAACATATATTGACAGCATATACAATTTTGAGAGGAGAGACAATGAGAGAAGCAATAGAGGAGTGGGATCAGGTAAAGACCACAAGCCAGGACTGGAACGTGGGTCGCCCACAGCACTAGTGCACTATATGCAGTGGTGGAAATGGGCAAAATTCACTATAAAAATTAAAATAAAATAAAATTGAGGTCATCTGGCATCAACACCTTTCAGATGTTTAAAAACCTTTATAATCTATAATAACTAAATTATATAAATTATTTATTTTATATTTCATTTAACCCCCTGGGGTCGGCTATTGCAAATAATAAAAACAAAACGTTGTGTTTTTCGTAAAATAAAATATAAATAAACATGATGCGTTGTCCCGTCTCTCTCAAAGTGGTTCATTCTGAAATGCGACAGAAAATGATCTGTAACTCCGCGAATGCTTGTCACTGTGGCATGAAATATGTGTCTTTACAAAACATGAAGTCTCCATTTTTAAATGATGTAAACCATATAAAAAACAAATATTCTCTGTTTAAGTAATCCGTATGAAAGCAACGACATGTACAGTTTCTCCAGTCCTAGCTAATTAACTCTGATGTGACCACGCCCACGCGCGCACAAGCGATTGACATGCAAATGATCCACGTGCTGTTAACGGACTCATTACCTCAAAAACAAGTACCATATTCCTGTTTTTCCTCGAGTTTGGAAGACTGTGTTTGTGCTCAATGTGCTGTGCTGTTTACCTTGGATTTACCTCAGAAGAATTAGAAGAACACGATTGGAGTATTTATGAGAACGATTTTTTTAGCGCTCACATCCGAGAGATGGAACAGTAAATGTGTAAAATGAATATTATAATGGATTTTTTGTTGGGTCAGACAATGATTACCAATGATTTATTGAGAGAAATTTGGTAATCATTGCTAAGAAAATTAGAATGTAGGCTTTGTCATACCCGCCCGGCCGCCCCTCTTCCGGTTACACTATAGTCGAGGTAAGTGACGGAGGTTATGCACGGCTTAGTGTAGTTTTAAAGTGTTTCGAGTATGTTTTTTATCTTTGAAGTGATTGCTGTAGCCGTCTCGGCGGCGTGCCCTGGGAGTTGCGTCAATCGCTCATTGAAAGTTTTAAGCCAGGTATATCGGCTATCACGATGAGTTGTGGTTTCTATGGTGTTAGTCGAGTTTAATGGGGGTTATTGACAATAATTAAAAACTTTCACAGAGACCTCAAACAGAACAGCTGCCTTTCTTCTTTTTTTTTCTTTCAACTGGAACGCTGTCCCCCCGCGAAATTCACTCCCCACATTCATTCGTGCTTCACCTCAGAACTTATAAGTCGACCTACAGTGTTCTTAGATGATGTTTATAGTGTTACAATAATTAATGTTGATAAATAGTAACAGTAAATGATGGAAGATATAATTGTGAGTCACATAAGTAACATAATGTTTGTCAGTATGATGTTATATCTTGTGTTCATGCATTATTATGTTCATTTATGAGGGGAGGAGTCAATAGTTTGTATGGTTATTATAATAGTTTGCTATGATAATGTGGCATATGTAAGAGTGCTAGTTCTGTATAGTGTTGCTGTTATTATAGTGCTGCTCTTTATCTGTTACTGGAAAACCACATCAAAATACCAGCACAACTTGTTACACTCTCATCAGAACGAGACTGTGCCCCTTGTGCTCATATCTTTATGACTGCTTGCTCGCTTGACACTCGCTCTCACCCTTAACGCTCCTAAAAGCCCATTGCAGTCTACAAGCCTCTTTCTCTGTCCCTCAGAGTTATATCAATGTGTATGTTAACGGTTGGCTCCTCCCTCTGATGTTCATCTTCTCATTTGTCGTAATAAAACCATCCAAGTTGATCACTCACATCTCTGTCGTGTTCTGACCGACACACCTGGCTGGTACACTGCTAAACACACCTGAAACCAGCCCTTATCATCTTCAAGAGTAGCCTTCGCTACAACTATATAAATAAATAATAACTTAGAGAGTCGTCAAGTCACCTTTATATGTTCAGACTGTCAGTCCAGATCATATTATTTGTGTATCCGATTGGAATCTGATCTAAAATAATTGACGTCCACATTGTGTATCACAAATGTTCAGATACGATTTGTGTGTCCATGCCGCTCTTTCATTTCCCAGAATATCTGCATTGGTTTCTATGGCAATGACGTTGCGCTGATAGGTATACACCTAAAACAACAACAACAGCAACTGCAGCGTGTGTGATCTGTTGCAAGAAAATATTGTTGGTGAATAAAATCTATTAATAACAAATAATCACTTTTGGTCAGAAAAAATATTAGAATTACCTTCTGATGACGAAAACGATATCACCTGATCATCTTTGTTTCCGGCTTTCTTTGCAACAAATTATGTGTTTTGGTAATACTGTTACAAAGACCACAAAACTCCCATAAAAATTCAAGAGTCAAATTGCCCAACTAAAGGACACGCTTATCACCATAACGGTGACCAAAAATGTTCAATAAAACGGCAACATCTAAACCTCTGTTAATTCTTTAGCCGCATGACAGAAATAAAGTAAATCTGTTTAGTAAGTAACGCTGGTAATGCTGTTTTTGGAGTTGTTTAATCCTCCTCTGCTGAGATCTTGTGAGATTTAATGTCTTCTTTTCTCTTCAGTTGATTTCATCTAAGGCTGTGGCTGGAAGTCAGTTGTAGTTCTTGTGTTTCTCTTTCCTTCAGGGATTCTGCTTGTAACCAGCAGGTGTTCAATGCTCAATCATTACTTAATTAATCACTTAATATAATTAACTTTGATTCAGAGTTACTTTAACATTCTTTAGAGTGGGACCAAATGTTCTCTGAGCAGAGTTAATTTAACTCTGGGGATTTTGCTGTGTAAAGTCAGTTCAGTGTTGATTCAGTTCAGTTCAATAACTGTGTGAAGTTCATCAATTATGAAATGAGTTTATTTCATCTATAAAGCAGCTCTGGAGAAAACAGTGATGTCATCATCCAGCTCAGTTCAGTTCTCATACAGAAGCGTCAGTACAATCAGATCAATAATATCACCAAATTGTCCCCAACTAAGCAAGCCAGAGGTGACAGTATCATCAGGTCAGGCATATTTTATTGTTGCTGACCACGTCCATCCATTTACGACCACAGTGTAACATTTTCAGATGGCCTCTTCCAGCAGGATATCGCAGTATATCACAAAGCTCAAATCATCTCAAACTAGTTACTTGAACATGACAATGAGTTCACTAAACTCAAATGGCCTCCACAGTCACCAGATCTCAATCCAATAGAGCAGCTTTGGGATGTGCTGGAACGGGAGATTCTCATCATGGATGTGCAGACGACAAATCTGTAGCAACTGCGTGATGATACCATGTCAATAGGACCAGCTTTACAATGTTAAAGCTGCCGTCGGCAAGTCTGGCAGATTGGGTCGATTAGCCAAAATTTTGAATGTTTACAACTCTCATGCCCCTCCCCACTACCAGCGAGCACCCTCCCATCGAGGTCGTGCTCGTCAGTGCGTCACTGTGCGTGTGTACCTGATTTTCTGTGAACGCGTCCGTCTCTTCAGCATCTATCAACACCATGGACTCGGAGGTAGGCTGCCCTGGCTAATCTAGCCATAGATAGCAATAACCGAGGAATTGGAAGCTTGTTAGTAGATTTTCTCTCCGCCATCACGCTTCATGCAATCTCCAGGCGAACTTCAGGCGTGGCGTGTGCATGTGATATTAACGTGCGCGAGTGAGGGGGGATCTGTGGCGTGTGCACGACCTGTGATTGACAGTCAGATCTCACACCCCCCTGCGCTGATTGGACCTGATGAAGCGGGAGCGCTGGATTTTTGCAAAACAAATAACACGCTCCAGGTGGAGTTAGAAGCTCGGGTTTTTTTCTAAAACCACCTTATTTATGTTGTTCTGTCGGATTATAGTGTCAATTACACTGAATATGATCAAAAAAATGTTGCCGACGGCAGCTTTAATAGGAAATGGAAGTGTTTTGGCCATTGCTTGAAGTGGGGGGGGGAAAGGTGCCGGTACTCTCTTGCATTGGCAAGTAATCATGACATTTGAGATTTCTACAGTGAAAAACAAAACTTGGAGATATTGCTGGTACAACAACAATTTATTGATATTTATTAACAACATAAATGTATTTAAACAAGTCGTGTGTGTGTGTGTGTGTGTGTGTGTGTGTGTGTGTGTGTGTGTGTGTGCGCGCGTGCGTGTGCGTGCGCGTGTGCGTGTGTGTGTGTGTGAAAATGGAACTACTCCAAGTCTGCAAGTCCAAAAATAAATTTATGGTGAGATTACTACATTTTATTTAATTAAATGCATTTATAGTGAGATTATAATATTTTCATGTCATATTCTGTGTTAATTTTGACCACGAACCATGCGCTGTCACTTTAATTCAGCGCGTGCAGCACAGAGAAAATAGACTCGGTGCAGAAATGATCGTTGCACTGCTGTATACGCACCGCTCCTGGAACGCATTGCCGGACCGCATCCACGTGCAGTGTGAAAGCTCTAACCTGTTAATATGGGTGCGGAAAAAAATATAAGCACCGCATACGCATTGGAAACGGAGTATATGTAAAATGGGCGTGACACTGACGCTTTTTTTTGTCAGTGGTAGAGTACCGGCTACATGCGAGAAGTAGCGGTACGCAAGAAAAAGTGCAGGTACGCTTTGGAGTAAAATGCAGAAGTGCCGGTACTGCGTACCGGTGAGTACTGCCCACTTCGAGCACTGGTTTTGGCTTTACAGCAGCTCTAGAATAAAGTTATTGTCCAGCTAAAGTTAGTTTTGAATGATTCACTTCTGTTAACTTATCTAACTTACACTTACACCGCTTACACGACACCGTTCTAACAGAAAACCCTTAATGTGATCCGGCCTGCTCATTCGCACAACAACAGTTACTGGTGGCTCGAGAACGCAAACCTTAAAGTAGGTTCCAAAGTGCAAGTGTTGAAAAATTACGTTATCATCTCAGAGTAAACTTCAAAAACGCGAATCTGTGAAAACGTTGACTGCATGCACATGGGTATTATGTGTTTAGTCTATAGGTATGCGCATTTAAATATATATGTGCGCATGCGTGTAGTCTTTCTTTACATTTTGACAACGTTTTATCCGTACAGAGGTGAAGGGAAGGGAAGGAGGCCTTCACAGGGGAGAGACTAGTTGACACTTCACTAAGTAACGTTGTCGTCGTGTCCAGGCACAGGTCCTTCATCAGACCTCTCTGGATAAACAGAGAGACTAATATCAGCGTAGACACCATTCTTCTTATGATGTAACGAGTACATCAGGATTTATGGGAAGTGTTCCCGGTTCTGGCTGACCTGATCTATGCAGCCTAACATTGCATTATAGAAGTTTATAATATGTTATGTGTATGCTAGGTCAAAGAGATGTGTTTCTAGTCTAGCTTTGAACTGACAGAGTGTGTTTGCTTCCCGGACAATGTTAGGAAGACTGTTCCAAAGTTTTGGTGCTAAATAGGAAAAGGATCTACCGCCAGCAGTTGATTTTGATATTCTAGTTATAATTTTCTCCCTAATATTATCAATCTTGTAAGTAAAGAAGTCCATAAAGTCATTACTGCTGTGCTGTCTGGAAACGTCTGAGGTAGAAGCTTTATTTCTTATTAATTTAGCCACTGTTTCAAATGAATACCTAGGGTTTTGTTTGTTTTCTTCTAAGAGGGTTGAAAAATAAGCAGATCTAGCAGTTTTTAAGGCTTCTCTGTACGCAACCGTGTTGTCTCTCCATGAAATGCTAAAAAAAACCTAGTTTTGTTTTCTTAATTTTTCGTGCTGCTCTATTAATGGCCCGAGTGTGCTCATTGTACCACGGCGTTGGACTATTTTCTTTTATCTTCATTAAGCCCAAAGGAGCCTAAAGTGCTGGAAAAGAGAGAGTCAAAAGTTTCTGTCAGAAGAGTTCTTCTAAGCTATCTGGGATGCTGAGATGATGAAACTGATCAGGAATATTATTAATAAAGCAATCTTTAGTGGCAGAAGTGATAGTGTCTAACATATTTGTAACATGGAGTCGGCTTTGCAGCCTTGGCTAAATTAAGTTTACACGAGACTAGATAATGATCTGAGATGTCATCGCTCTACTGCAGAATTTCAACGGCATCAACATTGATTCTGTGTAATAATATTAGATCTAGAGTATGATTACGACAATGAGTAGGTCCTGACACGTGTTGTCTAACTCCAATAGAGTTAAGAATGTCTCTACATGCCAATCCCAATGCATCTTTTTCGTTATCTACATGTATATTAAAATCACCAACAGTTAGAACTTTATCTGCAGCAAGTACTAATTCTTTGATAAAGTCTGTATGGTGCCCTGGTGGCCTGTATACAGTATCCAGCACAAATGGCAAACGTGATTTAGCATTTACACTAGATAGCGTTACATTAAGCACCAACACTTCAAAATAATTATATCTGAAACTAGACTTCTCAGTAATTCTGAAGATATAAAGTACAGCAATACCTCCCCCTTTTCCTTTCAGACGAGGCACTCCATTCAGGTACATATATAAATATGACCCAAAACTTCATCGGATTTAGTCCTAAAAGTAGACAAACAAAACCCAATCAAACAAATTAGACAAAATATTATACTTGGTCATTTTAAGTATTCAGGAAAATTATCCAATATTACAAATCTGTGAATGGCAAAATTTTACCTCTAAGATTAGCTGTTAATTTTAAGGTGAAATTAGGGTCCACCTGTTCTGAGATGTTTTCAGTTAATGGAATGAGTCAATGGAAAAGTACACAGGTGTCAGTGTGTACTTTTATTTAGTCCTTTCTTTTTAAAGAACAGGGATCTATCAAAGTATGATCTTCACAATGTTTGTGGAAGTGTATCATGGCATGGACAAAGGAGATTTCTGAGGACCTCAGAAAAGGAGTTGTTGTTGCTCACCAGACTGAAAAAGGTTACAAAACCATCTCTAAAGAGTTTGGACTCCACAAATCGTACTCGGTTACCTAACGTAACCTCTGTTCTCTCTAGAGAGGGAACGAGTATTGCGTAAGTTTAGCTTACGCTACGGGTAAAGTCATCTTTTCTCGAGATATGAAGCAAAAAATGATCCTTAATTTTTATATCTTGTCAACGCAGTGCGGCAGCAAGCAGACCTAGAGCAGGCAATCTAGCGTGCTCATAGGCTGCTCTGCGGCAACTGCAGCAGCCTGTCACTGAGCCCTTGGCGTGACGTCACGCCAAATGAGCGCGAGCAGCGCGCCTACGCGTCACGGCCCGAGGCGGGGCGTGGCAGAGGGTATAAATATGGGCTGAGAGGCTGCTTTCACTGGTTTTTGTCGCAGAAGCGAGTGAGCTCGTGGCGCGAGCACGGCGGGTTACGCAATACTCGTTCCCTCTCTAGAGAGAACAGAGGTTACGTTAGGTAACCGAGTACGTTCTCTTACGAGAGGTTCTCTCGTATTGCGTAAGTTTAGCTTACGCTACGGGAACTCCCTTGTCAACGCCGTGCGCGCCCGGCATCCACTGAATGAGTCCCAGGGAAGCCCGGGGAACACGAGAGTGTGAGCCAGGCGGCCAATGATATGGCTAGCGCAAGTACATAAGCACATAGTAGGGGGAACAGAACGGCGCGGCCGGTCTGACTAACCAACCCTTATATTGTACAGCTCAACCAGGAGGGCTAAATCAAACAGCAGTAGCCCGCGCACAGAAGTGGGCCGGCCTACGCGAGATTTAGACTGATAAAAGTTTAGCCTGCAGGGCGGGAACTTCTAGATTGTAAAATCTAACAAATGTAGACGGGGAGGCCCAGCCCGCCGCCGTACAAATGTCATGAATAGAAATTCCGCTAGTCCAAGCCCATGACGAGGCCATGCCTCTAGTAGAGTGGGCTCTGATGCCCAAAGGGCATTGCAGGTCTTTAGACGCATAAGCAGCTGCAATAGCGTCCACTATCCATCTGGACAGAGTGTGTTTCGAGGCGGCGAGACCCTTGGTGCGCCCACCAAACGAAACGAAAAGCTGCTCCGAGCGCCTCATGGCGGCGGAGCGCATAATGTAATTTCTCAGCGCTCTGACAGGGCAAAGGAGATTACTGTCAACTTCGCTGCCGGTAGCCGGCAAAGCTGAGAGAGAAATGACCTGTGCTCTGAAGGGTGTGCCCAACACTTTGGGGACATAACCGTGTCTCGGTTTGAGAATGACTTTAGAGTCATTAGGTCCGAACTCGAGACATGCCGCGTTAACTGATAACGCATGCAGGTCACCCACACGTTTGACTGAAGATAGGGCTATCAGAAAAACGGTTTTGAGCGTGAGGTATTTCATATCCACAGTTTCCATGGGTTCAAAGGGATGCGCTTTCATGGCCTCTAAGACCAGGGAAAGATCCCAAATAGGAACCGAGGGGGGTCGCGGGGGGTTCATCCTCCTAGCTCCTCTAAGGAAGCGGATAATGAACTCATTCCTCCCTAATGCGCGGCCCAGCGCCGAGTCGGAAAAAGCTGATATGGCCGCAACATATACTTTGAGCGTGGAGGGGGACCTGCCCATGTCCAACAGCTCTTGGAGGAAACAAAGCACACGCGACACCTCACATGTTTGTGGATCCAGCCCTTGGGCGGTGCACCATTTATTAAACACAGACCATTTAGATGTGTAGAGCCGTCTCGTAGAGGGAGCTCTAGACTGTGTGATCGTGTTCACAACCCCTGTTGGCAAGTCAACGGGTATCCGTTGACTATCCATACATGCAGAGACAACGCTCTGGATGAGGATGCCAGATCGAGCCGCGGGCTTGAGAGAGAAGGTCTCTTCTCACCGGTATCGGCCAGGGGGGTGTGTCCGCCAGCCGTATTAGATCTGGGAACCACGTTTGATTCTCCCAATACGGGGCTATGAGGAGCACCGTGTGGCGCGCTTCCCTGATTCTCCCGATGACTTGTGGCAGCAGAGAGACAGGGGGAAAAGCGTAAAGCGGGCCGCTGGTCCAGGTTTGGGCCAGCGCGTCCTCGCTCTTGGAAAAGAACCGTGGGCAGTGCGCGTTGTCTTTTGACGCAAAGAGGTCGACTTCCGCTCTGCCGAAACGGCGCCACAGTGACTGGACTGTTTGGGGATGCAAAGACCACTCCCCCAGGGGAACATTGTCCCTGGACAGTCTGTCTGGACCCTCGTTCAGGAGACCCGGCACATGCGCGGCTCTCAGCGAGCGCAGTGAGTGCTGAGCCCACCCAAGGAGGCGTTCCGCCAGGGCGCAGAGTGTTTTGGATCTGACACCGCCCTGACGGTTCACATAGGCTACCACTGAAATGTTGTCCGTGCGGACTAGTACATGGTGGCCCTGTAGGTATGGGAGGAAGTGCTTGAGCGCTTTCTCGACCGCCAGCATCTCTAGACAGTTTATATGAAGGTGACTCTCCTGGTCTGACCAAGGGCCATAGACCGGTCTGCCCTCTAATAGCGCTCCCCAACCTAGGTTGGACGCATCTGTCGAGACAACTTTCCGGTGCGAGACAACTCCCATCGTCACTCCCGTGCGATACCATTCGGCTGCTAGCCAGGGCTGCAGGGCTGAAACACAGCCATGATCCACTCTGACTCGTAAGCGGCCGGCCGTCCAGGCTCGGTGAGGCATTCGCGCTTTCAGCCAGCGTTGAAGCGGGCGCATGCGCAGTAAGCCCAGCTGGAGCACTGCTGCAGCTGAGGCCATATGCCCCAGGACTCGCTGGAATGTCCTCAGCGGAACCTGACTGCCCGTCTGGAAAGACGCGGCGAGATGTCGAATGCGGCGCGCGCGCTGCTCTGACAATCTGGCCGTCATAGCCACCGAGTCCAGTTCTATTCCGAGAAACGAAGTCGACTGGCGGGGCAGTAATGAGCTCTTGGTCCAGTTGACCGAGAGACCCAAGCATTCCAGATGGCTGAGAAGCGCTGTTCTGTGTGACAAAAGCTCTGCCTCTGACTGCGCGAGGACTAGCCAGTCGTCCAGATAATTCAGTATCCGCATTCCTTGTCTCCTCAGGGGAGAGAGAGCCGCGTCCATGCACTTCGTAATGTACGGGGTGCTAAAGATAGACCGAACGGCAGGACGGTGTACTGATATACCCGACCGTCGAAGGCGAATCTCAAGAATGGCCTGTGACGGGGTATTATCTGAATCTGAAAATATGTGTCCTTTAGATCGAGAGAGATGAACCAGTCTCCCGGGCGAATTTGCGCGAGGATTTGTCTGGTTGTGATCATTTTGAACGGCCGTCTCATGAGAGCTTTGTTCAAATGTCTCAGATCTAAAATAGGTCTCAGCGCTCCGTCCTTCTTGGGTACGAGGAAGTAACGGCTGTAAAGCCCGACTCGCTCAGAGAAGGATAAACCTGTTCTATAGCCCCTTTGCGCAGCAGCTTCGCTATTTCTGCTTGAAGCAGGTGCGCTGCTTCTAAAGTCACTTTTGTCTCCGTCTGCGCTAGAAAGCGCGGGGGGCGACGAGCGAATTGAAGCGAATAGCCGTGTTATATAGTATTCAGCACCCATTCTGACGCGCCCTGAATAGCTTCCCATGCTTTTGCACGCATAGCTAGGGGTCGAATGGTCTCTGGGTTCAGATCGCCGCGCTGAGCGGGATGGGGAACCTGTATCAGAGAGGATGGGGCGGCGACGCGCCGCCAGTGCTCGAACACGGGGGCTGGAAAACAGTGCTGACTGGCTGTACAGCATATGATGGCTCGATCGCTACGGATGGAGCGAGTTTTGCTGCTAAACACCCCTGGCGCGAGAGCGGCGTGGGGGTTGTCATGTCTGAAAGTGGGTGCGCGTGCTCGTGAGCGGGCGCAGAGCTTACACTTATAACACGGCCAGTGTTTGGGAGCTTTGTAACCCGAGGTAACTGAGTGGCAGAGCAAGCAGCGGGTAGTTGTGAGCACAGGGTTGTGGGCACATTTACTACACTTGGTACTCGAGCGTGTGTCCGCTTTATGAGAGTGCGCTCTGAGCGTGTTACCATGGGGATAGTGTTTGTGTGTAGTGGTGAGCACATTTTCTACACTTATGACACCTTCGGCCAGAGCCGGAATGTTTGTGAGCTTTGGAGGATCTGCAACCCGGTGTAACTGTGTAACAGAGCGGGCAGTGGGTAGGTGTGGGCACAGAATTGTGGGCACATTCTCTACGCTTAGCACTCGAGCGGCGCATGCCCGCTATGAGAGTGCGCTCTGTGAGCGTTACCGGGGAGACCGTGTTTGTGTGTAGCAGTGAGCACGTGGGAGTGGGCACATATTCTACACTTATAACACCATTGGCGTTATAGGAAACTGATAGAGCGAATGCTTTGATGGCTCATATGTTTAGACGCTCATAAATACTCAAGCACCATCCTGTGAGCGGGAGGGTGCGAGATGCGGGTTCACTTTCTGTATGTAAGAAAGCTGCCGCGAGCTCGGAGAAGCCAGCAGAAAAAATATATTTATCTGCCGCCAGAGTCGGATTCGAACTCGGGTCTCCAGCACGGAAGCCTAGTGTTCTGCCACTGAGCCAAAGGGGCACACATAAGCTCTCAGTTAGCGCGAGCATATCACAGAGCGTCGTGTTTCGTTTCGGCGTTTGTTTGCAGGCGCGCGTGTATTAAACAGGCTCGTTTACTGCAGTATTAGTATTTCCAGCCGCCTGAACTTTAGAGGGGACTGAGAAATATGTCAGGAACGGAGTTTAGTCCGACCTGGGTGGGACTTCCTCTTTTCGCCGGTGCTCGTGACGTCCGCTCTGATATCCTTTGAGAACGGCGCGGTTGCGCGGCTCGGACAAAGGGAGAGAGAGCGGGAAGATGTCATCATGTGCTGTGACATCGTTAGTTTGCAGACGTGCGTGTATGAAAACAGGCTCGTTTACTGCAACATAGATATTTCTAGTCGCCTGTAGCTTAGGAGGGGACTGAGAAATGGAGGTGGCCGGTAGGTGACGCGCACGACCGAGACGCGGGGTAGCTTTCTTATAACGTAAAGGAAGCCAGCCCGTGACCGCCTACTTCTGACATCCCTTGTGAGCGGCGCGTTTGCGCGGCTCGAACAGAGGGGAAGAGCGCAGGAAGGGCGAGCGTCGTCATGTTTTGCGTAGCGTTAGTTTGCAGGCGTGCGTGCATAAAAACAGGCTCGTTACTGCAATATATGTATTTCCAGTCGCCTGAGCTTAGGAGGGGACTGAGAAATATGTCAGGAATGGAGGTTAGTCCGCTAACACTCTACTCTCCTTTAGCCAGTGACGGGGGGGTAGCTTTCTTGTAACGTAAAGGAAGCTATAGCCCGAGACCGTCCGTTTCTGACATCCCTTGTGAGCGGCGCCGTTTGCGCGGCTTGACAGAGGGGTCTGACGTCATCTGCTTCGTCCCCTGAGGCGACGGCAGTGCGGGCAATGGCCGGCCGCTGCGCGTCGGTGAAGGGCGGGGGAGAAGGAGAGAGCGAGGCTCGCGGGAGGGGCTCCGGCGAGCGCTCAGCTGTCATACCCGGCTCGCTGTACGCAGCCGCCCGGGTAGAAGGCCAGGCAGAGAGCGCAAACACAAGGCGGTCTCCGTCGCTGAGCGTGGCTCTGCACGAGCCACAGGATGAGCGAGGCATTTGAAACAACGCCTCGCGCTCTTTTAGATGCAAAGTGTGTCGCGGGGCGAGCACACAACACACACACATAGAGCAAATAAAGGATATATTCGCCGGATAGCGAAGCAGGCAGGGATAGCTGAAGGCGGCGAAGGCGGCCGGCTTCCTCAGGCAGAATCCTCGGCTTGCAAGGCGCTGGTTTCAACGGCGGCTTCCTCAGAGATCAGCGATGCCTAGAGTTTCGCTGAAGAGACAAAAATCAGTGAAAGCAGCCTCTCAGCCCATATTTATACCCTCTGCCACGCCCCGCCTCGGGCCGTGACGCGTAGGCGCGCTGCTCGCGCTCATTTGGCGTGACGTCACGCCAAGGGCTCAGTGACAGGCTGCTGCAGTTGCCGCAGAGCAGCCTATGAGCACGCTAGATTGCCTGCTCTAGGTCTGCTTGCTGCCGCACTGCGTTGACAAGATATAAAAATTAAGGATAATTTTTTGCTTCATATCTCGAGAAAAGATGACTTTACCCGTAGCGTAAGCTAAACTTACGCAATACGAGAGAACCTCTCGTAAGAGAACCACAGTCAGACAGGCTGTGTACAGTGGAGAAAATTCAAGACCATTGTCACCAACACCAAGGAGTGGTTGACCAACAAAGATCACTCCAAGACGCAAGAAGTGTAATAGTCCACAAGGTCACAAAGGATCCCAGGGTAACCTCTAAAAAACTCTCAGGTCTCTCTCACATTGGCTGACATTAATGTTCATGAGTCCATCATCAGGAGAACACTGAACAACCAAGTGGATCATGCAGCAAGACAACGACCCCAAGCACATAAGTCATTCTACCAAAGAATGGTAGAATGACTCTGTTAACAGACTGTCTGCTTAATATCTGCTAACTCTAACCTGCTCAAAACATTCATATAAATATAGATAAATAAAAATAAATTTAGAGTGTGCTGGAATGGTGATATATAGGGCCCTATCTTGCACCCAGCACAATTGACTTTGTACACCGACGCATGTATCATTCCTATTTTGCACCCGCGCAAAGCGGACTTTTCCCTCCACAGAAGCATGTCGGTTAACTAAGAAATACACTTGCGCTCCCGGGGGCGGTTCAGCGCAAAGAGGAGGCGTGTTCCGGCACAAACGTTCCCTCATGCTATTTTGCAGGTTTAGAAAACAATTGCGCCACTAACCAGTAAAATATAGTTTAAAGTCAGTGGCGCGTTGCGCATGTTATTCATATGCTATTTTAAGGGCGCATGCTTGGCCATAATCAATGTAGCGTGTGCACAACGCGCACTTTGATTCTCTCATCTACACAGAAGCAGCAGTTTTCATTTTTGCAAATCATACATTATTACGATAGATAGATAGATAGATAGATAGATAGATAGATAGATAGATAGATAGATAGACAGACAATTTATTATAAAAGCATACATCTAACTTACACATTTACCCAAATTATCATACGCCTGTTTAACCAAAGTTAATTTGGGTGGGTTTCTCCATCCCCAATGTCCCTGACGAGAACGTCGGTCTCCTCGGCTGTGAACCACTCCTGGCGCGTGCCTGGCAAATCCGCCGTTATAATAGGAATCCGCTTTAGAACAAGCGCGCCTGCTCTTAAAGGGAATGTGAGATGACGCCCTGATTGGTTTATTTCACGTTACGCCCAAACCACCAGTGATGCGCGGGTTGATCCGAAATGAGCGGGTGCCTGCGGTCACCCGCGGTTACCCGCGGTTACGAGTCATCCAAAAATATTTTTAATGATATTCGGGTCGCGGTCGGTCGGGTCGTTTGAAATAAAGATGCCAATTAAACCTTTGTAATTTATATAGTACTAGAGAGCATATGAGCGGAGTGGAGCGGTGAGAATCTCCGCTCATCGCTCACGGAACTGTCCACCCCTCCGCTCCCCCGCTCAAACATCAGGCCGCTCCGCTCATTATCGCTCAGCGCTCAACGCAGTTTGCTCCGCGCTCCACCAAAATCGCCCCCCGCTCGCTCCAAAAAAGGAAAAAAAATCTACATGTATATCACTGTTAGCTTAGACCACAGCCTTACCTCCTAAAGAACTAATGAGCAACAACAACATTTTTCAAATAGAAATGTTTTATTTCAAATTAGGCCTAGGCTATAAGGAATATAGCCTACACAAAGTCCTGTAAAATTTAACGAATAAATGGGCCTAATAATATAAATAACAATTATATAAACAAAAATTTAGCCTACATACATTTTTTTAAAGTAAATTTACTATTAGGCCAGAATTTTGATAAGTTAACTTTTGCGCAACGCGCACGATTAAAATTTAAATGGGCTTATATCCATTGTACACATAAACTGCTGTAAAATAAAACGAATAAATGGGCCTAATAATATAAATAAAATGTATATAAACAAAAATATAAAAAAAATATACATAAACGTTTTAAAAGTTGGCTAAATTAACTATTAGGCCAACATTCTTATAACTGAACTTTTGCGCAGCGCGCAGGATTAAAATTGAAATGGGCTTGTATCAATTGTTTGAATATTATGCTATATTTAATTTACACTTTGTTACAAGTTACCGTAGGCCATTCAATTTGCTAACCTTTTGCTTTCTTTCCAGCGTGTTCAGATAGCACACTGCATGTTTTCGAGAGATGTGTCTTTTTAGATTCCAAAATGAATCTTTACTGACTGAAACGATGTCTCCACATTCGTTTTCTTCTACCACATTATAGTTAGTTTTATATTATAGTGTAGCCTACCTGTATGACTTCTTATTTTCCTTTTTGAAGTAGCCTACTTTTTGAACTCCATTATTGAGCCGAGTTTTGACTGAAAATAGAATCCATCTTGCAGTCATCAACTGAGTCAGGCTGAGCATGCTTCAGAATCGTGGTGTGCGCGGAGCGAAATTGGAGCGGGAAATAGGGCGACGCTCCATCCTTTTAAAAATGCCGCTCTGCGCTCTGTCCAAGATCCGCCCGCTCGCTCCCGCTCCACTCCGCTCACATGCAATTTTCTATGAAATACATAGGCCTGCTACACTTTATTGGCTGAATAACTGGCGCGAAGGCACGAGCTCAGTCTGCAGGTAGAGATGGAGGCGGCAAGAGAAAAGGTGAAGACTGGGGAGTGGAAGCTCCGCAAATACAAAAAACAGAAAGAGCAAAATGTGGGAGACATTTGCCGAAATAATGAAAGATGATGACCAAAGTGCTGGCTTTGTCATGTGTACTTCTTGCTATGCATTTACTACTTTTAAAAAATGCGGGTCAGGAAGCGGGTCGGGTACAATATTTTCTTCTTTTTTTTTTTGCGGTCCGAGTTGCGGGCGGGTTAGTTGAAAACGTCGGTCGGGTGCGGGTTGTTTATACATTGACCCGCGCATCACTGCAAACCACACCTATGAATAATGAAGCTACTTCAGACCAACCCCTTTTAGATTTGCGTCGGGCCCAAGAGTCATTTATCCCGCCGGGAAAATAGCAACAGCGCCCAAGACCCGCCCACAAAGTTACTTGCGCTTTGCGCTTGACACTTGCGTTTCAGATCGTTAAAATAGGGCCCATAAAGTTCTCAGTCCAATAGCACAAATATGTCATGAGAACATGCAAATAGCACACAAAAACTACATATATCATGTCCAAAGCTACGCCTGTAACTTCTCAGAGGTGGATATGACGGAGGTGGAAATGACATTTTAGCCATTTTTCTGCAATGTCAGAAAATGAGGCACACCCTCATGTCAGGCTTGGCTACTTTTGGACTTATTATGTTGTTTACTCGTAATAAACATAAATACATTATTTTCATATTTGTTGTACATAATTCAACCGAACTACAGCCAAGGTGGAAATGACGCTGAATAAAAATACTCTGTATACTGTAAAAGCTTGAGTTACCTTGATTTATTTTCTTGTGCTGAAGAGCACATGTGCCTGAAGTTTCATCTTCAACTAATACGTCCTTTTCACTATTATTTCCATGATTACCAAGTAAATAAAATATTTAAGGTGGATCTATTAAAGTGGATTTTGTTGAAGGAGGTGGAAATGACGGAAAACCTGGGGAATTCCGATGGTATGATATTATTTTATTTGTGCTTAAGACAAACATGTTAAAAAATATTTTTAAATCGACCCTTTAATATAATTTTTTAACATTCAAAGAGGGCCAGTCTGGGTTGGGGACAAGCATAAAACTGCAAAATCTGCTAATAAACAGCCTTGCAAAAGCATTTTTAAAAGAAAAAAGGGGCAAGATTTGGTGGTTACTAGGATGTTGGAGCATGAACTTCATATTTGTGCACTTGTTTGTTTATTTATTTACAAAAAAAGGCCAAGGACACAAAAGTGCCTGTAGTTGGAGAATCACCCAATTTTACGTCAAATCCTACAGTCTATGGTCAAATCCCGCCCCGACTGCGACACATCGTCATGTGAACGACTTTTGGTACCGGTTTTGACATTTTCTCAATAAATAAATTATTGTGATTATACGTGTCTGTCTGTTGTTTTTCTTTATAATTGTAGCCTACGTAGTTTTCAGAAATGGTTAGGATTAGTGGCTCAAACTATGTTTTAATGCTATATTGTTAATAAAACTGCCATTTCCCTACACATATTTGTCCATTACGTTTTATCCTTTTAATATTGTCTATAAAATGGGTATGTTTAGGTGTGGGAGTAGGGTTAAGAGATCTTACATTTATAATCTATAAAATGGTAAAAGGGAAATTATACAGATATCTTTATGATTTGAAATATTCGTAAATAGTTTACGTTTTTTAGCTGTAAAATCGTAATAATGTTACGTTTAAACGTTGCAGATACGTCCATATTATACGGCTACTGTAACATAAAGGTAGGTCTTTGGAGTCTGAGACATATTGAACTGACACTCAATAGAGCTCATAATAGTGAACTAATCCAATCATGAGTGTCAGCATCACTTCCTAATTATTTAAAATTTTAAACAAATTATCATTATTAGTATTATTCTATGTTTAAGTTTGAAATAAACATACATCCATCCTTTGGCAAGAGTAGTAGTCACAATCTCAACCTGTAGCTAATGTATTTGGGGGAATATAATATTCATAAACTGGTTTCCACAAAGAACCCATTTGGGGCACAAGCTTCTGAAATGTTATGACCATGTCAAGAGTAAAAAACAAACAAACCCACAATCGTTCACTTTTTAGACATGTTACTTTTGTGATTAGTAATTAATTGGTTATTCTTTCTTAGTTCACAAGTAGTTCTCAATGAGGATATATTTCTTTAGTAATAATCAAATACCTACCAAGGAACTACCTTTGTACTAAATTAGATATTACTTACTGCTTAGTTAATATTGCTTCCATATTAGTTAATAGTATAATAGTTAGTAATAGTTAATAGTAATAAAGTTCGGTGTTAATGCAGTACTACCTATTACTTCCTGCATAGCTACTTGTTAACTACGGACCATTATTCTAAAGTGTTACCCACTTTATAATAAGTATAGTGTAATAAAGTATTTACAAATCATTTGCAAACAGTTAATTAAAAGTTTATAAACGGTTGTTAATACATTAATATTAAACTATATGCAAATAGTGATTTCTTCATTCTTTGTCACTGTAATTACAGTTTTTAAAAATTGCTTAGACACTAAAAGTGGAACTTGAGGCCAACTCAGTGAAACCCATCACTCATGTACCGAATCTTCAGACCAAATCTGCAAAACTACATGCACATTACATGCTTTACACTCAGTTTAAACACAGTTCTCTACATTTAGACACACCACTCAAAAGTAACAGCTCTTTTGATTAATTTAGGAAACACTGCCTTTTAAATGCCACATCCATTTCCCGATTACCTACCGCCAACGATCATGTGTGAAAACACTTTACATAAATTGATCACTTAGAAATCAAAACTCAGTGTTTTGAGAAAGAAGGAAATTATTTTCCTATATATATATATATATATATATATATATATACAAGCCATATCTAACAAGCCAATAGTGCCATTATTCAGCTCAAGTCAGTTCAGTATTGATTCAGTTTAGTTCCATGTGTAAAATCCATCAGTTGTGCAAACATTGTACAGTGTGTTTGTTCACATGCATGTACGTGTGACAAACTCCTGAACACTCCACTGAACACTAAGCAAGCAAAAGACACAATATAGTGATGTTTTACATTTTTCACATCTTTTTTTAATCTTGTGTGCGTGTTTTGTGGTTTTGTGTGAAGATTTTAGAGAAATGGAGCCATAGTTTCAAAAACTGTGTGTAAGTTTATTATTATTAAGCAATTATTATTGGTTAATTAGCTCATAAAGAGTTAAATAATGCTTTGTTAACAACATATTAACTGTAAATAGTTCTCACTTTAGATTTGGTCAAGGAAAATGGGAAAATTGCATAAATTAAGGGCTTTAAACCGTAAATTAACGATTCAACGTCTGAACAACCATTACTTATAAAAGTAATTAGATTAAACACAAAAAACTTTTATAGTATTCATAACTTTTCAACGTCTACTTAAAATGTTTAGTGTGTGTAACACAAAAATATAAGTTATCAGGTGAACTTACAGTTTTTTTGGATTGCTTAAGCACAATTTTCAAAACAGGGCCCGTGTTTTCAAAACACTACACACAATTAGCACAACCACACACCCAATTAGCAAAACACTACAGATCCTTTGCATAATTAAACACTCTTGTAAAAACTATACACTTCTGTTTAAAAACCACACTTTGTTACCATATGAAACACACACGTTTCACATTACTATACTCTGTTTGCACGAGTTACACTCTGCTGTGATAAACCTAAAACACTTTTAGCACTTCTACTTCCCTATGATTAGAGTAGGCTACCATCAACAAAGTACAAATATAATGTAAATTCACCAAACACTACACAAGACCAATGTTGCAGACTGAAGAAACTCATTTATTTCTCAACACGCCCAAAATGTTGACATGGAGATTCATAATACTGTAACAAAATGTCACTTTACGTATTGTACTGTAAGTTTACTGTAAAAAAAATAAAATAAAACTAGACATTGTCTCTTCGCCTAGCTGGATCTGGCCAGAGAATTTCATCAACATCGCAGGCAATGTTGTCATTAGCAAGACACCTTGGAAAGAAACGTCTTGAATGACGAATCCATCCTTGCATTGCTGCTACCTCCATCTGGTCACAGGCCTCCTCCATGGCTTGGATGAGGGGTACCTCAGCCTGGAGACGGAGATCATATACCTTCCACCGCCATGCCGAGAAAAACTCTTCTATAGGGTTGAGGAATGGAGAGTATGGTGGAAGATATAGGACGGTGAAATGTGGATGTTGCTGAAACCAGTTCTGAACCAGAGCAGAGCGGTGGAAAGACAAATTGTCCCAGACAACAATGTATTGCATATGATCGATTTGATTTGCTGCTGTTATGTTGTGCAATTGGTCCAAGAATGTAAGTATGAGTGCTGTGTTGTAAGGGCCCATATGGGCATGGCGGTGGAGGACCCCATTCTGTGTAATGGCTGCACAGAGTGTTATATTACCCCCACGTTGCCCTGGGACATTGACTATAGCCCTGTGGCCAATGATGTTTCTTCCCCTCCTTCGTGTTCTCGTCAGGTTGAACCCAGCCTCATCTACGTAAATGAACTCATGCTGGATCTCTTCTCCATCCATTCGTAAAACTCTCTGAAGAACAGTGTCAGGCAAAATTGTGTAGTTCAGTGTAGATCTAGTATACATATTACAGTACAGTAAAAGATTATGAGACAGTATGCAAGATCACACTGCTAAAGTGAATACATACCTCTGCATAATCATGCCGCAGTCGTTTCACCCTTTCAGAATTGCGCTCGAAAGGCACTCGATAAATTTGCTTCATTTGAATATGTTTTTTTTTTAGGATGCGTGCCAGTGTTGATGTTGAGACCTGATGGATATCGTTGAAAGTGGCGTGGTTATTGACAATGTTAGCTTGGAGCTGATTGAGTGTTATAGCATTGTTGGCCAAAACCATGTTTACTATCTCCCTCTCTTGCTGCTCTGTGAACATAGGAGGCCTTCCCCCTTGTCGTTCCTGACCCTCAATCCTATGTAGAAAAAAAAAAACAGTATACAATAGTACAGTAATTTCACAGGAAAAGGTAACAGAAGTGCTGAGTGCATAGAATACAGTACAAATACCTATTTTCCAGTCGAAATGTTCTTATCACACTTGCCACTGTGTATCGGCTTAGATTTGGCTGTACTCGCAGTCCAGCCTCCCTCAGCGTCAGGCCGTGGTTGACAACGTGGTCAACCAGTGTTGCGCGGATCTCATTTGTCAGATTCGGTCCTCTTTGAGCACCTTCTTGTCTTCCTCTTCCTCTTCCTCTTCCTCTTCCTCTACCTCCAGCATGGCCTCCATCTCTTCCTCTTCCTCTGTTGATTCCTCCTCTGTTGATTCCTCTTCCTCCCCTTCCTCGTCTTCCTCGTCCTCATCTGCACTACATGTAGTTTAATGATTTGCTATTCGATTAAAACAGTTCAAATATCTTGAGTGTGATATAAAATGCTGATATATAAGTTAGATAATTAGACACAAATTTTGAGCAAATTACTGCTTAATTAGGATGTATTGCTATTGGAATATGCTACTTAGCAGATCAATAAAACAGGCTAAACCCCCGCAAATCTTCGGCGGATTAGCCTGTTTGGCTTTTATGGTAACGTCATAGTGCCATTTAATTGTTTATTACCTTGAGACAATTGAGTGTACTTTTTTGACCGACTGTGCTTTGAGCTTTTACAAAGTAACAACTTATATTGTTCATGAACGTGTTTCCATAATAATACAATCATAAGTGGATACAGTAAACACATAACACAGTTCAACATGGAGATAGATGGAAATAAAAAACGAAGTTTTCTACTACCCACGTTTTTCCCTCACACATAAGTGTGTAATTTACTCAATTGCCTTTCCTTTCACATATTTAAAATGACTTGCAGATTTATAACTTTATTACCTCTGAAGACATTATGATTGTAAACAAAAGATTTGCGGCTGATGCTCCTTTGGTTATGAACAGCTCGTGCTCGTGCAAGCGTGCGTGTGCGTGTGGTCCATGAGCGTGCACATCTCTGGCTGCAGTTTCACTTGCCGCCAGAGGTGGCATAGTTCTGCAAAAACTCAGAATCTTGCTTAATGCACCTTTAAGGTACACTCGTTTATTGCATTTTTGGTCAATAAATTAACTTTTAAACTGAATTTCAGAATTGCTACGAATTTGCAACAATTAGAAACGTGTTACTTACGAATACGTATGAAAACGTTTGTAGCCTACATGTTAGTTAATGTAGCCTATGAAATGAGTGACATGTATTTAAAAACACACACACACACATATATATATATATATATATATATATACAGTATATGCACCATTTTTGCATCACACTTTTTAAGTAGTCCCAACTTGGAATAAAATTAACAAGAAAACCTTTTTTATATCTACTTAAATATTTGAGGTCATGCTACATTCTTTACTAAAAAATATATGTAAGTTGATATAATCTTCTAAGTAAATGTTAAGTTAAAACAACTTGCAATTACTTAGTAGATTCTATCACGTTACATATATTTTTAAGTAAAGAATGTTGGGTGAACCCAAATATTTAAGTACATATAACAAAGGTTTTCTTGTTAATTTTAAGTAAAATTATTCCAAGTTGGGATTACTTAAAAAGTGTGATGCAAAAATGGTGCAAATATATTTTAAGTAAATCCAACACATAATTTTTTAGAGTGTGGACATTAATTGCATTATTATTCAGAGTTCATTTAAATGTTTACAAATACATTAAGCCTATCCCCAAAACTAAATATAACCACTTAAAAATACTAATTAACTATAAATAAATAAATAAAGCTGTCAATTATTTATTTATTTATTTTACCTTTATTTAACCAGGATAATCTCTCTGAGATTAAAAATCTCTTTCACGGGAGTGTCCTGGCCAAGACAGCAGTACAATCAGTTGCAACCACAGGTCAACAAAACAGAATAACAATAAAAACTAAAATACTTAAAAACAATTGCACATCATTGAGTCATCTTCGTATGGAAGCTTGTTTCTGCCACAGAATAAAACATTTAAAAAGTAATTATACGTTTTTATCTCACAACTCTGACTTTTCATCTCAGAATTGCATGATATAGTCACAATTGCTTGTTCTAAAGTCAGGATTGCAAGATACAAACTTGCAATTGCGAGAAAAAAAGTCAGAATTGTGAAACTACAATTGTGATTTTATATCTCGCAAATCTGACTTTATAACACTCAATTGTGACTTTATATCACGCAATTCTGAGAAATAAAGTCAAAATTGCGAGATGTAAAGTAGCAATTGTGAGATAAAAAGTTGCAATTATATTTTAAAATATTTTATTCTGTGGCGGAAACAAGCTTCCATATCTTCAAGTGACCGACTTATAAATTAAATTTGTTCCATAGACACCAAAGTTTGTAATAAACTCCAGTCAGCTGCATACATTACTGTAAAAGCCCTTTTTAAGCCCTTTTGCCCAGTGCAGTTCGGAAAAAAGGAACCGAAAGAGTATAACAATCTTGGGAACGGAGGGAATATTTCCCAACACTTTTCTATTGAATGACACAACAGAGGTATGCAATCAGGCAGCAATCCCATAATAGTTTTATAAATCGGAGAGAAGAAGAAGGAGCAAATTTATAAACTACATCACCGTAATCAAGTACAGGTATAAGGTAGCAGAAACTAATATATTCCTTACATTAAACGAAAAACAAAACTTTTTTTGAAACCCAAGTTTTGTTTCAAATGTGTCCTAATTGAAGTGTGTGTGTGTGTGTGTGTGTGTGTGTGTGTGTGTGTGTGTGTGTGTGTGTGTGTGTGTGTGTGTGTGTGTGTGTGTGTGTGTGTGTGTGTGTGTGTGTGTGTGTGTGTGTGTGTGTGTGTGTGTGTGTGTGTGTGTGTGTGTGTGTGTGTGTGTGTGTGTGTGTGTGTGTGTGTGTGTGTGTGTGTGTGTGTGTGTGTGTGTGTGTGTGTGTGTGTGTGTGTGTGTGTGTGTGTGCGCACTCTTAATGTATTTGTAAACTTTTAAGGAACACTGAATATGAATGCAATTATCAAGGTTGGTTTAAAGCACTAAATTAATGTAATTTTCCCATTTTCCATACTCTCAATACTATTTACTGTTAACAAGTTTTTAACAAAGCATCATCTAACTCTTTACATATGATCTAATTAAACAATAATTACAGTAACAATGAATGAAGAAGTCACTATTTGTATATAGTCTATTAATGTATTAACTACAGTTGATAATTAATTAACTATAAACTAACAGTTTACAAATGGTTTATAAATACTTTATTACACTATTCGTATCACCAAAACATTCCATTTTGATTTCATGAAGATGTTTGTTTTCCTCAAAGAACTGGATTCCATACAGTAAACCATCATTCGATCACTACACAGATCAGCTATTGTGTGACAGCAGGTCAGGAGAATCCACAAGATTTAAGACTTGGGAGAGATTGTATTCTGTAGACTGGTTTTGGATCGATTGAGATTAGATCAGTTCTCCCATCTGTATTTGAAAAGATTCGCTTTTGTTTTCAAGGCTAAAACACTGTTTACTGGTTAGATTGCTGCCAGCTTCTGAGTAATATCAAACTGATAAACAGCAAATACATTTTCAAGACATTTTTTTTTTTTTTTTTACATACAGTAATTAGTTTGTGCTCTGTGTACGTGCCAACAGTGAACAGCATGTGTTGTGTGTTTTAGTTCTTGTATTTAGCTGATAGAGGGAGCTACTAGATAACAACTCGTTTCACTTGAACAGTTTTGGTTTTGTGAGAACAACCTGACAGCAATGCAAACAGTCTTTAGCAATGAAAAATGTCTTAAAACATTTGGTAACACTTTATTTTAATGGTCCCTTTTGAACATTTAGTTGACTATGAGTAACTTTGCAACTACATGTCAACTAACTCTCATTATAGTATTAGTAGACTTTCTGCTTAATATTTACTAACTATTTATTATGATGGTTCTCCAACAGACAATTCTATTGACTATAAGTATCTTTGCAAGTACATGTCAACTTATTCTAACCCTAACCCTACCAGTCTACTAATACTCTATTAATACTGTAATGATAGTTAACAGACATGTAGGTGCAACTTTACTTATAGTCAGCAGAATGTGTTAAAGGGACCATCAAAATAAAGTGAAACCAAATATTTTATAATTTTTCTATTTTAAAATTACTATAAAAATATAATATATACTTGTACAAATGTGTACAACATTCAGGACCATGTGAGCGTTAAAAGTGCAAGGATTTAAAAGTAGAGTGTGGAGTAAAATGTGCTTTTGTTAAGCACCAAACAAGAATTTCACAGGTGAGCATTGGCCTTTGGAACAGTATGGTTGTCATAATAAACAATTGACATAAGACATGAGATGCATTTTTTTTTTACTAGAGGTTGTTATGTTTACAATAGTATGCAACCAGCATTTAAGGTCAGCACAGCATTTCTGTGTGGGAGTGTGAACCTGTTCCACCAGTTTCTCAGACTGTGCACATGTACTTTAGAGGCGATATGAAAAATGTGACTCTGCCTAAATATCCGCATTCACGTATGCATTTCTTTGCGTTTTCCAGATGCCAAAAACTTTTAATTTTTAATTAAATTCCCTTCCTGTCATTACCAGACAAGTATCTCAACATTTGGAAATCATTTTGTGTGCTAAGGCTTTAGGCCATTATTGAAATAATGCATCTTTAATGCAAAGTGTTTTGCATGAAATGTTTGCCTGAAACTCAGTAGTTCAACTCTGTTATGAGAAATATCTTATACAGAAAAAATATAATTTTTGATAGAAATCACAAATAGCCTATACTGGTATGTATATAAGATATAAAAAATTAATAATAATAAAATGCCACATTATATATAAATATATATATATATATATATATATATATATATATATATATATATATATATATATATATTATAAATATATATATATATAATAATAATTATTATTATTATTATTATTATATATATATATATATATATATATATATTTATATATAATGTGGTGTTAATGTTGGGGACATTAAATTTAACATTTAATTTAATACTCAACAATATTATTGATCTGCCTGCATTGACACTATTATACAAGAACTGAACTGAACTGAGCTGGATGATGACATCACGGTTTTCTCCAGAGCGGCTATATATATAAATGATCTAAATTAATAACTTTTTTACAATAAAATGAAACATCACAGAACTTACTTAAACTGGACTATGACGCTATTTTCTTCTGGAAACAAACTTTGTTGCATTATTTTCCTGTTATCTCTGTGAAGCTGCTTTGAAACAATCTGTATTGTAAAAAGCGCAATATAAATAAAGGACTTGACTTGACTTGACTGAATTATATTTGCTATATAATAGTTTGGTAGAAATGTTTTAAATAAGTAATTTTTTATGTGTGTGTGTGTATGTATGTATATGTATGTATTTATTTGCTTGCTTGCTTATTTATTTACTAACGTGATTTATTACAAGCCACATCGAAACTACCAGATACTACCAGGAATAAAGTATTTGATTTTGTTCAATTTTAAATGATTAAGTTAATGACGTTCCCTTTGCAATATATCAAACTTGTCCATTGTTTCTCAGTGTTTGAATTTTACTTTAATTTAAACATTTTCAGTCCTCTGGTCTGTGAAGTGAAAAGTGAAGAAAATTCACTTATTATCCTAGGAAAATCTAAGCTTTTATTTTCTGATGAGTTTTACCAAGATGTGTGGACCACTGTTCTGTGTCTGGTCTATTATGTTAATTGTTCAGAAACTCAGCCATCTTTAATTATCCGGCTGGGTCAAGCATCAAGTGTTCTCAGTGTCGTGTGTTCTTGTTTGATCATTGGAAAGCACCGCTGAGTCATCCGTCTTTTCATTCTTCTAGATCGCTATCACAGGCTTGATCATCCATAGAAACTATGTCTATGCGTCTCACGAGCCCGGGGGTGAAACTCTCTGATGTCAGACAACCTCCCCCGTCACCTGGGAGGAAGAAACTATTAAAAGATTCATTAGTAATTACACAGGTGACTGTAAACAGAGTGTGGGGACAAATGACTCACTGCTGAAAGTCAAAGGTGGACTTTTGTCACTGTGGAAATATTTGTTAATACCTACATAAATTACATTTATTTATGTTTCCTATATCTTATTGTTTCAATAAAGTTTCATTTGTTTACTACATTATTTTATGAAAATGTTCTTCTCACATTACAAAACTCATAGTATGAGCTGCTCATTTTCATTTTCCCATGTGTAATAAATTCATTTGCCTAACTTCTAGACCAGCCAGTTCTCCACATAACCGTTTAGGTGTTTGTTTATTTCAAGAGCCTCGCTGATTTTGAGATTCTGTTCTTAAGCACGTAGAAAATTCTAACTCACGTGTCCTTACAGGACAAACCCAATTAAATTAGTGCCCTTGGATGTTTGAACAAATGAACACTAACCAAATGTGATTCGTTTCCTATTTACTAAATTACAGTCATGTGATTATAATGACATCATCTTACCAATTGAATAAATTCTGATGTCTGTATTGAAATGTTTGATACTACAGCCTCAAATAGGATTTCATAGAATTCAAAATAACCCATTTGAGAAGGTAAACTTTGGCAGACCATCTTTCCTCAATTCCTTAATTGCAGACATTCCTTACCTGTGAGGAACCGTATCCACTTTCTCCTTGCCAAGGGGATTTTAATGAGCTTCCATGTAAAATAGAGCCATTCTTGTCCTTCTGGCCACCAAACAGAGCGTTCTTTCATTCATGAAACAAACAGTATCTCCTACTCTGTCCCTCTTTTTTCCCCCTCCATTTTCTACACAGCAAACACCTGAGATTGATTTTCATCCCTTCACCATGTGCCTCTAATGTCTGTTCCCTGCAAACCCTTGGACAGCGAACACTTTTTCGCTCTTTTAACTATATAGTGCAGCAGTGGCTTTAGGAAAGATTCCACCTCTTTCTCTGGACATTGGAAACCAGGTCAGCATTCTACTGCTTTTTCCCTTGATTCTTTAGAAATTCTACTATTTAGAACAAATATTAACTATGTAAAGAATGGAAGATTGTGGAGCTTCAAGTAGTGGCCGTTTTAATCTAATTTAAGCAACTGCTTTTTCCATTGAATGTCTTTTTGTGAGATAAAAAAGTATGTGTAAGAGAAGTATTGGTGAGAGGGTGGCATGAAATACGCTTTGCTCGAAATGACTAATTTCATTAAACTCATTATTAAAACTGTCTGCATATAATGGTCACATAATTATCTCTAAGTAGATATAAAATGTGTGGTATCTTTTGCATTATGGAAAATCATCCGTCTAAGCTAAAGCTTCAGCTACAATTAGTGAAGACAAAAGACAGTGAATGAAAATTAAGAGTCTTTTGGGTGTGTGTTTCAGAGCCTAAATCAATATTTTGTACAATTCGTGCTCTTTTAAATGTTTAAACGTATGTTAATTATGTTACTTAATCTTTCAAAACCCTTCACGGGCCTGGGTGTATTATATTTTTGTGTCTGCCTTGCTTCTTTAATCTTCATTTATGGATTACTCCTATTGTTGAATCATGTTATTTTCCACAAAAACTATGAATAACTAATGATTCATAAAATGCCCTAAAGAAATTCACCCTAATGCGAGCATGAGTTAAGACTCGCCCCTAGGATTTGCTTGATCGATGACAGCACAGGCCAGGGGGCGAATCATGGTGACGATGTGCCTGTGAGTGATTCCCTGCTGCCCCTCCTTGTTCCCCACGCATAAAAGAGCCCGCTTTATTCCCATGTTCACTTAACTGGCTCTACAGACTGAAGCATACCTTTTCTTTCACTCTCTTTGACTTCAACGCACAAGCAAAGAATAGCATGGTATCAGCAGGGTTACAGATGCTGGGCATTGCCCTGGCTGTCATTGGCTGGATAGGGGTAATTGTGGTTTGCATTCTCCCTATGTGGCACGTCACGGCTTTCATCGGACAGAATATCGTCACAGCGCAGATTACCTGGGAAGGAATCTGGATGAGCTGTGTTGTGCAGAGCACTGGACAGATGCAGTGCAAAGTCTACGACTCAATGCTGGCTCTCAGCTCAGATCTACAGGCTGCCCGTGCCTTGTGTATTATCTCCATCCTGGTGGGCGTTGTTGGGATCCTGCTAGCGGCTGCTGGAGGGAAATGCACCAACTGTATTGAAGATGAGACAGCCAAAGCCAAAGTTGGTATTATTTCAGGAGCCATCTTCATCGTCTCTGGAATTCTGTGTTTGATTCCAGTCTGCTGGACCGCCAACACAATTGTAAGGGACTTCTACAACCCTTTAACCATCAGTGCACAAAAAAAAGAGTTGGGAGCTTCGTTGTTTATTGGGTGGGCTGCTTCGGCACTGCTGGTTATTGGCGGCTCACTGCTTTGTGCAAATTGCCCTCCCCGGGATCAATACACCACGAAGTACACTGCTCGGCCTGGAGGAACCAAAGGGTATGTGTGAAGCGGAGCCAAAGAGCCCTGCTAATAGTGACATTCAAACTGCCCAATTTGTGAACATTGTACCTTGGTTGTACCAACATTGTACCAGCTTTTGACCTGTGGTGTTACAATTGACCATGCATGCGAACGCTCTATCACTGACCAAATGGTTGAATTAGCCCTCAGCTCTCCAAGATATGACAGGAATGGTGAAATACTAAGAATGTATCAGTGTGAATGTGTCACAGTGCTGAACAGAACTCTACTGCCAAAGAAAATGGAGCGGGAACTGTAAATATCTCTTCTTAACTTTGCTGACTGGCTTCACACTCTGAGGATGTACTTAAACTGTTAAGGATTTATATAAAATGTAAATGTATTCATATTGTGTTTTAAAATTGTGACAGATTTGAGCTAGAAAACATTTCAAGTATGTGCATTGCAACAAATAAATTCATTACAAACACTCAAATTAGTGTTTTGTGCCTCATTACACACAATTAAAAGTGGATTTTTGCATATACAGTATGTCAGTTATTTATAAATAATAAAAATCTGAATCTAGCAAACCCGTAATTTTTTTACTATTTGTTTAGAAAGACGGTTCTGTTCTCAATAAATTATCTGATACATAATTGGGTAATATTTAAGCTATTTGTGAGGTTTCAAAACTACTAGGAAGTAAAATATTAAAACATAAAACACTACTATATTGTGTCTTTTGCCTTTTTAGTGTGCAGTGGAGTGTACAGGAGTTTGTCATAGCACTAACACGTACATGCAAATGCACGAATACACTGTATACCAGTCTATATAGTCAAATCAAGTCCCATTTATTTATATGGCGCTTTTTACAATACAGATTGTTTCAAATCAGCTTTACAAAGATAACAGGATAATAATGCAAAAAAAGTTTTTTTCCAGAAGAAAATAGTGTCACAGTGAAGACTATTGTTAAGTAAGTTCAGTGACGTTTAATTAAATTAAATTTTTTTAACCAATGACAAGACACATGGCAGGATCACATGACAAACAAGGAATCACATGACAAGACACAGAAACATGACAATGACAAGAACAAGAAACAAAACCCAAAACGTGACATGCATATACATATATATTTACACTCTAAACAGAAATGCAAGGGGGTAAATATATTCTTTCCTTCTCAAAACACTGAGTTTTGATTTATAAGTGAACAATTTATGTATAAGTGTTTTCACACATGATAATTGGGTGTAGGTAATTGGGAAATGATTGTACAATTTAAATGGCATTGTTTCCCAAATTAAACAAAAGAGCTGTTAGTTTTGAATGAAGTGTCTAACGTAGAGAACTGTGTTTAGAGTTTTGCAAAAAGTTTGTTTTACAATTGCAACCTGAGTGTAAAGCACGTAATGTGCTTGTAGTTTAGGAGACTTTTAGTGTCTAAGCAATTTAAAAAATGTATGACAAATAATAGTTGTATTATGTCTGATTAAATATCCAAATATATGATGTATAAGTTTCAGCTTATAGAAGTGTTTTTACTTGTAAGAATGGTATAATTTTGTCTGGAAATTAACAAAATGGAAAAATGGAAATGTTAAATAGCGTTTTGTAGCTGTTAAGCTATTGAATGTCTACACAGAAAACTGACTTTCAAAAATAAACCTACCCTGAGAAGTAAATGTAGTAAAGGTTGTTGCAATTAACCCCAGTCTCCTGTGTCTAACCAGGAGAAACAAAAATATTGTTTCAACATATCCAAATAGTTATGGCATCCTTGGTGGGATATCCACACTCTAAAAAATGCTGGGTTGTTTCAACCCATGTTTGGGTCAAATATAGTGTTACGTCCCAGGTCTAGGGTCCAGGAGAATAACATAAATAACTTCCGATACAACTGACTTCTTGTTTCTTTCTCTTTTATTACTTTGAAACAAGTTGTTCAAATTGGAAAACAGCAGCACAAGACATCAAAAAGAAGCAAATTAACTTCAGGGTTGAGAAAGCCAAAATAACAAACAAAATTCAATCTACCTTTTTTTTGAGAAAACTTATGATCCTATCAAAGAAAAAGTAAACAAAAATACAGACTGAACTGACTCCCTTACTAGCCAAAAACAGGAGAAAACGTTTGTTCACAATAAAGCAAAAGCGGCACCCCAACCCCTACGGCTTCTGTGCTGAAGTAGTGACATTTACTATAATTATAATAAGGAACGAATCACTCAGACACGTTGAGTGTTAAAAGAAAAAACGTTCACAGAACGCTTAAAAAAAAAATAGAAAAAGAACAACAAACGGGGATAAAGTAAAAGGACAATAAATAACACAGTATTTAAGTTACTGCACAGAGATATTTCTCTTTCCAACAACACAACAACAGCGCTATGAATGAACAACAGTCCCCTTTTCTCTCTTTGCCAGATCCACGTCTCTTCCTCTTTTTTGAAAGACGCGCAGTTCCAGGTTGACCAACCACGGGGCACATTCTCGACACGTTCAATTAGGGAGGTGCAACCTACGTGAGTGACAGAGCGAGAGAGAGAGAAAAAGAGAGAGAGAGAGAGAGAGAGAGAGAGAGAGACCATACACAATACGTCTCATCATAACAATAGACAAACCCAACCATTTACTTTTTTTTTTTTTTTTTTACCCAATGGTTGGGTTTGTCCATATTTGGCCCAAACATGGTGTAACGAAGATTAGTGGTTATGGGAAGAAGGAGGCGGGAACCAGTGAACGTTTAACAAACTTGAATAAAAATAAATAAACACAAAATGAAAGTAAAGGCGGCAGCCCCTCACGGACGACTGCCCCACAAACATAATAAAATAAACAAAACACAATGTAAAGTCCAGGCCTGGTCCTCTCTCGTCCTTCACTGTCGTCGCTCCTCCTTTTATGCTTCCGAAGCTCCTCCATGACCAGTGCGTCACGCAGGTGGTGCTCATCAGTAATCATCACGTCACCGGCCCGCCCTGCTTGCCACAGAGGCGGAGTGCAGTTATTATCATGTACATAAATCATTCTAAAAAGGTTTTTTCCCTCTTACAGTCATGGTTAGGTTTAGGGTTTGGGTAAGGGAATTTATGATTAGCGTGCATTTTTGTATAATTTCTTGCAATTTTGTTTGTTGTATCATCTACCTATATCATAAAAATGATAATCCATAATCCTAAACCATAATCCCCCATCTAAAGGCCATATCTTTTCACAGTAGCTTTTATGTCAGTGCAAGGTCATTTTGAAAAGTTATTTTTTAACTGACCTTGAAGGACCTCAAAGTGTTGCTGTGCTTTGTCAGTTCCTCTTGTTTCGTGTTTATAGTGTAAGCAGCCAAATGAGAATCATAGGGGCTCTCCAGAAATCATCAACTCAGGACAACCAAACTCCGCCTTTTCACACTTTTCCTATAAAGAGCAAACATGTCTGGTTTGCACACTTTTGGCTACTTTATCACTGTAAAGGCAGGCCTTTGATTTAAAAACATGGTCTCCCAAGGACTTCAGATTATGGGCATGGTCACAGCCATGCTGGGTTGGTTGGGGGTCATTATCGTGTGTGCTTTGCCCCAGTGGAGGGTGTCTGCATTTATTGGAGCCAACATTGTTACAGCACAGATCATCTGGGAGGGCATGTGGATGAACTGTGTGGTGCAGAGCACTGGACAAATGCAGTGTAAAATCTATGACTCCATGCTGGCACTCAGTTCTGACCTTCAAGCTGGCCGGGCCATGATCATCATCTCCATTTTGACCGGACTCTTTGGAATCATCATTTCTATGGCTGGTGGGAAGTGCACCAACTGTATTGAGGACCCAGGGTCTAAAGCAAAGGCGTGCATCATTGCAGGGATTTTCTTCATTGTCTCTGGACTTCTTTGTCTGATCCCAGTTTCATGGTCAGCAAATACGATCATACAGAACTTCTATAATCCGTTGATGGTGGAGGCCCAGCGGAGAGAGTTGGGTGCAGCTCTGTATATCGGCTGGGGATCTGCTGGGTTGCTCTTACTAGGAGGAGGAATACTTTGTTGGAGCTGCCCGCCAAAGCAAGAACGCATCTACAACCCCAAGTTCTCCGCCGTGAGGTCCAGTTCAACAAGAGAATTTGTCTGAGATGCAGAACCCATATGACTGGCCTTAAAATGCACTCTAGTAACTGCAGATCTAATTACCGTGACAACAATTCATCTGTAGAATTACTTGAGACATTTTTTACATTTAATAGTGTAAAATGTTCTATCTCCCTAGCAGTGAGTCTCTTCTGAAAAGAGATAATTCTGTAAAATTATGTTCTTTTATATGTTGGTATTCCAGTAGCAGAAACAGCAGAGCAAAGCGCTAGAAACATCATGGCTTTGATCATCTGGGAATGTTTGAACTGCTAAAATGTATACTTTAAATGCAATGCAAGTCCCTTTGGATAAAAGAGTTGGCCAAACGCTTAAATGTATGTATTACAGCTTTTATGGATGGGAATATATATAGGTTTATTTAAAATACTTACAATAATACCTTTTGTATTGTTCTGTAATTTGTCATGTGTATTATGTATTTTTGTCATAATGTACTAGCATCAATAAATAACATTGTATCTCAAGTCTTCAGACTGTGATGGTATTAATTAAAGCATATATCACTAGTTCATACAAGTTTAAAAACTCTTGGGCAACAGCACATACTTTCACAATGTTTTCTCTAAAAAATAAATAAGTTTAAATCTGATGGCAAATTCTGAAGCCTAATCATCAAAACGTCAGAATATTTCTCTCTTGGCTCTGTGTAACTAGCATATGGATGTATGCACTGGACTCTTTAATATACAATATTTTCATGTTTCACATTCACTGGAGTGTCATTGCTCTTTGAAACAGTTGTAACTGCATATTATTAGTGAGATTCTAATTTCAGTGATGGAAAGTCAAGGCTTGGTATGAGTTCGGCCATTAGTCCATTAGTCCAAATTATAGACACTCTGTTAATATCCTTTAGAAGGCACTTAAAATAAGTCTTGTGCTATAACTTTGTAACCCAAAATAAAGTGTAAACATTCCAAAAAAAAGCGGTTGCCTTGTCTGTAAAACATTGCTTTAGCTCAAGACTTTTTTTAAAAAGTAGTTAATTTATGCTACTGAATGTAATACTGTGATAATGTACAGTTTTTACAGCATTTCACCTCTTTCAAATATAAATTTAGTTTCAAATCTTGTGTTAAACACTATTTGTTCATTTGTAATTAATTTCCACTCATCTGAGAGAATCTTCAAATCTTTGACTTATCTTTGACACAAGAGAGACAAGACTGAAATGGTTTTGAAAGCATCTACTGTACCAACAGCAGATCTGAATGTGTCTTCACGGAATGGCTGCATATTTTAAGAATCTTGCTTTGGAATCTTGTTCAGCAGGATTAAAACAAACAGCTCTGCAAGACTCCTCCCAAATGAGGCTCTGTGTCAAACAGGCCATCACTTCCTGCTTGTTTCTCAGACACTCATGGATTACGACCAGACCAACAGCTGCTTTTGATTGTGACAACACCATGGGAAGGATTGCTAAAGAAGTGTCTGGCCAGATCCTGTGCTTCACTGGTTTTGTTGGTATATGTGTCTGTTGTGGCATCCCATTGTGGCGTGTCACTTCGTACATTGGTGCCAACATTACCACGGCCCAGATTGTCTGGGACGGCTTGTGGATGAACTGTGTAATGCAGAGCACTGGACAGATGCAGTGTAAAATCCAAGACTCAATAATGAGTCTGACCCAGGACTTGCAAGCGGCACGTGCGCTGATCATCATCGCAATAGTGATCGGCGCCATTGGGATGATACTGACGTTTGTGGGTGGCCAGTGCAGTAGCTGTCTGAAGAAGGAGTCCTCCATGGCTAAAGTGCTGATCGTGGGTGGCATCCTCTGCATTGTTGCTGGAGTCGCCTGTCTTATACCGGTCTGCTGGTCGGCAGCTGTCACCATCTCAGATTTCCAGAATGTTCTCACAATCGCGACACAAAAGAGGGAGCTTGGGGCATCCATATACATTGGCTGGGGCGCCTCAGCATGTCTTCTGTTTGGAGGGATCATTCTGTGTACTTCCTGTCCACCGAGAGAAGATATGTATCCAAATTACCCAGGCATGTACCCCTACCAAGGACCTATGTATGGGCCTCCTGGAGCTTACATGCCTGCCAACACATATGCACCTAGTGTAGCATATACTGGAAGTTATGTTCCTAACAAACCTTATCCAGCTCCAGGTTACACAACTGTTCCGGGACAATATCTTTAGCTAATGGAACATTTCTTTGACTGACACCTTCTAAAACTGTGCTTCTCAACATTTTTGAATGCAACTTGTACTTACTTTCAGTGTTTGATTGAATAAAATGTATATATCCAACAACAAATCTAATTAGCGACTTGTTTGCAATGTCACAAAGCTTGTTTGCAAGGCTTCTTTGCTAGCCTGTGAATGATGATTTGGAAAAACTTGTTTGTCCACTTTCTCCACTCATTCCAGTTGTTCTAGAGGTAGAGATTTTGTAATGCTAATTGGCATATGAATACATGTATGTTTCAACACAGAAGGTAAAATTTGTGAGTACTGGTGTATCGTTCACTTTCTGTAAATCAAGCATTTTCTGATGTTTTTTTTTTTTTTTTTAAGAATCTATAAATCTGATTGCGTCTCCACAGGGAAATATTTTTACAATGAATATAGCTTTGGATTTTTATAAATGATCTTGTCAATAAATGTATTTCTGAAATATTACAAATGATTTTAAATTGTCATTTCTAAATGTATCCTTTGTTAGTTGATTAATTGAATCTTGAGCAATAAACCTTTTTCGCTCATCTGCCAACCAGTTAAAAATTTGAAAACATGATAAAAATGCCTTTTTTGGAAAAGCGTTGATTTAATTGTATTGTGAATTCTACTTGGAAAGTACCAGGGATTCTGCCATGAAACAGGAAATAAACGCATATGGACAGTGTAGCATTGGTTTAGTTTTTAACAGTAGAGAGAAAAGAAAGCTAACCAAAATATAATGTCAAAAAGCCTTTAATTCATCCGGCCATCAAAACACTTAGCTCTATTTTTAGCTTCATATTTTTTTGTTTTGAGTCTCAACAAGACTTATGGTTAATACCTACCCAATCCTTTCAGTTGATGACTTGGCTCATTTGTATTCGTGACATGGCCATTGTTCAGTTCCTTGCCGATGCGCATCTCATCGAAACTAGCCACAGTATCTACATTCCCTTCTGAGGAATCTGGTCAGGCTTGAAAATTTACCTTAACCTGGTTTCAGGTCCATCCAACTTAGACTCCTCCCTTCGTCTGAGAAAATCTTAAAACTCTGAAGGGAGGAACAGAAGTCATTTCTACGATAAAGAGAGGAGCGAACACTTTCAAGCCAACGAAGCCAAGCAAACGAGAAAAAAATGGTGTCTATGTGTCGACAGATCCTGGGCATGACCCTAGGGATTATTGGTTTCATCGGAGCTATTGTGATTTGTGCCCTTCCTATGTGGAAGGTGACCGCATTCATTGGAGCCAATATTGTGACTGCACAGACCATCTGGGAAGGCTTGTGGATGAACTGTGTGGTACAAAGCACAGGACAAATGCAGTGCAAGATCTACGACTCCCTCTTGGCCTTACCTCAGGACTTGCAGGCTGCTCGGGCACTTGTGATCATCGCCATCATTGTGTGCGTCTTTGGGATCATCCTGGGAATTGTTGGGGGGAAATGTACCAGCTTTATCGAGGAAGAAAGCTCAAAGGTGAAAGTGGCTATTGCTAGTGGTGTAATCTTCATCATCGCTGGAGTGCTGGTTCTGGTCCCCGTCTGTTGGTCAGCTAACACCATCATCAGGGATTTCTACAACCCCATTCTCACAGATGCCCAAAGAAGGGAGATGGGAGCTTCTATCTATATTGGATGGGGTGCAGCTGCACTGCTGATCCTGGGAGGAGGTATACTGTGTAGCTCCTGCCCACCTAAGGAGGACAACTACGGCGTCAAGTACTCTCAGCCACGGTCCGTTGCAACCAGCAAAGCCTATGTCTGAAAGAGATCAAGCACACAAAGACTTTTTACTTGCAAAGACTCTTTTTCCCCGTAAAACCTCTTTATTCCCAGCTGTGGATTTTTTTTTTTTTTTTTAAGGAGAAACAGCAGAAGAACAGTGTCTGATATGACATATAGTTTATATACTGAGGTTTTGTGCTGTGGTTATACAGATCACTGAAAGAGAAAATTGTGCATGTATAATGTGATGAGAGGAATCCAACTCAGGGAAGAAACGATCTGTTTTTCATAAACAAGCCATTCTTGCAATTTATGTTTAATATGACAATAGTAATAGTTTTAGTAATCAGAAAATTAAAGATATCTAACTGTTAATAAAATACAATGTCTATGGTTGTATAAAATGTGTGTTAACCTTCTTATCTAAGCTTCTAAGTTTTTTTTTTTTTTTGTTACATAAATTAGCATTTTTTTGCACAAAGATGTCTTGATCATTAAATTTGTCTTATTATTTTGTTATTAAAATAAATGGTTCTGTAAAACAACTTATTGATACTGTATTGACATTATTTCATAATAATACTTTGACAATATATTCTCACGAAACATTACAGATCAGATCATCATGCCTCAGATAAAACTGCTGAAAAACTCAACAGAGATATTGGCAAAAATCTCCTGTAAAACAGTTTGAGCAATTTTGCTGTAAAAAAATCTTAATTTTGCTGTGAAAGAAAACAATAAACAACATGTTCAGTCTGTTTCCACTTCATTGGAAGAGTATTGAAAATGTATTGTTTTTTACATAACATGAACTCAATGAAAAATCTATTTTTATTGGGTGAATAGATATTATGAAATTCTATCACTTTGTTGTGCACCAGGCATTTGCACCAGCAAATCAGCAAGCGGTCTTAATAAGCTGTTGGAACAGTGGATTTATTAGAATTGTGTTTTGAAACATTATTATTTTATGGCAATAATAGAGCTATGTTAACACTTTAACATGATTAGGGCCTGAGCACAGAAGGTGAAGGGCATAGAGGCCTGAACCAGAGGCACTAAAGCCCTATAGTTTTTGGCATATTTTTTCACTATTATTTTTAGATATTTTTTGAGGCCTTTGCCATGCATGAAACTTTGCAGACACATCAGACCTGCAAAAAATGTAAAAGTTCTGTAATGCTTGGACTTTGGCGTGGTCGAGTGCAGGCTGTCGTCAGGATGAAGTTTCTCCAATGTGCACGAAATTTGGTATGGTCATTGATGACATCATATAGGACAATGTTCACTTGGTTTTATCTGACTCCGTCAGCCATCTTGGATGGAATGTGGGATTTTACATTTTCCCACACTGTTTTGATGGTCTTACCATGGCTAAAATATCATGACAGTTAACAGATACATTTGTTTCAGCACATCTTTTGTTTTGATACTGCAATTCAGGAGACCCATGCCTCATTGGCTCCACAGCGCCCCCCAGTTCGAAATTGCATTTTGGTCCCTTTGGAATATGCAAGAATTAGTACTAAACTAAACAAAAAACTAAACTTACAAGTTTAGTTTTTTGTTTAGTTTAGTACTAATTCTTGCATTTTAGCAAAAAACATTTTAGCAATTGTTTGGTCATTTGTTTTGGGTGTAGCCAGTGGACTCCATAGTGCCCCATAACATTTCCAAATGTATTTATCAATACCAGTAAATTACAGGTAATGTGCACTGTGTGAACGCGGAATGAAGATTTCCGGTATGATCACGTATGAGGTCAGAATGCGCTGATGTAAGAAGTCTGCTTTGGGCCAATTGTCACCTTTGTCACCTTTATTTACTGTATATAGAGCTTTTTACAATACAGATTGTTTCAAAGCATCTTTACAGTGATAACAGGAAAATAATGCAACAAAGTTTGTTTCTGCAGTACAGCAGATCTAGAAGAAAGAAGTTTCATAGTCCAGCTTAAGTAACTTCAGTGATGGTTCATTTCGGTTGTAAAAAAGTTATTAATTTAGTTAATTTATATCTATAGCCGCTCTGGAGAAAACAACGATGTCATCGTACAACTCAGTTCAGTTCTCATATAACGGTGTCAATGCAGGCAGATTAATAATATTGTTGAATATTAAGTGTCCCTAACAAAGCAAGCCAAATGCCAAAGGCGACAGTGGCAAGGAACCAAAACTCCATCAGTGACAGAATGGAGAAAAAACCTTGGGAGAATCCAGGCTCAGTCGCTCAATTCTCCTCTGGCCAATGAACAAACAGTGTATGATTATGATTCAGGCAGCATTATAGGTCAGAAGTCAGATTGGATCAGAAATTGGATCAGATATCAGTTGGATACTATTATGCACATCTCGTGTTTTTAAGAGCAAAACTGTGCCCTGTTTGATCATCCCCTTATGCCTTTCACTGAGACGTCAAAAAATGTTGTCAAATTGAACAGATAGTGAAACTAAAGCACTTCTCCTCATGCGGGCGGATGAAGACAATGGCGTGACGTTTAAAGATCACTTCCGATGACTGACATCACAGAATTGACCAGTATTTTGGAGCTTATGTGTGAATGGCCTCTTACCAGTAAAAAGCCAGAACACCATTGCTTGCGTGAGCAGCATATTTGTGTATTTACTGGTAAAGTCATTCTGGTAATTTAACGGTAATTTACCAGGATTGCTGTGTGAAAGCAGTTATTGTCCTCAACATTACAACTGGCAGAGGGAAGAAGGACATTTGTAACAATTTTTTTTCAATTTCCCTTTTTCCTCTTTCACTAAATTGCTTCAGATGTTTGTATATAATGACAAAAAGTATAGATTTCAAATTCTTAAGGGATTTTTGATCTCTTAAATACTGTTGCCATGGCAACACATCAAACATTTGTATCCTTTTTATGTTTAGTCATTTCTTTTTAGGGTACTTGCCGTGCTTTAATTTTCATGATCTTTTGCACACTCGTCAAAGTCATCTCCTATTACGGCTTAGCAAAGGTTCATTCATGGACATGTAGAGGGGGCTCTATAGCGCCACCTAGAAATGGGCATGTTCAGGGAACTCTGTAGCAAATACCAGCTATGGTAAGCTACGGTCACCAAGCTTTGCACATATATAGATCTCATCAAGCCGGACAACTTTCACACCACAGACATTAGCTCCGCCAAACAGGAAGTCAGCCATTTGTTTTAATGGCATACTGTGGCGTTTCAAATACTCCTCCTGGGGGATTCTTGTGACTGCCATCAGACATAGGTAAAATCATGCCAAGACATTGAAGACTCTAAATTGGAAAAGGATTTTTGATATCTTGAAAGCATCATGGGGAGAAGCAGGGAACGGGTGACTCCTGCCGACTGCCCGAACCCGGAGGAGCCGTCCACCATGCGGCGGAGGAATGTCGAGCCATCCCCCGAGGGCTATCCAGCTCCGCCAGGCACCACGGAGAAGATCACCCAGCTGGTGGAGGACCAGAGGGCAGTGCGTTTTGGGAACCGGACCAAGATTTTTTTTTCTTCTTTCCTCTCTCCCCTCCCTCCCCTCTCTCGCTCCTCATGCTTCCATATCCTTTTCTCTCGCCTTGTCTATCCATACCCCCAGGTGCTGCGGCCGCTGTGCCTGGTCCCCCCGAAGGAGGTGGGGGTGGGGGGTAGAGCACAGTCCCGGGAGTACCCCCCAGCCTGCATGGGGCGATGGGGGTATGTGGCGAGCAGGACGAGGCAGAGGGCCGTGAGAGAACGGCACGAGACCGGTGGCGTGATTGATAATGATGGGGACACACCGGTCGTAACACACCGGTCTCGTATCTCTCACGGAGGACCTACGGGAGCATAAAAGGAGGAGCGACGACAGTGAAGGACGAGAGAGATCAGGCCTGGATTTTATGTTGTGTTTTGTTTAGGGCTGGGGGAATTAACGCGTTAATCTTTGCGATTAATTTGAGATGTTTAACGCGTAAAAAAAAAATAACGCAAGTAACGCAGCACTTTTTTTTCTGAATTCAAATACCATAGCAGTTGGTTTGAAGCCAGATGCACCGAATTTTCGGCCGCCGAATGGCATTTTGTGTCCATCCGTGTTCTGCGATCAGGTTTCACGAGCAGGTTTTTTCCGCTCCGTGTGTGAGCCGCGCGCTCCGTTCTGTGTGTGTGTGTGTGTGTGTGTCGGCGCGCTATTATTGTTCCGCTCCGTGTTTGCACTGCGTGTTCTGCTCTGTCGTTCACGGCCCAAACACTCCAATCATGTACCGATCACGCACTGGAAAAGCAAAGTCCACAACGTGAAATTTCTCAGTAGTAGACTTCTGTTTGCAATAGCCCTACTGAGCTATATAGTCATGCTGGGCAAAAATGGTACAATTACCTGCTCTGATCACATGCTCTGATAATAATAGCTTTGTAGGACTATATTTTATTTTGATAATTAGTAAAAAAATTAAATAAATAAAAATCTGTTAAATTGATTATGTTGATTGATTATTGAAAAAGAAAAATATATTGATATATTGATGTTTAATATTATTTTAATATAGCTATTTTCTGTTCCTTTTTTTTCTGTGTTGTTTAATTTAATTAGGTGATTCTAAGTTTAAATATTGATGATTACAAACTTGGGGGAAATGCAGTTAATTGCAATTAGCCCTAGTTTTGTTGTATGTGACAGCAGTCGTCCGAGAGGGGCTGCTGTCTTTACTTTCATTTTTGTATTGGTTTATTTTATTATTAAAGTTGTTAAATATTCGCCGGTTCCCGCCTCCTTCTTCCCATAACAACGAACTTCATTACAATTACAAATTAAACACCCACACAAGCTTAATCTAAATTAAAAAAGATTCAGTCACCTATAACCCTTTTACATGTATGAGCACAGCTTCTGCTCTTCCACCAGAATGGTTTGCTTTCACGAATAACGAACTGAAGCCTGAAACAAACCGGCCCCGACTTACGAAAATAATGGTGATGTAACACTGCTATGTGTTGTTTACCTAAGTATAACCAGTTAAAAAACATACAGTGAGTGTGCATCCTGGTTAAGAGGCATACTGCCCCCTTTTACCCAGTTGTACAGTTTGCCCTGGCTATTGATTGTAATACAGTGCGAGGGCCCTTCTTCCCCTGTGACGGGGGACCCCTCGCTGGTTTTGTTTTTGTGAGATTGAACTGACTGCCTAAAACTAAAATGATACTGCTCAATGGGGAAAGAGCACATACTGATGGATATAAATCATTTTATAATATTAGCCATGAAGCTAAATCTTGTTTATTAAATTTACAAATTCACAATTTGCTTATTAAATAAAATGAGTGTAAAAGCACTAGATCACTAAATCACTATAAAGGCTTATGGTTGATATATGTGGTTGTTGGGTTATCCTCATTGATGCGTGTCACATAGAAACGAACTGTGTCCCACATTTCCTGCTGTGGAATCTAGTCAGGTTTAACCTGGTTTTAGGTCCATTCAACTTGGACTCCTCCCTTTGGAGAAAATGTTAAAGGTTGGAACATTCTGAAGGTTAGGAACATAAGTAATTTCTTGGATTAAGAGAGGAGCAAACACTTTCAAGCCAACAAAGCCAAGCAAACAAGAGAAAAATGGTGTCTATGTGTCGACAAAGCCTGGGCATTTGCTTGGGCATGATTGGTTTCATCGGAGCTATTGTGATTTGTGCCCTTCCTATGTGGAAGGTGACAGCATTCATTGGAGCCAATATTGTGACTGCACAGGTTTTCTGGGAAGGCTTGTGGATGAACTGTGTGGTACAAAGCACAGGACAAATGCAGTGCAAGATCTACGACTCCCTCTTGGCCTTACCTCAGGACTTGCAGGCTGCTCGGGCACTTGTGATCATCGCCATCATTGTGTGCATCTTTGGGATCATCCTGGGAATTGTTGGGGGAAAATGTACCAGCTTTATCGAGGATGAAAGTGCAAAGGTGAAAGTGGCTATTGCTAGTGGTGTAATCCTCATCATCGCTGGAGTGCTGGTTCTGGTCCCCGTCTGTTGGTCAGCTAACACCATCATCAGGGATTTCTACAACCCCATTCTCACAGATGCCCAAAGAAGGGAGATGGGAGCTTCTATCTATATTGGATGGGGTGCAGCTGCACTGCTGATCCTGGGAGGAGGTATACTGTGTAGCTCCTGCCCACCTAAGGAGGAGGAAAACTATGGCGTCAAGTACTCTCAGCCACGGTCCGTTGCCACCAGCAAAGCCTACGTCTGAAAGAGATCAAGCACACAAAGACTTTTTACTGGCAAAGACTTTCTTTCCCCCCCTGTAAAACCTCTTTATCCCCACCTATGGACTTTTTTTCCAAGGAGAAAAAGTAGAAGAACAGTGTCTGATATGACATAGTTTATATACTGAGGTTTTGTGCTGTGGTTATACAGATCACTGAAAGAGGAAATTGTGCATGTATAATGTGATGAGAGGAATCCAACTCAGGGAAGCAACTATCTGTTTTTCATAAACAAGCCATTCTTGCTATTTATGTTTAATATGACAATAATAATAGTTTTATTAATCAGAAAATTAAATATATCTAACTGTTAAAAAACAATGTCTATGGTTTTATAAAAATGTGCATTAATCTTCTTATCAAGTTTTATTTTTTGGGTTACATAGATTTGCTTTTTTTGCACAATGATCATTAAATGTGTCTTATTATTTTGTTATTAAAATAAACTTTTCTGTAAAACAACTTATTGCATTGACCATTTCATAATAATAGTTTAATAATAATGAATATTCTCACATCAAAGAAAACATTACAGATCAGATCATGCTGGCCTCTGACATGGTGACTAAACTGCTGAAAAACTCAACAGAGATGTTGGCAAATTTTTTTTGTGCAGTTTCGATGTAAAAAACATTTGACTGTAAAAGAAAACAATAAACAACTATCAGGCATGTTCAGTCTGTTTCTGCTTCATTCGTTTCTTACATAACATGAACTCAATGAAAAATAAAAAAATTGTATTGGGTGAATAGATATTATGATATTCTATCACTTTGTTGTGCACCAGGCATTTGCACCAGCAAATCAGCAAGTCTGAATAAACTGTTGGAAGAGTGGATTTATTAGAATTGTGTTTTGAAACATTATTATTTTATAACAATAACTTTAATGTGATCATTATAATATGTGATAATATGATCATTTTGTAATATTAGCCAGTAAGCTAAAAACAAATTTTTTTTATTAAATAAAATGAGTGTAAAAGCACTAGATCAATAAATCCCTAAAAGGTCTTGTGGTTGATATCCAAAAGTTTTTCAGATGATGACTTGGTTCATTTGTATTTGAACCAAGCCATCAACCGATAGTTCCTTGTTGATGGGCATCTCACAGAAACTAGCTGTATCCACATTCCCTGCTGTGGAATCTGGTCAGGTTTAACCAGGTTTCAGGTCCATCTGACTTGGACCGCTCCCTTCTGAGAAAAACTTAAAACAGGTTAGTCATTTGTACAATTAACAGAGGAGCAAACACTTCCAAGAAGACAAAGCCAAACAAACAGAATAAATAAATAAAAATGGTGTCTATGTTTTGATTTATCCTAGCCATGTCCCTAGCTGTGTGATACAAAGTGCAGGGCAAATGCAATGTATTCACTCTTGGACTTGCAGGCTGCTTGGGCACTTGTGTTGCTTGCATTTATGCTGGGACGTAGGTTGTGGGGCGACAGGTAAAATTTAAACTATTAGGCTACAAGAAAATATATGTTTTGAGTTGGTTCCAGAGGGACCAAGTAATAGTTTTGCAAGTCACAAGCAAGTCTTGGTCAGTTAACACCATCAGGGATTTCTCCAATTCCTTGCTCGCAGATACCCAAAGGCATGACGCATGTTCAGTCTGTTTGCACTTCAATCAAAGAAATTTGGTCAAAATTATACCTACTAAGCAAAAATCATTGTTTCTATCATTACATTAACTAAATGAAAAAACTATTTTTAAATGGCTGAATCACTTTGTTGTGCACCACACTGTTGGCACCTTACCAGGCTTTTTTACAGTTTCACGAGTTCACACTTACATATAATTAGATGGAGTAAAGCTTTATGTGTATTTGGCGTGCTGTCCAGGGGGAGGGCTCCGGGCTCGGAATTTGGCCCAAACCTCTTTTAACAGTTTATTACTGTTAAAATATATTACGGGGCTGTGCCATTTAATCTTGCACCTTTAACCCTTTAAACCCCACAGGAACATATACTGTAGTGTCCACACTACAAAGAGTAGAAGTAACACTGAAGCAGTGTTGCAGTGAGATAAGGGAATATGTAAGTGATTTTTGAGCATTAGTGATGAACACCTGCTGTTAACAATCAGAATCACTGAAGGAAAGAGGAAGAAGAACAGAAAAAAGAGACACAACTACAACTGATTTCCAGCCATTACACATTATTACACTAATTACTAACCAGTTTGACTTTATTTCTGTTATACATCTACAGAATCTCATATTGAGAATTAGCAGAGGTTTAGAAATTGATATTTTATTGAAAATGTTTGGTTTGGATTACCATTATGGTGATCAGTGTTTACTTAATTGGGCTCTTGACCCTTGACATTTTAAAACCATTTTTGCTTGTGCTGCTTTAACTGTTTTGCTAGCCACATTTATGGCAAAAAAGGTGATGATGATCAGTGAATGCTGATTGTTATGCATTGATGATGACGACATATTTAGTCTCTTGATTCACTGATCTCATCCAGTGTTCAATCCTTTATCAAAAGTGTTGCATTATAAAAGAAAATGCAAGAGTTCCAGCAACAATTGTTTTGAAGGATTTTTTAAACCCCAAAATAATAATTTAGACACACACAGAAATAAAAAATCGGCATATAAAAAGACCATTAAGCGGCATAATTTATAATTTTTTTTTACTATTCTGGCACCCAGCATGCATTGCGACACAAAACATTTGATTGTCACCATTGTTGAGATTCATATGCTGATTGTTGATGTCTGTGTGTTTCTAAATTATGCACGAGTTCAAAATGTGTTATGCTCTGTATGATTTTAAAAAGAACTGATTACTGAACGAAAACTATAGAATCACATAGCTACTATCATCCATAAATATAAAATTAAAAGACACAGAACAGGATCCGACAAGTTCATGATGATTGATTATGGCATCATCGCAACACAGCCAAAAACACCTGATCAAATTCCTCTTGGCTTTTTCTTGCCATGACATCCATGCTTTTTAAACACACAGTTACAGCAGCCAAAAAAAAAAAAAAAAAAGTTTAAAGTCAAGGGTCAAGAGCCCTTAATGGTGACTAAAAACTTTATTATTTTCAATAAAACATCTAAACCTCTGTTAAATCTCAACAAGGACTTCTATACAAGTATGAAACAAACTGGTTTGTAATCTGGTTTCACACTCAGTGTGGCTGGAAGTCAGTATAGTTCTTGTGTTTTCCTGCTTATGTCTCTTTTTTTCTGTTCTTGTTTCTCTGTCCTTCAGTGATTCTGCTTGTCAGGTGTTTATCAGTGTCTGAATAAACACTTCTTTTCATTCACTATCTCAAGTGGACTATATTAGTGAACTAATTTAGGGAATAGTGAATGAGGGTATAAGGTGTGATTTGGGACACTTTGAGGCTACTTTCTTGAAAATTACAAATATTGCCCACAATGCACTGTTTTCTATAGTATATTACTTTATTAATTGAAAATAGTATGTTACTCTCAGAATTTTGTCATTTTTTTACACCAAGGTTTTACAGTGCTGGCATTTGCGCCAGCAAATCAGCCATTAAAACTGTACATTTATTAGAGTTTCAATAATACAGCTACTTTAATACTTAAGCATATGATTTTATTTGTTTTTGTAAGATTGAATTTACTGCCAAAAATAAAATGATGCTGTTCAGTGGAGAAAGAGCACTCAGTGGTGGATGGAAATAATTTTGAAATATTAGCCAGCGAGCTTCCTTACTAAATAAAATGAGTGTAAAATCACTAGATCTATTTTATTTTTTATCTGTAAACATCCCTAAATACAAGTTGATTCAGTTCTTCTAGGCAAGACAATGGCCATGTTTACATGCCGAACAATATTATGTTATTAATTTGGTCAAATTCTGATTATGGATCTAGGCCATAGTAGTATAAACAGGTTGCTATGGAAAATGTGTTGTTGATGGACCCTTTTGAGACCTCTGTGTCCAGGGCATGCTAACATCGTAAGGCATCCCTGAGATTCATGTGCATAAATTTCAGTAAATTAGCTCATTTCAAGAAATGAGGTTTGGCACAGAAAAAAGTTATTTGTTTTTCTGAAGCTTTGGTTTCAAGTTCTCCAAAACTGGTTAGACAACTAGCAATGGCATTTGTCTGAATATTAACAACAGGATGTGGGTGACGTTACTTTTGGAAAATATTTCTGTCTTAATATTAAGTACTAAATTTCAAATGGATTAATCGAATGGATAAAGAAAGCAACATTGAGTTCTGTAGCATAGCTTTCTTAATTAACATGAGGCTTCTAAACATGTTTATTCAAACAAGATCATTATTCCTACCGTATAGGAAGTGAAAAAAGGAACGTAAACCGATCTTACACATTTAAAACCCTTTATTGTCACAACCTCACAAGCCAGCTATTTCCTCAGTTTATGCGGATGCGGATTCACATTTAGAATAGCATGTTTTTTTCCCTCCTTGAACCCAGCGTGTTTACCTCCAACATACTGGTCTAGTTTTTGGAAAGCAAATCCCCCAAAAAACCCAGAAGGTGATATTGAGATTGGCCCTGTTTGATTGGATTGGAGTAATAATTCTGTGTGACCCATGTGTAGAGTTACAGCCTTCATTGGTACCAACATTGTGACCTCTCACCTTTATTTATATAGCACTTTTTACAAGTGGAATAACATGAACAGGAAATATAGATAACAGGGAAATAATGCAACAGAGTTTGTTTCTGCTGTACAGCAGATCTAGAAGAAAATAGCATCACAGTCCAGCTTAAGTAAGTTCAGTGATAGTTCATTTTTGTTTTAAAGATTTATTAATTTAGTTCATTTTTCTATACAGCTACTCAGTAGAAAACCATGATGTCATCGTCCAGCTCAGTTCAGTTCTCATGTAATGGTGTCAATGCAGATTAATAATATTGTTGAATATTAAGTGTGCCCTACTAAGCAAGCCAAAAGCCAAAAGCCAAAGGCGACAGTGGCAAGGAACCAAAACTCCATCAGTGACAGAATGGAGAAATAAACCTTGGGAGAATCCAGGCTCAGTCGCTCAGTTCTCCTCTGGCCAACGAACGAACAGTGTATGATTATGATTCAGGCAGCATTTTAGTCAGATTGGATCAGAACAATCAGAATATTATCCAGGTCCATCTGGTTGAAGATCGGAGTCACGCCGGTATGGAGACGAGTTTGTTGAGGATCAGTGCCGATGGCTGTCGTGTGGATGAGGCCTTCACAGGGGAGAGTCTAGTTTACACAATCTCTGCTGACACTTCAGGGATGCGTTGTGGTCGTGTCCAGGCGCAGGTCCTCCATCTGATCTGAACACGGCCCGGATCCAGCTGACTACAGTAAACCTCGGAATAAACAGAAAGATTAATATTAGCGTAGATGCCATTCTTCTTATGATGTAACGAGTAAATCATGTGTTATAGGATAGGAAGTGTTCCCGGTTCCGGCTGACCTAATTTATGCAGCCCAACAATCATTTAACTGATTTAAATAATAGTTCTGTATAATGTTATATGTGTATTCCAGGTTAAAGAGACGAGTCTGCTTCTCGAACAATGTTGGGAAGACTGTTCCAGAGTTTAGATGCTAATAGGAGAAGGATCTACCACCTGCAGTTGATTTTGATATTCTAGGTATTATCAACTGGCCAGAATTTTGAGATTGCAATAGACGTGAAGGACTATAATGGGTTAGGAGCTCGCTCAAGTACTGGGGAGTTAAACCATATAGTGCTTTGTAAGTAGTCAGCTGTGTGGTGGAGAGTACCAGACAGATGCAGTGTAAAGTCTATGACTCCATGCTGGCACTGAGGCCTGATCTGCAGGCTGATCGTGTCCTGATGGTCTTTTCCATCGTGGTTGGTGTCGCTGGGTTGAGATGAGGGCTTCATTCGACCACTCAGCATCTGTCATATATAATCCTGTAAGGATGGTAAACCCATCTAGTGGGCATGATGCTCTTCCCGACCACACAGTGCCAGTCCCATGGTCTCCAACTCCTCCCAAGACCTACACACAGTTTCATTAGAAAGATAGTTGTATATTTTATAGTGTATTTTGACACGACAAAATAGTGTAGGTGAAATTCTTGGAGAACTTTTAACTGTTGAATTCTCTTGTGCAAAATCACTTGTTTTTCACTAATTATGTGCAGTTTTATATGAAGTAAACATTGTTGGCTAAATTGGTCCTGGCTTTTGTTCTCATTCTTTTTTTTGTGCATGCCAGAAGAACATACTTTACACAACACTAGGAAAACCTGCTGTTCAGGAACACCCACTAGTTTCCACTAGTCAATCGAACATACCACATGTTCTCTGAGAACAAGATGATGCATAGATATTGTTTTTGTACTGCTTGACAAACTGTACAAATACAGGTTCTAAGGGATATAAATAAGTTCATAGTCATTTTTACCGTGGGTTAAGGTTACTGTACTTTATTAATTATGAAAAGTTGATTTGTATTTCACTTGCATTGTGTGTTTCTTCATCTTCTGAGAGACACTGGACAAAGAATTATAAATTTGAATGAGCAATTTGACTTAAGTGCTTTTTTTCTATTTTTGACACATTTGAATTCACATTTGAATTCAGGAGTTTCAGTTAAATAGAAAACCAGTTCTCCCACAACCTTTCTTACAGGGCTCATATTGCATGTTTCTCAGGCTTACGTACACAAACATCCTGAGTTTCCTTACAATGAGAACTTTTCACAGAGTCACTGTGTTATTTCAGATAACCACTACAGGGAAATGCCAGGTTTTCTCTTACGTAAAACCCATACATATTCTTTTATGTCCGAACACGTGCATTACATTCTTAGAAATGTAAACAAGTGATGTCAAAGACAGAGATAAAAGTATGACAACCATCACTAAACCATGCAGCTCTCTGTTGAGAAATATATTTCTCGGTTAGTATCGGTTTCATTCAAACAAACTCCAAACACAACTGTGTTTGGGTAAACTCAATTCAGCGCCACCGTTGCTCACCTGTATTTTGAAATCTACTGCCCTCTAAGTGAGAGAAAATCATTCATACGCTACTTTATTAGAGCTGCAACCAAATCACATCTGTTTCATTATTAAAATATTTATGTTACAGAAACACTGATAAAGCAAGAATTAAAGGTTGTCTCTGTTTGTCTGTTTTATGTCGTCCCCAGCCCCCTCCATGGCTTTGCAGGTTTTGGGAATCACTCTTTCAATGATTGGCTTTGCAGGAACCATCATCATCTGTGCTCTGCCCATGTGGAAGGTAACCGCCTTTATCGGCACAAACATCGTGGTGGCGCAGGTCTTCTGGGAAGGATTGTGGATGACGTGCGTGTACGAGCGCATTGGGCAGATGCAGTGTAAACTGTACGATGCCCTGCTGGATTTGGATCCTTCCCTACAGGCATCGCGTGGGCTAATGGTGACCGCCATGGCTTTGGCCTGCTTGGCTTTCCTCATTTTTCTGGTTGGGGCTGATTGCACCAACTGCCTAAGTAACCCACGCGCCAAAGCACGGATTGTGGTGGTATCTGGGATTACCTTTATGCTTTCTGGACTGACTACTGTGGTGCCTGTGTCCTGGACAGCCGACTCCATTATAAGAGACTTCCATAATCCTATAGTGCATGAAGCACTGAAGAGAGAGATGGGGGCAGCCCTGTATGTGGGCTGGGTGACAGCGGGCTTTCTGTTCGTTGGTGGAGCCGTTCTCTGCACCAGCTGCCCACCAGAGCGGGACAACTATTCACCTAGATACACCCTAACTAAATCTGACACCCACAGTGGCTACGCCATACAGAACTACGTCTGATATACAGCACATGCCACTGAGTAAAGCGGACACACTGGTCAAATGCAAAAGCAATACGTCATAATGTACAGGTGTTAAACGAAACACTTCATCAGATCCTAAAGAATTGCTAATTAAGAAAAGTGGGATTTTTAAGTGATTAAACATATCTCTCTCTCTCTCTCTCTCTCTCTCGTTACCAGAAATTTACTGTAAAAAAATATGGTAGTAACATTTTAGGTTTTACAAACTTAAATTAAAATTTACAGTAATAAACCGTATTTCATTATGTGATAATGTTAATTTACCGACCTATTGAAGTATTAATATCTGTTTTATACCATTGTAATACACTGATAACCAACAATCACAGTAGTAATGAGAGTCACATGATCAATCAAAGCTCATCACAAGCAGTTATTCCACAAGAAAATTAATACTAATAAATAAAGAGTGTAATATATGCACAGTATCATTCACACAAACATTAAACACCATCATGGTAACACACATGAAATTTTAAAAATACAATAAACATTCATTTACAACATTAAATGTAACATAAATCCTTAATGTACATAACTAGTAATTAGTAAAAAACTAAGAAAACTATGACAAAACATAGTTATTTCAACAAAAATACATAAAATGTGAAGTGTCACGCAGGGAATTGTGGGAATGTCAATTTATGGTTTTTCACTGTAAATGATACAATGACTTGTTCGCTTTCAGTTCCAAAAACTGTGCATTTAACGGTATTTTACAGTAAAATTACATTAAATGTACCATACAACAACAACAACATTTATTTATAAAGCACATTTAAACACAATATAGATTGATCAAGTGCCAAAGTGCTGTACATACAACACAAAAGCTAAGGAATAAAAATGCGTTTTAAGGTTAGATTTAAAAATGTCCAGTGAAGGAGTAGACATAGCTCCAGACAGGAGCACATATCACATTATAGACCATAAGATCTATCACAGTTATTTACCGTATATAGTAAGTTAACTTTCTGTCAACCAATTAACAGTTTTTCACTGTAGCATTTTTACAGTCTTTTACTGTTAAAATCACGATAATTGTTTTACAGTGTGTATATTACGAGATCCAGAATAGGAGTAAAACAATAGAAATCAAAGGAGAGTCCCCATGTAGATACACAAACAAATGTGTTTCTTTGTGAGTGGGCGTGAAAGAGAGAGAGAGAGAGAGAGAGAGAGAGAAAGGACTACTGTGGTTAATCATATATTTTCTTTTTTGTAAGGACTGAAACAAATAATAAGGTTGTGCTAAAAATAACCCCTATCTGTCACACTGTAACTTGTCTGTCATGCTCTATTTTTATCCATCAGTAAATAATTAATGAAAAATATCCTATGAATTATTCTCTTGAACTAAAGTGTATCACAATAAAAAATATTTTATTGTGTAATGTCCTATTTATCACAGTGCAATGACACTACACTTTCTTAGCACTTGTCACTTTCTATTTTATTGCACATAATGGTTTTATTGTATTGTGTTGCATTGTATTGTATGATGTTGAATAGTGTATTGGCATCTGGAGGTTGCTCCACCAGAGTTTCATTGTACATGTACAGTGACAATAAAGATCTTAATAAAGATCTTAATCCAAACTTAAAGGGATAGTTCACTTTGAAATACATTTTTGGTATGTTTTAGCTTACCTCAAGGGCATCCAAGATGTAGGTGTCTTTTTTTCCGCAGTAGTTTCAATTTTGATATTTTTAGGTCAAACCGTTCTTGTCTGTCAGTCATATAATGCAGGTCTATGGTCATTATCTCAAAGAGCATGCACAGAGTCCATATTAAAACAATTCCCCGTCGTCCAAATTAAACAATTCCCCATCGTAAGTACACATTGATGGCCTAAGACACGAAACGAGCGGTGTGTGTGAGAAAACGAACAGTATTTATATCGTTTTTACCTCTTATACACAGCCATGTCCGAGTGATCTGATCTGACGTGTACGCAGACTGGTGCATAGATATATACACACTAGATGTCGCCTTGTCTACGGCAGTTCATTGGAACAAATGTCTTTAAGGCGACATCTAGTGTATATATCTATGCACCAGTCTGCGTACACGTCAGATCAGATCACTCGGACGTGGCTGTGTATAAGAGGTAAAAACGATATAAATACTGTTCATTTTCTCACACAAACCGCTCGTTTCGTGTCTTAGGCCATCAATGTGTACTTACGATGGGGAATTGTTTAATTTGGACGACGGGGAATTGTTTTAATTTGGACTCTGTGCATGCTCTTTGAGATAATGACCATAGACCTGCATTATATGACTGACAGACAAGAACGGTTTGACCTAAAAATATCAAAATTGAAACTACTGCGGAAAAAAAGACACCTACATCTTGGATGCTCTTGAGGTAAGCTAAAACATACCAAACATTTATTTCAAAGTGAACTATCCCTTTAAACTTAACCACTTTTCAACATTATCAACAAAATACAGGCAGAAAATTACAGACAATATTTTTACTTATAATATAGTATTATATAGATATTTTGAGACACTAATCCCATGGCGACCTCTAAACCTAACCCTAAACACACACACACACACACACACACACACAGACAGAGAGAGAGAGAGCACAATGAATTCTAAATTGTTCATAGAATTCTAAAATGTTTATTGTTCTATTTAGTATTTTTTTTTATATATAATTTGTTTTCATGTTCTACATTCACTATAAACATTACAAATACTCTGCCAATACATTGCAATGGCATGCCGATAAAGCACATTTTAATTCAAATATAATTAAAGCAGTACCAAAGTGTTTTAAATGATTTCGAAGTGCTCTCTGGCGGTATATAGTTTGGTGAGACGTAAGGAGTAAAATTGTGAAGGCGTGCATATTTCATTTGTGATTAAATATTTATGAGGAAGATTTAAAATTTTACTTCACAACAGACCATCAACACAGCCATTCCAAAATGATATAATCGCAGGACTGGAGACAATATCCCTACGAAACAAAGCTCGAACACAACTATTATTATTCCTAATGGGGGAAAGAGAGAAACAGATTTCATAGGAATAATCTACATTTTAAAATATATTAAACTAGAAAACAGTTATTTTAAATTGTAATAATATTTCACAATATCAATGTTTTTACAGTATTTTTTGATCAAATAAGTGCAGCCTTGGTGAGCAGAGGAGACTTCTTTATTTATATATTTTAACTTTATTTGTTTATCCTTTAGCCTCATCCAGATTCGAGTGAATAAAATTGACTTTTGGTGCCACTTATTTAACCAGTCCTGGAGAGTTTGTTTACTCTGCTTCTGAAACAATTGCTGGAATGTTATCTAACCAACAAGTTCTTCTATTTGACCTCAAGTTTTTTTCCCCTCCTTCTGGAATCTGTCAATTAGTGTGCCAAACAAAGACATCTTTCAAGACTGAACAATAACTGTTTTCTAAAGTTATGGACTTTGCTGGAACTGAACCACTAGAGGTCCCTAGCGGATCTGTTGATGCTTAAAAATAATATTGGGGATGCAGAGAGAGAGAAGATGAGAGTTCAAGCAGAGAATGTCTAATAGGAAGAGAATTGGCACTCTCTGGTTACTTCCGGTTTCTGGACTGGCTGCAGTAACACGTCTCTGTCCATGCGGGGGCGCTCGCAGGCAAGTGCTGAATGAATGGGAGTCTATGGGGTTTCACCTCTAGAATCCACTTTTCTCAGGATGTAATTTTTTGTCAAGTAATTTGAAAGTTGCATTCAAAAGGGGGGGCTAAGATAATACACTCAGTTGAAAATTGCATTTTTAAGTTCACTTATCTGTTCTAAAAATCCGTTCAAAAAATGTGATGACGTCACATATTTTCATTCTGCCAGAGGTGCTGCTTTACGGCAATTTCTGAGTCACTTCGGCACTTCCGCTTCATGGCTTCCTTTCTCGTGGCATCGCCAACGATAACACCAGCTGCTATTTGAGGTAAGGCTCTTTCGGTTAATACATGAGTTACAAAGAGTTCTAGTGAGCTAATGTAAAAAGGAAGATGCGAATGGATGAGGTGCCATCAAACCGGGTCTCTGGTCGTAATCAGTCGCAAGTCCGTCACTGACCAATCAGCATTCATTAGCAGAATGCTAGCGTGTTCCGGCCAACAACGGCCCAACCTGTAAGAAATCGAAAGGACATAAGTACTCATTCATTCGACTTTTGGACTATAATCTATATTGAACTTGCGGAATCAACAATAAAATCTGCCATAGTAACCATGGCGACAGACATGGACAACTGCATAACGTCTAGTGGCACAGTCACGCTGTTGTTGTTTCGTTCAAAAATAATGGACCATGGCAAGCAGACTTTGGGACAAAAGGAGAACTAAAACGAGGATCAATATCAGCGTGGTGTTTTCGAGATGCCGAGAGCTTCATGTCCGCGACAAACTTCGACTTGACAGAGACGCCGCTCTTGCATGCACTTTATTAGACAGGTGAGCAAATGTACATAAAACTAATCAATGTTATATTGCTCAACATGATGAAATGTTAGAATATGATCAGTATGTTATTCTAATGTTGATCTAGCTTACTGCTTGTCTCATTATAGCAAACAAACTAACACATAACATTATAACTATCAACACACTCAAATGCAGTTTAGTGTGATAGTATAGACCTATTGTAGCTTTAAAGGAACACTCCGACTTTTTGGGACTTTAGCTTATTCACAGTATCCCTCAGAGTTAGATAAGTCCATACATACCTTTTTCATTTCATGTAAGTGTTATTTGACGCACCCACCGCTAGCGTAGCTTAGCACAAAGACTGGATGTAAATGGATAATGGTAGCATACTAATCCCAATAAGTGACAAAATAATGCAAACATTTTCCGATTTACATGTTGTGATCTGTATAGTCACAGCGTATACAAATAACAAGGCTATATGAGACAGAGACCATTTTTAATCGTATAAATACTGGGAACTATATTCTCACTAGGCGTAGGAGCACAGCTACTTGGGCGGAGTGATTAGCGCAGCACACGAGACGCCCTGTGGTGAGGAGCAGAGAGTTCGTTTGTTTTGTTTACGGAACCATCAACTCGTGTGCTGCGCTAATCACTCCGCCCAAGTAGCCACTCTGCCCAAGTAGCTGTGCTCCTACGCCTAGTGAGAATATAGTTCCAAGTATTTATACGATTAAAAATGGTCTCCGTCTCATATAGCCTTGTTATTTGTACACGCTGTGACTATACAGATCACAACATGTAAATCGGAAAATGTTTGCATTATTTTGTCACTTATTGGGATTAGTATGCTACCATTATCCATTTACATCCAGTCTTTGTGCTAAGCTAGGCTAGCGGTGGGTGCGTCAAATAACACTTACGCACAGAATAACAGTGCAAATAACACGCACAGAAATGAAAAGGGTATGGACTTATCTAACTCTGGGGGATACTGTGAATAAGCTAAAGTCCCAAAAAGTCAGAGTGTTCCTTTAAATGTAGCTGTTCTTTGCATCTTTGCAGCATAAAAAAAAAAAAAAAAGCATGGTTTAGTTTCAAACACGAGGAGTGAAATGAAACCCCATAGTCCGGGTTAGTTGTAACATAGGCTGAGACCTAGGGTGAGATGTACTGTAACATCATGATATCCACCAGGGTGATAATGGATTATGTTCCACACTGACTTTTCAACATAATTTGTGTGTGTGTGTGTGTGTGTGTGTGTGTGTGTGTGTGTGTGTGTGTGTGTGTGTGTGTGTGTGTGTGTTAGTCATAGTAATTGGCCATAAAATTTAATTGTGAACACAAAAATGTCCCTTGATTCCTTCTTTTCCAAAATTTCTTTCTTTTTTACAGAATCTGTACAAGGATACATGGCAAATGCCATACAATTTTGCCACAGATCTTACACTCTCCTTGGTATTTTACATTAGGCTACTCTTTCTCTTCCAAGACCTAGGCATACTAAAATTCAAAGAAAACATTTAAATACAACAAAAAATGTGCATGAGGTAGGTTGTAACATGTTTAATTGACGTTACAACTAACCCAGAGTCTTGTAGCCATGAACAAGCTCACCTTACAGCTAACAGCCAAAACATTAGCACTAGCAACTTGCATGAAAAAATGTGATGTCATTACATTAATGCACCACTAGAGAGCACTCAAGCTTCTTGACTTAGATATATGTGCAAAGTAAGAGGAGAGAAGAGAGAGAATGCTGTGCATGTTGAGTGCTTCTCAAACAGAAGTCTGCATCCTACTGATGCTGTGTACTTCCTAGTCCAGGGAATTTTAATATGTGCAAAGGATTGTGGGTGATTTAAGGCTGCGAAGGATACATCCGATGGATACATCCGACATGCGTTCACATGAACACAAAAATATCCACACAGACACAAAAAACAATATAACTTTGAGTTTTAAAGCAGACATTGTCGTCACAAAAATAAATGAAGTAAAAAAGTTACTTTCTTACCTCAAAATGAGTTTTTCCTCTCTAAAATCTGCTGGCTGCATCTGAAATCGCATACTTCTCTACTACATAGTAGGCGAAAAACAGTATGTGACAAAAGAAGTATGTCCAAATTCACAGTACTCAAAAAAGATAGAAGTTGATCAGGTGAAGTGATATAGGTGATTTGTAACTTGTTCCTGATTGGAGTAATTGGAAGTGTTCCAACTGACCTGTGTTACAACCATCCCTGTTCTCCCCCTCTGCCATCCTATGCCTATGTTTTGTTAGCTACCGAACACCACAGACTTTTTCATGGACAACATTTTCCTAAAAAGTTTTTGACCAACACTTTTATTAGTAAGGTTCTGGAGTTGTTTTGCACTAGAGAACTAAACCATGTCAGTATTGATGTGTAAGCATACTATCTCCATAGCTCCCTATTCATGTCTCATCGTGTGAGGAAATAGAGGGATTTGTTATGAAACCATGGCAAAAACACAAAAGAATCCTCCACGTTTCAACCACAGTGTGTCTCTCCGCCCACAGCTGGAATGCAGTACAGCTGGTTTCCGTGATATGGAAAATAGTTCTGCTCCACGGTCCTGAATCAACACAGACATGGATATAAAAATTGAATTTGCTAGTTTCGGGCTGGCTAGTGCAGGCTGGTTTTGCACTATCCTTACAAGATTTCTACCAATGTGGAAAGTAAGTGGAACGGTGGAGAACACCACAACAACACTTCCATTGTACTGGGATGGAGTGTGGTTAAACTGGCAACACCACACAACTGGCAGACTTCACTGCACCTTCTATCAGTCTCTGCTGTCTCTGACGGAACATTTTACCACCTGGAAAATCCTCGTCATCATATCTATAGGAATTGGATCTATTGCCATGGCAGTTTACGGTATTGGGTGGATACGTTATCCTAAGAATATATTGTTTAAAGCTGCCTCCGGGCCATCGTTTGTTGTAAGCGGGCTGCCTTTACTGGTGGTGATCTCCTGGACTACACATTTAACTGATTCGAATGCCGATGTCTTATTAACACTGGAAAGGGGAGCTGCGATCTTCACTGGCTGGATGGGAATAGTGTTGCTTGAGGTGGGTGGAGGAGTGCTAAGCATTATTTGCTGTAGAGCAGTCCAGAAGCAGAGACAGGATGAAAGACAAGCGCAAACTTCAGAGCCAGGGGTTCAGTATCCACTCCACACCATTCATAGTACTACATTTATACAAAGCCCCCTTACCGGATGACTTCATTAACGGACTGAATTAGTATACTGTGTATCTAAGAACTTGTGAACACTTGTTGGTTATATATTTAATATTAGACAAAGACAACTCTGCTCTGGTTGATGATTCTGTGTTTGACAACTAACATTTTGAATTTTTCTTCTTCTTCTTTATGATCACCCTGTGATCAGATCTACACAGAATTGGTCGATTCATAAAAATTGTGGTAACACTTTATTTTACAGTGTCCTTGTTACACATGTTACATGTACTTACCATAGTAATAACAGTAAATTATGCATAATTACATGCAACTAACCCTCAACCAAACCCTAATCCTACCCTAACCCTATAGTGTAGTTGCTTAATATTACTCAGTACTTAAATAAATAATTACACTGTAACAAAAGTGTAACCAAATTTTTTTTGAATATCTCTCTATCTCTTTCTTTCATGTAAACATTCTTCTTCTTCTTCTGATATTTGCAGCAGACTAGACTCATTAGAGGCGTATTGGTGCCCTCCTCAGTTCATCTGAGGAACTACGTGTTATAGGATGACTTTATATATCCTTATATAAAGTCAAATTCAATTATAACAACTTTGGTAACACTTTACTTTGATGGTCCCTTTTGACATTCTGTTGACTATAAGTAACTCTGCAACTACATGTCAACTAACTCTCATTAGAGTATTAATAGACTGTCACTTTATTGGGATGGTCCTCAACAGATACTCTACTGACTATAAGTAACTTTGCAACTACATGTCAACTTCTAACATGTCTTCTACATTCTAACCCTAACCCTACCAGTCTACTAATACTCTAATGAGAGTTAGTAGACATGAAGGTGCGACATTACTTATAGTCAACAGAATGTGTTAAAGGGACCATCAAAATAAAGTGAAACCACAACTTTTAGTGTCTCATAGTTCTTAGTACCAAGAATTGATTTTAATGAATAATTTGTAACTCCAGATTCCAATAATTCTGAATACATGAGATTTCTTTCTGTACGATGGATGACACATTCCATTTTGTGGCACACAGTTTCTGCTTCTCCACACATGCATCTGCCATCTGGAGGCTTTCCAACCATTGTCAGCCTATTATTAAATGCTCAATGCCCCAATCTTAGTCTATTAATAACCACTCTAGCCCTCCTTCCCAAACTTATATTTGTTTAATGGATGTACAATGGTTGTACAGACAGCTCTGGAGCTCCCATACTATCCTTTACATTTTTTCCCACATGTGTCACATCACTTTGGAGGTTCTTTTCCTAAAGTGTTCTGATAAATTCTGTTCAAGAACTCTCTGCATTTGAGACCTCTGTTCACATATACCTTGAAAATCATAGTCTATGTCAGTGTTAATATGGTGGAACATTTATCTGTACATGTGTGCCATGTATTTTTGGAATTCGCACCAGAGTTGTCAAAGGCCATTTTGGGCTGTTTACTTCTACCTATCTCTGATCTCATCTATTTTCTTTGCAATCCTTTTCGCCTCTGCTGTTTCTGAAAGGTTGAAAGGTTGTATCGTCCATGTCATGTAGCATTTGTTTGCTACATGTTTGAGCATGATTTATTCTTTTCATATATGTTCATATCAGTCTGGTGATTTACTATTGCCTGTTAATGGCCGATGTTTTTAAAAAAAATTTTAGAACGTTCATTGAGGTCCACTTATAATTTCAGCAAGTTTTTATTACATCAAATTACACATGTAGAATTGTTTTGAAAACGTCCGATGTTGAAAAATGGCAACCAGTGAATGGCATCCCTATCCTTGCTCCTCACACCCGCCACGAACCCAGAGCCAGTGCCAAAGCCCACCATGGACCACAAGCACAAGCCCACTGCAAACCCAGAGCCAGAACCTGCCAAGTCTTTCCAGGTATGTGTGTCGGCCCCAATGTCCGTCCTGGAGCTCGAGCCTGAACCAGTGTTCGTTCCGGTGCCTGAATCTGTACTCGCCATGAGCATAAACCACAAGCCAGAGCCCACCGCAGACCCAGAGCCGAAGCCTGCCAAGTCTGACCCTGAGGGAGTGCTGGTGGTTTGACATCGTGGAGCAGAGCTCCACTCATCCTCATGCCTTTGAAGTCTGTACCTCCTCATGATCTCCTTGATACCCTGATTCCCCTCTACATTTCAACCATTGTCACCACTGTTGGTCTCGTCCAGTCCCAAGTCGTCTTTGTTGACATTGGCGACGAGTCATCCAAGTAATCCCGCCTCGTCCAGTGGTTCCTCCATGCTACCCTTGGTGTGTGGGTCCCTCAGCTCCACCTCTAGCCTCCGAGCCCTGGATTCCACCTCAACCCTCGGACCCATAGACTCGACCTTGGCTCAATGTTCCCTCGGCTTCACCGTGGTCCGTCATGCCTCAGGCTTCACCAAGCTTCCTCGTCCCTTCGGCTCCATCACTCCTTCATCTCCTCCCTGGCTCCTCCTTCCATCCACTCCCCCTTGGATTATTCTGTCAGCCATCTCCTGTCACAGTGTTGGGAGCCATCGTACAGGAGGGGGGAGTAATGTCACAGACTGCTTTTCCCATCATCCTCCCTGGTACCTAACCACGCACAGCTGGAACTCATCTAGCCCTCATTACCAGCACTATATATAGCACACACACTCCCTCAGTCATGGTCTGACCTTGTCTGATGCTACAGGCTCCAAGTCCTCTTACTTGCTGTATGTTCCTGACTATCTCAATATACTGCTGTAACCTGATCCAAGGCAATCTCCAGTCATCCAAGTCATCTTCCAGTCCTCACATCATCCAAGTCATCCGTTGCCTCAGCGTTGTTCCCTTGTGTGTGTGTGCTCCAACGATTCTGTAAGACAAAGACTCAAAGTTAACAATAAAAAAATCGATCTCATATGCTAACAATCTCAAGTATCATCATCACTTACTTGTTTATGGATTGTGTCCCTGCCATATCTGCAAATAAACCTACCTGTTTGAGTTTTACCTCAGTTTTGGTCATTTTTTCCAAGCCAGAGGATAATCCAGTCAGCAACAGTAGGGTAATTAATCATCTTTATTTATATTTGATCATGTATTTTTGAGTAATTATAACATTATATTAGCGTTTAAACAAAGACACTACGGAAAGGTTTTTACCTTGCTACGTAGATGAAACATTTGCCAACTGTGAAACATTTATGTGTATTATGCTTTATAAATCTCGGTTGTGACAAATAAAATTTAAGTTAACAGTTATCTCCCCAGTGAAGGCCTCATCGACACAACAGCCAATGGCACTGATCCTCAACAAACCCGTCTCCATACTGGCATGACTCCGATCTTCAACCAGATGGAACTGGATAATATTCTGATTGTTCCAATCCAATCTGACTTCTGACCTTTAATGCTGCCTGAATCATAATCACACACTGTTCGTTCGTTGGCCAGAGGAGAACTGAGCGACTGAGTCTGGTTTCTCCCAAGGTTTATTTCTCCATTCTGTCACTGATGGAGTTTTGGTTCCTTGCCACTGTCGCCTTTTGCTTTTAGCTTGCTTAGTTGGGGACATTAAATCTAACATTTAATTTAATATTCAACAATAATAATGATCTGCTTGCATTGACACCATTATATGAGAACCGAACTGAGCTGGACGATGACATCACGGTTTACTCCAGAGTGGCTATATATATAAATGAACTAAATTAATAACTTTTTTATAACAAAAATGAAACATCTCTGAACTTACTTAAGCTGGACTATGACGCTATTTTCTTCTGAAAACAAACTTTGTTGCATTATTTTCCCTGTTATCTCTGTAAAGCTGCTTTGAAACAATCTGTGTTGTAAAAAGCGCAATATAAATAAATGTGACTTGACTTGACATAGTTGACAGGATAACTAATGCTTTTTTGTGTAACAACAAAACAACAACAAATTATGAATGAATGTACAACAAATTATGTCTGTGTAACTTCGGATAATTTATTTTCTTGTTTTCTGTCAAGAAGACAAAAACGAGAAAACTAATTATCTAAAAGGTACACGGACCTACTGTAGAAACTGTTAATTTATCACATATTCGACCCTTTTCATGAACATAAATAAACAAATCTCGCATCGTTTTTTCAAAGTTGTATTTTTCTTTTCATCACACTTTGTTCTAATCTGCCAAATGGAAACACAATAAACCAAAATTGATAAACAGCTTGAATATTCGATCTCCACATGCGCGGGAATAAAACTCCCTGATTGGTCAACCAAAGATCAAGCCGTGCTGTCATCAGTTCTTACTCAGCTCCGCACAACAGAAGAATAGTCATCTGATACAGTTGTACGAATTAGTTTATTGTAACTACATTTAGGGCCCTATCTTACACCCAGTGCAATTGACTTTGTACACCGACGCATGTATCATTCCTATTTTGCACCCGACGCACAGTGGACTTTTCACTCCACAGACGCACTTCGGTAAATTAGGAAATGAACTTGCGCTCCCGAGGGCGGTTCGGCGAAAAGAGGAGGCGTGTTCCGGCGCAAACGTTCCCTGGTGCTATTTTGCAGTTTCAGAAAACAATTCCGCCACAGACCAGGAAAAACCTAGTCTAAAGTCAGTGGCGCGCTTTCAGTGGCGCGTTCAGAAGCTATTTTAAGGGTGCATGCTTGGCCATAATGTAGCGTGTGCACAGACGCAGCAGTTGACATTATTGCAAACCATACATAATTAATTACAAGGAAAAATATTACCACACAAAGGAAATCATTGTGGTGTCCATGAAAATGTGAAAAAATAGACATAAATCTAGCTTATACATTTATCCAAATTATTATATGCCTATTTAACCGAAGCTTATTTGGGTTGATTTCTCCCATCCCCATACAATGTCACTTCTCTGTGTTTTACGGCCCTGACGAGAACGTCGGTTTCCTCAGCTGTGAACCGCTCATGGCGTGCGCCTGGCAAATCCGCCGTTATAATAGCAATCCGCCATGGAACAAGCGCACCTGCTCTTAAAGGGAATGTGAGATGATGCTCTGATTGGTTTATTTCACGTTACACCCAAACCACACCTGATGTAGCTACTTCAGACCAACCCATTTTAGATATGCGTCGGGTGCAAGAGTCATTTATCCCACCGGTATAACAGCAACAGCGCCTGAGATCCGCCCACAAAAGTTACTTGCGTTTCGCGTTTGATACTTGCGTTTCAGATCGTTAAAATAGGGCCCTTAATCTCTTTCTCATCAAACAGCCAGACTAATAAATGGCTTGACACAAACTGTACCGGGGCAGAGCCTAGAAAGAGTTTTCTTCTGTGTACACATAAAAGTGTCAAATATCAGGGAAAATTTGATTTCTCAATTCATGACCCTTTTAAATGTTTTTATTTATTGTAATGTTTTTGTGATTTCACTAGGAGGCACTTTGCCTAAGGTTCACATCTGGTGATAAAATACATGTTGTCACCTTTCATGCCATTTATTATGTATAATACACATGAGATGAAATACTTGTGTACATATATATATATCGTCCTTTTGTATAATATGTTTAATTGTATTTTACAGAGTTGTTTACAATTAGTTCTATTATTGATGTTATTGTTTTACCTTCTTCTCTAGTTTTAGGCCTTCTAAAAAATAAATAAAAAATGAATCAACTGGTTTATATTTTCAGTAGACCAACAGATCAAAAGTTTGAATATATATATATATATATATATATATATATATATATATATATATATATATAACTATGTGTTTTTATTTGTTGGGCCAGGAAGCAACCATCTAGAAACCAGAAAACCCTAAACACACTAAAACACGCAGAACACCTTAGCAACCACGTGGAATTGCCTTGGCAACCACATACATCAGTATATAAATAATGTAATACAATGAGACAAAATAAAATGTCACACTACATTTGGTTGGTGAAAGATTTTGTATAGGACATTTACATAATGTATTTACAATGGTTGCCTCACAATAATCTGCTGTTGTCATCACAACCATGTACACACACACACTGGTACAATTTTCAAGCCATGGATAGCAAGGCTAGTGTTTGGGTGATAGGGTTTCTCTCCCACACAGACAGCCTCATGCAAGATTCAGAATCTAGCATTCACACTAGAGAATCAGATATCTCTTGTTAACAACATAGTGTTTTGGTATTCAATATTGTGTGTGTGAGTGAGTTCTACATTATGGGAATAAAATTATCCTACATTATGGGAATAAAATGTCCCCACAAAGATGGCAATATATACGAAATCCTTGTCCCTGTGGGAAAATGTTTTGGTCACCCATAAGGAAACCCACTTATAAATTATACTAAGTGATGTTTTTTTTTTTTTTTTTGGAAAATATAAACATGCAGAAAGTTTTCTGTGATGGGTAGGTTTAGGGGATAGAAGTTAGGGGAGAGAATATACAGTTTGTAAAGTATAAAAACCATTATGTCTATGGAAAGTCCCCATTAAACATGGGAACCCAACATTTACTTATGTGCAAAAAGAAAAGAGAAATAAGTATAGCATTTCTTGTTTGTCAAATGTGGTAATTTTTCAAACTACCGTCTGCTGTCTTTGATTAAATTGTGATCACAGTAGTGTGAAGAAAAAAAACAAAAAACATTAAAGCAGCAACAACTGCATACTGATCTTAGCCATTTTGTGCTTATGTATATTAGGGCAATTTTCTGTAATTTTCCCCATTGTATGTTCCTTTGCAACCTTTTATTTGATGTGTATTCGTTAGAATGAATTCTTTGTTAGACTCAAACACAGTATTCTTTATTTTTATGCTTGTGCTATAACTAAAGGGCAATATCTTTAACCTCTGTTTTATGTTGCTTTGGCAAATGCATATTCATTGGACCTCATAATGACACTGGATAATTGTGTATGAATAACACACAATTTCTTTAAGGGTGCTAATTACCGGTAATTAGCCATGGTTGAGGTTGGTTTCTATTGATCACCTCTTCCTCTCTTTTCAGACAAATACAACATGTTTACGTCTATAATTTCTGTTGCTAAATATTTTTATTTATATTTTTATTAATAAGTCTCAACATGAAATATAAAATAATTGAAAACTTATTTCAATAGCAATAAATCCCAAATATACTTGAATGCATACTTGGACCATATTAATTATAGGAAGTACTCCTGCCATGAAAGTAGAGTGATAGTAGGTTAATTATCTGTCTTAGCACTGAGAACAGAATGAGTAAGAATGAATATATAGAAGAGACACGTAAATAAATAAACTGAATGAATCAACATATTTAGGTGGTGACTGCTTTAGTTTTAATAAATGCATAACTACAGTGGTTGTTCTAAATGATACAGCCACAAATATATATGCATAGCACTACTGTAACCTTTAACAACAAATGGAAGACATCTTTTGACATGACCAGTGAAAAGGATCATATACGACGACACCAGCATATATGGAAAGCGAGAATATAAATATTAAGACCATCAAAATATTTTTTTGTTAAATCAACATTCAAATGGCAATTGTTACTTCTACTCTTCAGAGAGACGTAAAGGGGACATGTAATAAGGACATGCTTTTGGGTAACTTTTCCATCCTAGATTTGTTGCTACTTGTTGACTGACCTGATGAATTTTTTAAGCTCCTAGGGAGGCGCATCAGTTACCTCTGAATCTATCGCAGATCTTCATCTCTGTCTGATGACAAATTAATTGCCTTTGTCCTCTCAGAGAAAGAAATTCAATCAGGATGTTCTTATAGCCAAGTGTTCCATGTCTATTTTGTTTATCTGTATGAGTATTTTTCCTCTATGTGCACTATTCCAGGCAGAGTCAACAACCGAAACTCAACACTCTGTCTGTGATTAATAAAACATTGTACCGAGGCCCAAAAGGCCAAACACCTGAACGCTTTCAGCTGTATAAGTGGTGAAAGGCGACATAATCTCCCCGGGACAAGATTTGGACTGAGATTGAAAGGCACTGTGGGAGAGGTCCAATATAAGGGAGTGGAAATAGGACTCTTTATTCTGCACTCGAATGGGCAGCCGCGACAGGTGAGACGGATAGTCTGGAAGCATGGAGAGTGGACAGAGCTTGGTGAAGGTGATCTCAGAAATGCAGAATGAGATCAGAAAGCTAGAGAACGAAAACCAAACACTCCGTGGGCAGCTCGGCCGACCAACATCGGCTTCGGACTCAGTGAAGCCATGTGCATTATCTACTCAGCAGAAGGACGGGTCACAGGAAAGCTTGACCCATGCCAACCTGAGACGGAACGTGTCTGCACCAGAACTTGAAGGACAGTTCAAAGGTAAATATCTGGTGTTACTCAAACTTTAATAAGCATGTGCCACATCTTAATTCTGACGAATGCAAATAAGCAGCTTGACTGTAAAAACTTACAATTGCTATTAGCTAGTTTATCTACCTGACCTGACTAAACAAGGCTTACTCATAGGTGGTTATATCATTCTTTTGACCAACAATAAAATAGTTTTGAAATAAAACTTGTTAACTTAGATATTACCTTATTTTATATTTACATACATTGCACAATATATGTATGTATATATATATATATATATATATATTATGGCATGACGTTCAGGAAATTATTGTATTTATAATATGAAATTTGAGGATATGGAATATAACTCTGAATATGTGGACTGGAACTCTGAATAAATGGAATGAAACTGAATATATGGAATTAAACTTGAATAAATGGAATGAAACTGAATATGGAATGGAACTGAATATATGGAATGAAACTTGAATATATGGAATGAAACAATGTATGGAATGAAACTTGAATATATATATATATATATATATATAGAGAGAGAGAGAGAGAGAGAGAGAACAGAAGTGTGAATATATGGAATGAAACAGAATATATGGAATGAAAGTGCAAATTTGACAGTACTTAATGAATAATATATACTGTAGCTAGATATATCCTTGTTATCAGAGTGATATTCCATGACTTCTGAATTCCATGACTTTAAACATGTCATTCCCAGAAATGTTCCAATACTTTGTTGAACTAGAAAACTTTTTTTGAAATAGCTAGTCATACTCCATACAACACAGACAGTTTGGAGTCTACATCCCATCATCTTGAGGATCATATTTTCATTATTGCAACATTGATAATGATTATGAGTAATTGTGTTCATCAAAATGTTGCTGAAAACATTATGCATCATTATCGAAGAAATGTATGAATCTCTAAGGGAGATGTTGGCTGAAATAGCACTCCAGGTAGAAGCTGATATACAAGTGCATGTTATGCCCATTTGGAGTGCACATTCTGCATCAGTTATAGATAGGGGCTCCTGTGGGGTGGAATGCATGTTTCTTTCTGTATTTATGTATGCCTGATAAGCAGGAACTTCCAGGCCTGTGAGGTTCACGGCATTCAGTCTTCCGTGATGAAATAGTTAATTAATTTCTTCATTAGTAGAAATGCACTGAATAAAGTTAACAGTATTTTTCCCAGTACATGCATTACTGTAGCTCATCATTACTTAGGATTGCTGCTACTTTGTTAGTTCCATTCTATATATTCAAGTTTCAGTCCATATATTGAAGGTCATTCCATATATTCAGAGTTTCATTCATATATTCAGTTTCATTCCATATATTCAGAGTTTCATTCCATATATTCAGAGTTTCATTCCATATATTTGGAGTCCCATTCCATATATTCAAAGTTTCATTCCATATATTCAGAGTTTCATTCCATATATTCAAACTTCATATTATAAACACAATAATTTCCTGAACGGCATGCCATAATGTGTGTATAAATGTATGCACTGTGCATATGAAACCATAGCAGACCCTAAGGCAGGGGTGGGCTGCTCTGGCCTAGGGTGAATCTCATTCAGCTCCCTAGCTTGTGAATGAGTATATTGTGTACAAAAATTCAGACACTGGTATGGACCCTGACTCACTAGTCACTACACATTGGGACACTGATGGCTCTATTTCTGGCGACATGGCAACGTCCTCATTGTACAACGTCACTACTGCTATATTTATGAACAACTGCAGCACATATGTCTTTCTGACATTATTTGGTTGTTATTTATAAGTACATTATGATAAATACTTTGATTGTTACATATCCCTGCAACATTTCATTTGTAAATTAATAATAAATGTTTGCTAGATTTTGTTCATTACCTGTCTAGCTATGTATGTTTATGCTGAAACATAATTATACAACGGTTTGTTTTTTAAATGAAGTTCCAAACGTAGGTCCGGGAGGAGCCTAAAACATTCAGTCCCGTCAATCATCATTACGAGCGTACTATATAAGCAGCAGACATCGCGTCATCCCATTGACAAATACGAAGTACAGCTCTTTACCTGTGACAAGCCCCATACTTCCACCAACAAACTTAGCCCAACAAATCCACACCTTCCTAGCACCCTCAGCTACATCTGTTGACAACATTGCTCCCCCGAAACAGCCCCACCTGCCACCCACCTCAGATTTGCTCAGCCTCGCCCATAACTCGCCATTCCTTCCAATTTCCCTCCTGCTTCCTTTCCAACCATCCCCGAAGTGGTCTCCAGCGTGAAGTTGCCTTCGCAAACAGGAACCTCTCCGGCACCTTCTCATTCCGCAAAAAGATTGCCTTCGCTCCCTGGACTGTGCTACATTTTCTGTTATCCTCAAAGATTTACCATCTAATTCAAATCACATCCTCTCCTTGTACTAGCACTTGTACAAAATATTCTGAGGTAATCTGTTCAGTCTTTCCAAACAGATGAAACGAACTGAACAATTACCTATCCATCATCGCTGACTTATCATTGTCATTCGGTGGCAGTCATTTCTAAACTTACCACAAATAATTTTCTGCAAAATGTGCAATGAGAGTCATGCATTGTAATCAATGCCCATATTGGTAGCCCTGGACTTTGAACTCTACAACAGAGTTTTCCTGGGGTGCCGCAATATTTTATGTGCCATCTGTAGGTCCATCGATCATTAGTTCCATTCTTGCCCTCAAATCCAAAACCCCTCAAAATCTCAGCCATCCTTCATTGATGTTAAATCCACCTCATACATGCCACAATCATGTATCGCTCTCTCTTTTTTGGAAAACAAAAAGGACGTTTTTCTTCTAGTTCAAATCGCCAGGTCTGTAACAATTGCAATGATTTGCATTGTTTCAGACAAAGATGCCGTTTTTTGCATGTTTATCATTTTTGTGGCGGGTCGCATGTGTCTGTCCCATGTACAAATCTTCAGCAAAAAACAATAAAGACAAAAAACAAAATACCACTCTTCTCCTGTTAATGTCCCTCGCTTCACATGAGCTAAAAAAAACATTCCAACAAGCACTTTCTGGTTTACAAAAAGGTTTCGATCCCAGGTTAGAAAGCCTACCAGACGCAACTTTCATTTGTAATAATTAACAATCTGCACTGGGACAATCCGGACACTGTAGACTCCCTCCTTGCAAAGGAGGTGGATTCTAACTTTATGATCAGCCCATTCGATCCCCCACCCCATTCCACGTCTACTGCGTTAACCCCATTGGAATAGCAACAAGAACGTTTTCAGGAAAAAAAGTGCATAATTATCAATCTCTCCACTCCTCACAACTGCTTCATCCCAAGCATCAATAGCCTCATCCCTCTGTCCGAGATCTCTTTGAGCTATCACACCATAGACCAGGCGATTTAGCTAATTAAATCTATTGGTCACAGAGCCTGGTTAGCTAAAATCGACATCACGTCAGCCTTCAAAGTTATGCCATTAAACCCTGATTTCTGTCATCTCTTTGGAGTGTGCTAGGGTAACAAAAAAATTTTTTCGCCGGACGTCTGACGTCTGGATGTAAACGCAGCCCAAAAATCTTTGACATGCTATGTGAAGCTGGATCCTTTCAAACAATCACGTATCCCTTACCTCATTCATTTACTCTATATCTTACAGTCTCACCAAGCAAAAATCCCCCAGCTGCCCACCTCACCACCGTTCAAAAAGGTTTTTTTTTCAGATATAGGTATCCCAAAACCAAGGGACCTGCCCTCGAGTTCCTTGGAATTAATCTCGATTCAGTCAAATTCCAGGCTTTGCTGCTAAAATAATTGTTTTACAGAATCATAAGCATGATCCTAAACCTTACCTCCACCTCCACTTTTCATCCTCTACGGATTCCTCAAACGTTCCGAGTTTACCTGCAACTCCAAATCCGATCCCCAGATACATTATTCTTTCTTTGATCTTCAGGTCCTGGAAAGCGACACAATCTGATTCAACATTAAGCACAGCAAAATAGATCAACTAATGCACGGACACCCAATATCATTTTTTAATCTACCCACCCCTCTTTAGCCTTACCAGTCCATTCCTCTATTTTTAGCTCACAGAAGTTCCCGAATCCGTTCTCCTACTGAACCCCTCTTCGTCAATGACAATAATAACCCCATCTCCAGACATTGGTTTCTAAAACACCATAAATCCATTCTAGTCAGATCAGACATCCCAGCAAACCAATTCTCCAGCCATTCTTTCCACATGCAACTTCAGAATTAAAACTTTTGGCCGATGGTCTCCAAATGCTTTTCAATCATATATCAGAACAAACCTTTCCCACATTAGACAAGCCCATTATACCTATTCAATAATCTAGTCTTTGTGCACCTGTTCGATATTAATTAACAAACTCTACCCGCCCACCTAAAACTTTTAGCAATTGTCAGCCGCAGCAGTGATGTCAGCCACCGCTCTATCAGTTTCATTTAATAAAAAAATATTTTTTTAAAACTTGGAGCTCGAACCGAGCCTCAGGAAAAATCTTTTGCATGTCATGATGTGTTTGTGTTGGCTCACGATTATGTTTAGAAGCTAAAGTTTAACCCTTTTGTTTAAAGGAGCATTTCACCCGTGGGAACATTAATCTTTATTGAAAGTGGGTCATATATGTAGTCGAAATGTAACATAAATTTCGAATTTGGTGCCTTCTTGACCGAGGAAAGACAGAAAGTAACTTTACGCATTTGTATGGAAGACAACAACTCCCACAATGCACCACATTGCACAGCTCCGCAAGCCACTCCAACTAATCCAGTTCACAACACAAACGTCCGTGTCCTCGTCTGATTCAGAGATTGTGTCCAGGAGAAATTGGCTTCATTGAAATTCTTTGCAGCAGACAGAGTGAGACACACAGTGAGAGCACCGGCGGGCGCCACCAGTCCGCCCCAGCTCGAGCCAGTCCGGGCTCCTCGTCCGTGACAGGCAGGTCTTCTGCCTCCTGTTCCTCCATCAGCCTCAGCTGCTCTTCAGTATATTGCGGCTCATAAAGGTAGCCACGAACATCTGATTTGAGCATCAGACTTTCGAAATCCTCTTCTTCGATATCATTACCTTCCGCCATTGTCGTAACTTCACATCTGGCTCCACAGCGCCTGTTATCTTAGGTTCCAAACAAGATGGCGGATATTGCTTTTAGTTTCTGCAAGTGAAGTCCCACCCACTGATCTGTAATAGGTCTGTAGCGTGAGTGGGTCCCACCCCCTGGAAAAATGAGGAGCGAGTGTTTGAAGTCTCAACCCCTCTACAAAGATATAGGACTTCCTGCTTAGAATGATGCAAAATTACTATTTTTACATCATAAGCAGGAACTGCAACACTGAAATCCGTATTTCTCCCGTCTCAGGGGAAAATGAGGTGTTTCTAACGATACAAAGCTTAATGCAAATGGGTGAAGTGTCCCTTTAAAAGGGAACGACGACGCTCCCTGGTTTTCACGGTGCATTGTGAGACTTTTTTAGGAAGTGAACGTTTCAGTACACTGGAAGCATCTTGCAATTAAGACCTTAAAATGACGACTCCCTGATCAGTCCCCTGATTACTGAACTAGGGAGCTGATTGAGATGCACCCTGAACCTAATCAAAAACACCAACCTGTGATCTTCAAGTAATCCTGAAGACTTTTGAGGTGTGCTTGAACAGGGTTATACAGTGGACCTCAAGGGCCAGAGCTATCATTCATGACTAATGTATTGATGAAAATGATACAGAAGTTAATACATTATCTCTTTCCAAACAAGTAATGTATTTTTAGTCAAGTATTGGTTATAATTGATCAAAAGTATATTATGTACATGCTTTTCTGATTTCTTTCTATAGAAAACATTATTATGACCGTGCGGAGATACTCCATATCCTCAAATTTCATGAACGGCTCTCGAAAGAATGAGATTTTGCACAAGCCAAGGCTATATGAGGAGACTGTAAACAACAATAAATGGACAAAATTACATGATGGCTCACTTGGGCTTCCTTCTATTGCATATTCAAAACCAGACATAGAGAAATTAACCAACAGGCATTCCCTTCAGGAGTTTGTCAACAAAAACAGGTGAGTTAGGCTTTAGTGAGTAGCTTTGTTTGAAATATTGATTTACTAATTTGTATGCTAATCATTTTATTTAACATTTTAGAGCCAAAGTCAAGACGGTAACTTTCCTGTTGCCTGTGGATGATATTTATACCAATCGACCTGTACTGGCCGATCACCTGCCTGAAAGGAGCACCTGTGAACTCAAAACAATAGCTGAAACGGACTCGTGAGGTCCAAACTAATAGCAGGAAATACAGAAACGCCTGTGAAAGGAATGTTTGTGAATCTGACAAAGAGAGTCCTGTGGTGAATTAATACCTACACCTGACCTCAACACTTTGACTCCTGTTACAGATTTGGTTTCTCAAATGAATCCAGCTGAAGAAACTCAAGTCATCTCATGGTCTCGTCTGAAGACCTGGCAATCTCGCTGTGGCGTTTGGATCAGGTGTCTGTACACACAGTCTGATCGTGTGAAGTGCCACTGGAGACATGCACTTCCTGCCCACTACTACGAGTTTGCTGAAAGTTTGCTGTAAGTTTGCTGTTAGGGCAGAGCGCTTTGAATGACGAACTTTACTTGTTTGAGTCATTTTGTTTTTATTTCTCCCTGAAATCTTAGCTTGCCTAATTGTAACATAACATAGTTTACTTTTAAACATGTTTAACTAAAAACTTGTGCATGCAATCTTCATACTAAAATATATTAAAGCTGAATTTGCTACATGAAAGAGAATGAAGCCAAAGGAAGGTTTACACTTTATTATTATTAGTGAGTTAATGGGGCTATATGTAAGAATGTTCATGTGTTAATAGCTTTTTTGTTGCCAATGTGTGAACTGCTTGTTACGAAACTTTAAAAAAAAAATGACACTTTCCGCCGACTACCTAGATTGTCTATGAAAGCCTGTAGAATGATTTGTATGTGAAGGTGCCAGGACGTTTTTTGCTGGGGAAATCAAAAGGTTGTGCTCCCGAGAGCCTCTCTTCCATTCTATGACACATAAAATGAATGCTTATTATGTAATGTTCAGGATAATACAGAAAGAGCTTTCTGCACTGTAATGTCAATGTGTCATGCAAAAAAACAACTATAGTCTCGTATAGCCAGATCTTTACAGTCTATAGTCTCGGTAACACTTTACTATAAGCTTCATTAGTTAACATTAACTACCTTAGTTAGCATGAAGTAAGAATGAACAATACTCCTAAAGAATGTTATTCTTATATTCTTATATAATATTATTCTTAGTTAATATTAATTTCAACATTTACTAATACATTTTTAAAATCAAAGGTTGTATTTGTTAACATTAGTTAATGCACTGTGAACTAACATGCACAAACAATGAACAGCTGTATTTTTATTAACTAACATTAACAATGATTAATAAATATTGTAACAAATGTATTGCTCATTGTTTGTTCATGTTAGTTAATACATTAATGTTAACTAATGAACCTTATTGTAAAGTGTTAACAGTCTCAAATATACTTTATAATCAAACAATCATAACAGTGTAATTTTAATTACATGAGGCTGGTAAATTGCAGTGCTGGCGCAAAAATCGCTGTCATTTGTGCTGTGTGTTTATTTGGTTATTGCGTTTAAAGCGAGCAGCACATATTTATATATTCATCCCGCCACTCTCAGCAGCGTGGAAAGCACCGGAATGTTCGTTAACTGTATATCATTGCAAAGGTATTCCAATTTCTTTTTAATTCTAAGCAAATAACGAAAAAAAAAACGTCACCAAAGTGACTATATGGGGCTGTGGGGCATTGAATCTTGTTCAGTTTCTTGTGCGTTGTGTGTGCACGAGTGCGAGCATGAGCAATAAGTTGCCGGCTGCAGTTCACTTAATGGCCACCGGTGTCACTAATAACAAGTGTTTCTGAATTCTGCATATAGCCCCTTTAAGATCTGCCCCTTTAAAATCTGCATAAGATATCAGGGCCATTGACAGTCCAGAGGCTTTGAGGTTGTAACGGGATGAAAATCTTTTTGGGGTCACGCTCCTGATATCAAGTATTGCCAAGGGAAAAAGGGAAAAAATTACATCTAAAGGCTAAACAAGTTGAAATGATTGTATGCAGTGTAGACAATACTACAAATAATTTAGTACATGACTATTAGCTTGTCTCAGACAGCCATTTTCCATATTACCATTACATTAAACACTACAGAGTAACATATTGGACACATCTGGGCTCATGAAACAGGATCAGAATAACAAACAGAACCTAGTGTGAACATGTTTTCTCCGTTTATCAATTGAAGGTTTCTTATTGTCAGTCTTGTTGGGTGTGCTCTCCTTTGTCAGCTCGTCCAATGAGCTTTTCTCACTGTAAAGACTCCCATAACTCTCAGAATCTCGTGGTTTACCTGTTAGTGAACATAGCAGTCAATGATATAAGCAATGCCAGTGCACCCATTTGTTATAAATAAATGTAACTTTAAAATTTTTTTTTTTTTTTTTATGTAAAGTGGACATTATCCCTTTATCTCTCAAAATGACATTTATCAGACTTCCCCATTTATTATAGTTTTATTTTCTGCTGTACTGTATGGTGATACCTGTTATACTGCTTTTCTGAGGGTCAATAAACTGTGCGGGAGGTTTGCTCTCCGTTGGACTATCTCCATATTTCATTGGTACCAATGGACAACTGTCTCCTTTCTGCAGTCTCTGGGTAGCTTTAACAGAGGAAGAGATAGAAAGGAAGAAAACAGAAGACAATGACATATAGAAAACAGTAACATAATTGATGTTTTCTGCACAATTCATAATTATTTATTATTAATAAAACTATAATTTTATATGGAATGGACCAATAAAATCTGTTTCTCTTTTTTTATTGCAAGCATTTACAGCATATATTCACTGTAGGGTATAAAATAGGTCATAAAAATTTACCAATTTGTTTTTGTTTTGTTTTTTTCTCAAAAAAGGTCAGTGAAAAAGAATGCAATAAAAATAAATATTATATGCGCTGTTTAATTTTATGTTTATTTTATATTCACTATGCAATTTTTGCTAAATTATTTTTCCGACTGATACCAAATCTTGGGGACAGGTGAATACAGGTTAAACCCCGGATGTACAGGGATGTGTTCCAAACTACTGTTCATGCAAAAAATAATGCAATGCAATTATAAATTGGCTAATAATATACTGTATAAGTAATATACAATAATATATCTAATACAATATAAAACAGTTTATCTAACATATATGTAGTTCTCCCGATAAAGAATGGTATTTTTGGCCTGATTAAGAATATATAGTAGGACACCAAACCATTTGCCATGCAACTGGTAACCCAATGATAAACAAATATTCAACAGACCTTTTAATGCCGCCCTATATTGTGGTAGCTGTGAATCACAGTCTCTTCCAGAATGAGTCATCTTCCTGACTGAGTCAGTGTTGTGCACCAAAAGCCCCATGATCTCACTCTCTGTGACTTTTAGGTTTCTCTGTAGGAAGTAGGTTTGCATTCTTCCTTTACCTTTTACCTCTATCTCTCCACGCTCCTCCATCTGATAGCCTTTATTTCTTAGAGCACTGTTAACAAGAAATCAGCCAAATAAGTATTAATCTACGTTAAGGTTTATATATTTACAGTGCCAAATAGAGATTATTTGAAGTAACTGTGAGACAGAGAACATATTTTCATGCTTATTCTCACTGATAAACACTGGGACTAATGTGGATTTTGTCAGGCAGGCCATGACTCTCCATTCGGGACGCCGTGTTAACTGTATCTCCAAATAAACAGTAGCGAGGCATCTTCTCACCAACCACCCCTGCCAACACTGGTCCACTGTGCAAGCCCACTCGAATCTGGGACACAAAACACCACTTTAATATAAGTATATTTAAAAACAGAGAGTATAAATAAGATATGAATAAGAGAAAATTATATTTTTAGGCAAAAATCAATCCAAACTCTTTCCTAAACCCACAAAACATCTGAAGATTTGTCATCTTTCTCATGGAAATGTGAATATTTGAAAAGCAGGTATGGCTTGACATGATACACTGAATCTCAAGTCTAAAGTATTAATCAAAGATAACCCCATCACCTGAATAGGGCAACCAGTCACAGGGTTAGTAACTTCTTTTGCAGCTATGATCATGCCTAGGGCGAAGTTGGCAACGCGCTCAGTGTGACTTGACATCAGGATTGGCACACCACCAACAACCATGTAAGCATCTCCAATTGTCTCAACCTGTCGAACACATTTTGTAACACATATCATTAAAATCAAAATGAATCAATTTAGTCTTACATTTAAGAAAAATCATCATGACTAAGGCTCACCTTGTAAACATTGTGTACAGAGGTAAGACGGTCAAACTTCAGGTACATAGAATTGAGCATGGAAACAATCTGGATGGGTTCACACTCAGAGCAGATATTTGTGAAGGTCACTACATCACTGAAGAGGATGGTGCACTCTTCAAACTCACCTAAAAGAAAAGCACTGTACAGTCAAGATTTGACTATAGACCTGGTAAGGCAAAAATGTAAATTATAATGAAGTGACGTAAGCTGCATTCACACTACAATCACAAAACGGCAAGAAACACTATCCTTCTACAAGACAAGACAACTGCATGGGGAGCTCTGGGATCATGATTTTTTTTGGTTGTATCATAGCACACAATAGTGTATAATAAAAACCATTTGTTGTTTGCTTTCGGGATCTGATAGCATTTGGCATAAAGAGCATTTGGACCCAGATTATTGCGTAATTATGTGACAGTTTTAATTATAAACAAGCCCACAATACAGAGGGACTCTTATTTTGAATTGTATATGCATTAATTCTTCCACCTACTTATTCAAAAAGATTAGAGAGATAAAATATGCACTCGAACTATCTACAACAATATAAACACCATAAAGTAAATGTTTTCACAATTCATCAACAGCATTTCATAATAAATCACTTTGCATAAATGTGCAGTATTCATAAACTGAGAACTGTCCTGAAACAACGAGATTGTAGAAAACGCAACAGTGCCTCATTTTACTTTGAAATGTTTAGAGCGCACATTTATTGAATTCAATTATAGCCTTTTGAAATTTAATAATCACATTTGTCCGTATCACAATACTTTTTCTTTGATCCCCATATTTATGACTTTTTAAAATCGCTAAGACTTCTGTTATACCATTTAAGATATTTAAGACTGTTTCCTGTCCTATGAGCTATTGTTGAAGTCCTGTGCAGTTTTTCCTTGATGATTAGTTCCCTGATTGTGTTAAGGTGTGTCTTGTTAGTCTATTACTCTATATGTATAAACTAGGGATGGGCATTTTTTTGGGAGAGGGGTGTTCATCATGGTGATAATGAAAATATTTAAATCAAAACACTGACATGAAAATATGACTAGAAAAATAACGCTGCTAGATTATCAATAATGTCTATAATAGAACAATAGAAATAGAAAATAATAAAAAAAGATTACGTGCTGGCTAGAAAGTTTTACATCCAGTTGTGGATGTGCTGTTCCAGTAACAACACGCTGAAACATGCCACGTCTACCTAGAATACGACACCTATCACTGTATTCATATATAAGCTCCTTCAGTATTATCAGCAGCTATTGCGTTCTCATGAGCTAATTACCCTCCTCCATCCCCAGCTCCTCCTCTCGTGCAGTCAGGATTTGGTTATGAGTGCCCTTTGAATTAGAATAAAATCTTTAATTAATGATATCTGCAATACATTCATGTTGGTTCTGTTCTGTTTACCCTAAGGGGGGTTATTGCAGAACCAAAAGGCACTATCCAGAGTGATAAGGACAGCAGAGAAGGACATCAAGACTTCTCTTCCCTGCATCACAGACATAAACACTCAGCGATGCAGAACTAGGGCCAGGAAAATTATTGAAGACTTTCAGTGCTCCTATCAGGGATATGCTACCAGATCCAGAGAACCAACAAAGAAAGACTAAGGAGTATATACACCAGCTGACTAATGAGGACACTTGAGAGAGCCCTACCTCACAAAACACATACACAAATTGCACCAGGTGAGTCCAGTTTTGTATATTTTTCATAAAAATCTGTCAGTACATAAATAATTTTTATTTCTGTTTCTTGTTGCACTGTGGGACAAGGAACTAAGAACAATTCACAACAATACATTTACATATTGCTGTAATGTTTGTGATTTCCCCATTGGGTTGTTTGATTATTTTATTCCTAGATTATCTTCCTGTCTCAATAAAAGCTGTAAGTAGACCAATGCCTCAACTACTCACTCTGGACTGTACTGTGACATAAGTGATCTCAGCAGACACCATAAGTAAGTTCATAGTGCCTCTGTAGATGGAGTTTCTGATCTTTGCATCCTGATCCCCAACAGTAGAGTAATGATTATTTTATAACATGTCATAGAAAGATATCTGAAGTCCGCCTGATGCATTCTGTCCAACATGAGCTGAATTAGTTGTAGTTGTTAGAAATGTATATACTGTAGTAGAATCAATCCTGATCCAAAGATGTCCTAGAGCAGTGACTGCCACCCAGGGGTGTGATTACCGTAAGGGGTAGTTAAATAAATATATGAGGGTACAATACATTTAGATTTAGCTTTGTTAAACATACTAAACAGAAATTATGATGGTTGTCATATATATTTTTTTTTTATAACGTCATAATTTTATTTTGCTTGTCAACGGTTTCTTGTCAACCGTGTTTAATTATACTGCTTTTTACTGGTTAAAAAACAAAACACTAATTACAAATCTTCAATAATGAAATGTTATAACAATATTACCCAAATTTTACAAACATATTCTATCATATATAATAAAATCTCAATGAACAATAAGTCCATCTGACATATGGCACAGCTCGAGATCCTTTCCTGATCCTGTCCCCCTCTTTCTCTTGTCACCCAGTTGCACTTTCAGACACAGATGTTGAAACTCACTGTGCATTTGTGCTTTTTATTCTGACAGTCTATGCAGGGAGTTAATTTTGGGCAATATGAGAGGTGGTCAATAAACCTCTCGGACCTAAATGGAATTTAAATTACTGAATGATAAATGAATGAATCAAATGAGAACCTAGCACTTTACATCTGAGAATTTAAATGGAATAACTGCCTAGCTTTAATTGAAAATACTGAAGAGGTACATTGTGGGACACACTTCTATTGTCTCACCACTTCTACTGAAACCTTACTCATTGCATTCTCTGCTTGCCTAACCATCCATCCCTCCATTTGATTCACCTGCCTCCACTCTCTTGCCCTCTTTCAGCTGGTTGGCAACATGTTTAGGCAGCATGGCATAGAGTAGATTTTCTGTCTTCTGCCTTTCCTCCTCAAGGTGTTTTGAGAGATGATGCAGCTCTTCCTTTTTCCGTTCTAGCTGGTTGGAGAGCTCCATCTCCGCTAGACGCTGCTGGTTAAGCAGGATCAGATCACGTGTAGCGTCATGTGGAGCAATATCAGAGAGGTGCATGCAGTGCTCCTCCAGCTCCTGCAAGCTGCGAAGTAAGGGTGAAGCTAGGTACAGCATGCAACGCAACAGAGGCATCCATATCATTTGTCCTGGGAGAAGGAAGTAAGAAAAATATTAGGAAAGAGGTATAGAGGCAAATGCGTTAAGGGATGCAGAGAATGTTAAATATGGGGCTAGTTACAGTCTAAAGTTACAGATGAGACACCACATTTTAGTGTGATTAAGTTACAAAACCACAGTCATTAGAGAGGTTAATTTGATATTCCCTAAAGGTACAAAAGTATGGAAGTAGAATAATGTCAAATGTTTTTGAAATAAAAAGCCTGTTGAATTGCACTACTTGAAAAAAAATAGGCATTGCATTAACCATGCTTGCATTTTAATGCATTGTATTTTTAGTGCTTACATTTTTGTGAATATTTCAATTAAAAACATTTCAAACACCTTTTCATTATTAAAAATTCAATAATCCATATTCACCTTTCATATTTCACTTCCAAAATATTCAAACTGTTTAAAAATTCAACCAATAATATTCAACAGGCAATTTTCGGTCCATTTTATTTCGCTTTGCAAATTCGCTTCCACAAATTCAGTGGTTCAAATTCGACAGTAAATTCAACATTGATGTCCAGGAACTGCAGGAAAAGCAGTAGATTGCCGAGCATACTCTCCATCTGCTGTTAGTCGACCTCACCATCAGATGGTGCAAAAGCGCTTGTTGCTGACGAAGACATTCATTCATAAAATGAAAATGATTATCTGTGTCAGTATATGCGGAAAAGATGATAAACACACAAAAGCTGTGTTTATGTTTCATTCAATAACTTCATTGTTACTTTCCCTGTGTATTCTACATGTCATCAGCTTTCTCTACCATGAACAGGATTATAATCGGTTTCCCTCAATACCTCATACTCAAGGATTTCTCTTCCGTTGATACAGTGATATGAAAGACCAATCTTGCACCTTATTAGGGAAGTAGGTTGTAGGCTATTATATAGGCTACAGGCAAGAAGATGGACTCAGAATATGAACTTAACGCGCAAAGTTTCATGCTGAGCGTTTCGTGATATACTGGCATAAAATCAACACATACATATATATATAGTATGCATACGTGTATTGCATTAGCTTAAACTGTCACAGCACTTGCATATTGTCCTCCTATTGTTAGTTTAACTGTAAATCGCTTTGGATAAAAGCTTCTGCTAAATGACTAAATGTAAAAATTGGCTTGACATTGGACATTCGCACATTTAGGGACCGTCTCTAAAGTTGCATACAACATTGGCATACACGTTTCTAACTTCAATAGCAAACTTAAATTTATTTGAATAAATATCAAAAATCCAAAGGGTGCGCATTATGCCTGACACTAAATGAACACTTTACAGTTGGTTTTATGACTGTAAGTCGTTCTATTCAAATGCTATCGGAGTTAGAAACGTGTATACCAAAGTCGTATACACTTTAGAGACGGTCCCTAAATGTGCGAATGTCCAACATCAAGCCATCTGTATATGCCAGTCTATCACTGGGAAACGCTCAGCATTAAGCTTTGCGCGTTATTCTGAGTCCATCTGCTTGCCTGCGAGTTTGGTCTTTTACATCACTGTAGTCCATTAAGCTACGTTAAGCGTTGTATATGTCCAGCAGGGGAATCCTGAAGTATTGAGGGAAACCCTAATAGCCTGCATGCAGCACATCCACAATATAAAGTTAAGGCAACTAAACAACTAAGAGAAATTTGTCAACCTCAAAAATGTAACATTGGATCTGTATATCCGCATCGGGGAATAACATTATAATCTCGTTCACGGTAGAGAAAGATGCATGTAGGCTACACAGGAAAAGTAACCGTGAAGACACTGAATTTAACATAAAACAGCCGTCATAATAATCAGAAATACACCTACATTACTGTAAATGAGTTTTATGAATGAATGACTTGTTCTAACTGTTGCTGGTCTTCAACACGCGCTTTTGCACTATCTGCTGGTGAGGTAGACTAACAGCAGATGGAGAGTATGCTCGGCAATCTACTGCTTTTCCTGCAGTTCCTGGACGTCAATGTTGAATTTACTGTCGAATTTGAACCACTGAATTTGTGGAAGCGAATTTGCAAAGCGAAATAAAATGGACCGAAAATTGCCTGTTGAATATTATTGGTTGTATTTTTAAACAGTTTGAATATTTTGGAAGTGAAATATGAAAGGTGAATATGGATTATTGAATTTTTAATAATGAAAAGGTGTTTGAAATGTTTTTAATTGAAATATTCACAGCTTAAATATTCAACCATGTTGAATTTCAGCCCATAAAAATGTAAGCACTAAAAATACAATGCATTAAAATGCAAGCATTGTTAATGCAATGCCTATTTTTTTTCAAGTAGTGCAATTCAACAGGCTTTTTATATCAAAAACATTTGACATTATTCTACTTCCATACAAAAGGCTGTGAGGTGGACATAAGGAGATCTGAATTAATTAATGCAGAACATTTGTCAAAGTTATATAATCCTGGAAAATAAATCTAAATATAAGATAAAATAATCAAGTATACAGATTTGCTATTATTATATGTTTCGAATAGGAACTTTGACACTGAGTCATGGCATTGACATTATGGGATTGGTTCTGTGTGAGCCGGTGTCTGAAGCTGGTGTCTGAGTAGCATGTCACTGAGACTATATATAGATGCCTGAGAAACACGCCATCAGCTTCTTTGTCTTGTCTTCTTTGTCTTTGTCTTTCTCTTCCCTGAGGCGAGTTGGTCCACACCATGCCATCATGTGTCAAAAGAGGAAAAGAGTCAGTGCTATCTGTTGGATTGTTCCCTCCCAGCAGGCTGTTACAGGAAAGCGAACAGACCACATTTCTTCCGGTTATCGAAAAAGATGATACCGCTTTTAGATAATTTGGCAGCATGTTGACTTCTGCCAAATGTATCTCAATGGGTTCTCAAAAGAAAAGAGTTACAGGATCCAGTTTGCCTCACATACACCTTGTTTACTTGTGTACAGCCCACAGTAGTATACTCGGATCAAACAGATATTATGTCCTTGGAACTTCAGTCTCTCTTGGCCAAAGGGGCCATCGAAAATCATATCTCTTCCCGACAGAGAATCAGGCTTTTACATTTAATTCCTAATTTAATTTGCTAATTCCTGGTTCCTAAGAAGGAGGGGGGTTGCGTCCCATTCTAGATCCGAGTTGCTTGATCCCTATTCCGTGGACATACAGGTTCAAGATGTCACAAATTCTAACCAAAGATTTGTTTGTGATGATAGATTTGAAGGACGCATACCTCCACATTGAGATATTGCCAGAACACAGAAAGTTTCTCAGGTTTGCCTTTCCTCCGATAGCTCTGCTTCCGGGAGTTCTAGCAAGGGTTAATTTTTGGATGAAGGGACCTTCTTTCGCAAGTGCAGGGGTCAATATATCACCCCCTACCGGAGATCTGGGAACTTTGGGTCTGGTCCCTGAGGGGTAACATCTCATAGATTCTGGTCTTTCAATTGAGATTGTTGAGACTATTTTAAGTTCTAGAGCTCCATGAGGAAGCTGTATGCTATGAAGTGGAAGCTCTCGGCTATTCATATACCCATTGATGGAGCTTCTATTGGGAGACATCCCCTAGTCCCCTGCTTTTTGCACAGTGCTAGTCGGCTGAAGCCTATCTGCAGGCCACAAGTCCCTTCCTGGGGTCTTTCAGTAGTCTTGAAAGGTTTATCAGGGGCTGGTTTCTGGTTTCTCCCAAGTTTTTTTCTCCATTCTGTCACCTGATTGAGTTTGGGTACCTTGCCATTGCCTCTTCTGGCTTGCTTAGTTGAGAAAACTTAATATTCAACAATATTATCGATCTGACTGTACAGATGCTGCTGTATGAGAACTGAACTGAGCTGGAAGATGACATCATTTTTTTTGCAGGACTGCTTTATAGATGAAATGAATTAATTTAATAATTGATGATCTTTACAACGGAACTGAATCAACACTGAACTGACTTCAGCTGAACAATAGAAGAAATGCATAATTTTCCTGTTATCACTGTAAAGCTGCTTTGAAACAATCTGTATTGTATAAAGCGCTATATAAATAAAGGTGACTTGACAGCCTCAAAAGTTATTGACTTTTAAAGTGTCTCTTTTGTTAACACTGACTTTGCTTAAAAGAGTAGGAGATTTTCAGGCACTGTCAGTAGCCTTGTCCTGTTTAGACAGGAGACAACCCAGCCCAGTCTCTCTTTGAACTGTTGCCCTCTGGCCGGCGCTACAGAGCACCGAGCATCAGAACAGCCAGGCACAAGAACCGTTTTTTTCCACAGGCTACATTCAGCCTGAACAATCAAAACTTGACTAGGCTATTACACCCATAGGCCGGATTATGTCCCGAATGCCTTCTGCGACTGGCCAAGAGTCAGTCATCCTTCAGGCCTTCTTTCCTCCACCGCATGAGTCGCTGGAGCAAGAAAGACTGCATTTTTTATGTCCAATCTGGGCCCTTAGGATTTACGTACACCGCTTAGGCCAGTGACGTGAATCCACCCAACTCTTGGTCTGCTTTGGTGAGCGCAGTAAGGAGGCTGCATCCAGGACCCTCACTATTAGCACTGGTGCTCCTGAGGGTTGCGTCCTCTCCCCACTGCTCTTCACCCTGACACAAATGACTGCACCTCCAAAGACCCTTCTGTCAAGCTCCTGAAATTTGCAATGACACAACAGTCATCGGCCTCATCCAAAACGATGACGAGACTGGAGGTTGAACATCTGGCTATCTGGTGCAACCTTGAGCTGGACATGCTCAAAACAGTGGAGATGATAGTGGACTTCAGGAGAAATCCCCCTGAACTCCCCCAACTCACCATCATGAACAGCACTGGGGGAGCAGTGGAGTCATTCAGGTTCTTGGGCACCACCATCTCTGAGGACCTGAAATGGGACACTCACATGCAGAGGTTGTACTTCCTTCACCAGGTGAGGAAGTTCAACCTGCCACAGGAGCTGCTGAAACAGTTCTACTCGGCCATAATCGAGTCTGTCCTGTGCTCATCAATAACTGGTTTGGTTTGGTTCAGCTACCAAATCAGACATCAGGAGACTACAACGGACAGTCAGGACGGCTGAAAATATGATTGGTTCCCCCCTGCCCACCCTCCAAGATCTTTACACCTGCAGAGTGGGAAAAAGGGCTAAGAAAATCACTTTGGACCCCACACACCCAGCCCAGTCTCTCTTTGAACTGTTGCCCTCTGGCCGGCGCTACAGAGCACCGAGCATCAGAACAGCCAGGCACAAGAACAGTTTTTTTCCACAGGCTACATTCAGCCTGAACAATTAAAACTCTCATAACTGTACATTTGTACATAAAATCAAAAAATTTACATCTGTAAATTACCTCATAAACGATTCACTTGTAAATAACATATCTGTACATTAATTAATTAATTAATATATATATATATATATATATATATATATATATATATATATATATATATATATATATATATATATATATGTGTATATATATATAAAATTTCTACGGCTGTATATATTGCATTATTTAAATTTGTGTTTCTTATATTATTGTTATATTTTATTTCTACTATGTAATTCCTATGTATGTCTGCATCATGTCTGTAGTTTCTTCTGCACTGGAAGCTCCTGTCACCAAGACAAATGCCTTGTGTGTGTAAACATTCTTGGCAAATAACGCTCATTCTAATTCTGATTTCCCCTTGGTTTGTTGATGGTGGTATTGTTGTTCCCATAACGTCAACTCCATTAAGCAGATTCAAAGTTCCTATTCGAAAGGGAACATCTCAGGTTATATAGGTAACCTGGTTCCCTGAGAGGGAACGAGACGATGCGTCGCCACACCTCGGGGCATGCCTGAAAGTGTCTTCCTTCAGACAATAGAATCTGATGGAGTGTTTCTCAGGCACCTATTTGTCAGCGCCATGAAGCAGTGTCTCGTTCCCTCTCAGGGAACCGGGTTACATAGGTAACCTGAGACTTTCTTAACTCTGTTCCTGGAGCTCCCCTAGCAGTGCACATTTAGTATGTCTCCTTAATTAAACACGCTTGATTCAGGACATTATTGGTAGAGACTCCAAGACCTGAAATGGGTGTGTCAGACAAAGGAGACATTCATGGATGTCTTCAGGAACAGGTAAGAAAACCACAGACAAATAGACACCACAAAAAGTGGTGTGTTCCCCACACCACTTTCATTTCAATTAATATACATACAGATTGAAAAAAAAGGAAATTTTTTTTTGACAGAACAGCAGAAACAATCAGGAATACATGTCTGAGAATTCTCACCTCTCAGTTCTAGCATGGGTCTCTCTTTCCAAGCAACAGGCATTATTTCTCTTTTTGTCCGCAAAATAAAATGGCTATTAATGAACTTGCGGATGCTGCAGATGTTGAAAGTCACCTTTGGATTCTGGATGGTGAAATATTGATCCAGCTGGCCACACCTGGTCTGTAACTCTGGCACAATTCTCTGAATAGTCACCCCTGCCTGTCTAACCTGTAGCTGAATGGATGCATTGAGTAGAAGAAAAGATCAATGACTTAATTTAAAAAATATTAGGCACTGAGCAATGCAGAAAATGTTAAACAGAATGCTTTCAAACTATAGCCCTCTCAGTCACTTTATCAACACATCTGTAACAACATGGCAACTTTCCACATTTAAGAAGGCTCAAAGAAATAACACGAAACCCCACAGCAGTCGAAAATTACAGACCAATCTCTTTCCTTTCACGGTCTAAAGCCCTTTGCTAAAACTCTGCTGCGGACAAGAGTGAACTCCCACTGGACAGGTCTGCTGCCTATAAACCACCTGATGTATAAATGTTGCGCAAGTACAAAATGAATAGAGAAATTTGTGCACATACAAATTTACATGCATATAGTAGGGGAGAGCCGGGACAATTGAAACGCGGGACGGATGAAGCACTGAGATTTCCTTGAAAACCACTCACGTCATGTACGTCAAATTTCGTTAGCACTTACAGCACGCAATGCCTACCATACCCGCGAAAACATTTCTTCTTTACGTCGTGCCGTTTTGGAGTTAAAGCCGCAAAGCTGTTTTTGAGTGCGGTAAGTGAATTCTTTCGGCCGGAACTTTTTTTTGACTGATAAGTTGTATTTATTGTTTCATGTGCTATTGTAATGATAATACGGCAGGTGTATTAGTACTGCAACACACCCTTAAGAGTGCATTATCAGAGTTTTTTAGTTTAAGGGCAAAAGAGGTTTAAATGACAGGAGGCGCTGTCGGGACGGTTGACCGCCCATCCTGCCAGTTAAACCTGGTCATAGCCTATACTGTTCATAGATTCATATACTGTTCTTAGACTTGTGTTTATTTTAATGCAAATTAATTTTCAATTACGCAACACGTTATCTCTTTAATAACCATCAATTGTCCAATCTTCAATACATTTCATTTATCGTCTTCTGGTTGACCTTGTTTTCTTCATTTTAACAGACTATTCAACTAGCAAACACTCAATATGACTCAAGGAAGAAATGTAAAAAAAATTATTGTAAACGGATTTGTCTGTCTTCGTCAAAATAGCCTATTAGAAAGATTACAAAATGCGCATAGGCTTATCGCCTATTGTTTATTGGGCGACAGAACAAAAATGGTTAAAGGGATACTTCACCTCTGGAAATATGAATGTGTATTTAAAATAGGTCATTTATATAGAAGAAATGTGAAATTATTTTTGAATTTGGAGCTTTCTAGACTGAGAAAAGCCAGAAATTTTTTTTTTGGCTTATGTGGATGAAAGACAACAACTCCCAGAATGCACTTGCTTCGCTGCCCTAGGAGGCCACTCCCAAGCCACGCCTACCGGTTAGAGAGCGCAGTTGAAAACAATAAGGCTAGGCTACTAGTGAGACTCCGTGACGAGTTTGCCCGGTATTTCGAGATCGCCCAAAATGTCCGGGATTCGGCTTTTGCGTTCTACAGTCGCCATTCATTATGTTTACTGTGGCGAGCAGGACGAGGCTGAGGGCCGCGGGAGGACGGCGCGAGGCTGGTGGCGTTATTACTGAGACGCACCGGTCTCGTATCTCTCACGGAGGAGCGGGAATTTTCTTAGCAATGTTAAAATGCACATCAACCGATCACTTGTTTAGCGTTCATGTAAACATTACATTCATATTGACCAATCGGAATGAATTCAGTTAGATTGAAATAAAAGGTGTGCATGTAAACAATGAATGGCGACTGCAGAAAGCAAAAGCCGAATCCCGCCGGACATTTTGGACGATCTCGACGGCCGGACATGTCTGGGAAAAAGAGGATGGTAACCCCTACTAAGCTTTCTCCACAGAACAAGAGCCTGCTAGCTTAGCTTCCAAAGAAAGACGGCTGATACTATGTGTACATTCTGTGAGTGAGATCCCACCCTCTATGGGCGGGTTGAAAACATGCGGGACAGCCCCTCCTATTGGCTGTAGTCTTTAGCCTCTGGCCAAAAAATACATAAATCTCTCGTCTCAGGGGGATATGAGGGTGGAAAGCACGGTAATTCGAAAATACTACAGGTTTTCTACTAATACAAAGCTTAATGCTAAATCCTGAAGTATCCCTTTAATATGAACCTTTAAATTAAAATAAATTACAAAATATGTTTGTAACAATATGTACATAAGTTACTTGTCAGGTATTGTTCACAAAAACAAGCATTAGATGAATAGTTGCCGTTTAAACTGTTATGTTTCATCTGTCCCACCCCTGTGTTGCAATCGTCCTCAGGCAGGACGATTGAAACAAAGCACAACTGCCGTTCAAAGTCAAATTTTACTTAAATAATTCTAGATTTGTACCGAATAACACATGATACTAAGAGAACACATATGTGAGTTGTTGATCACAAAAAAAGAAAAAATCTATCTGTAACCTTTTCTTAGAAAACGACATTTATCTGAAAAGTGTTTCAACTGTCCCGGCTCTCCCCTATATTAGGATAAAACCTAACTTGTGTAAAATATCTGCACACCGGAACACACGGCATTTCCCGTTGAAGATTGCTTAGCTCAAGATAATTCTGCTTTTAATTCTGTTCTACATTCTAAAATAACATTCTGAGATTATTTTCAATTTCACACAAATAATGACCAACAATGTGCACTTGACTCTGACTAAGAAGATGACAGACACAGCTTACAACCACTGCCTCATGCAGGTGAGCTGTTGCTGTCATGTGCAGTATTCATTGCACAACATTGGCATCTTATATTTTTCCACATTTTATATTATGCCACTGTTACATGCTGGTGGAAGTTGTGATGCATCCGGTGACATATCCAGTTGTGAGTGGCACTGAATGTTGTGACATGCCACTTAGCTGCTGGATTTCTGTGGCATGTTCAGTTGTGCATGGCCTTTATATCCTTACATCGGCTTTACAGTAGTGTTGACATTTAACAGATTAGCTTATAAATATTAGTGCGATTTTACTATAGGATATTTGCTCATCACTCAACAAATGCTTTCGATGGGTAAAAACTAATACACAACCATAAACAAACTTCCTATAATAATAATATACTGTATATAAATGTTTTCCCACTACTTTTCTGCATTTTATTTCTGCTCTAGCTTGTGTACTAATCTGATACACGTTCCCTTATTTGTAAGTTGCTTCAGATAAACTTGTCTATTAAATAAATAAATGTAAATCCTCAACCATCACTTACTTCTTCATCAAACACAATGTGGAAAGGGAAGGCATTGCAAAATGTCTTCAGATCGATGCAGAGATTATCTGGGTACACAGGCTCAAATCCCCTTAAAGTTTTATCTGATGTGGAAAGAAAAATCGAATTAATACAATCACTCATAAATACAAAGTTTACTCTACAGTTAATCTCAGGAAAACATGGTAATTTGTTTAGAAAATTTGTAATATAATAATGTTGTTGATTACAAAGCATTCAGACCATCATCAGAAAATAATTTTGTGATTGACTAAAAATGAGGCTCAGCTAAGAGGTATACATAACTGTAGAATTAAAATAATAATTGTCAATTTTGTTGCATCTCATATACATCATGGTATTCCTAGAACAAATAATTTTATTCTATCTTTACCCTTTTCTGGATGTATCAAGCTTTTGACTGTGCCCCAGTGGTTTTTCTGCACAGGATTTTGAGACTTCTTGAGGAGGGATCTTTTAGAAAAGTCCTGGAAAGAAAACAGTGAAGGTGTACGTTACTGTATATGCCAAGCAAAACCCTTATCCTCAATAGTATAAATAATGTTGTATAACTGAGAAATAATACAATTATTATTAATATATGTTACAACATATATCTAGAACACCAAAAATAAATTGTGTAAAGTTGGTGAGAAAGCATTTTCAGTGCATACTTTGTCTAGGAACACTGGTGTGATGAGGAAAACAATATGCTCCTTTTTCCCCATCCTCTCAACTTCCTCTATCTGGTTCACTATTTCCATCTTTATTGTGCTGTTGAAGAAGTCTTTGGCCACAGCTCCAATGATACCTATAGCATCAGAAATTGACCAGTCAACCAGAAAATTTCATTACTTCCTTATGCACATATAACTTGCATAGATAGATAGATAGATAGTTTACCAGGGACAATATGACAAAGACCTCGTCGGTCCGAGTAGTAATGCAACAGCAAGGTGCCATCATTGTTTTTTTCTACACGGAATGATGGTGCGTTCATTTCCTAAAATAAAATGAAGACAACGCAAATTTGCTATAGATATTTTGCATATGAAAGATCACACCATATGTTTTTGTAGTTCTTATCACAAGAATAAATATTTATAAATGATTCTGAATGCATGAATGAATAAATCACTAACTCAGAAAAAGTAATATTGAGTGAGAATGAAAGGTCCTATTTTGGCACATCAAAAGTGGGCTATTAATTCAGGATTAACAAATAAATTATGAAACAGTGTCTTTGATCGAAATTCTCCTCAAGATGTTTATGGGAATAATAATGTCCTGCTCACTTTACCTTGTAGGAAAGAGAGAGATAGCTGTGCAGTGAATCCAGATTCTCCATAAACTCAAACAGATTTCCTCCAAGGGTGCGCAACATATGATCATATCCAGACTTTTTGCAGAATTCAAAGAAGTATTCTCCAAACTGCCTCAGCAACACACTTTGTTCAAGCTCTTTGGATAAACACAGAATTAAGCAATAAGCCCAGCAAAGCCGTGTTTTACAGTGGACTTAGAACGGCTAAGGGGCGTAGTTAGCCTAAAACCCCCCTAGTAATACGAATGTAATGCACAGTAATACTAATGTAATACGGTCACAGGTGTATGTTTGTTGAGTCATTTACAACGGCTTCGAACGCGGATCAACCAATCAGAATCATGGACTGGAACAATCCATTTTAAAAAGTGTGCATTAACTTTGACTTAGGCGACAAAGAACAAGCACGCTCTTTCTAATAAATACTGAGTGCTGGGTGCTCTGAAAATCAAACACAGTCTTAAGAAAGAAGTGAAAGTGCTTTACCAAGCATCTTGCAGGCCTCTGTCACTAATTGCATGGTGATGTCATCTGTGTACACTTCATAAGTCATAAAGGTGTCTTGAACCCTTGCCTCATCCCTGCAAAAATCCAGTCAAAACCAGTATTTTTCTGTGTAAAATCAAGTAATTTAAAGGAGTGTTATGGATGCTCACCTTAGTTTGTCCCATGTCTCTTCTCCAAATCTGTCAATCACTAGAGACTTCAAACATGTGTTGATGAATCCATACTGGACATGAGAGTTAAACACATATCCATTTGACATGTTTTGTAGAGACAATACTGAAGATTAAATTTACTTAGTTTGTAATAATAATACACAGAGAAGACCAAGGCTATTTAAAGGCTAAAAGGTTTTACATATAACATTATATTGCACAATGTTTGCTTTCTTTACAAGTGGATTTGTATGTTGGTTTCAAAAATATAACTAAAATAACCTCCTTAATTAAAATAATTCATCCTCCAAAACTAATCATATTCAGGCAAGGGTAAACTAATGAAGGTAGACTCAGGCTGGGGCAAGTATTTTAATTTTGTATGCAGTTAGGTGCATAAGTGAGCTTACCCTTGGCAGAATCTGCAATATGTCTATAATTAAAAAAATAACATGGATCATATAAAAGAGCATTTTGCTTTGTTATTTAGTACTGCCCTGATTCACATTACAGATACTTACTGCTCCACATTACAAAATAATAACTGTATTTACAAATGATTATGTTCAAAGTATACATCCCAGCTATGTTTTTATTATAGTATGTAGCTTTGTCAGTGAGCAGTGACTGTTTATATGTTTCGTGATAGTCCCTGTTTCGTCCTGAGTGAAGCTGCCCACCATTTTAAGAAAAATCCCACCGCACAACTTTCCAGCATTTTGAGCTCTTCTCAATAATAGCTATATGACGCTCTTCTCAATAATAGCTATATGACCTTGAGATCATGCATTTAACATTTCTAAAATTGATGATCATGAGAACTTTTGTAGACAGCACCATAAAAAAGGGATTTTCCTTCATATTTTGAATTACGCATTATATTGTGTTATTGTTTTAGGGTTAAAGGAAATGTCAGTAAACTTAACAGAAAATGTCCTGGCAGAAAATTACCAGTACCTTTTCTGTTTTTCTGGATGATTGGTGTATATTGTTATTATTTTATATAGCCCTATAATTTTATATTTATCACATATAGCCCTACATTTTTTTATGCAGTAATTCTGAAGGGCAATTAAACAATTACATATCATATCTCAGAAATATCATAATTCTGCAAGAGATTTATAAACTGAGAGGTATTTATGCACTCAACTGCATAAAGTGTATACACATCAATAAAAACGCAATAAAGCAAAATGTATAACATATACAGAACATTTGCTGCAAGTAAAATAAAATTGCAATATCCTTACCATTTCTCTATCAGGTTGTTTTCATTGGGCATATGAAAGCTTACAGTTGAATTACTCAATTTCTTTTATATTCCATGGATCAAACATCCACCTTCATGTCCATCATGATTAAAAAAATAATACCAGGCTACAGTTCAATCCAGCAATAAACGAGAATTCCAACAAATCCAGTTTTTCTTCATCAACTATTTACAAAATTATTTATCAGGAGTCCCAAACATGCACGACCCGAAATGTCCGCAGCAGGAGATACAGCACGAGGCCACATGACAACATGAATGAGAACGCATGACCCTAATGAGAGATTGAAGACCCTCTGATGTCTTGCCAGAGGCGCCTCCAGGAAATGTTTAATGGGGTGGCCAGAGGGGGACAGTAAAACACCTAGGGTGGCACACTAAAACATACACTGGAAAAAAATCTTACCTTCATTTGTAATTTCAAGATCTATTTCTACTTTATCTAACCCACAAAAATGACTTCTTTATCTAACCCACAAAATTAAATGAATTTATTGGATGTAATTTGTCAAGTTGATATGCAGATTAAATTAAATGTTTTACTTGCATGAAACCTGTTAGTTTAGATGTTCTTACATAAAGCACATTTATTCACTGTTTCTTGCGATTGTAAATACATTTATACTATGCATCGAAAGGAAAATTCCTGATCCACTCTGCCAAAAAACAAAACCTAAAAGGAAATTAACATTTATTTAATAATCAATTAATTAATTAATCAAATGTATTTAATAATCAAAACTCAAATAATACACAGTTGTACAAACATTTAAATTACACATAGGGCAGTTTTTATATAAACTTTTTAGTAATAGAATTATGCTTCTACTCCAATTTGTTGGTGAAATATAACCATTTAAAAAAACGGCAGTAATAGTAGAGTGGCACAATAGAGTGGCATTATCTAAGAAACTTTTGTCTGAATCGTAACCTTTAGTTCTCAGGGAACCGAGGTTACATTCAGAAACCGGAGACATTCCCTTTCGAGATGGTCTCTCGACATTGCGTACAGCAGATGCTGCCGCATTGGGGAACGTGTGCAGTCACGCTGTGTTATCGCGAAGGGCCATACATAACCCTAACCCTAACTTAGTATAACATAAGCAGAAAAAGTACATATGCCGCCTGGGCGGGATATTCCTTAATAATGATAATTCAGCTAAGCCCGGCCTATCACTACGGGGCTCGTTAGGAGTATTTACGCACAAGCCAATAGAAATCGATTGAGAGGGTCTCCTTAATTTGCTTTCTTAGCAAACCTGGTTGAATCCCAAGCTCCCAGACAGGGAGGGTGCGGCCAAGACAGTCACTGAATGAGAACGTACATAATATTGAGTAGAAGAGGTGAAAAACAGCGCTAACTATCAGAAACATTGACAAGACAATAGGTAATGCAATTACACAGCAAGCAGCAAGTCTAGCTCAGCACACAGTATGTGATATACTACTGTGACGATATACTACAATCTTATGCAGTAATACATTCCGCTAGCCAGGCCTAGCTAACAAAACAACATAGAGTTCAGGGGCCAGGGAACCACTGAAGTTATAAAGCGAGCATTGAGCTCTGCGCTCAATGGAGAATAAACATTTACAGGCTCTATCCTCCCTGCAAACCGTGGTACAGATCATAGAACTGACTGAGACGGCACCATCAGTACAGTAAAGGACCTGAGAAGTTAGCGAAGAGACTTTAGAAGAGACAAAATTATAGAATTTGGCAAAGGTGTTTTGTGAACAGTTCATACAGTTCAAGATGGCGCCCGGTGGTGTGTTGGCTGCTCGTCTTGCTCAGTTTGTTTTATTGTTATCACTTTTTGTGCTGTGTTTACTTCCTCAATATGGCCAAACTCTATGGACTTACGATCGTCAAGCACTATTTAATATCCGTTCATCTGTATTCGACCTCTCTGGCGCTGGACAATCTTGTTTTCATCCCTGGCTTGTGAGAACCCTACCCACGGAGATAATTCGGCCGATGGGGAATGCCAGTGATAGGAAAAGAAAAAAACGCAGAAGGAAGCGTGGCTGCAGAGCGGGTGCGGCGGAGAAAGCAAAGAAAGCGTGGAATGTTTTTTCCTTGAGGACGCGGGATTTGCGATTCCCGTGCCTTCGCGCTGCCTGTCCAGTGGTGCTGCTGTCCGTGCCCAGACCTTTTGTATCAAAGCGGTCGTACCACATCAGGAAAGGTATAAATCACGGTAATTTGTGCTACGTGCAGAAGATAAAAGAGTGTGGGGGCGCGGATGTACCGACTGGGAGTACTCTGGTAAGGACGGCATTAGTCAATGCCAGATCCCTTGCAAACAAATCATTTATTTTAAATGATTTTTATATACACAACGACTTGGATTTTTTATTTATTGTTGAGACATGGATGAATGCTGTTGATCTCACCCCTATTATGGAAGCAACTCCGGCTGACTGTGATTTTTTCACGTCTCCTAGAAACTCTGGGCGAGGCGGTGGCCTTGCCATTATTTTTAACAAACGTTTTAAATGTCGTTTATTACCTTTTAGGAACTATCAGAGTTTCGAAGCCCAATTGATGATGTTGGACTATAAAAATCCGGTGCTCTGTGTAAATGTTTATCGTGCACCTAAATATCACAAAGACTTCATTGAGGATTTCTCAGACTTTTTGTCCCACATTGTACTATTGTCTGATGCAATCTTAATTGTTGGTGATTTTAATGTTCATGTTTGCTGCCCAGGAAAACCTATGGTTGCCGAATTCCTAGGAATGTTGGACTCTTTTAATTTGACTCAATCTGTTAGGAGTGGCACACATGAACTTGGTCATTCTCTCGATCTTGTTCTGTCTTTAGGAATTTCGATCTGCGATCTTAATATTATTCCACATAGTTTTTCTGATCATTGTCCAGTGGTATTTAATGCGAAGCTTACAAGTGTATGTCCTTCTGCTCCTATGTCGGTGGTATATACCCGTGTACTCACCCCACTTACAGTATCAGAATTTTTAAATCATTTTATTGCCGCTCCACAAATCCCTTGTATCGAGTCAGCACCCCCCTCTGTCGATCCAGATGAGTTGACTACAAAGTTTAATTCTGTCTGTATGAATATCATGGACTCTATTGCTCCATATAAAACAAAGGAAAGAAAAAACAAAACACAACCTTGGTTAAATGAACAGACTCGGGCTCTTAGGCGGGAATGTAGAAGAACAGAAAGGAGGTGGAGGAAAGATAGGTTGCAGGTGTCCTTACAAATGTTAAGGGAAAGCCTGACAAAATACCAAAAAGCTGTGAATGATTCTAGAGCATGCTACTTGTCTGATGTGATTGCTAAAAATCCACCACGTGAACTTTTTGCTGTTCTCAATAGACTGATCTGTCCAAGTACAAAACCTAGCCTTACTGTAGCATCGGCGACGTGTGATTCTTTCTTGAAATTTTTTGTCGAGAAAATAAATGGCATCAAGGGAAATTTTTCATCCATGGTTGCTAATCCAGTGTTATCAGATTTAACTGAGATGGTTTCTTTTAGTCAGTTTGAACTAGTATCAATTTCTGATATTAGAAATGTCATTCTTCACTTAAAGCGATCGTTTTGTCCCTCTGATGCAGTTGCACTGTCCTTTCTTAAGGAAGGTGTCGATATAGTTAGCCCAAGTATTTTATCTATTATTAATAGTAGTTTACAGAATGGCATCGTACCGCTTTGCCTTAAGCAAGCTATTGTTGAGCCCTATCTTAAAAAAACAAACCTGGATCCTTATGATCTAAAAAACTATCGGCCGATTTCAAAATTGCCTGGCTTGTCCAAGGTACTTGAAAAAGTTGTGCTTAAACAAATATCTACTTTCCTAACAAAGAATAATATCTTGGATAAATTTCAATCTGGCTTTAGGGGTGGTCATAGTACAGAATCAGCCCTTTTAAGGGTTGTTAATGATCTATTTTTAATTACAGATGCAGGTAATCATGCAGCATTAATTTTATTGGACTTGTCAGCAGCTTTCGACACCATTGATCACCGGATCCTTCTGACTCGTTTAAAGCAGTTCGTTGGTATTCAGGGGATGGTCCTAAAATGGTTTGCCTCTTATTTGGATTGTAGATCCTTTTTAGTGAAGATTGGTAATAACTATTCCGCACCGTCACCCATTTGCTGTGGGGTCCCACAAGGGTCCATTTTAGGTCCCACACTGTTTTCACTGTATATGCTCCCGCTGGGAATGATTTTTAAGAAGTTTGGCATCTCTTACCATCTGTATGCAGATGACACTCAAGTCTATGTGCCTTTGAGATCCGGTGGTAGGGATTCAAATGCCATTCTTCTTAAATGTCTGGAGGAAGTAAAGCTGTGGATGGCTGAAAATCTCGTCCAATTGAATGAAAGCAAAACAGAAATTATCATTTTTGGTCGCACAGCTGGTAGCCAAATGTTAATTGATCAATTGGGCCCGTGGAAGGGATATTTGCAGGATCAGGTAAAGAACTTGGGAGTCATTTTTGATTCATCCTTAATTTTTGATCGACAGATAAAGACAGTAGTACGCAACTGCTTCTTTTATTTAAGAGCAATAGCAAAACTGAAGCCAATTCTCTCAGCCAGTGATCTGGAAAAAGTTGTCCACGCGTATATTTTTTCACGCCTAGATTATTGTAGTGCACTTTATGTTGGGACCTGTCAAACACACATTGCCCGTTTGCAGCTTGTACAAAATGCTGCTGCAAGGCTGTTGATGAATGCTGGGAAAACAGACCATGTTACCCCCCTTCTATCTGCGTTAGGTTGGCTTCCAATACAATTTAGGATACAGTATAAGATCTTGATATATGTTTTTAAAGCACTACACGGAATGGCGCCAGAATACTTGGCTGAGCTCATCAAGCCCTATAGCACAGGTGTAAGACTAAGATCAGCAAACAAGTTTCTCTTAACGATTCCCCGGGCGCGTCTTAAAATGAAAGGTGACCGTGCTTTCACCGTTGCTGGTCCTAGATTGTGGAATAATCTACCACTGGACGTTAGATCCTCCTTGAATCTGAATGTTTTTAAGGGCCGTTTAAAACCTTATCTGTATTCCTTGGCTTTTTAGTATTTTTGTACATGGATGTTGTATGTCTTGTTTTTCCTGTCCTATTGGTCTTATTGCAATGTACAGCACTTTGGAACTACGGTGGTAGTCTGTAAGGTGCTATATAAATAAATGAACGAACGAACGAACGTGAAGCCCATCCTGCTGCTGAACAAATATCCCCTATAGGTACACCCCTCGCACATGCCTAAGAGGAAGCCATACCCTCCTGGAGTTAGCTTGCACGCTAATGGGGCAAGTTGCATTCTGTGAATCATAAGCTAGGGGATATCGCATCCACAACCCAATGGGATTGCCTCTGTTTTGACACCATTACACCTTTAATGCGACTGGCATAACATACAAAAAGCTGTTCAGAGAGTCTGATTTGCTTGGTGCGTTCAACATTGATGTGCAGAGCGAGTACAGGACAAAGCAGCTGCGGAGAGGGGTTTTCCGCGACCTTAGACCCATTCTGAGTGTAAGGAGAGAGGGTTTATCACATGATTTCTGAACGGCATTGAAAGCACTTTAGGCACATAACCCTTCCTTGGCCTCTGTCCATCATGGCCTCCTAATCATCCTCATATACTGATTGGCTTCATCACTGTCTCCTCTCCACCAATAAGCTGGTGTGTGGTGGGCGTTCTGGCGCAATATGGCTGCCGTCGCATCATCCAAGTGGATGCTGCACATTGGTGGTGGTTGAGGAGATTCCCCCCTTCCATGTAAAGCGCTTTGAGTGCCGAGAAAAGCGCTATATAAATGTAATGAATTATTATTAATTATTATTATTATTCAGAACGACTTAACAGTCATTAAAACCAAAGCTTAAGCAGGATTAGTTGACTGACAAAACGTGCATGTCACCTATTCGCTTAACAGAAACGAGTGCAGTAAAAGCACTGTCTTGAGAGAGAGAACTTTGATTGAAGTGGCTGGAAAGGGGAGCATGCCAGGGAGGACACTTAGGACTAGAGATAGGTCCCAATTGGGAATTGTGGTCAGGCAAGGAGGGTTCAACCGTCTTGCGCTGTGTAAAAACTTTAATACCAGATCACTCTTTCCCACTGACTGTTCATCAAAACCATTATGAAAAGCAGATATAGCAGCTACATATGCTTTGAGCGTATCATCCAAGCGTTCTTGCAGAAAGGACAAAATGAATGAGATTGAGCAGTTCGCTGGATCTAAACACTTTGAGTCACACTAATCAGTGAAAACCTTACATTTATGTGCGTAGAGGCATCTGGTGGACTGGGCCCTCACCTCAGAAATCGTTTTAATCACCTGCTGGGTCAATGAGAGCTTCAGAGCTGCTTTAGAGTTGGCGAACTCCATTGAGTGGCCAGACATGCAAGTCCCACAACCTCGGCTTGGGGTGCCAGATCGAACCGTTCGCTTAAGATAGGAGGTCCTTCCTCAGAGGAATGGACCATGGGGGGTCCGACAGCATTTAGAGAAGGTCAAGTCAAGTCACCTTTATTTATGTAGCACTTTTTACAATACAGATTGTTTCAAAGCAGCTTTACAGTGATAACAGGAAAATAATGCAACAAAGTTTGTTTCGGCTGTACAGCAGATCTAGAAGAAAGAAGTTTCATAGTCCAGCTTAAGTAACTTAAGTGATGGGTTAATTTTTGTTGTAAAAAAGTTATTCATTTAGTTCATATATCTATACAGCAGCTCAGTTCAGTTCTCATATAATGATGTCAATGCAGGCAAATCAATAATATTGTTGAATATTAAATGTCCCCAACTAAGCAAGCCAAAAGCCAAAGGCGACAGTGGCAAGGAACCAAAACTCCATCAGTGACAGAATGGAGAAAAAAAACTTATAGAAAAACCTTATATCGCAATAGATGTGAAGGACTATAATGCATCAAGAGCTCGCTCAAGTTCTGAGGAGCTAAACAATTTAGTGCTTTATAAGTAATTAGCCAGATTTAAAAATGTATGCATTGATAATTGTGGATGATTCTGCATTATGTTATGTATAAATATGACCCTTCTTCCTTAATAAACTTGAAAATGTTATGGTTCTGCACTGTCTCTGTGTCTGCTTGATCATTCTCCCGAGATCTCGTGCTGCTGCTGCTGCCACACATCACAGGGGTTAAGGCGCCTGTTTCCAACTGATGACTGATAGCTTTGAGGCTGCAGATAGTCTACTTGAAAATAGACTAGGGAGTCAATGCAGTGTTGACCGAACCGGGCTGATATGGTCATACTTTCTGGTTCTAGTAAGAACTCTAGTTGCAGCGTTTTGGACCAGCTGGAGTTCATTTATTAAGCGTGCAGGGCAACCACCCATAAGAGCATTACAATAATCTAGCCTTAAAGGGATACTTCACCTCTGGAAAGATGAATGTGTATTTAAAAATGGTAATTTAAGTAGAAGAAATGTGAAATTATTTTTGAATTTGGAGCTTTCTAGACTGAGAAAAGCCAGAAAATTTATTTTTGGCTTATGTGGATGAAAGACAACAACTAGGAGGCCACTCCCAAGCCACGCCTACCGGTAAGAGAGCGCAGTTTAAAGGAGTCATGACCTCGTGTTACCTTGGATACCCAACGCTCTATTATAGTATAGTCTAAAAAAGTGGAAAAAAAATAAACACAGAGCTCCTCAGACCCTTATTTCTAAAGGCATTATTGTCTCGCGAGATCTGATGCGATGTTTTGGCTGTCGTGGACGGTCATTATAATAATGCAAATGAGGGGCGCGTTGATTGGCGCATTAGCAGTTAGCTGATGTTTGTTAACGTACACACAGTAGAGCAATAAAAACACAGTCTTACCGTTTCAATTTCAGGCAGGTCTCTGATGGTGGGGATGGCACCTTTTCCCAAACGGAGCTTCGAGGCCAACTTCGCCTGATATTGTCCCAAATTACTAAATGAATCCTGTGTAAAATGTTTAGCGCAGACACCAAACGTTAGGCCAGTTGAAAGGTTTGTTGGGACAGCATCATTAAAAATGAATTTCATCCACTGATCCCTGATAGTTTCGTCCGTTTTGGGTAGAGAAAACACATTAGAATGCTGTTTATGGCAGTCAACCACAGAGCAACGCAGGTGTGCACTTGGTTTCTCCATCTTTCTTTGCCGAATGAATATGAGGGGGAGAGGGGGAGAGGAGTAGGGCGTGGCTTCCTGCTGCGCTGTCCATATATGGCATATCCTCCACCGTCGTGACGTCAAGCCAGGGTAGAAATCAAAATCTCGTATTTGAGTGCGCGTGCACGTGGGATATTTTACAAACCCTGAGGTAAACAAACGCTTCACTTTTAAATATCGGCTTCCCGGCCAGTGTATAATCGTTAGGCAATCATAACATACATTGATTCTCGTGGAAAAATGCAAAATGTGGGTCATGACACCTTTAAAACAACAAGACTAGGCTACTAGTGAGTCTCCGTGAGGAGTCTGCCCAGGATTTCGAGATCGCCCAAAATGTCCGGGATTCGGCTTTTGCGTTCTACAGTCGCCATTCATTATGTTTACTGTGGCGAGCAGGACGAGGCTGAGGGGCGCGGGAGAAAGGCGCGAGGCCGGTGGCGTGATTACTGAGACGCACCGGTCTCGTATCTCTCACGGAGGAGCGGGAATTTTCTTAGCAATGTTAAAATGCACATCAACCGATCACTTGTTTAGCGTTCATGTAAACACTACATTCAGATTAACCAATCGGAATGAATTCAGTTAGACTGAAACAAAAGGTGTGCATGTAAACAATGAATGGCGACTGCAGAAAGCAAAAGCCGAATCCTGGACATTTTGGACGATCTCGACGGCCAGAAGAGGACGGTAACCCCTACTACTCAGCTTTCTCCACAGAATGAGAGCCTGCTAGCTTAGCTTCCAAAAAAAAGATGTCTGACACTGTGTACATTCTGTGAGTGAGATCCCACCCTCTATGGGCGGGTTGAAAACATGCGGGACAGCCCCTACTACTGGCTGTAGTCTTTAGCCTCTGGCCAAAAAATCCTCCGATGACGCAAAATGACGATTTTCCAGACAAAAAATACATAAATCTCTCGTCTCAGGGGGACATGAGGGAGGAAAGCACGGTAATTCGAAAATACTACAGGTTTTCTACTAATACAAAGCTTAATGCTAAATCCTGAAGTATCCCTTTAAGGTCATAAACACGTGACATGACCTAAGATGGAAAAATGCAGTTTTACAGAGGCTAGAAATATGGCTTTCAAATGAAATAACACACCAAGGTTCCTAACTGACAACGAAGACTTGACAGAGCAGCCATCAAGACACGTGTTAGGTTATTACGTGCAGAGGTTTTTGGTCTAATATTTAAAATATTATTTTTTTTTCAGAATTATGTTGTAGGAAATTACTAGTCATCCCATTTTTATATTAACTATGCATTCTGTGAATTTTAGTGAATTGATCAGGGCGTGAAGAAATATACAGCTGAATATCATCAGCACACCAGTGAAAACTAATCCCATGCTTCAAAAATGATATCTCCCAAGGGTAGCATGTACAGGGTGAAAAGCAACAGTCCTATTACTAAGCCTTGCAGTATTCCATACTGAACTCGATATGACATCTCTTCGTTTACTACTACAAATTGATAGTGGCCAGATAAGTCTCTGTGTCTGCATCCAATTTAATCTGAATTGGATGCATACGATATCCGATAATTTTAAAATGCTTTGTGATAATCTAAATCTTTTTCAATTGGTAGACTCACCCACTAGGCCTAACTCGAAATCTCTGGAAAAATCTACTTTAATAGATCTTGACATTACAAATGTCCCACATAAATACTCTTCAGTTTCTGTATTCGCAAATTATATCAGTGTTGTGACAGTAGTTAAAAATATGAAGTTACCTCAGCAAAATAAAAAAATGGTTACTAGGCATTTTATGAAATATTTTATTGAACAAGCATTCTTATACGATCTTGCTCAAATTGATTGATTTTAATACCGGATGTTGATTGGGCATGGGAATACTTTTATGATAGTTTTATGTTAATTATCAATAAGCACGCACCCATGAGAAAATATAGAGTTAAATGCCGTGATAATCCATGGTTTTCGACCGCCTTATGTGATCTAATTCAAGAGTGGAATGCCGCATGGGCTAAGGCTAGAAAAACAAATCTAAATTCTGACAGGCTGCACTTTAGGCAGCTTCGATGCAATGTGGCAATCAGAAAATTCGGTTTTTAGTTTTCATGATATAACGACATTACACATTTGTTTGTTTTTTACTCAAAGTTTGATGAATGGAGACAATCTCCTTTGTCAGCCATATGGCTTTGATGCTGGTGTTTACTTCCGGGTTAGATTGGGATTTCCCAAATGGGTGGGCGCTTCCAGGGTCGCATATTTAAATATATGGAAAGTACCAAATGTAGTACCAAAAGGTTATTTTCCTTTTACAAATGTATTAAGAAAATATTTCAAAGAATATTTAATGATTGCATATTCAGTAATTGTCATTTTCTGTTACCACAGATGTCCAGTTCTTCTGTAATTAAGAGATTAATGTTTTGTTTTGTTTTGTTTTTCTCTCTCACACTATCTGGATACAGAGTTTAAACCAACAAGTCCAGTTACTATTCTGGTGGGAATTTAGAGTATTTAAGCCAGACCTTTTCAGCCTTTGGGGAGGACGGGGGTCAGTGAGTTAAGCGGAGGTTGTGTTTGTGCTGTTTAAAGCAAATTTACTTTGTTCTTTGTTAGAAAAAGTGTGCGCTGAGTAAAGCGTTCGTAAATATTATTTTTTCCCCTTTAATTTATTGTTTTTTTCTTTTTCTTTATTCGTATTCACAGACTTGTAATTTGTATCACAATTTTTGATATTTGATTATTAAAATTCACTCTCTTTGGATTATCCTGGTTTACACTTGTGGAAGAAATGGTATCTTTAAGATCTGTGTGACCATCATAAGACAGTAAAAGAGCACACACAAAGCTTATTCTAATATGGAATTGTATTGGAGTGTTGGTAGGTGACAGGAGGGCCTCCACTCAAGGATACAATACGATGAACAAGTCTAAGAATGTTCCACAAATGGTCAAAAATACCATCATTGGCCTAGAAAGATAACATTCTGGGAGTCAAGACTATAAAGGAGAAAAGATGCCCTCCCTTCACTGTCACATTCTGCAGCCACTCTGTGTGACTGTACGACTGCTGGCCTTTTCTTGCAAGAAAATAAACCTCATCAAAGACAATTGGAATCTTATTCAGTGATATAAGTATCACCTCCCTTGGTCCCAAACGGCATACATTATGACATAGACCCATATCTAAACTTCGTGTTCTCTCTAAACTTTTGGAAAAATTAGTTAATGAGCAATTGACACGGTATTTAAATAGTCATAATATTTTGTCTATTAACCAATCTGGATTCTGTAAAGGGTACAGTACGTCTACAGCCGTTTTAAAAGTCTTGAATGACATAGTGGAGTCCTTAGATGACAAGAAACACTGTGCGTGTCTTTTTATTGATTTATCAAAGGCCTTCGACACTGTGGATCATGATATGTTATTAAAAAGGCTTTGATCAGTAGGACTATCAGAAAATGTTATTTTATGGTTTACTGCTTATTTAAAGGGAAGAACCCAATGTGTACAGGTGGAAGGTATTCAGTCAGATCCACTGGAGGTTGTTAAGGGAGTCCCTCAAGGATCTGTGTTGGGGCCGCTATTATTCAGCATATATATAAATTTTAATATTGATAATACAAGGTTTCATTTTTCATGCAGATGATACTATTATTTATTGTTCAGCTCCCTATAAGCAGCAATCTGTGGCTTTTTTACAATCTGCTTTCGATATCACCCAAAATAGGTTTTGTGCCTTGAAGCTGGTCTTAAATGATAAAAAAAATTAAATGCATGTTATTTCATACTCATAAATTTCTTCTGAAAATACAGTCTCTCTTTGGACTTCTCAGGGGAGTCTGATTACATCAGTATCAGAGTTAAAAAACCTCAGTATTATTATCGATAATTAACATTACATTTACAATAACATTACGGTTAGTTCACATTTCAAATATTTGAGGCAAAAACTCAAGAAAAAAATTGGATTTTATTTTAGAAACAAGTCATGTTTCTCATTTAATGCGAGGAAGAAACTAGTTCCTGCTACTTTTTTACCAGTTTTTGACTATGGGATGAAGTCTATCAGCACGCTCCCTCTTATCTTCTTGTCTCTTTGGATGCTTTGTACCATGGTGCTCTGAGATTTATAACTGATTGTAAATGTTCAACACACCATTGTGACCTATACAGAAGGGTTGGTTGGCCTTCGTTGAATTTTCGAAGAAAAATGCACTGGTATTTGTTGATATATAAAGCTATATTGGGTTATCTGCCCTCTTATCTTTATTGTTTTATTAAACGGAAACTGCCTGGCAATACTCATTGCGTTCTGAATCAAATTACAACCTGTGTGTGCCTTTTGCCAGAACCGAGCTTGGTAAAACCTCTTTTAAACATGATGCAACCTCTGATTGGAATCTTCTCCAGACTGAGATGAAGCTAAAAAATGTTGTGTCTTGTAGTCAATTTAAAATTGTATTAAGTAATCTTCAGAGTAGGCATGTGCCGGTATCACATTTTCATGCTGCGATTAATTGAGTGATCTTTCATCACGGTATACGGTATTATCACGATATTTTAATTGCACATGAGAAACAAATGGATTAGGGGGGGAGGATGCAAAAAATAAAATAAAACTTGCATCACAAGGTGTAATTGTGATTGTCAAAACATTTGGTAAATAAACTGAATTTTATTAAGTTTAGTGACAACATGTTACAATGATTACATGGTACAATGACTGGTAGGCTACTGTTTGTATTGCTTAACACAAATTTAACGATTTCAATTCAATACTTGGGATTTGATTTAAATTTTGATTCAATATTGACTAATTTTGGATAAATATTAGGAAGGCTACAGTAGATAGCCCACATGTTATTTTTTTCTCATGAAAAATAAATATCTCACATAATGCTATGTAACCATATAGAGCCCTATCAGCTGGTATTATTAAAGGTTACAAATAACTAATTAAATCAAATATAATGTGGTTTTCATTATAATAACAATTATGTAATGACACACGTAAAAAATATAATAAATATGTAAAAAAGTGCAGTGCACATATTCAGCAAAATACTCCTCTTTATCTATATGTTTTAGTCATCTAACATGCTGCTGGTCATTAAATGGTTTAAATGTAACGTTCTGTGACACAATTGTTCTCCTGTTTCATATCAAAAGTAACCTGCTCTGTCTTGTTTGACGGTCTTCGTGTCCTCTTTGCTCCGCGATTTTTCTCTGCGTGAGAAAACGGATGTGTGGCGTGAAGTGTGAAGAGTCTCGCGCTGAATGCGTCGAGTTGGCAGCTCTGCTTTTAGAAGCGGGATGGATCCGGATAGATCGGCGGCGGCCATAGACTGTAGGCGGTGGCGTTCCTCCTTCCACATGCTGCTTCTCCATGTGAGGACTGTTTACATTAGACTAGAAGTGCGCACCGGCCGCATGCTTATACACGTGGCGATTGTTTACATCAGAGTGCGCACGTGTTTCGCGCAGCATATACGCAGTGTTTGTTTAAGCGGTTGATGGAAAATAAGCTATAATGCGCGTTCTAAAAATCTAAATTCGGATCTATTATTTTTCACGGTATTTTGAAGTGCCCGCGATAACAATATCGTGCATATTCATTACCGCGATTTATCGCATTACCGAATACCGGCACATGTCTACTTCAGAGTAAATTAATGTTGTGTAAATGTTTTTAACCAGTTGCATGGTTTATGTTTATATGTAATGAGGTTTTTTTTTCTTCTTTTTTGTTTTTGTTTTGTTTTTTGTATGTCGTAACTTTGATGTATAACTGTATATGTAAACTCAGCTGCCTATCTTGGCCAGGACACTCCTGTAAAAGAGATTTTAATCTCAGTGAGTCTTCTCTCTTCTCCTCTCATGATTTGAACCATGCCAATGCAATTCCACTAATGCCAACATCATTTTCAGGTCTATTCAAGAGAATGTTGTGATCGATAGTATCCAATGCAGCTCTAAGATACAGTAACACTAGAGAGTTCGGGTTATAAGAGCAAATAATTTGTAACTCAGTGAGCAGTCTCAGTACCATGATATGTATACCATTTACCATATATACAATTTCTTTCTAAAAAGGAACATAGTTGTGAGTATACTGCCTAATTCTCTCAAGGTTTAATAACAGCCAGCTTAAAAGTTTTTGGTACGTATCCAAATGAAAATTATTAATTAATAATATTAAGAAGAGGAATTATGACCTCTAGAAGCATCTCTTTCAGTAGCTTAGATGGTATAGGGTCTAACATACATGTTGTTGATTTTGATGATTTAACAAGTTTAGACAATTCTCCTATAGCAAATAATGAATGGAACTGTTCCTCAGGGGGTCTATAGCGTGACGTCTGATGCGATACTGTAGTAGATGGTTGCATGGTTATACTTTCTCTTTTAATAGAATCAATCTTGCAAGTAAAGAAATTCATTAAGTCATTACCCCTGTGCTGTTTGGAAACACCTGAAGCTTTATTTCTTGTTAATTTAGCAACTGTATCAAATAAATACCTAGGGTTGTATTTGTTCTCTTCTAAGAGAGCAAAAAAGTAAGCATATCTTGCAGTTTTTTAGAGCTTTTTGTATGCAAAAACACTTTCCTTCCACGAAATACAAAATATCTCTAGTTTTGTTTTCTTCCAGCTGCTCTCCATTTTTCTGGCTGCTCTCTTAATCTTCTATAACGCCAAATGAGCAACCGTGTATAAAGTGCTGGAAAAAAGAGAGTCTATAGTTTCTGTTGCAACATCGAGTTCTTCTATAAAATAAGCAAAATTTTTGATAAAATTTGATTTAGCCTGTATACAGTAGCTAGTACAAATGTCGAATGGAATTTATTAACCACTGTCGCCTTTAAAGGGATAGTTCACTTTGAAATTAATTTTTGGTATGTTTTAGCTTACCTCAAGGGCATCCAAGATGTAGGTGTCTTTTTTTCCGCAGTAGTTTCAATTTTGATATTTTTAGGTCAAACCGTTCTTGTCTGTCAGTCATATAATGCAGGTCGATGGTCACCACCTCAAAGAGCATGCACAGAGTCCAAATTAAAACAATTCCCCGTCGTCCAAATTAAACAATTCCCCATTGTAAGTACACATTGATGGCCTAAGACACGAAACGAGCGGTTTGTGTGAGAAAACGAACAGTATTTATATCGTTTTTACCACTTATACGCAGCCATGTCGAAGTGATCTGATCTGACGTGTGCGCAGACTGGTGCATAGATATATACACTAGATGTCGCCTTAAAGACATTCGTTCCAATGAACTGCCGTAGACAAGGCGACATCTAGTGTATATATCTATGCACCAGTCTGCGCAGTGCGCACACGTCAGATCAGATCACTTCGACATGGCTGCGTATAAGTGGTAAAAACGATATAAATACTGTTCGTTTTCTCACACAAACCGCTCGTTTCGTGTCTTAGGCCATCAATGTGTACTTACAATGGGGAATTGTTTAATTTGGACGACGGGGAATTGTTTTAATTTGGACTCTGTGCTTGTGTTTTGAGATAATGACCATAGACCTGCATTATATGACTGACAGACAAGAACGGTTTGACCTAAAAATATCAAAATTGAAACTACTGCGGAAAAAAAGACACCTACATCTTGGATGCCCTTGAGGTAAGCTAAAACATACCAAAAATTAATTTCAAAGTGAACTATCCCTTTAATAATATTGATCTGCCTGCATTAACACCATTATATGAGAACTGAACTGAGCTGGACGATGACATCACGGTTTTCTCCAGAGCGGCTATAGATATAAATGAACAAAATAACTTTTTTACAACAAAAATTAAACACCACTGAACTTACTTAAACTGGACTGTGACACTATTTTCTTCTGGAAACAAACTTTGTTGCATTATTTTCCTGTTATCTCTGTAAAGCTGCTTTGAAACAATCTGTATTGTAAAAAGCGCTATATAAATGTGATATCATATACAAAATATCATTTACAAAAAGTGCTTTTGTAGAAACGGATCATATTCAGCAAACCAAACTTTATCAGTTGGTCACCCCATATATATATATATATATATATATATATATATATATATATATATATAGGCCTATTATAGTTTTTTTGTATTTCCTAGTTCTGGGAACAGACACAGTCTCTATATGATGATATCTAGGTGAAAGAGTCTCTATGTGATGGGATTTATCTGACCTCAGTGACGTGAAACAGTTAGCAGACGGTCAGTTTAGCCAGTCTTTCACTCACTCCTACGAGTCTACATCCCTACCAGAAGCCTACGATCGGTCAACGAGCGACTTCTCGTGTTTCCATCACAGAGAGCCAACTCATCTCTTCCGTGAGCACTTAACCTAAGAATAATAATTCTTTCCTTTTCCTTTAATCCTCCCTTATTGGGCTTATGCTACTCTGAACAATGCCTGAACGTTGTATTTTGAGCACTTCTTGCATCGTTTTTGCCTCTTCACGATGACTCGCTTAATTTAGTCCTAAATTGTAAGTCGCTTTGGACAAAAGCGTCTGCTAAATGACTAAATGTAAATGTTAAATGTCTGTCTGCTTCCTGACCTGAGCCCCAGATTGTCATGTTTGATCTCTAAGACTATGTGCCATATTACTAGAGAGAAGAGCGGCGGCACCATCCCAGGAGGGATGAATACTATCTCTTTTCAACAGGCCAGGTCTGCCCCAAAAACCTTTCCATTTGTCTATGAATTCTATATTATTTTGCGGACACCACTTAGACAGCCAGCCATTGAGTGAGCACAGTCTACTAAGTATCTCATCACTCCTGTGAACAGGAAGGGGGCCAGAGCAAATTACAGTGCCTGACATCGTACTTGCGAGTTCACACACCTCTTTAATGTTTATTTAAGAAGAAATTTACTGTATAATATATTATATAAAGCATATTGTCCTCGCTAGAGTTCGTTTCTCTTGTTAACTAACGAGTTCATGGACACTAAATGTCTTTCCTGAAGTAAATGTTACGTGACAATGTTTACAAGCTGCTTTATTGGCGTCTTGCGATTGAAACAATGATTAAGTGATTACATGCGTGATACAATTCAGTAAGTTGTACTGTTTTTTTTTTATACATATCTTCTGATGTTCGTTAATGTTTTTTCATGCCATAAGTAGTACAGTACTTTATTTTCTCAATTAGGAGGTACAGATTTCTTTTTAATGTGAAATTATTCTATTAGTAAATTTCCTATTACACTTTCCAATTTAAATCAGCAAATGCTTTTGGCTTGGGGGTCTTATTTACAAGCATAATTTCTCGCCACACAATTTGTTTATTTGGAATAACTGTAATATTCTACATAAGAGGAAAATCCCTGTTTCTTGAAAACTGGTTCAGTAATGGAGTGATGTTAGTGAACCAGCTGTGTGATAATGATGGTAATTAATTCAACTACTCTGATTTTGCTTATAGATACCAATTTCCAGTGTAAGAATTTAATATAGTTTTCAAGGCTATCTCTTTGCAAATTTGTATGCTCTTCAGAAACAATAATAGTGGCTCCATGATTCCCCCAAGCCGTGAAACCACTGTTTGAGAAACTTGAGAAACTTTTATTTCCAGACCCAGAGGGATCCATAATTCAATACAAAACACATACATATTAAAAAACACATACACAAAAACACATACATAGTAAAACACACAGTGTTCAGTGTCTGACATACAGACATGTACCCCAATGGTTCCACAGTCTGGACGACAATCTTACAGAACTTCGTCTAGGGTTAGTTAACACAGCAATTAGGTCATTTTTTGACTCAGACACCCTACCCATAAATCTAAACATTAAGTTACGCAAGACTGCAGCACAGGTAGGTACCCCGGCACTAACAAACATATGGCTTGCACTGGAGTCTCGTGGAACTCTTAGCAGCAGCCTCATGCTGTCATTATAAGCTACTGTGAGCTTTCTAATGCTATCTTGCTTGTAACGGCACCACAGATAGGCAGTGTACAACGGTGTACAGTATGTTCTAAAGAGTGAAATCTTCACAGGGACAGAGCACATACTAAACTTACGACACAACATGTTCGCCTGCACATACAGCTTACGACGCTGCCTATAAATATCCTTGTCATCAGACAGGTCATTTGCAATAATATGTCCAAGATATGTAATATCTGTGCATACATCAAGTACAGTACCAGATAGATAAAAATCAGGGAAATGTGAATATTTATCTTCTCTACTTCTTATAGTCATAATTTTACTCTTTTTTGGATTATACTTTATATCAAAATCTACTCCATACTGTGTGCATAGTCTCAAAAGCTGTTGTATACCAGCACTACATGGGCTAAAAATGACCAAGTCATCAGCGTACATAAGATGATTAATTAGTGAGTCACCAACCCTACAGCCTGTACCACAAACATTTAAAATCATAGACAAATCATTCATATACACATTAAAAAGAAAAGGAGACAAAATTCCACCCTGTCGAACCCCATTGGTCACTTTAAAAGGAGCCGTTGTTACACTCCCCCATTTAACTCTCATTGTCTGATGAGAATACCAATAGACCAAGATTCTAATCAAATAGCCTGGAACCCCACTTTTAATCAATTTTAAAAACAATTTTTGATGATTAACACGGTCAAATGCTTTAGAGGCATCAATGAAGCACAAGAACATTGTGGAATTTTGTTTATTATATCTATCTAAAATTTCCTTTAGTGCAAAAATACATAAATCAGTACCATGCTTTCGTTTAAAACCAAATTGATTATCCGTAGACAGGACGTACCTCTCAAGTCTACACAAAATAACTGTCTCCAACACTTTTGACATAACACTGGCCAACGCTATTGGCCTATAGTTATCTGAGCTATTCAGCTTCCCCACTTTATCCTTAATAACAGGTACCAGCTCAACAGACAGCATAGAATCAGGTAACTCTCCATGAAAAAAAAACCCTGTGTAGCACATAGCCACCAAAGGACACAGTTTCTTACTGGCAAGTTTAAGATGTTCAGCTGTAATATGGTCCGGACCACATGCCTTATTATCTCTTAGCTTCAATATTACTTCATGGATTTCAGAAGAAGTAATAACAACATCATCATTATACTCCACATTATCCACCACAGACAGATTACTTTTTACACAGTTTAGTAGTTCACAATAATGTTTCCGCCATAACTGTGAAATTTCATCAGGACCAGTCACACCATCTATATTAGACGGAAGAGATATTTTGCAATTATTAATAGTTTTAATTTCTTTCCAGAAAGAATATTCTCTGTACAAAAATCCAATTGCAAAATCAGGTCTTTATTTTTGGAGCTTGATCCCTCAATTCCTTCCACCATTACTTATTGGAATAACATTTTTGATTATTTTAAGTAGCCGTATGTATGGTCACTCCCTCTGACATTTTTCTTAACAAATAATAAATAATAAAGTTAAAGAAATATCTTAAACAATTGTTTTTTTTGCAGAAATGTATAAGTTACATTGACACATCCTGCTCTTTTTGTGAGGTTTCATCTGAAACTGTAGGTCATCCAAAATGTGTTTTGTAATTTTTCCTTATCTTATAGACATAACAATTTGGGGTTTTATATAAATGACAAGTATCTAACCAAAGGTTTTTGTATAAACCTTCCTTTTATTGGGAAGTTTTATAAATGCAAATACACAATCTCAATGTCTATTAATAAGTAAGCTATAAAAACATCTAGAACTTGTGCCATGGTTAATATTCTTTCTTAATATGCTTTCATCCGCATTTTGTGGCCTATTTTTCTTCTTTATCTTTCTTTCTTTTTTTTTTCTCTTCCATTTCTTAGAAAACATTTCAATATGTTAATTAGGCTACTTTTAAATAATTTCTCTAGTTAACTATTATGCCATAACTTGTTTACCATTTGAAAGACTGTTTGTGTGTTATTGTTTGTATCCGTAGTTTGTTAAAATTGCAATTAAAAAATAGCAATAAAAAAGGTACATTCTCTACAATGTTATTCCAATATCGTATTTTGTTCTAGGTAGAACATAGCTCTCTGTACAGCGTAGTGGCATAATATGACGTTTACCTTCAATGATCCAATTCATTGATTAACCATTTCAGTCGTTCAGTCTTGTAAGTCGTTCAGTCTTGGTGATTGTATGGGCCATCTCTCGCCACAAGCATGCATTTTGGTCGCCAGGACTCACATAGGTTACACACAGACTCCAAGCATCTCGAATTAACATATACTGCATGTTTTTGGATTGTGGGAGAAACCCATACAGACACAGGGAGAAACTCCAGACAGAAAGGCCTCCTGGAACCAGGCCCTTCTCGCTGTGAGGCGACAGCGCCACCCACTGAATCTGAAGGCTTCTATTGGGTCGTTTGAAAGATCCAATAGAAGCCTTTACATTCGTGAGCAGAAATTGTGTTGAAAACGTCATCAATTTCAGTGTGTGCTGTTGATTAGTATTGCATTATTTGGAGTAAATTATTATCGTTGCTGAAGACAGCGTTGTCACGTGATACTTGTTACTTTTCCCAGTGCCTGTCCAACTGGACCAATTACAGTTGTTTGTGTTTAATGGATAAATCAAGACATGCTATTTATAGCAATTGTTGGGACAGATTTCCATTTGTATGGCAGCTACTAATCTTTGGAAATGTTAGCCTAGGTGTGCACCAACCCCTCGAATTAGCCAAATAACATGAGAATATGACTAAAAAAGGAGCATTTCTGGGCGGTCAAGCGCCTCCTTGAGGAATGCAACTTACTGTTACTGCAGGGGTTTGCAATCTTTTAGATGCCACGGACCCCCAAATATGATCATCCCTGTTTGAGGGACCCCCACCCTAAAATTTAAGGCATCTGTCTTTTACAAACATCCAGTTTATACACATTAAAACTTAATATTATAAAATACATTTAAAATATTTTTTTTTATTATTTAATATTAGTAACATTTGTATTTATTAATATTATTTTATTTTATTTAATCTATTTAATAGATAAACAACGAACTCGCCTTTTTTATTTTAATAACATTATTTATTTATGTATTTATTTAGATCTAATTCATTGTTTTACGCATTTATTTATTTATTTATTTATTTATTTATTTATTTATTTATTTATTATTATTATTATATATTTTTTGTAAAACTTTTCTCTAGCCTTGTCACTCCCTTGCAGTCCCCTGGGGGTCAGCAGACCCCAATTTAAAAAAAAAAACTAACTTATAGGGCACAGTTTTTAGCCAATAACATTTACTTCCGAAATACAGTTATTAATTAAGTACAAGTTTCGAAAATATTGAGGGCTACCTATATTTAATGGGCTATGTCATATATTAAAGAATCTTCAAATGTTAAGTATAAGATCTCGCGTGAGTTCACCTCAGTGTTGAGAATCTGTGAGAGTTGCGTGTCCGCCATCACTAGAGCCCGAAAGTAGCTGAACGCGTAGCGGTTGTCAACAAGTCCGAAGAGTGAGACTCGTAAAGAAGGTCAAGTGGGGGCTCAGCGCTGCCTCAGTATACGTGTTCCCCGTCTTTTGTCAGAGAAGACTTTCATGTGAAAGGAGACAACGGCGGGGAATAAACCAGACATGTCAAATCTCAGCAAAGGGGGCACTAAAAAAGACACCAAGATGAGGATACGAGCCTTTCCTGTGAGTATGAGCGTTCAGAGCCGGCGGGACAATCACTCGAGCTCCGGGGATTCAAGCAGACAGGCCTATGTGGACAAATCCCTTCACACTGCCTCGATGTTTTCCCAAATCCCACAAATAGTCAAATAGCCAAATAGCCATCATGAGAGGAGTGTCAGATTGATCTAGGTTTAGAATCTATTGCGTTGTTTTTTTGTTTGTTTTTGGTCATAATGACACAACCCAACGAGCCTGTTAGCTGGCTAACCTGTTTAACAGCAGTAAGTTAGATAATCATAAATAAATGCGCGATGACCCAAATACAATGCTTTTACTGCAGAGGTTCCCTCAGTGAGCATGTACAATCACCGGTCAATTTGAGTTAAACACTAATCAAAAAGATTTGCTCTAGTAATGTTGTTTTTGGCAGGTTGATTTGTCTACGATAACTTTTTCCATGATGTAACGTTATCGTTTACTTGTGTATGTCACACATGACCAGCGCAAATGCATCTGTGATGTGACACGCTTTTAATGAGCGTTGAGTTATTGCCAGCGAAGAAACAAGTTCACTAGCACTAATGCTGCAAGAGATGTTTACAGTTGGCCTCGTCTAAATAGTCAATACTGTAAAACCAAAATAAACCGATCCTGACGAGCATTCTTGTTCTGAATCACATCTATTGATTTGTTCACAACTGTTAGAGCTGAATATTCAGGTTTTAAGATACTCAAACATTGAGACGACTCCCCTCTATCACCTGTTGGCCAAGACTTCGGCACTGCCTCAGTAGACTATGGATATGGTCAAGCTACAATGTATGAGTGTCATAAAACATCATTCAAGTTTTGTCCTATCAAACAAACACATTGCTATTGTATATTTTCTTAGAACTAACTTCTCTGAGCCATCGCCTAAAGTTCACACTGGTGTCCCAGTAGAGTAACCATATGTTACTCATAGTGTATCATATTAACTATGGACATTTTCCATGACAGCCAGAAAATGCAATGTCACAGTAATTTTGTCGTTTCGTGAAATGTTCTGCTTGACAAGGGTGTTTGTGTTATCTTTCTTTAAGAAAAATGCGCTTTGTCTGTTGTTGTTTTATGTAATGCAATCACATACACACATTTGTTTACATTGTATATAAATTTAATGTCTAATTTAGGTTAGATTCATAATCTGTAACCAATTCAAAGTTATGCTGAGTCATAGCAAGAGGAAGGTACTGCTTCTGTAAGCCTAATGTACTGATGCTTTAGGCTATATTTTGAATCGGGCAACCTTCATTATCACATTATTTTCAAAAGTTTTGAGCAACCTGTATCACCTTTTCTCTCTTAATGGTTTTTACCCTCTTATTTTATCTCCACCTCATTACAGATGACCATGGATGAGAAATATGTCAACAACATCTGGGATCTCCTGAAAAATGCCATTCAGGAGATCCAGAGGAAAAACAACAGTGGGCTGAGCTTCGAGGAGCTCTACAGGAACGCCTACACCATGGTCCTTCACAAACACGGAGAGAAGCTCTATACAGGCTTGAGGGAGGTGGTCACAGAACATCTCATCAACAAAGTAAGAGCCATGTGTCTCTATCTTTCCTCTTTTCCACCATGAGGGTGCTGGTGTCTGATCTGGTACCCATTCTGTGCATTTCCACAGTTCGTAGATCCCCCCTGGCCGAGTCCTGGATCTGGCACAAGAACTGATACATGTACATTTATGCATTTGGCAGATGCTTTCGTCCAAAGTTCATGCATTTACTGAGAATGTTATCATATGCCCTTGGTGTTGCTAATGAAATTCTGTGCTGTTTAAGCTACAGGAAGATCCAGCACCAGTTATCGGGGGTAGAAAGTAATGTGTGGAGGAGATTGTTGGATTTTCGCATGTTTTAGACCAAAGAAAAAAGTAACAGCAGAAGGGCGGAATAAAAATGTGAATTTGCACTCTGACTGTAGGTGGCGCTTATGGAAAAGTCCAGTGGTGCGCAACTTTCTGTTTCTGACACTCTTCTGAAGAAATTAGGTCAAACGTTATTTGCGTGTTTTCCAGCAGCCGTTCAGATTCCACAGAGACGGGAGAGCTGGTTCCGTATTTTTCCTCTGCTATTCATTGTCCTTTCGCAAAAATAATTAGAAATTAGAATAAAAATAATCTGTCACCAGGGCTTAAAGTATTCCGGCACCGTGCCGGATCTCCGGCGTGCGGCTGTGAGGAAGAAAAAATAAATACAAAAATGTTGGACCTTGCATGCGGTTTAATATTTTCGAGTCAATTGATTTCACCTACCAATCATATGAAAGGAACGCAGCTCTTACTAACGTTACAAGCCTATCAGAAGCAGAGCAGGGCGGGGCCTAGGAACACAGTGTGATTGAGATTTATACGTCACGTTAGCGTTGTCGGTGAAAGGAGCGCTAGTTCATGAAGCTTGGGGATGATGTCCTACCCACGGGCGTAATTTCCTATGGGGACACTTTCCAAAATCCCGATTTTCTGTGTAAGCCTACCATGAAAACTAGTCCACTTTAAACCACAGCATTTTCTGTCAGCAATGTATGACACGTAGCCTAACGTTAGTGCTGCGCATGCGATTAATTTTTGTCCAGCTTTAACGTGTTAAAATATTTATCGCAGCGTCCGTTCTTTCTGTCATCCTTTGGGTTATATGATCATGCTCTCCTTCACGCAAATGTTTTAAACTATCAATGCGCGAGAAGACAAAAGAGAACGCGCTGTCAGTGAATGTCCTCCTGAAACACACACACAGAAAGACGCGCGCCAGTATCGCAGTCGACAGCGCGCCATCGAGTTCTCTTTCGCGCTTGAACGAACCATAACACACACATTTATGCCAAAATGTCAGTTAAGTTTTGTCGAGTATCTTCACAAGAACAGTCAAATGAGTTAAATACAATCTTAAATGGAAGTAAAGAGTAGAGAATGAGTGTGAATGTGTGTGTTGGTCTGCACAGCACAGACACGTCAACAGACATTCACTCAAATGAAAATGTTTTGGCTCTGAACATTTGTCTTGGTGTGAACAGGCATTACTGGATTAATGAAATAAGAGTGACTCTCTTAAGTGGGTTTGAGGTGTGATTTTTAATGTCGTGTTTAAGTTGAAAAAGAAAAGTGCTTCATTAATGAATTACACCATACCAAGTTGGGTTTCTGCTTGCTGGGTTGATATGAATTAGCAGGTTGTTTATCCTTCCCTTATATCATTTTTTGTTTGTCCTTTAAAAGGTACGCGATGATGTGTTAAAATCCCTGAATAACAACTTTCTGCAAACACTGAATCAAGCCTGGAATGACCACCAGACGGCCATGGTGATGATCAGAGACATCTTGATGTACATGGTGGGTCCTCATGGCAACCTTTCATTGTGTGTTGTTTGATCTTTGTCTTGGTACTTGTCTGTGTGAATGTTAGCTTATTACAGGGCTTGCAAGGCATCACTGTATTGATAATTCCTCAAAAATTCTGGTTAGGTGCATTCTTTTCTTGTTGTAATTCTCATTTTAATTCTCTGTCGTTCGATACCTCTTGAGATGCCCCTTGTCACGGCACTTTGTGTGCGACTGTAAACAAGAAACATAAACCAAACTGGACCAGGAACAAAAAAGACATTCTTTGAAAAGAACACAGAAAAAAAACACACACCGAAGCCACTATAATCCATCAGTTACTTGAACAAGACTTCATGTGCCTCTGTACTCCCTCTTCCTCAATTAAGGGACCTGTTTTGTTCACACTTGGCATGTTTGGTTCGATTAAAACGAACTCTGGTGTGTGTGGTTCATGTAAACAAACCAAAAACAGGAAGATGAGACCCTAAAAAGGGCACAATGCTCACGCATGTCGTTTTTTCTCGTCATAGTCGTGATGTTGCCATCAGTTCGGTACAGGCAGATCTGTTGTGTCTGTGTGACGGAGGGATTCCTGACGCTGTCTTGACTCTTTTACACATTTTATAAGCTCTTCACGAGTTCTCAGCTGGTCAAAATACCATCACATGCAGGCTACGCACATACAGCGAGAGCATTTAGTCACACAGCACACAGCATTGTTTTGGATGCTCAGTAAGTTCTAGGGGTGGAACGGTACACAGAAGTCACGGTTCGGTTCAGACATCACGGTTCGGTACGAGCTCGGTACAATGGAGGGAAAAGCAAACCAAAAATGCAGAAGGCTTGTGCATGTCTCAGGCTGGACCACCAAAGGAAAATAAATTACTTAAGCCTTGTAAGTTTTATTAATAAAGTAAAGGCATAGAACCAGTTTATTTGTAGTGCACTGACAATAGTTTTATATAATTAGTTTATTAATTAAATGAATAAAAAGACAAAAAGACCTTGAGATATGTTTGGTAATTGTACCTGAATGAATTGAAAATTAATTTGCTACATTTCAGATGAATATATTTGTTTTCCTTAAAATTTTAATTAACTTAAACACTTTGCAGTTTGAATGATGTCCTGTATAAACAAAATGATGGAGTATGTTTTTATTTTTCCACTGTTTGATCAAGCACACACACGCGCACACAAATATAAGTAAACACTTTGCGACTTTTCGATCGCATCTCACTCACACACACACACACACACACACACACACACACACACACACACACACACACACACAACATATTCCAGCATTGCAATCTTTACATCGCAGCCTGCTTCAGAGCTAAAGTGGGATTACAGATTAGGTGTACCTAAAGAACCCGCGTATCTAACAGTAGTTCCGCATTACATTAATTAATTTGCACGCAAGTTTTATTTATTTTTATACCGTGTATTCTCCGTGTAAATTTATGCACCGAACCGTGACACCCGTACCGTTTCGGTTCAATATGAATACATGTACCGTTCCACCCCTAGTTCCGTCTCAAAATAGGCAATACGTCATAAAAGCCGACCAATCAGGTGAGTGTATTTAAATTGAACACTAAGCAGACCAGGACTAAATTATAAAAATTTTGTTACGGACCAAGACGAACCGAACTACATTTGTGAACACACTCTTAATTTTTTTGGGAGTGAAATGGTTACTAAGGACGTTGCGGTAATGCATAACAGAACACTTAATAAATTAGGCAAAAATAATTGATGACAGCCTTAAGGTAACTAAAAGTGATTGTTCACCTAAAAATTTAAATTCTCTCATCATTTACTCGCACTCATGCCATCCCCAATGTTTATGACTTTCTTTCTCCAGATAAACACAAACACGTTTTTTTTGTGTGGAAATGAATATGTCTGTATGAGGCCATATATAATGTCAAGTCACATTTATTTATAGTAGTGCTTTTTACAATACAGATTGTTTCAAAGCAGCTTCACAGAGATAACAGGAAAATAATGCAAAAAATCTTTGTTTCCAGAAGAAAATAACGTCACAGTCCAGCTTAAAGCTGCAGTAGGTAACTTTTGTAAAAATGTATTTTTTCATATTTGTTAAAACTGTCATTATGTCCTGACAGAACGCATCTTTTCTTCAGCAAATGCAAAGCCACATTTCATACGCGATTATACATGAACATTTTGTAACCACAGTTTTTTCTGGAGTTCACAAAAACCTTCTGCAGAACACAAGAGGGGTTGAGGCCAAACAAGATTGGACAGCACTGACTTTCATTGTGTGGACAAAAACTAATGAGACATTTTTCAAAATATCCTTTGTGTTTCTCAAGAAATAAGGTCATGCATGTTTGGATTAACATGAGGGTAAGTAAATGATGACAGAACTGTCATTACTGGGTGAACTATCCCTTAAAAAAAGATGCAAAAGTATCATAAAATAATTGTGTGTGACTTGTGCCTTAAGTTCCAAGTGAAGACATGATACGGTTTGGTGAAAAACAAACCGAAATGTTATTTACCAATCTAAATATATAATAATAATAATAATCTCAGCCATTTCTCTCCTGTGCGCATTCATATGAGTTTATGAGAACAGCGGTTAACGCCCTCACGCCTGTTGCCTTGGCTTTTGGCTTGCTTAGTTCGGGACATTTAATATTCAACAATATTATTGATCTGCCTTACTTAAGGTGGACGATGATGCAATTTTCTTCTAGAAACAAACTTTGTTGTACTATTTTCATGTTATCACTGTGAAGCTGCTTTGATGCAATCTATATTGTAAATAGCGCTTTATAAATAAAGGTGACTTGACGTCTAGGAAAAGCATACAAGCGCACCATTTTGAAAAATCATGATTAATAAAAGCAGAACAAAAATTCCTGATCAACTTTACAGTAGCTCTTCTTTTGCTGCCTCGCAAGCACTTGAATTTCTTCCAGGAACTGCAGATGTATTTTAGTTTCTCCTACTGGGTGGTTGTGCATGTTTCCAACTAATTTGACTGTTGCTTGGAGAAGAGCTTTATCTTCTTTATTAGCTTTATCCCTCTCTCTCTGTCTCCCCTTCTGTCTTTGTATAGGACCGGGTGTATGTTCAGCAGAATAATGTAGAGAACGTCTATAATCTAGGTCTCATCATCTTCAGAGACCAGGTGGTTCGATATGGTTGCATTCGGGACCATTTAAGGCAGACCTTACTAGACATGATTGCCCGTGAGAGAAAAGGAGAGGTGGTGGACAGGTGGGTGTCTTCTTGTTTTGGTCTACTTTACACATGATGTGTGCTTGCATAGCAGAGATAGACTATGCAGAAATCTGTGTGTAATTAATCATAGCAATATGGCAATTTTTGTTGGTACACAATATATATATTTTTTAATTGATCAAACCCTACATTTGCAAAGTTCTTCGCCAAGTACATTTTATACATCCTGATGTGAGCCCCATATATGCTCTCTTTGCTATTCCCTTTTTGTGCACACACAACATTAAAGCATGAGCCCCTGGCTTGGAAGGTCTGAGTTTAAACCCTGGAATGAACTGAGGTGTAAAAAGTGCTGAGAAATTTAACATAAAATAGGTAATATGTCAGAATTATATATTGAAATATTAAAAGTCAAACTTGCCATAACACAAGTGAGTGTGGACAAAAAAGAAATTCCACAATTTATTGTACTTAATTCTATTTTCTATTGTTCTTTATTATATATATTTTTAATGGACTCTTTAAACTTTAATTAAATCAAGATGTAGAGGGGTTTTTCATTAAAGGGATAGTTTACCAAAAAATTACATTTCTGTCATCAATTACTCACTCTCAGGTCGTTCCAAATCTGTATGACTTACTTTCTTCTGTGAAACACGAAATAAGATATTTTGAGAAATGTCTTGGTGTTTTTTGTCCATACAGTGGAAGTTAATGGTAAAAAACTGTTGGATTACCAACATTCTTCAAAATATCTTATTTTGTGTTCCGCAGAAGTAAGAAAGTCATAGAGGTTCGGAACGACAATAAGGGTAAGTAAATATGACAGAATTTTCATTTTTGGGTGAACTATAACTTTAAAATGTCTTTATGCATAAAGCATACCGGTATGAAAAATATGACACTGTGTCAATTTTACAAAGCATTAGCATCGGTAAATATGAGGAGGAGCCCAATAATAGGGATACATTCATCCTCTTAATGTAAAGCAACTGAATGTCCATAAAAAAAAAAAATGAACGGATATTAATGTCACCTGAATAGGGCTGCACCATATAGAAATAATCAAAATATCGCAAATGTACAAATGATATGTATATCGCAATGGCTTACAATAACTTAATGATTTTAATACTTCAAAAGATTACGAAAACTCTACGTTTTAGATTTCAGTTCATTTCTGCAGCTTATATGGCCAAATACAAGTCAAGTCAAGTCAAGTTTATTTGTATAGCGCTTTTCACAATACAGATTGTATCAAAGCAGCTTCACAGTATTAAATTAAAATAATACAACAAAGTTTTTCTTTTCAAGAGGAATTTATTGATTGATAAAATTTAATTAAATTTTACATTTATATTAAATACACACACATATGTCAAAATTCCTGTCTTGGTGAGCACTCACAGAACATGCATGTTGGTTATATCAATTACCAGTTGGTTTTTAAATATTTAAATTTACTTTACACCCTTAAAGCATTATCGTGTCGCATATTGAATATCTTAATATTATTAATTAATTAATAGCTATTTTAAGTTAAGCTTTACCAATCTTTCTTTACATACTTGGACATTTTTTCCAATCTTTCTTATTTTCCTTTTTCTATTCTATGCCACAGAATGCTTTCTTTCTCTGACCGTTTTTGATGTGACATGAGCAAAGGGTTAGCAGTCGCCATGTAGAAGCAAAAGACATTTTCATATAAAGCTGATATTTGGATATGTAATATGTCACTGCATGAAGGGGAAAAAAAAACTAAGATTCTATATTTTGAATTTAAAATGGTGGCACAATTTTTTTTATTGTGATGATTTTTTTGGGCCATATTACGACATGGGTGGGGCTAGTGAAAATGTACTTAGTGTTGAGCCCTGCACAGTTTACAGTAATATCGTTTATGTATCTTACACGAAAGCAAGACTGCGTTCAACATGGACGATTGCTGTGACGTTTGAACAGACTATTTTCTTGTTATAAACATCCTGCATATCAGTAAATAGCGACAAATTATTGTTTAGATTTTTCTATATGCTGTTTTTGATGTAGTTTTTGCTCACTCGTTTCTGTGAAGAATCCAATTAGACATGTAGTTCTTTACTCTTTCTACACAGGCACTCTTACAGACACCCTACTGCACGTGTCCTTCATTTTAGTTTAACTCATCTTTTAAGTGTAAATTAAAAGTTTGGGATCGGTAAGATTTTTTCAAAGAAGTCTCTTCTGCTCACCAAGGCTGCGTTTATTTGATTAAAAATACCAGAAAAAAACTAAAACAAAACAGTAATATTGTGAAATATTATTTCAATCTAAAACAGCTGTTTTCTATTTATTAGTAATTTATTCCTGAGTGTGATGCACAGCTGAATTTTCAGCATCATTACTCCAGTCTTCAGTGTCACATGATCGTTCAGAAATCATTCTAATATGATGATTTGATGTTCAAGAAAAGTTTATTATTATTATCAATGTTGAAAACAGATATGTAAATTTTTTCCAGGATTCTTTGATGAATAGAAAGTTAAAAAAAACAGCATTTATCTGAAATAGAAAGCTTTTGTAACATTATACACTACCGTTCAAAAGTTTGGCGCCAGTAAGAATTCAATACTTTAATTCACAATAATTCAATACAAAAATCAATACTTTTATTCAGCAAGGATGCATTTTGATTGATTTAAAAGTTACAGTAAAACCATTTATAATGTTAGAAAAGATTCTATTTCAAATAAATGAAATAGAACTTTCTATTTATCAAAGAATCCAGTTTTTTTTTTTTTACAGCTGTTTTCAAGATTGATAATAATAAAGTTTTTTGAGCATCAAATTAGCATATTGTGAAGGATCATGTGACCCTGAAGACTGGAGTAATGATGCTGAAAATCCAGCTTTGATCTTAGATCTTGATAGATTGTCATAATATTTAACAATATTACTGTTTTTTGTTGTTGTTGTATTTTTTATTAAATAAATGCAGCCTTGGTGAGCATAAGAGACATCTTTTAAAAACATAATACATTTTACAGATCCTACATTTTTAGATAGCATCACCCATCATTAGCCATCAGAAGATGGTACACTGTGGTCATAAAGAGATGGACATGTTCAGCTACAATACTCAGGTCAGCTGTGGAGTTTAAACCATGCTCAATTAGTGCTTAGGGGTCCCAAAGTGTGTCAAGAACATATCCTTCACACCATTACACCACCACTAGCCTGAACCGCTGATACAAGGCAGGACGGAAACATGCTTTCATGTGGTTTACACCAAATTCTGATGGGATTTTAGAAACATATTGATGTATTCTCCTGTGTTGGTGTAGGTTTATAAATGATTTTTTCGAGGATTCTTTGAAATCGAGTACTGTAATGAGGAATCGTGACAGCCCTGTTGCAGATTCTGTTGTAAATAACAGTGAAAAATCACTACTGATTTTGACTTGTATAAAAAAGCTCTAAACAAATGTAACATTTATTTCAAGATTTTTATTTTTAAATTTAATTAATTAAAATAGAAAATTATGTTCTGGAATGTTTTACATGTGCACTTTGTGCACAGTAGTTTTTAAATTAAATTAACTCTTTATATCATTTGGATATCATATTTTCGGAAAGACACCTACATTTACCGTGGGAAGAAAAGCTTGCAGAAAAATTAATTTTTGTCAGAATCATCCTAAAATCAGAACTTGGTAAAACATTTACTATTATCTTTATTTCAAAAATGTTTCAAGCCTCTCAAATCCTAGCCTTAATTTTTTTCTTTTCTTGAAAGTATATCATACAAAAAAAGAAAAAGCCTTCCGGTACTGCTAAGCTGTTAACTGTCTGGTGACCAACTCACCGACTGATGATGGTATCTGTAGTCAAAAGTAGGGATGCACGATATATCGGCCACCATATCGGTATTGGCCTATATATGTTCAGTTTTAATGTTATCGTTATCGGCCTGATAAGAAAATTTGGCCGATATATTAAAGCCGAGAAATAATGTATTATTTCCTTGAGCTGAGACGCTTCAGATGTGCACTGTTCAACATGATGGTTTTAAATTGCTTGAAATATGATTGGAATCACTTCAAAAAGGAAAATACAGTTCAGTGCAACATGTGCAGCGCAAATCTGTCATATCGGCTCCATAAAATGATCATGAGAACATTATAATTGTGTGTTTAGGTCATGGCTTTTAATGATGAGACTTTTGTTTTTGTATTCAGGCTCTCAAAAATTATATAAAAACTTGGATTTAGATTTATCAGCCAATATATCAGTTATCGGCTTTCAAATATCGGTAAAATTTTCATATCGGTACATCCCTAGTCAAAAGTAGTCCAGTGAACTAAAGATTCCCCTCTTTGTACTTCAAGTACTTTACACCCCAGGAATGGGTGTCAATCTTCAGTCCGTAATCCCCTTTGTTTATAATGAACATGAGTGTTTTGTAGTAAACGTGATAATCACACAAGCAACGTTTTTGTGTGATGTTTTTCAATAGTTATTCAAAGTCCGTTGCTCAGTATTGCACTTCACAATCACCATCACCATTTGAAGAAGCTTGTGTTTGTCTTTTGTTCTCACAATGTTAAAAAATTTCTTTTTAATTAAATGACATTTTATATGGTATTTTTAGCGCATGTTTATAAAAATGGTGTAAAGGTCTGAGAATGGATTCTCCTGCTTGTGAAATACCATAAAAAAGTGAAAAAAGTTATTGAATGCACAAACAATTTTGCAGCATTTGTTAAAAGTTCAATCCGTATTCATGTTTCTGATGTTAAACTGCACATACTTTTTTAAACACCAGGGTTCGTATGGTCGTGAAAAACCTGGAAAATAGCAATTTCTAGATCTGCAATAGTTTTGGAGAAGTTCTGGACATTTGTTCCACAAATATCTGTATAATAGAATATATGTTTAATCAGGGCCTGAATTTATGACCTCTCTCTCTCTCTCTCTCTCTCTCTCTCTCTCGCTTCCGGACAGTTGACGGAATTGTCACTTTTTTGTAATTGTTCTGCCAATTTAAACTTTCAAGCAATTTTAAACCATTCGGTACTCGCACATAAATCCTCATTGCAAACAGCATGTTTAATGTTAGACAGCACAGAGTAGGCCAATCAGATTTTTGCCATTGCAGAAGATAACTGAAGCTCCACTGCTTTCCACAACCATCAGACAGACAGAATGTATTAAATGTAACAGGAAAAGTTATCTAACCGTAGGTTTTTCTTATATAGATTGTAAATAAATGTTTGTCTTCATTCAGGGGGGCCATTCGTAACGCTTGTCAAATGTTAATGATTTTGGGATTGGAAGGACGTTCTGTTTATGAGGAGGATTTTGAGGCCCCATTCTTAGAAATGTCTGCTGAATTCTTTCAGGTTTGTAAAGCTAGATTACACTTTATTGCAGTAGTATTTCTCTATTAGTTGGAATAAATGACATGTAAGGATCACATAAAAAAATAATGTTTTTAATGTTTTTGAAAGAAGTCATCAAGCCTGCATTTATTTGATCGAAAATACTGTAATATTGTGAAATATTATTACAATTTAAAATAATGCTTTCTATTTTAATATACTTTAAAATATGATTTTTTTCAATGAATCAAAGCTGAATTTTCATCAGCATCATTACTCCAGTGTTCACTGTCACATGATCCTTCAGAAATCACTCTGATATCTTGATTTATTATCAATGTTGGAAACAGTTGTGCTGCTTAATATTTTTTTAAAACCTGTGTTACTTTTTTCAGGAATCTTTGATTAATTTTTTTTTTTTAAACTGCGTTTATTTAAAACTACCATTCAAAAGTTTGGGGTCAGTAATTTTTTTCTTTTTTTTGAAGAAATTAATACTCATTATTCAGCAAGGATGTGTTACATTGGTAAAAAGTGTTAGTATATTTTATACTGTTAGAAAAGATTTATATTTTAAATAACTGTTTTTTTTTAACTTTTTATTCATCAATGAATCCTGAGAAAAGTATCACAGGTTCCCAAAAAATATTAAGCAGCACAACTGTAAATAATGACTGATTTTTTTATTTGTGCATAAAGATGTATTGAAGTGTGTGTTTTTTTCTCCTTTTGGTTTAAACCTATTTATTTGTTATATTTTTTGTATATATGAATCTTTTTCAGATGGAAAGTCAAAAGTTTTTAGCTGAGAACAGTGCAAGTGTGTACATAAAGAAAGTGGAGGCACGGATAAACGAGGAGATTGAGCGAGTGATACACTGTCTGGATAAAACGACGGAGGAGCCGATCGTAAAGGTGGTGGAGAGAGAGCTTATCTCCAAACACATGAAGACCATTGTAGAGATGGAGAACTCTGGTCTGGTACACATGCTCAAGAATGGAAAGACAGAAGGTGCGCTGTCTCATCGTTGTCATTTATCATTACAGTTGTTTTACGTCGGCAGTATAGCGTAGTGGTTAATGAGAAGGTTGTGCACTCAAACTTCAGAATGATCATTTCTTGAGACTTGAAAAATGGATCAGGAGATTTTTCCTGGGGTCCGCTTATGTCATTTTTCCACCTTGCGGTGTCCACAAATCAAGAAATGTTGATCATGGCATGACCCCTTGCTTGGGATAAAAGAATTTGATGAATTAAAGATTACATTTTGTTCCCAAGTTCAAAATGAAACATTTAATGAGCATGAATTACATATTAAAAGAACATTAAATAGAAAATTAATAGGAAATTGACTTTGGTTTGGGATCTTTCTATGAGAGTATTAAGAGAATATTCGTGTGTGTGTGTGCACAGATCTGGCCTGCATGTACAAGTTGTTCAGTAGGGTGCCAAATGGCCTGAAGACCATGTGCGAGTGTATGAGCTCATATCTGAGGGAGCAGGGCAAAGCTCTGGTGTCTGAGGAAGGAGAAGGCAAGAACCCTGTTGACTACATCCAGGTACCAAGATAAGAAATAGAGCCATACCTAACTAGAAGAACACAAAAGATTTATGTCAAAACCTCCCTCTTTCTTTCTGCTTCCTTTCTGTAGGGCCTTCTCGATCTGAAGTCACGGTTTGATCGCTTCTTGCAAGAGTCTTTCAACAACGACCGTTTATTCAAGCAGACCATTGCTGGGGACTTTGAGTATTTCTTGAACCTGAACTCTCGTTCACCTGAGTATCTCTCGCTCTTCATTGACGATAAGCTGAAAAAAGGAGTGAAAGGAGTGAGTCATTTTCTCTAGTCACTTGATTAGTGGACACCTTCCAGCTTTTTGCTGAAAACAGTGATATGACACTGTGTAAATGTGAATGCTGTTTTCCTTACACCATTTAAGGCAGGGGATTCCAATCCTGTTCCAGGTGTGTTTAATTAGGATTGAAGATGAACTCTGGGAGCGGGATTGGACTAATGAGTAATCAGTTTTTTGTGTGGATATTAATAGTACTTAATTTAAGGTGTATGTCTGTTGTTTGTCCCTCCTTCAGCTGACAGAGCAGGAGGTGGAGTCTATCTTGGATAAAGCAATGGTGCTGTTCAGGTTTATGCAGGAGAAGGATGTGTTTGAGCGCTACTACAAGCAGCACCTGGCCAGAAGACTCCTCACCAACAAGAGTGTGTCTGATGACTCCGAAAAAAACATGATCTCAAAGCTAAAGGCAAGATCTGCTGCTGAACAGAGTAGAAGGTCAGTGTGCATTATAATACTGTATACGTCTTATTTGATTTGTCTCTCGTTCCACAGACGGAGTGTGGCTGTCAGTTCACATCTAAACTGGAAGGCATGTTCAGGGACATGAGCATCTCAAACACAACCATGGATGAGTTTCGGCAGCACCTTACGTCAACAGGGGTGAGATACAAATGGTACTCAACCAGAATAAGTCGCGGTTACGGCTGCCGTTTCAGCGGCAAATGCATTTACTCCTGTTGACTGTGCTATAACCATATAGGCTTATGACAAGTTATGACACAGACAAATGTGTCAAAGCGCATTTTCACGATTATATTCTCCTTGCCATAAAATAAAAATGATTGGAAAGGTGGATTACTCTGCATGGCAGCATTAAGAGTGGTAGCCTTTATTTCTAAAATATGGATTAGTATGCTTTGTTCATATTGTGACATCATTATTTCATATTTGCAACAGAATTTCTTTTGAAATTTACTTTTAATAATTCAAAACACTATGCATTTCAATAGGTCGTGCACATACATAAGTTATTCGTTATTTATTCTCTTTTTAATACTTATTCCCACGCTTGACAGCCCTCATTTCTCTCTTCTGTTCATGCTCAAGAGAGATTTACCCCCTTTTCTCTCTCTCTCTCTCTCTCTCTCTCTCTCTCTCATGCGCAGATGCGCTGGGTCTCTCATGCTAGTGAAAATAATTAAATGGCAGGTGCTGAAATTAAGTGGTTCAGGGATGCAACTGCATATTATACTGGCTGTAAATGTCATTGTGGCATCCGCACAAATTGCACAACCCATCTTTATCAATTGATCTATCTATTATCTAGAACCTGAATGCCTTGTTGCGTTCACAATAAAAAAAAAAGAGAGATTTTTTTTTTTCTCACTTTTGTTTGTGTAGAGTTGGCAGTTCATGATTTGTTTCTTCCACAAATCATAACACATTGCTCAAACATTATAAAACCATTGTTACACACCCACATTTGTGTTACACTTTTTTAATTAATTGCAATATTTAGAAGTTATGTAAAATGTGTTTGGACACATCAAGACATTTATCCTGAAACCGACACGTTCTCAGTAAAGGCCCTGACATACTCGCAGGAAAGTTCTGTTTTGTTTTTCGCTTTGGTGTAAAAAGAAGTTGGAAAAACCTGAGCAGTGTTATACGCCACGGATAATGTACATCCAGCTGGTTGTTATCGCAGAATAAACCCTGACAGGGTGATCAGGACCCCGAAGCAGAGGGGTTTTGCATCACTCTGAAGGGGTTTATTCTGCGATAACAACCGGCTGGATGTACATTATCCCGCTTATTACACGGCTACTTGCCACATAAGTAAATAATTAGACCCGAAATATTGACTTGAGTTTAAATATTTTATTAGGTCTTTAAACGCAAGGCTACCACAGAGAAAGCAGTTGATAGCAAGTGGCGAGTTCAAACTAGGTGGACATTTAAGGTTACAGTCATACCACTGCCTTTTTCCACATAAATAATTATGGGGATAAGAGATATTGATTTGAGATTAATTCTCTATTCCAATTTAGATACCACAGCAAATAATTACTAGCCTAACTAATATACATTTTAAATATTATTAAAGACAAGAAAACAGTCAATGATAAAATAAGACCAAATAATCAAATTACAAGCAATAGAACAAAGATACCAATGAAATAATCAGTGCGATTCAGTTTTTCAGGCAGGTCTAACAGTAGTGTTCAGGAAGAGAAATTGAATAAAGTGATCAAATATAACATATTAAACTGCATAGTCTTTACTGTATAAATTAAATCTTAAATTAATCCCTATTTAAAGTTACAAAAATTATTCAGTCAAGAGCAGTGAGTGATTGTTTGTCTTTTTTTGTTTGATTAAACACACCGACAGCAGCTGGAATATTAGGCTGCTGTCACTTAAAGGCATAATGCACAGATGCCATTACCATTAGAATGTGTAGTGATTTGAATGGACTGTTTGAAATGTGTTTGTTTCTTCTCAGGTGTCTTTAGGTGGTGTTGACCTCACAGTGAGAGTTCTGACGACAGGGTACTGGCCAACACAGTCCGCAACTCCCAAATGTAACATCCCCCCTTCACCAAGACATGCTTTCGAGGTCTTTAGAAGGTGTTTATTATTGTATTTTGCAATAGTTTAGTTCCTTTTTGTAGTTTACCTTTTTAGGAAGCTCATTTGTGAAGAACTCTCATTTTCAAAGTCAATCGTGGGGTTTTGTGTGTGTTCACAGCGACTCTTGACTCTTTCATTGCAGGTTTTATTTGGCCAAGCACAGTGGTAGGCAGCTCACATTGCAGCATCACATGGGTTCAGCAGACCTCAATGCCACCTTTCATGGGCCAATAAAAAAGGTTCATACACCACTAACAAACAATCACAGACAGTCAAAGAACTTACAGATCTTAACTTTCTAACTCCCAGCCCCATTTGCATCTCCCTGCAGGAGGATGGCTCAGATATGGTTGGTGGGGCTCAGGTTACAGGCTCTAATACTAGGAAACACATTCTGCAGGTTTCCACATTCCAGATGACAATCCTCATGCTTTTCAACAACCGAGAGAAATCCACGTTTGAGGTACTGCACTCATGACACGTTTTGTAAAGTTTGTGAAGGTAATTTCTCAGCAAATGTATGTAAAAAAGTATGAAAAGTAGTAAAAGTAGAACTTGCATTCATGCAGAGGAAGGCTTCATTTGTACAGTAAAGAAAAAAACTTTTTCTTTAGTGGTTTTTAGTTTGCTTCGGGGACGTTGGTTGAAATCAGAAGTTGGGGACTCAAGAATAAAGAATGCTACCAATGCATGATTCACCACACAGAATAGTTGAGCACAAAAAGTGCTTGCTCATCTATAAGCCTAAATAATGCAACACAGACCTTAAAATGATCAAATCAGTAATGATAAAGTCAGACAAAAAGTCTCAGTACCTGTAACATAGTATTCTTAACCAAATTCGTAATTTATGTGTGAGCTATTAAGTATTATTGAAACCGAACACAAACCAGTGTGATGGAAATCAGGAAAAAATACTTACATTGCTTGTAGGGAAAAAGGAAGTATTATTATATTGCAATTGCTTACTGCATTTTCATGTCAAAACACCTCTTGCTGGAGTACAGCAGTGAGAGCACAGGCACTCTGAAGGTGTTTTTCTGAAGGATAACAGAGAGAGGTTAATATAATAATAGATAATATGATAATAATAGAGGTTTGGAGCAACATGAAGGTGAAAAAGGCTGCATTTACACTGCAGGTCTTGATGCCCAATTCAGATTTTTTTACTATATCCAGATCATTTTTTTTGACAACCCAATCTTCTTTTAAAAGTGACCCATATCTGATATCTGCATTAACACTATACTTGGCGAAACAAACAAAAAATAACATTATGATATCAAGAAATCAATTTCAATAGTACATTGAGTTTAATTTATTGACATGGAATTCATAGAAACATTTTCAATGCAATAGTTTCATCTTTGTATCAAAATCATTATATAGTACAAATTCTTCAAGACAGTGATAATGTACACAGATCCGCTATAAAAGTTAGTGTGTACTAATGGCCTCGTGGTAGAACATTTGTTAAGCATGTTAGAGTTTCGACTTTGCCCTCGTATGTGTTTTTTATTTTATTTTATTTTTTATTAAAACCAAATGTGTTCATCAGAGATTGTATATCAAGAGCAGGGACATGTTTGTGTGCATTTTATTTTGTGATTTCACTGGAACGAATTGTTAGGGGGTAACGGTTTAGGACCCAAGGACCAGATAGAAGACCCAGAGTCAGAATTATAATAAATTGAAGAAAAGTTTTAGAAAGAAGAAGAAAGTGAAAGAAAGTGACACGTGACGGCCAAGTATGGTAACCCATACTTGGAATTTGACCTCTGCATTTAACCCATCCAAGTTAATGCAAACACATTAGGAGCAGAGTAGTGAGTAGTTAACACACACATACACTGCAAACGTGGATACACACACCCAGAGCAGCGGGCAGCCTTTGTGTGGCGCCCGGGGAGCGATTAGGGGTTAGGTGCCTTGCTCAAGGGCACCTCAGTCATTTCCCACCGGCTCTGGAATCGAACCAGCAACCTTTGGGTTACCAGTTCAACTCCCTAACCACTAGGCCATGACTGCCCCAAGATAGTTTGAAGTTACTTACTGAAGATAGTTTGCAGTTTCATCAGCAGAAGTCGGCTTCAAGACTCACACAGGAGTTCGTAGGCCGCCCCGCTTACAGTTACAAAGATCACAGCACTTATACCCTTCTACACACACACACACACACAGCAGTTATACCTTACACCACACACACACACACACACACACACACAGCAGTTTTACCCTACACCAAGGTCTAAGCTACGTCCTTGCTTCAGGTTGCAGTTTCTGATTGGCTAAGAAAAAGACAAACATAGTAATTTTCCACAGATTTACAGATAGACTGAAGCATATCTCCATAGATTATGCAGCTGACACTCAGACCCTGAAGTTAGGCACGTCGTGACCTTCCAGGTCGCAGATTTGGGTTGCTGGGCGTCAGCATTTCCAGAACAACAACTCAGTCAATCTCCAACAATGCCAGTGGTTCCTTAACCTGTAACCAAGAAGACTAACACACACACCGACACACAGCTTTTCCAAGGTTGGATTTGGCCAGGCTCTAACTATGAACAGGAGAGTCCTCTCAAAACATCAAGATAATGCGTTCTTTCTCAAGGAGAGCTACACTTTAGTCTAACTGGAAAGTAAGGGTGGTGGTGGTGCAATGGATAAGACAAATGCCTTTGGTGTGAGAGACCCGGGTTCGAATCCACTGTTACCCCTTTTCCACCAACAAGAACCGGGTGCTGGTTCAGAGCCAGATCTATTGCCAGTTCGGAGTTGGTTCGACTGACGAGCTTACTAAGAACCGGTTTGCGTTTCCACCGGCCAGAGAGCCACAACAGAGCTATATCTTATGTCACTGCATACGTATCATGTTGCCCAGCAACGCTATGCGGCAGCGCCAAACACAAACACACCAGACTTGTTCGAGATGCAGAACGATCAGCACATGAAATCAAAGCGATCAAAAAGCACAAGGAGTCGTATGATCTCCAAACACTCCCGCAGCTCTGATCGGTCCATGCTGCTCCGATGCATCTCGAACAAGGCATCAACAATAATAGACGTTGCGTTACTATGGATGCTCATGGGTTTGCGAAAATAAATCGGCATCCAAACACGGCGAATCCAACGCGTTCGTGCAGCTCGCCGTAACTTACAGTTATTATAGGATATTATAATCGAGCTGCTATTAGCTCGACTAGCTGCTATTTAAAAATGGCGGTCACAAGTTTCTCTTCAGTCTTGTTGGCCACGGTAACCCCACCCCCAGCCTCTGACGCAAGCGGTTCTTTCTTGGCTCCGTTCTAGACCCTGCAATGATTTGGTGCTACTTAAGAACCAGTTTTACTGGTTCGGAGCTGGTGCTTTGGCGGTGGAAAAACAAAGAACCGATTTGAAACTAGGCTCTGGCTCCGAACCAGCACCAACTCTGCCTTGGTGGAAAAGGGGTATCGAGACACCAATGTGTCCCTGAGCAAGACACTTAACCCCTAGTTGCTCCAGAGGCGTGCGACCTCTGACATATATAGCAATTGTAAGTCGCTTTGGATAAAAGCGTCAGCTAAATGAATAAATGTAAATGTAAGGCTTTAACAAAGAAATTGTCCCTTAAACTATTGGCTTCAATGACTCCTATATGTTTTAACACATTGAAGACCTTTCTCAAACACAAAACAAGTCCCTATTTCATTTCTGGAAGCCGGGCTAAATGAGCAAGCACTGTTACTGCAGTCAGATATCAAATACTGACATTAGAGAATACATGAAAAGGACATTTCAGTAATCAAATTGGTAACTTCTATAATAACAAAGTAAAATCTCCTGAGAAGTCATTCAACTCATTTGATATTTAGAAGGAAATATATTGATTAATACCTTGATTATAATCACTCATTTCATATACATTGAAGCAGCAGTGGATTCCAGCCCACCCCCTTCAGAATAGTCTCAACAACGGGACTGAAGCGTGTGTCTGTGCACGAGCCGCCGTCACTGATAACAGCGGCAACGAGCACTCAGGATGATTTCAAAAGAAACACATTTCAGTGGCAGATCGCCACTTATTTAACACAAACGGACAAAATAAATACTCTGCTAGTCAACTAGAGATGTTTAATTTTTTGTAGATCCTCCTGGGACCCAGGAATAGACTTTTATCCACTGTAGTGAACATTATATTTTAGTGAATTTCTCTGACATCATACATGTCCATGTCACAACCTGGGTGTCCTGTAAAGAGCACATTCAGGACTTTTCAGAGATACCAAATGTATCAAAAGGCTTCACCATGAAAACAAATTATCCTTGGTCTTTAAAAATGTCTGACATTAATTTAGTGATCAAATGTAGGAAATATGATAATATATTGTAATTATAATTTAAATCGGACTACTTTTCAAATTGTATTTCATAAACCAACATCTCAGGAAAATGTTATGGGGTTTCAAATCAAAAAATGACTTTCTGTTACAGAACAGGGCGTTGAATTCATACATGTCCACTGTAGAGGACCTCGGGACTTAAATCGTGTTTATCAGGCATTTTGGGAGAGACAACAAGTGAATATGGAAATAAATTATACATCAATATTCCTATGAAATATTAGATATTATTATTAAAATGTTGCTAATTATTACTCCAATTATTACACTTCTTTTTTCATAAAATGTTGCTCCAAGAACACATTAATGTGCAAATTAGATACAGTGTATAGATACATTGCATTGAATGGGAATATTAATTTATGGCCATTTTACCCACATATTGCATAAAGTAAAATGGTGTATCAATTCATTCCGTTATATCTTTCATAACATAGTTGAGAATTATCGTTATACAAATTTTGTTTAAAATCCTGAAACCCCAAAATTTATTGGTGATTGAAAAAAAAATCCCATTGTTTTTGCCTATACATATCATTTCATGTCATTTTATTTTTTAAACAACTTTTTTTGAAAAATGTTTTTTTTTTTTACCATTTGTTGTTTATGCTCTAAACAATGTGATGACATTAAACTAAATTCAAAAAACTTTTTTTTTTCTGGGTCTCAGGAGGAGATATATCTGTACCGCGGAATATTTCAAAAAGTCACTTTTTTTTCAATTACGTGCGACTCACATTGATGGGAATACCAAATCTGTCTGCTTACACGGTAGGCGCAAATGCACATATCCAATTCATATCAGATTTATTTCCACATATGAATGAGGCCTGAAACCGATCTGAGAATATCGGAATCCATGCGCTTTTTTGTGCTTAACATGTTCATGGGTCATATCCGATCCGGAAGAAAACGGAATTGGGTCACTTGAACCATGCAGAGTCAGTGCGGCCTAAATTATGAGAGCCCACAGCTAGGCTAAAAACGCTTTGGTGGACACGTGGCCTAAGGCTGCCCAACATTCGGCTCATGTGATCAGCCTGGCCATGATTGAGTCTGCTTTGTCATTTCCACCACATGCTGTGTTTCAGATGACAACAGTTCAACTATGTTTTGAATCTAGATTTTTCAGCAGTTTGCTCATGCTGCTCCCCATGGTGCTCATGACCGCAGTGTTGTGAGGAGTTGTATACAAGTCCGGGAAACTTGCGATCCAATCTCTTTCAGCTTGGGTCATTATTGTTTTCACTCCATTGATGATTCTGTCAGTTACATCATGTTCCACATTAGATTCTCATTCGTGCAACAATGCTTTGAAGTATGGAAAGTAGTGCTTGGTTTCACACGAGCACAATGTCATGGTTACAACACTTGGTGCGTGTTAGGCCCTTCATGTTGAGTCCGGCTGTATTCTCCTGTTTTGGAACGGTCTAAAGTTAGAAACCGCTGAGGCGTATCTACCTTTTCCTTTTTTTATTGGTGTGTCAGTGCATTATGAACTCCACTGTGCTCTGCATTGAAATCCTCAGGTGACAGGAGTGTTCCTCATGTTGTGTTTTCTCCTGTTTTGGACTCTGTCAGACCATTAAAATTGCCTGTCTCGCGATAACAGTACAAATGTGTATTTTGAATGGCATTTCTTTGTATAAAGTGTCTTTAACTACTATGTACTAACATTTAAATTAATTATTTAATGCGACAGCACTCTGTTTGCATGCACTGTGCATGATTACACTGCACGGGTAATCTCACTCGTATTCAAGGTAAATCATCTCCACTTTCATCCCCTACATGTTTTTTTTTTTTTTGATTTATTGATCTCATCAGCTAAAACATCATCACATGTTAATTTACTTTCTGAAAAAGTGCAGACCCGAGTGCAGCCAGATTTCCGAACACACCTCCTACAGGTGTGTCAGCTTCGACACTGCAATCTTTCGTTTAAATCATGCTCTGTTTCAAAGTAAACCTCTAGTATGAGATGGGAGGAGGTCAAAGAAACTTTGTATTCACCCTCAAAACCTTTGAATTTTTGGAGATTCAGATGAAACTTTTTAAACAACTTGAAAAAATCATCCATTGCACTTAGTAACCAGCCTGTACCCTCAAGTCAAGTCACCTTTATTTATACAGCGCTTTATACAGTACAGATTGCTTCAAAGCAGCTTCACAGAGATAAAGAGGAAAATAATAAAAAAATGCCTGAAGTAAGGGCATCACCATACTTTCCCCATATCCCTATTCTCATGTCCCTGTTGTGTTTTCCTCTTTTGGCAGGAGATTCAGCAAGAGACTGATATCCCAGAGAGAGAGCTGGTGCGGGCACTGCAGTCTCTGGCCTGTGGAAAGCCCACACAGCGAGTCCTCACTAAAGAACCCAAGTCGAAAGAGATCGAGAGCGGCCACGTGTTCACTGTCAACGACCAGTTCACCTCCAGACTGCACAGAGTCAAGATTCAAACCGGTAACGGTCATCTTGTGTTGATGCTTTAGAACTGACTGTAAGCCCAGTCAAGATGATCAGCAATAATGAAAACCCCCCAAAAATGCATATTCATCTTAGTGTGAAAGGACGATTTTCCTTTATTTTTCTCATCACTTGTGGTGTGAAATAAGCTTTATTGAACACTATTTAACATTTTAAATATTCTAATAGATTGTTCATCCTTTAATTGATAAGAATTTCATCCTTAACTTCATCTGACCCTGAAAAGGCCCATCACCAAGATATATATACACACACAACGATCAGGCATAACATTATGACCACTGACAGGTGAAGTGAATAACACTGATTATCTCTTCATCGCGGCACCTGTTAGTGGGTGGGATATATTATTATATTATTATATTATATATATTAGGCAGAAAGAGAACATTTCGTCCTCTAAGGCCTCGTTTAAACTGTCAATGAAATGAGACCCAATTCCGATTTTTTTTTTTGCTCATGTCACAGAATTGGGAATTGGGTCTCATTTCATTGACAGTTTAAACACAATTTTACAGATCGGATGTGTTCTATGACCGTGTAAACAGGAAAAAAAAAGCATGCATTTGGATATTTCAAGATCGGTTTCAGTCCTCATTCATATGTGGAAATAAATCAGATATGTGCCAATGCGACTGTCATGTAAACAGGCAGATCGGATTTTCTGATGCATTAGGCTACGTCTCTGCGGTTTAATGACGAGAGAAACCCCGGCGCGCATCTGCAAAGGGCCGTAATTTCTAATTACGGCCCGACGAAACGTTGTGTCGTCGTAGGAGACGAATGTGGACGGGCACAGGAATTGTTTTCACAGGATTGTAAATGTAATTGTAAGCATTTAGTCATTTATTTGTAATAAACACTTTAAGTGGGCTATCTATTTACATGTTAAATTATATTTTTTAAAACATATGTCATGTGAGACGTGACGTCATATTGTGTGTGCATAGAAAGAATTCATCCGCAGCCGCTCAAAAAAAAAAAATGTGTCCACAGCTGTTCTACTCATGAGCGCAACTCCACCGTCAGTGTTAAAGGAGAAGTTCACTTTTGAAAAAACTTTTGCTGATAATTTACTCACCCCCATGTCATCCAAGATGTCCATGTCTTTCTTTCTTCAGTCGAAAAGAAATTAAGGTTTTTGATGAAAACATTCCAGGATTTTTCCACATATTATGGATTCCATTGGGACCCAAACGGTTCAAGGTCCAAATGACAGTTTCATTGCCGCTTCAAAGGGCTTTAAACGATACCAGACGATGAATAAGGGTCTTATCTAGCGAAACGATCGGTCATTTCAAAAATAAAATAAAAAGTTGACGTTTTATAAGCACAAATGTTCGCCTTGCTCTGTTCTGTGATGCGCGTTCGTGACGTCACGTAATACGCAATTACGTTGAAAAGGTCAAGTTTGATGTGTTTACAAATGTGCGGAAGGAGGACCATATAAACATTTTCAAATGTATTTGTGTCAGTTTATCGTTTAAAATGCCCATTTCGTGTGCGCATCCTGAGTGTTTTAATATTAAAAAGCCAAAAAGAACATTTTCTTCAATTTTTCAAGCGTGACCTTTTCAACGTAATTGCGTATTACGTGACGTCACGAACGCGCATCACAGAACAGAGCAAGCCGAACATTTGTGCTTATAAAACGTCAACTTTTTATTTTATTTTTGAAATGACCGATCGTTTCGCTAGATAAGACCCTTATTCATCGTCTGGTATCGTTTAAAGCCCTTTGAAGCGGCAATGAAACTGTCATTTGGACCTTGAACCGTTTGGGTCCCAATGGAATCCATAATATGTGAAAAAATCCTGGAATGTTTTCATCAAAAACCTTAATTTCTTTTCGACTGAAGAAAGAAAGACATGGACATCTTGGATGACATGGGGGTGAGTAAATTATCAGCAAAAGTTTTTTTAAAAGTGAACTTCTCCTTTAAGGTTTTTGCTTTAATTTCTGTTTCCTGTCTCTGTGCAGGCTCTTTATTGTATATGACAGTGTAAACAGCCCAATAACCCCTTTATTTTAAGGCTTAATTTATGTCCTATAGACCAGTCCGTTGCATTGCGATTTAAAGCAGTATCAATAATGTCAAATATGTGATGTGCAGTCAGGTTCGGGTGTGTGTATGCCGTTTTAACGAGTGTTCTCACCGATACGCTTAGTGTGATTCGTGGAGTTTATAGACTTGATATTGTTTCTTATTCAAAAGTGGTGTTTGGTGAACTTCGCATATATCGCAGAGCTAGCATCAAGCATATTTTGCGTTCGTCCATCTGTGCAAGAGAATTTAACCCTTTAATCATGTGCAATGTTTCAGATAGTATGGCAAGTGTAAACACACGAATCGGATATGGGTCACAATTGAAAGAATCGTGTAAACGGACGGTCCAAAAAATTGGATATAGCCAACAAATCAGAATTGGGCATCAAGACCTGCAGTGTAAACGAGGCCAAAGTTGACGTGTTAGAAGCAGGAAAAATGGGCAAGCGTAAGGATTTGCGTTTGACAAGGGCCAAATTGTGATGGCTAGACGACTGGGTCAGAGCATCTCCAAAACGGCAGCTCTTGTGGGGTGTAACTATCCATGTGTATATACTGACATATCGAGAGATAACTTTGTCGTCAATATCGCTAATTTCTAATGTACAATATACATTTTTATTTATTCGGGTCTTAAAAATGTGCATCAGCTCTGGTATGGGCATCAGAGACGTTCTCCTAGGTAATCATTTGGAAAGCCTTTTCCACTAACCTGGTTGTGTCTCTTCCCTGCAGTTGCAGCCAAACAGGGAGAATCGGACCCTGAGAGGAAGGAGACGCGACAAAAAGTGGATGACGACAGGAAACATGAAATTGAGGCAGCTATTGTTCGGATCATGAAGTCCAGAAAGAAAATGCAGCACAATGTTCTTGTAGCAGAGGTGCGGAGACTACACTTTTTTATTTTTTTTGACAATAGTTTGAGCATTAAAAAAAAAATTATATTTGTAATGGGAGCTTGTTTCCACCACAGAGTAAAAAATAAAAAAGGTAATTGTGACTTTTAATCTTGTAATTCTGATATAAACTTGCAATTCTGAGGAGAAAAAAATCGTTTTTTTCTCATAATTGGACTTTATAATTCGCAATTGTGAGTTTATAGCTCACAATTCTGAGAAAAGATGTCAGAATTGCAAGATATAAAGTCAGAATTGTGAGATATAAAGTCAGAATTTCGAGTTTATCTTGCAGTTCTGAGAAAAAAGTCCGAATTGTGAGCTAAAAAGTCACCATTATCTTTTTAAATGTTTTATTCTGTGGCGGAAACAAGCTTCCATATATTTGTCTATATGATCTATTTAAATACAGTACAAAACATAATGAAATATATAGCATATAAAAGCATGATGAAGTTGAAGTCTAGAGTAGGACAGCACAGTTCTGATCAATGATTAATCATCAGATCGGTTTTGTTCATGTACAGTTTTGATCAATATTACACACAGACCTTTATTCATATTTAACTTGGAGTCATATAATAAAAATAAGTTTTTCATAAATGCTTTGAACATTTTGATGCAATAATATTTAAAATAGTATTTTTTTTGTTGTTGTTGGTCACCCACGTTAAATTCACATATGACCCCAGCGATATAATGTAATCTAATATGAGGTCTGATTAAACCCAAGCTTTCATTTCATGAGTGTCAGTGTGAACTGTGCTTTTATATATACTTGAGAATAACTGTGATGTCTGTGGTTTTTGTGGGGGACGTAAAATAAGATCATCAACATGTTCAGTTTCACTGTATTCAGAAATGTTTTTTGGACTTTTGTTTGTAGGACTTCAGTTTGTCTTGTGTGTTTTTGCCTTTAGGTAACCCAGCAGCTGAAGGCACGATTCCTCCCAAGTCCCGTGGTCATTAAAAAGCGTATTGAAGGACTTATTGAGAGAGAATACTTGGCAAGAACACCAGAAGATCGCAAAGTGTACACATATGTAGCATGAAGGAGCGAAGTTGAGTCTGGCATGAAAGAGCGAGTGAGAGTGAGCAAGCAAGCATCGTTTTTGGGACTTAGTCACACACCTCACATGGGATGTTATTTTATTTTATTTTATGTCCTTTTTTTGCCTTTGTTGTCATTCATACTGGGAATAAACTGAGAAGAAAACCTTGTTTTAAATTGTTCTTACCGATTCCCACAAGGCTTTCCACTGGATTAGATTCAAAGATTTTACAGAAGGTCTTGGTCTCTATGAGAGAATTTTTTTTATTTTTTTTGTGTCTGTCCCTTCTAAACATACAACTAAATTAATAAAGTCAGTCACACAGTGTCCCATCATTGGAAATCATTAAGACCATTCATATCATTAGGAAATTCCTTCTGTTTTTTGTTTTTTTTTCTTCTTTCTTTTCTTCTATCTGTGTAAGTGAGTTTGGTTTATGGCACCTTATAGTTTGTTCAGGTTCTCATCTCTTGCTGCCGGTCGCCTGTGCTTTCCCTGTCAGATTGTCAGAGTGGACACAGGTGGACTTGCACAGCTTACAAAAAGGTGGTTTGGCTGTATTTTTTCCCTTGCAGTTTTCTTTTTTCATTTTTTTTTTTCATGTCTGACATGGCCAATTGTAAGATGATTTAAAAGCGTTTTATTTTAAAGGAATTCTTTTGAATGCAGTTTAAACAGAGATGGGGGAGCAGTTTGGGTTTTCAGCATTATTATATTTCAATGTGTATAAATTGTAAAATAATTGTTATTGTACTCAATGCTGAAGTGAACTGTACAGGGCCTTGTTTTCATCAATAAATGTAGAAAAAGAACGGGAAAAAAAACAATAAAAGGATTGGCCGTTTTGGGTCAGACTGTTCGTCTTGCTCTAATCTTCACCATGGAGGATCCTGGAAGTTAGGACATGAAAGAAGTGATAGCTGTGTGAAATTACACATTTCAGCTCAACATTCAGCTGTTCACACAACTGTTTTTCTCAAACATTGAATAACGTGCGTACATGGAGTACATCAAATATGGTAAATGACCAGTGAAGGGAGTTCTCGCATGTATCAAGCACTTTGGAGTGAAGAACTAATAATGTTTGTTCTCGCACATAAAAGCATTGATCAATGTTTACAAGTGAAGCATTTAAATATTTATTTTTTCTTCAGAAGATCGCTCGATTCTTATGGATTACATTTGCATTGTCTTTATCAACTGTGAAGCATGAAAGTTTTGGTAGCATGGGTCTTCAATAGGACACAGTGTATGCAGGTTTGAAAGTGCGTCGGGTTTCCTCCCGTCCCGTCCCGTACAGGTAAAATGATGCGTCCCGTATCAGATCTGTCTGTTTGTGAAGAATGAAGAAACAAAAAACTGAGACAGACTAAATCCAGAAGAACTGGGGCAACAAGTGCATACAAATCTCACTGGATTATTACAATTAATGTCAAAATGAATGTTTCGAAATGTAAAGTGATATTTCCTACTGACACACTACAGAAAAAAATATAAATAACTGGCTTAAAACCATTGTTTGGAGTGAAAATGCTAACGTGCCAAAGACCTTTGCTCAGTATCTATACACATAATAACCCTGGTACATGCACTGATCTATATAGATGCAGTTTATGACATTTAAAAAGAAAACTGATAAAAATGGGACAAATAATTGCATAATAATGTAGCCTAGTCCTAATTTAAGTAAATTAATTTTAAAATAAATAAAAAGTCATCCCATCCAGGTAACAGCTACAGAATTAACGTCAAAAAGTGATTACTGGTTCAGAATGACTGCTTAAAGCACAGCAACATATCCCGGAGAGTTCTTCAGAAATAAATAAAATACATGTAAAATAATATGTGTTCAGTTGCAAGTTCACATACTCATGTTTTCTTGGCTTATTATTGAGGTGAGCTGTATTGTTGTCATGTAATGAAATAATCAGTTTCTAACTTATTCTTTATTTGTGGCCTTGATGGGTGTCCTTTATTTTGCCACACTGAAGGTGGCAACCCTGCAAACATACTTCAGACAGCTTACTGCTTCAGAAGATGCTTTTTAAAGTCTCTGTATCGACTGTTTGTCTGTGTGTCACACACACACACACACACACACACACACACAAACGTCCGATGACAGCATCTGCTCGGGTTCAGTCCCCTGTCCCTCGACTGTTATTGTGAGGAGCCCTTCCCCCGACTCCTGCTCATTCTTCAACTGTGTTCTCGAAAGACACTTCATCTAGTAACGACTCCATCTAAAAGAGCTGTTATCTTGATATTTAGGGTTTTAGGTAGAGTGCCTCATCATCATAAATTATAAACGCTATAGTGACGTCAGCGTGAACGCGACTCCTCGAGCACACACGGGTTTGTACCATAGACAGTATAAGAAAGGTTTGTACAGCGATCGCTCGCCGAGGATCTCGAGCATGTTTACAGCGGGGTTTGCGCTCGAGTAAACGCACATTATGCTCCTCCGACAACCGCTTCTCTTCACGGGCAGGACGGAGGATGAAACTGCGGACTCGGGCGCGGAGACTGCGGGGTGAGTTAGCGGAGAAAGCTAAAGATAAACTCACTTTTGTTTGCGTCTCTAAGGGGGAGAAACACGGTAACCGACAGCAGCCGATGAATGCCTAATGACGTCACGTCAGCAGCAACAAACGGTACATTGCAACAATACAAACAACTTTTTGCCTTCAAATATGCGCTATTTAATGCGGTGATCAAATAGTCAAACATGGCATTACGGCTACAAAATCTAAATCACACAACTAGTATTCGTTTGTATGTAGCCTACCAAGAGTTATTTGTTTTGATTGAATGAACATTTGAATTAAACGGGAAAACTTTACAATAAGGTTCATTAGTTAGTTAACATTAGTTGACTACCTTAGAATGAACAATACTTCTTCAGCATTTATTAATCTTAGTTAATATTAATTTCAACATTTACTAATACGTTATTAAAATCATTATTTGTTAACATTAGGTAATGCACTGTAAGAACTAACATGAATAAACAATGAACAGCTGTATTTGTATTAATTAACATTAACAAAGATGAATAAATACTGTAACAAATGTATTGCACATTGTTAGTTCATGTTAATTAACACATTAATTAATGTTAACTAATGAACCTTATTGTAAAGTGTTACCAATTAAACTTTAAAGTTTTTAATGTTGTTTGGTTTCTGTGACACTGATGAAAATGATAATTAAAACCGGTTTCAAGAACTTTAGGTCATAATAGGGTTATTGCTTCATGAACTGATACACCATGCTAAATGATGGATGTTATTAGAACAGTATTAAACCCATTATAATAAGTGTTTTTGGTTTCACTTTATTTTGATGGTTCCTTTAACACATTCTGTTGACTATAAGTAACGTTGCTCTTATATGTCTACTAACTCTAATTGGAGAGTAGCCTAGAGTATTAGAAGACTGGTAGGGTTAAGGTTAAAATAAGTTGACATGTAGTTGCCAAGTTATTTATAGTCATTAGAATATCTTTTGGGGAGCATCACAATAAAGAGCAGATATTAATCAGATAATCTATTAATACTCTAATGACAGTTAGTTGACATGTAGTTGCAAAGTAACTTATAGTCAAAGGAATGTTCAAAAGGGACCATCAAAAATAAAGGGTGACACTTTATTTCTACTAACTATAAGTAACTTTGCAACTTCATGTCAACTAACTGTCTTTAGAGTATTAGTAGATTATCTGATTAATATCTGCTAACTCTTTATTGTGATGCTCCGCAACAGATATTCTGCTGACTATAAATTACTTGGCAACTACAAGTTAACTTATTCTACTAACCCGAACCCTAACCATATAACCATACTGACAGTCTACTACAGTCTACTAATACTCTAATGAGAGTTAGTTGACATGTAGTTGCAAAGTTACTTATAATTAGTAGAATGTCTAAAGTGGAACTAAATAAAGTGTTTTACCGTGTTTTTTTCTTTTCTTTAGGTCTGACTGTGGTAAAATGTCATGCAGTAGCAGCAGCAGTAAGTCCATTTCCCATACATTACATTTAATAGGCTATCACATCAACAGCCAGACATGTGATTCTGCCAGATCTGTGATCTGATATGTTCCTGTCTGCCTGTGGCACAGCTGACCTCGTGTCCAGCCCGGGTCAGGAGGAGCGGCTCCTGGTCACCCTGCACCTGCTCACCAACCCCGGGGACTCGCTCCTGCTCCAGCTCACTCTGGACCGCCTGCTCCGGTGGGTCCGGCCCGGTCTGCGCCTCTTCCGGGTGTCCGAGCGCGCCTGTCCCCTTCAGGACGACGCCAGGACTGACCTGTGCCCTGTCGGCAGCTTCCCCTCACTCGCGGTGACCATGTTCCTGCACGAGTCTTTCGGGGAGGAGCGTATCCTCAGGGTGCTGGACTTTCTGCAGCGCCCGCCCTGGCAGATCCACCACACGGAGAGCTTTGACGCTAACTCCCCGTCCAGCGCCCCACTGAGGCCCTACCTCCTGCCCAGCCGGGACTTCTCCAGCCTGGGCGCGGGGATGCCGGTGTGGGGGGTGCGGACGGTGCACTACGGAGAGGAGGTGGTGCGAGTGACACTGCACAGCACCTATGATAACTTTGAGGACAGTGTGCGTTTGTACGAGACGGTTCTGCGGAGGAGGGCGGAGGAGCAGAAGCCCGGGTTCGTCTGGTTCACTCTGCTCACAGAACAGGGCTTCAGCCTGCAGTTGGCCATCAAACAGCTCTCGCCGGGGGTCCGAGTGGAGCCGTGCTGCTCCGCCGTGCTGCAGTTCAGGGTGGGAGAGATCGGACAGCTCGTGCCCTTGCTGCCCAACACCTGCTCGCCCATCAGCTCGACCCGATGGCACACTGAAGACCTGGACGGCAACAAGATCCTCTTTCAGGTGGGTCACGGGAATGTGTTCTGGTTTCTATATCCCCTCTTATACTGGCAAACCATGATGTAAACCTATGGGTTTCTTTAATATATGATATTTGACTTAAATTTACTTTTGTTACTATATATGCTATATATATATATATATATATATATATATATATATATATATATATATATATATATATATATATTAGGGGTGAAACGGTACAATATTACTGCGATACTCCAAAACATATGGTAAAAGGTTAACAAAAAATGTACTGCTGAGTAAAATGGTAAATTTGGTGTTACATTGTGGGTGTAAATGCATAGGCTTGGACTTTGGAAACGCAAAAAACGGGACAATAGTGACACCAGAATGAAAATATTCATCATTCTGAAGCTGAAAACACAGAATTATTTTAGACGAATATGCTTGAACTCTGTCACTGACTAGATATATTTATAATAACGTAGGCCACTTTGTACTGGTAACAGAAGTTATTTGGCATAATCATTCAGGACCCACAAATATTCCCCCATTGCATTATTAGGCTAAACATTATATTCAACATTATATATAGCAGTTTAATGTAGTACTGACACTAAAACTCTGTAAACTTTTTTGTCACACAGTAATTTTCATTTTGGGTAAAGTATATAAAATACAGATTGTCACTATCCACGATACATGTTGTATTTTTGTATTGCGATATATTGTGGCACGATATATTGTTAAACCCCTAATATACTGTATATTTATATAAATTCTACAGGTTAAGCTATATACTGTATATATACTGAATATTTTTATTAATCAAGTCACCTTTATTTATATAGCGCTTTTTACAATACAGATTGTTTCAAAGCAGCTTCACAGAGATAACAGGAAAATACCAATCAATGATGCAAACTTTTCAAATTCAAAATCTGCCATAAAGCAGCTCTAACAAAATATTCTGTGTCATTATTCAGTTCAGTTCAATAACCGTATAAAGTTCAATTATGAAATGAATTCAATTCAGCTATAAGCAGCTCGACAGAAGACAATAGTGTCATTATTAATTTTGAGTCAGTTTAATGTTGATTCAATTTAGTTCAGTGTCGGTGTCACAAAATTCGTCATTAATGAAACAAACTCTAATCAGCTATTTTGTCTAATTATTTTGTCAAAAGACCAAGTCATCTCAAGTCGAAGGTTGTATATGCTGCAGGTTGTGGTATATGCAGTGTATTTGCTTGATAATTCATATTGTAATATGTCAAGCATTATTGTTTAAAGGGACACCCAAAATTGAAAAGTCTGTCATCACTTACTAATGTCGTTTTAAACCTGTATGACTTTCTTTCTTCTGCAGAAGACTTTTTTTTATATATATACGATGGCAGAATTTTCAGTTTTGGGTGACCGATCCAAATATTATAAGTATTATTTCTATGGATATCCTTGTATGTACATTTTTGGAGTGCCACTCAAGGCTATAATGTCAAACAAAAGAGTGACCGTGGAGAGATGGAGGCTTTGATATCTAATTCTCTTGCAGCCACAGTTCCCCTGGAGACACACTGAATATGACATCACTGTGGGATGGGATTTACATGACAGATTCCATCAGTGTAAAACCATGCGGTGTAAAATACGCTGAGAATGACCAATGAGAGTGTTTCCCAAAACCTGAATTTAGAAGTATTTCAAGTGCATTCAGCTGACATCTCTTTAATATTCATCTAGAGGTTTTTAGAGTTAGCGAAATACACATTCATTCAAAAGTGCAAAAGCAATAAAACATGAGAAGTAGTGTTGATATGAATATAAATGTTAATGTGACCATGATGATGAACGTTATTTAGTTAAATGCACTTGGAGGAGCTGGAGGCCGTATTGTGTATTTATTGCTTTCATACAATATTTTTTAAGTAAAGAAAAACGAATCAAAGAATCCCTGAAACGTGTAAAAAAAAATTCCTGAAAGTGACTGAAAGGGACTTTTGCTTTAACGTGTGTGTGTGTGTGTGTGTGTGTGTGTGTGTGTGTGTGTGTGTGTGTGTGTGTGTGTGTGTGTGTGTGTGTGTGTGTGTGTGTGTGTGTGTGTGTGTGTGTGTGTGTGTGTGTGTGTGTGTGTGTGTGTGAGTGAGTGAGAGAGAGTGAGAGTGTGAGTGCGCGCGCTATTTATCACAAATTTTGATATAATTTTCCTACATTTATCTGCTACATATTAAGGTTGTTTTGAAATTGTCAACTTATCCCACACTGTGTTGATGTGACAAACTACGCTGACTGAAAACATGGACATAAAGTTACATTTTTGTACATGCATTTATTTTAAAGTTGATGTATATGTATCTGTTCAGAAATATTTCTAAACCTTACCCCAACTGCACCCCATTAGGAAATTGTATATTTTTAAAGAAAGTCTATTGTTCTAAAACAGCAAATAGCTAGCAAATAATTTGGAAATAATTGAACAAATGCATAAAAGCCATAAACGCATCAAGGATGCATAAAAGTGTCGAGAGAGTGACCTTCTGCAACCTAAAATAACTTCACAGTTGAAGTCCGCAAGACCACACATGTACATTATTTTGGGACAGGGCCAGTCACATCAAATGTCATTGTTTCTCATGTTTTGCAACCAAATTTTGTAGATGTCAAGCCTGATGTAACTATATTGTAAATATTTTCTATATTTGACTGAGAGTTGCGGAGGGAAAAATGAATAATGTCTTAAAGGGATAGTTCACTTTGAAATTAATTTTTGGTATGTTTTAGCTTACCTCAAGGGCATCCAAGATGTAGGTGTCTTTTTTTCCGCAGTAGTTTCAATTTTGATATTTTTAGGTCAAACCGTTCTTGTCTGTCAGTCATATAATGCAGGTCTATGGTCATTATCTCAAAACACAAGCACAGAGTCCAAATTAAAACAATTCCCCGTCGTCCAAATTAAACAATTCCCCATCGTAAGTACACATTGATGGCCTAAGACACGAAACGAGCGGTTTCTGTGAGAAAACGAACAGTATTTATATCGTTTTTACCTCTTATACGCAGACATGTCCAAGTGATCTGATCTGACATGTACGCAGACTGGTGCATAGATATATACACTAGATGTCGCCTTAAAGACATTTGTTCCAATGAACTGCCGTAGACAAGGCGACATCTAGTGTGTATATCTATGCACCAGTCTGCGTACACGTCAGATCAGATCACTCGGACATGTCTGCGTATAAGAGGTAAAAACGATATAAATACTGTTCGTTTTCTCACACACACCGCTCGTTTCGTGTCTTAGGCCATCAATGTGTACTTACGATGGGGAATTGTTTAATTTGGACGAAGGGGGATTGTTTTAATTTGGACTCTGTGCTTGTGTTTTGAGACCGTGACCATAGACCTGCATTATATGACTGACAGACAAGAACGGTTTGACCTAAAAATATCAAAATTGAAACTACTGCGGAAAAAAAGACACCTACATCTTGGATGCCCTTGAGGTAAGCTAAAACATACCAACATTTAATTTCAAAGTGAACTATCCCTTTAACCCTCATCCTTCCCTCACACTTTGTAACATATCTTTCCCTTGCAGGTCAAATTGACCCGAAGCTCTAAACTTATTTTTGTCCATAAAGCTTATTTTATTTCATTTTTATAATATTTTTTCTATTTTTTTAAGATTTTTTTGTTTCTATTTGTATTTTTTATTTACCTTTAAATGACTATATTTGATCAATAAATAATAAATAAATAATGATTTAAGCACATTCCTCACATTCTTTCAACTTAAATTCAAAATAACTCACAATTTCATGCATAACTTTTAATTCAGCTCAAAATATCTTACATTGGGTGTCTTTGCCGACCTCTTGTGGGTAAAAAAATATAACATGATATTTAATGACTTGCCACTAGATGGCCTTATAGCTCTATATGGAGCAAATGAGCGGTTCTGCTGGGTACTTAAGTCAGTTTTTCTTCAGGATGCATTCAGATACACATGTAGACTTTATAAAATAATATTTTGGTATAGTTTTAGCGTTTTCTGTTTGAATTTTTAGTATTTTTAGGTTGTTCTATGTGTACTGAAGCATTCCATTAATTCCTGAGGGGGTCAAATTGACCCACGAGGGAAGGATTTGTTACTTTTTTTTAAATCAACCACAAAACACCTCGAATCCATTGCATTTTTTGTTCGTGTGTGTGTATTCGTGGTTCAAGTGCGACAAAAGTCCTAGGGTCTTGGACCCCTCTGATGAACACTCAATAAAATAAAAAAAACGAGTTTGGGGTCAAAATGACCCGAGGGAAGGATGAGGGTAATCAATTACACAAAGCTACTAGACAAATGCAAGTGTAATGTATGATTATAGATCTTTTTACTTTTTGTGGTAAAACATAGTATAGTGTGGTTTGGAATGACTTGAGGGTAAAGTAAATAGTGCCAGCTTTTTCTTTTAATGGCAACTGTTCCTTAAAAGTGTGAATTGTGTTGAACTGATAAAGTGTGGCCTCTTCTGCAGGTTCGCGCCCCAGCTCAACCCCAGGCGCTCCTCACGTCTGCGTTTCCCCTGAGCTGTCCCAGGATGCAGCTGAGGAACGGGGCGGCTGCCACCACCCCCTGCAGGAGGCCGTCCCGTGTGAAGGAGCAGCCTGTGGGACGGTGTCCTCGAGGGTTGAGGTCAGTGGCGTGTGGTCGGGAGAGTGTGGGATCAGACGGCACCTGTAGCACTCCTCCGGGAAGCTCCTGTTACTCGTCCCAGCGCAGCAGCCCGGCAGGCCAGTCCGTGAACTGGTGTGAGCCGGCGGTAACCTCTGACACCTCTACATCGTGCCTTCTGCTGGAAGAGGAGGAGCCTGAGACCAACGTGGACACGGGTTGTGCTGTAGGAGTGTCTGCGCTTGTGACCCTGTCCCGGGACCTGAAACATGTGCTGTCTGAGCCGCAGTGGACCTCTGAAGCAGAGACTCACGCTTCACCGAGTCAGAGTCGCCATCAACACGCACAAGCCGAAGAGTTCTTCATTTGACCATTCCCATTGGAAAAGCAGCACATATTTACATGAATCATTTGGCAGGTGCTTTTATCCAAAGCGACTTAAGGCCCCGATATAAATAATTTCTTGTTCTTTATTCAAAGGTAAAGTTAGTGAACATCCAGAAAACGCCCACGCTGCTGAGAGCGGCGTTTAGATCAATATGCAAATATGTGCTGCACGCTTTCCTCTCAATAGCAAAATAACACAACAAAAATGACAGTGGAGAGAACAGTAGTTGAGAAAGCATCTGATCATAGCGATCTGAATATGTTTGCACAAGCTCTGCAATTCAGCACTCCAGTAAAGTCACGTCACCTTTATTAATACAGCACTTTATACAATAGATTGCTTAGAAGCAAGCAGGTTTACAGTATTAAACATCGAACAACTGTCAGTGTGTCTTACAAGAGAATTACAACTTATTTTTCTACTATAAAGCAGTGTGTTCATGTTTTTACTCGTGTCTGACCTCGACGGAGTCAACAGAAGAAATGAACTGGAGAAGATTTCCATGTCAAAGAAGGCGGAGCCTCAGCACACACACACCTATTACATCATCGCCACCGACCAATGGTAGTTCGTTTACCAGCCGGAGCAAACTTTTCCCTAAAGTTTCTGTAAACCTGTTTTGAACTCCTGAAACAAACTCTGAACTAATTTGGTTGTGGCCTGATTTTTTTTTTTAGAAATGACGTCTCACAAGTTCATTCTTCGATTTACACTTGAAGTGCATCGGCGCCTTTACAGTGCATTCAGTTCATTGTATCAGTTCATGCATTCCCTTTCATGGTCGATTACGTAATATCAATATATGATCATTTAATATAATTTCTTAATTGCATTTTGTCTTTTGCATAGGCTATAATAGTTCAAAAGTCCATGTTTGAAATGATTCTATATTCCATTTTAATGCAAATTCTATGATCAACACAACTATTTCATTTAGATGAATTGTTAAACATGAAGTCGATATTGAAATTTCCAGAATATCTTTTGGTATGTCCCCCTTTAGCTTTAAATGGACTCCACAAGAAAGGAGACGCATACAACATAGGATTTTGTGAATATTATTTTAGTGGCATTGAAATTGTCAGATGATGTAATGTTAGTGTCAGTTTAATCAGAACACACATTGAGAACGTTGTTCTGTGCAAACAGGCAGGATGTGTTCAAAAAGGAATACTGGTAAAGAAATCCTACTAATAGGAGTACCACTTAGTGAATAGTTTTTAGTTTTTTAAATATCATTTGAAATTTCCTCATGCAGTCTGCTCCGGTTGAATACTACACATCCTGCCAAATGTCATGGATCATCCTGGATTCCTGGGGTGCTTTTCAATATCCCTCCTCGTCTCCTCTCTCCTCCGTCCTCCATCCTATGACCCGGAAACCGATCGAGCACAGCCATCTTGAAGGACATCTCAATTCTCTAATTGCACCGCGAGGAGTCGAGGATCGAGGAGTTAGGAGGCTTCCTGAGGAGTCACGAGCGAGGATACACAGGTGGTATCCTATGCGGAAGAGTTTTATCGACTTAAACGTGACGCACGTCTAAATTCTCCTCCCCCTTCACATCGGTCACAATCATTTTAATTTATACTTTATAAACCACACATCTCACATATTTCAACAGGGTATCTTGCTTTATTATTATTTATTATGAATTTCTTAAATAAACAAACTTCAACAACATAAGGGCAGATCCTTTGAGCGCTGCTGATGAGCGCGGTGAAGTGACGCTCGAGTGAACAAGTATTCCAATGTTTTAAAAAAAAGTTACATTCGATTCCTCCGTCCTCGCGTCTTTTCCTTGCAGCCTTCCCTCGCATCCTACAGGGGGCGGAGCTGAGACGCGAGGAAAGGAAACGAGGATGCACAAATAAGAAATGAGAAGCACCCCTGAAGTCCTGCTCCGGGAGGGTCACTGTCCTGCAGAGTTTAACACACCTGAACCAGCTGATCAAGCTCTGACTAGAAACTTCAGACGGGTGTGTTGAGGCAAACTCTGCAGGACACCTCTGCTCTAGAGCATGAGCCAAATATGATTAACTTGTTAAAGTTGTAAACAGACATTGTATATAATGTAGCTATTAAACCCTAGTTAGCAGGTTTTATGTTATTCTGTACACAGCACTGTATTTGTCTCAGAACTATTATAGTATGTCCACTAAATTATTATTACCACTAAAAATGAAATCTCAGCAGGAAAAAATACTTTTTAGAGTGTATTTTGATATTTGACTGCAATTTTACGAAATGTGTAATTAAATATGTAGTACTTTGTATTTCATTACAGTTATTACATGTCAAATAATGTCATTGTATGTTGGTAGCAAACTAATTTAATAATTATGTATGAAGGATGTTTGGAATAAACTAGAGAAGTGTTGTTTGATTTAACAGACTGGTCTGTTTCATTTTTTCGGCTGCTTACATCTGTTCTTCTTTCTTTATGTTTTCAAATTTGTCTAAATGTGTTCCACGAGTGATGATATTTTGACTTTCCATCTGTTTTATGAGGCTGGATGTTAGCCAGATCTGGTGTCTGAGCCTCCGGCTGCTTCTGAAACAGAAAGCTGCGTTCTAGGATCTCGGCTGCCATTGAAGACCGCCTCAATCTGGAGAATCCTTGAGCTTTCACTTCGTATTTTCACGCCTGACTGTGGAGGAAACCTTTCTGACATACTAGACAGTCTCGTTCTAGTGTTCAGGGTTAAGGAGGAGTCTAGATTCCTCAGAAGGACACAGTCTCACTGGGATGAAGTGCCTACAATGACATCTTTAACATTTGAGCACTCAACATCACTCTACTGAATTTATTTGTAAAAACAGTAATATTGTGAAATGTCATTAAAATTTTAAATATATTCACATGGGAAACAGTTATTTTAAATTGAAATTTTAATCCAGTGATAATCACATGATACTTCAGAAATCATTATAATACGCTGATTTGCAGCTCAGTTATTATCAGTTATTAAATTCAGAAGGATTTAATGGACCTGAGCTAACATGACCTAACAATGATCAGTTGTATTTTTTTAAACTAATGTTAACAAAGAATAACTATGGTAACAAATGTTGCTTTTGCTCATTGTTAATGTTGGTTAATGCATTAACTGACTTTACCTTATTGTAAAGTGTTGCCTATTGTTCTTTATAATTCCTTATAACACTTGAATCACTTTACTTTATGCAAGTTTTTGTGTGTATTGCTGTATTGGATTTAAATATATGGAGTATATGGAGATCAATGTTGAAAACTGTTTTTGTTGCTTAATACTTTTTGGAAACTGATTCCTTTTAATGAAGATTCTGTGATAAATAGAAAGTTCAAAAGAATGGCATTTACTTGAAATATAAATCTTTTGTAACATCATTAATGTCTGCTGATGCTGTTAGTTAAAAGTATTCATTTCTATTTATTGTTTTAGATCAATCTTACCCCAAACATTTGAATGGTAGTGTATCACAGTTTCCCAAAAATATTTGAAGCAACTGTTTTCAACATTTAACTGTTTTCAATCATATTAGAATGATTTCTGAAGGATCATGTGACACTGAAGACTGGAGTAATGAATGCTGAAAATTTAGCTTTGATCGCAGGAATAAATTACATTTTAAAATATATTCAAGTAGAAAATAGTTCATTTTATAATTGTCATAATATTTCACAACATTACTGTTTTACTAGCCTATATTTTTGATCAAATGAATGCAGCCTTGGTGAACAGAAGAGACTTAAAGAAAAAAAACCTTAAAGTCCCCCTGTAGCAGTGGCGGCTGCTGGTCTTTCAAAGAGGGGAAGCTCATTTTCGGCCTACATCATAAAAATTATTCATTTATTTATTTGTAAATTCTACGTTCCTTTTCAAGAAAATGTTCTGTGAAGAATGAATGTAATAATATAATAAAGGTATAAATAATAATATAATAAAGTATAATAATAATGCTACTAATAATAAGATATTTTTTTAATTATTTTAATTATGTTTGAATTATTACTACTAATAATAATAATATAAAAAATATAATAAGTAATAATATAATAAAGGTATAAATGTATAATTGTGTGAAATGTATTATGAAAATTGGCTAGCAATTTCGACAAGCAAATACCAAGAAATAGGTTGCAGCAGTTTGTCTTTGAAAAATCCGCGATGGGACTGAGCCGAACAGCTTCAGCATCAGCGACTTTTTATTGTATGAAATCGCTGTCAATCAAAAGGAGACGCAGCCTTTTGACAGACCCTCCAATCATCACGCGGAAGCCCGGAGTCCAGGCCAGCCCACTCCCCGTTCACCCCCAGAGAAGCTGAGCTTCCATGGGCGGGACATAATCGCAGCATTTATCCAATGACCGTCTAGTTTCGAAGCGCTAAAAAAAACTTTTCGAAGCAGCTCCATTGAAGTCAATGGAAGCTGGGCTTCAACAGGGAAATGCACTGTGACACTACGGGAATGTATGAGAAGGAAATCGAGTCAGCCGACCTATGTAACTGATTCTGAACGAACTCGTCTTTGAGATGAACGTTTTCTGACGCATTTTTAGTTAATAAAATGTTAATACAATAGTACATATTTGACCATTCATTTTTTGACATTATAGGGGAAGCCGAGCTTCCCCTTGCAGTCTTGAAGTCGCCACTGCCCTGTAGTCAATCATTTTATCCCTTAAAACTTAGCATGCTGGCAAAACCAGCAATGCAAGTTTGAGAGGTGGCGCCCCAACAAATCTCACGAGAATCACAACTTGCTTTACGTCATGACATCACATACATCAGCAACATATGAAGCAGCCTCTGTGGAAGACACTAGCACGCATTTCAGACGTGAATCATGGCAGAGTCGACGAAGAAAACGAAGCGCAGTCGGAAGAGTGCAGAGACGGCTCTGTTTGAGTGGTATTTACGACAGTAACGTTAAATAGACTATGGAGACTCTAGGGGTCGCTGTTTGAGAAAAACGGAAACTGCATAGTGTGCCTTTAAAGCAGACATATAAACAACATTTAAAGCTTGATTTTCATCACAGGGTGACTTGAACTCTTTGTTCGCCAGAGTACATCACTTTGCCCAGCTCTTGTTGCATTTGTAGATTGTTTTCCCAGACAAAACCTTTACATTAATTGCACATATCCCAAATGCCTCTTAATATTGTGAATCTAGTTTGACTGCCTCTTCTGGTCAGAGTAGCTCATTATGATGGAGTTGTGTGGCAGCCGATCCATGGCAGCCTCTCTTCCCACTGTCCAGTCGCAGTAATGCTCAGCTTCCCAGGATCAAACCTCCAGTACTGCTGCTCTTTAAAGAAATACAGTTTTCCATCGGGCCGAGTCAAGGCGCCGTTTACCCCCCGGGGAACACCCTTCCAGTCCCTCAGAGCACGAGGGTAGTACGGCTCAGTGCTCAGAGACTCCAGGTTCAGGACAAAGTAGCGGGACCCTTTGAAGAGCACCATGTGGCCCAGAGGCTGATAGAAGAAGGCGCAGTCCGGGTGCGAAGGTAAGCCCAGTTTACTGTTCTTCCTGGGGAATCCAGGGTCCAGATCAGAGCCTGAGTAACGCCACATCCGTCTTCCTACCAGGAGAAAAAACATGGAGATGTGTTGAGAATATGCTTCTTTAAAGGAATAGTTTACCTAAAAATGACCTTCACTCACTCTTAGGTTTTATTAACGAATTAATAATAACGAATTATACAAATACTAGTATATCAAATACTATTCCCAGATACACACTCATGTAAACTGATATACACTCTATAGCAAATCTTAACTGCTTGATTGTTTATATTGTCGCAAAATGCTAATTATATATATTCGCCAGGCAATTTATTAAAAGTTTTATATATTGTACATCCAACGTTATATGCATACATAGAATACACTCACTTAAATTAATTCTACTATAGAAAATATTTTATATTGTCGCAAAATGTGTTATCTAGTCTGTTATCGCATTGCTCTGTATATAAAGATGGAAAGCAGCTTTATCCACAAACATACAGTACACTTGTAACTCATGTTGTATATTCGTAAAAAGTCTATTATCTCACAGCTCTAATCTGCTAAAAGTGACTATAAGGCATTCAGATTTTAATATTTTATAAACATTTGCAGCATCATGATTTTCTGTATAGCTGCTTTGAAACTTTGAATTGTATCAGGTCTTTATTACTTACTTTCTTCTGTGGAATATAAAAATGGTTTGTTTTTCTGTTTTCCAAAAGCCTATGGAACGCTTGTTCACAAAAAAAACATCAGTATGGCTATATGAATAATAAAATTCATATAAATAAATAAAGTTGTAAACGCAAGTTCAGGAGGAGCCTTAGGCCATGTGTCTGCCAAAGCTGTGAGATGGTCCTCACTGCAGAACATGAAATCAACGGGGAGGGGTCGGATCTAGATCCAACTCCTCCCACCTTACATATACCTAAACCTACCCATCTCCACCCCCTGATCCCTAAACCTACCCCTAAACCTACCCATCTCCACCCCTTAATCCCTAAACCCACCCCTAAACCTACCAATCTCCACCCCTTATATCTGGATCCAACTCCGCCCCCCGGATCTCGTGTTCTGCATTGAGGTGCTACTGAAAGCTGTGGGCACTTGAGAGCGTTTTGGCAGAGCAGAGATTTTATTTATTTATTTATTTTTTCAGTTGAGACACTTTGCTTTCTATGATATGGAATTTCAATGGAAGTTGTAATTACAAAACCTGCTTTTGGGGATTTGAGGGTTGACACTGCATTCAGTTTGACCAGATGTACCCTGGACAAAACTGTACTCTGGAACATGGGTGACTGCCCTTGATATTGTATTACATGTGTATGGGTAACGGTCTGAACTCCTGAGGTATTTACCTTTAAAGAAGTAGAGTTTGCTGTCCAGCGGGGAGAAAGCAGCTGCTTCAATAGCCAACGGCAGCTGCGGCCAGCGAGTCTGAAGCCGAAGAGGATCGCTCACACTGCCATTAGATACCGTCCAGAAATGATGCCCCTGAAACACCAGCACTGTCCCATTCTCTTCTACAGAAAATACAACAGCTTTACACAGTTCGAGGAAAAGAGTTAATGTGTCCATTAAAATGTCCAGTTCTTACCCATGGTGATGGCATCAAAGAAACCCTGGCAGTAGTGGGGTATGAGGGAACCTCCCGTAGGATCTTGAGAAATCTGCCAGTCCTGCATGGGCCATCTCAGAGCCCGTCCTGCCAGCGGCTTCACTGTATCCCCAGGTGGTTGACCTGCACACACATGCAGAATGCCAATGTACTTATTACTTATATACTGCCAGTGTATATGACACTCTAAGTTGTGCCTCTTCCCAGCACACACAATACATCCATGTGACTTCAGAAGACGTTGGACTCCAACTAATCCAACGTCAGTCAGACGTTATATTTTGGTTGAAAATGAAAGTTGGGTTGACGTCTAAACCCAACGTTTGTTTGACGTCAAGCTCAGTTAGTGCATTGTAGTCTCCCTAAGGAAAATTTTGATTCATTCATTGCTATAGAAGAGGAAGAATTCGTTAAACTCGTTAAATCATCTAAATCGACAACATGTATGTTAGACCCTATACCGACTAAGCTACTGAAAGAGATGCTTCCTGAGGTCATAGATCCTCTTCTTAATATCATTAATTCATCTTTGTCATTAGGATACGTACCAAAAACTTTTAAGCTGGCTATGATTAAACCGCTTGTTAAAAAAACACAACTTGATCATACAGAATTAGTCAATTACAGGCGATCTCGAATCTACCTTTTCTGTCAAAGATACTAGAAAAGGCAGTATCCTCACAACTATGTTCCTTTTTAGAAAGAAATGATATTTGCGAGGATTTCCAGTCAGGATTTAGACCGTACCATAGTACTGAGACAGCTCTCATTAGAGTCACAAATGATTTGCTCTTATCATCCGATCGTGATTGTATCTCTCTATTAGTGTTACTCGATTTTAGTGCTGCATTTGATAATATTGACCACAACATTCTTTTAAATAGACTAGAAAACTATGTTGACATTAGTGGAATTGCACTAGCATGGTTTAAATCATACTTATCTGACCGTTATCAGTTTGTAGCAGTAAATGAAGAGATGTCTCATCGATCACAAGTTCAGTATGGAGTACCACAAGGCTCAGTACTAGGACCGTTGCTGTTCACTCTGTACATGCTACCATTAGGAGATATCATTAGGAAGCATGGCATTAGTTTTCACTGTTATGCCGATGATACTCAGCTCTATATTTCTTCACGCCCTGACGAAACTTACCAATTCACAAAATTAACGGAATGTATAGGTGATATAAAAAAAATTGGATGACTAGTAATTTCCTACTACTTCTGAAAAAACAGAGATTCTAATTATTGGACAAAAAACATCCTCACGTAATAATCTAGAATACTGTCTAACACTTGATGGCTGCTCTGTTAAGTCTTCGTCGTCAGTTAGGAACCTGGGTGTGGTCTTTGATACCAATCTTTCATTTGAAAGTCACGTGTCTAGTATCTGTCAAACCACATTTTTCCATCTTAAAAATATATCTAAATTACATCATATGCTCTCATTGACAAATGCGGAACAATTAGTCCATGCGTTCATGACATCAAGGCTAGATTATTGTAATGATATGGGTGGTTGCCCTGCACGCTTAATAAACAGACTCGGCTGGTCCAAAACGCAGCAGCTCGAGTTCTCACCAGAACCAGGAAGTATGACCATATTAGCCCAGTTTTGTCAACACTGCATTGGCTCCCTATTAAACATCGTATACATTTTTAAATATTGCTGATCACTTACAAAGCACTAAATGGTTTAGCTCCGCAGTACCTGAGCGAGCTCTTAACGCATTATAGTCCTTCACGTCTATTGCGATCTCAAAATTCCGGCCAGTTGATAATACCTAGAATATCAAAATCAACTGCTGGCGGTAGATCCTTTTCCTATTTAGCACAAAAACTTTGGAACAGTCTTTCTAACATTGTCCGGGAAGCGTTTTTGTTTGCGCAGAAAGAACTTAAGAGTTTTCTGTTAAAACGGTGTCGTGTTAGCAGCCCCTAAGTTAATAACTAATGATCGTTGTGACGGAAGTGAATCGTTCAAAAAAAACTTTAGCTGGACAATAACTTTATTCTAGAGCTGCTATAAAGCCAAAACAATCTCTGTTACTTTAATTTCCTATTATCACTGTAAAGCTGCTTTGAAACAGTCCATTTTGTTAAAAGCGCTATATAAATGAAGGTGACTTGACTTGACTATTTTAGGACCATATTCTAGGATTGTTTGTATTACAACATTATTTTCATGACAATTAGGCACATTTCCTTCCCTGTCTACACACGTTACTGTAACACAAGCAAAATGCCATACTTTTTATTGTTAAGGGAAGAAACAACAATATTATTAAAATTGTTAAATATAAATCATGCTAGTGTTTTAGTACTGAACTTTATTTGTTAATTTTAATAAATAAATAAAAATATTGTTGTGTGATATTAATTACTGAAGATCATTACAGCAATAAGAAAGGGATTGTCCTTTTTTCTGTTGATTTTGGGTTGTAATATTGCCCTGTCTTCTTGAGATTTACCCAAAAACACATTTGCAAATGTACCAGTTCGTCATATCATGAAACCCTTCTTGATATTTTCACACAAGCAGTCTTTACCTAGCGAGACCATTTATACAGCTAATTTTGCTAGGCTGTAGTGAAACAGACAGAGCTATTTACACTGAAAGATAGTAAGACTGTCAGCTGTTTCTCAAGCATGTGTCAGGCAGGTTTACACATGCCACAGTGCTTTCAGGAGAAAACCTACAACCATCCATCTTCAGTGCGTGAGAAGGGTCTCATACCAACACCACCCTCCCTCAGCATCCTGATCATATCTGAAGATTCCATTCCAGTTAGCCAGGATCTTACTTTAAGCCTTCCAGGAAAAAATCAGATGCCATATTAATGCACACACACACGCACACGCACGCACGCACGCACGCACGCACGCACGCACGCACGCACGCACGCACGCACGCACGCACACACACACACACACACACACACACACACACACACATACACACACACACGCAGTGCTTGGTGCCAGCACTGCACTGTATTAATATATTCCTCTGTATATCATTCATCCTTAAAGCAGTAGGAGGCCAACATGAGTCCACGTAGAGGCCTCATCACAAAACAATTTTTTTAAGATATCATCTGCTGCTAACAAAAATATATGTGTGGGTGTCATATGTGCCCACATAGCAACATTGTGATGTCCCAGATCCGGCCCACATCTGGCACTTGTGGAAAGATGATCTTGCCCACATGCAGCGTGGAATGATGGCACTTGGGCGGACCGCTCCTGTTTGCCAGATCTGGGCCACAAGCAGGCCATAGCAATGCCACATGTCAGCCAAGAGCAAAGAAATAAACCCGAACTGGACCTTATCTGAGCCACAAAATCTGTGTATATTAAATATGGAGTCATTTCAGCCTTAATAAGCCTGTTAACAAGCAGAATCACTGAAGGAAAGAAGAGAACAGAAAAAGAGACGAGCAGAAACACAAGAACTACAACTGACTTCAGCCACAGTCTAAGATGAAATCGACTGAAGAGAAAAGAAGACATTAAATCTGTGAAGATCTCAACAGAGGAGGATTAAACAACTCCACAAACAGCATTACCAGCTTCACTTATTACTAACCAGACTGACTTTATTTATTACAATAGAATACAAGTTTGTATTGAGAATTAACAGAGGTTTAACTCTAATGTGTTTCATTAGAAGTCACCATAACAGATTAGTGTTTCCATTAGTTGGGCTCTTAACTCTTATTATGGCTTTAGTCTTTTTTTGGCTGCTGTGACAGTGTGTTTGTTAAACATATTTGAAGCAGCAAAGAAAGCTAAAGTGAAAAGAGATCAGGTGATGGTGGTTATCTGTTTATTATCATCATGAAATAGCTTGATTCACTGATGTTTTTTTGTTATCTAAAAAATCTCTCTGTATGCAATCGTGCTCTCTTTCCATGAGAATCCATGCAACATATAAAATGTTTTTGAGATGCGTTCACCTAAAAATGTCTTTTTAATATGTTGTAGAGACAATATGTGTTAAGAAATGCTGAACTGAATGTGTCTTTTTTCTGTGAAGGTATTTTTCAAAGGCAAACATTGCATGATTATTCTGTCTTCTGTAGCCAAAAAATGGGATTGAGACTTTCTAAGATAATTTATATTCGTTGCTGTTCATACTGTTGGCCATTTCTGTCACCTGATTTAGTTTGGGTTTCATGCCACTGTTGCCTTGCCTTCGACTTGCTTAGTTGCAGTTTAAAAGACACTTATTATTCAGTAATATTATTTATTTGACTGCACAATTTTTGAACTGAACTGAATCAACAATGAAATGACTGAATAATTTCCCTATTGTCTAATGACTGACACTATTGACTTTTTACAGCAGAAAATGAATTTATCTCATATTTGATGGTTTAATCATTGATTTCCTGCTTATGGAGTTTGAAACTTGAAACTTTGAAACAATCTGTATTGTATTAAGCGCTATATAAAATAAAGGTGACTTAACTTCTCAGAGCAAGACATAGAGGTATTTTACACCATCTAAGATGCACATATTTTCTAAAAGAAAAGGCTAAAACCCTGACAGATTCTTAAACTTCCTCACAATAGCCAGCTTTGCTATCACTGTAAAGACATTGTTACTAAAGACCAGAGCCCTATTCTTTGCTGCTAAAAGATAATATTGCAAAATCAACACTTGCACAGCTTTCTAAAAAGGAAAGAACGGCTTGTTTACCATAGAGTTGTTGTATAGCAGTGATGTCATGCCAGCTGAGCAGTGCAGTAGAGCCCATCTTCTTATAGTACGGTGACATGAGCGCATGACGAACTGGTGAATGAACCAAACCCAGAGTGTGGCCAATTTCATGGGCTGTCACAAGGAACAGGTTGTGTCCTTTAAGACCACTCAGGGTCCATCGTTCAGACATATCAAAATGAGCTTCACCGCGGAATGGGAAAAATGCATGAGCCAGAGTGCCACCTAAAAAAATAAAGAAATAATCCTGATTGAAAGACCAAACCAAAGTCCCTGTAAGGCAAGTCATTTCACTCGCAGGCCATCTTTGAAATGCCTCTATTTTAGTCATACAAGTACAGCTCATATATCTTTCTCCAAAGCTGTTCACCAAGCTCACGATTACATATCATATTTGAAATCACCAATGAAATCTGTCTCATAAATGTTGTTTTTAAACGCTGAAATCATGATGAAAAAATCCCCTGCATTTTCCAGGCTGGAGCAGCCAATGCGCATGTGCAGTTGTAAGCAACCGGAGCTTCTGACGACAGCTGCAGTGATGCGATGACTTTACTAATTGGCGATTGGCTCTCTAATTTCGAAGGCGGGCCTTATTCAGCCATATTGTGTGTTCCTTTCTCCCATGAGTGCACCGTCTTTGTGTATCTAAAGTCTTTTTTATAACTTTGCAAAAAGAGATAATATCACTTTGTAAGTATCACACCAATCTCATGCTAACAAGAATAAAGTGTAAAGATTGTTTTTTATTTATTTATCAACACTTGAATGTGGGTAAGTTTCTAAAAAGAAGCAACATTTTGAACAAAAAGTTCAAAAGTTCTGGAGATTCTCTACTCTTTCAGAAGATGTGTAATAGAAAGAAAGAAAGAAAGAAAGAAAGAAAGAAAGAAAGAAAGAAAGAAAGAAAGAAAGAAAGAAAGAAAGAAAGAAAGAAAGAAACCTTCACCTGGCCCATCAAATGCATTTCCTGTCCCATCATTATGTTCCCCTTCAAAGAAAGCGAGCCTGATGTCGGTGGGACCCTGCTGGAGCTCCTGGAAGAGTAGCCCGGACACGTTACTCCAGAGCTGGAACGCTGCGTTCACCGCCACACGCACCTGACTGGGAGAGAGACTCCGTGGACAGTTCATGATACCATAGGTGAGCTGACGTTTGTGCCATTTCTCTCCTATGGAAATATGAACAAGTATCAAAACCAATATATGTTACATTTAATACTATAATTCATTGAGTTAAGAACATTTCAAACATCTTCATACATATTCTATTTATATGTACTACTGTATCCTAAATTAATACTTAATTTCGTATTTTACATTAATGACATCTTTAAAAATGTACAACAAAGACAATCATAGTCCATCTTTTCTTGAAAGATACATAAAATGTTCTCTTCTTTATAAGTGGACAGCACTATATTTAACCATGGCTGGCATCTTGACTGATTTCTTTGTAAACTAATTATATAAAATATATATAAGTGCACCATAGATTTACAAATGAACCAGTATTTATTTCCATTCAAAGTGATTAGCAAAAACATAAAGATGCTTATTATATCGCCACTGTGTGGCCATTTTTCACATAATTTTTTACACATTATTGTTTTCACACAAGAAGATTAATAGATTACTGAACATACGGTAATGTTACTTGTAAGAAATTTCAGTTGTAGTGCCCCGTACAGTTTTGACATGACTCGTGTGCTCCTCAGAACATCCTGTGCTCTATGTGCATCAATGTTGCATTCAGGAGATTTAGGTCAGTTTGTGAAAAAAACAAACAATGGCTTCATAACACAAATGTAAGCCTTCACAAACATCTTCATAACACTTCAACAAATCCAAAAAAAATTTTATCACTTTTTGCCAGCACTGTATTGCACTGTGTGCAAAATTTGTAAGTTCGAAAAAGGTTCTTGAGAAAATGCAAAATGGCAGAACAATTTTATAGATGGAAATTAAATCAAAGATAAAGGGCTTGACCCAAAAAATTATGTTTTTAGAGCTTAGGGTTCCTAAACGCAAATCGATTCCATGCACCAGATGTCTGTGCATCTGAGTAGATCCGCACGTTTGAGACAATCCTGCCAAGTTTTGGTTCTCTACGATTTACGGCTCTGACGTCCATACAAAAAAAAAGAGAAGAAAAAGAAGAAGCAGAAGATGAAGAATAAAATCAATACAAACACAATATCCATTGGTGCTTGAACCCCTATAAATGTGTTGGACATGGAGTAGGTGTTACAGATCTGCCAGGCTCTCTCACCAGCCTATCACAACGCACTCCCTCACCAGAGTTCTAATCACTCACACCTGCATCTCATCCCCACCCTCATCACTGACACTATTTAATCCCACTCTTCACCACAGTTCATTGTCTGGTCTCGTTCGTATGATGAGGACTACTTACCTTGCCTTAGCAAACGAGCTACCTGACATCTCCAGCGATCTGGTCTCAATTCTCCTCCGTAGTGTTCCTCCAGTGTCTCGTCCTTTCTCTGTGCTTTCAAATCTCCTGTTGTTCTGAGTTCCAGCCTTACTCTGCATCATCTACCCATCATCACTTCTGTAAGAAGAAACATACTATTCACTGCCAGCATCCCGCTCTCCAAATCATCATTGCACTTACCACTTACCTGCCATCAGTTCGCCCACTCTGTTGTTGTCTAAATAAACTCCTTGTTAACTTCCATCTCCCTCTCTTGAGTCTGATTCCGTAACAGAAGACCGGACCAATACCGATAGACAACATCATGAGCTCACCGGAACCGCTCCAGGACGACACTGATCCCATCACACCAGCCGCCACAACTCGCCCTAGAGGAGTGGAGGCATTGATTGGAGGGTGCACAACACCCCTTCACAGTCATAACTGACCATAAAAACGTTCAGTACTTAAAAGAAGTCAAGAGACTTAATCCCCGCCAGGCCTGTTGGCCCTTATTCTTTACTCGCTTTAATTTCTTGTAATTTCATGTAAAGCGCTTTGATTACCCAGAAAAGCGCTATATAAATGTAATGAATTATTAATTATTTCCTATCATCCAGGTTCAAAAAATGTGAAGGCTAACGCTCTTTTCTGTCTGTTTGCTCCAGAAGAGGTCAGTGAAGAACCTGAGCCCATCCTGCCACCCGAGTTAATCATGTGCCCCATCCAGTGGTCTTCAGAATAACTCACCTCCTCCAATGCCTCCAACACCGCTCCGCCGGGCTGTCCCCCCGGACGTCAGTATGTCACCAGAGCACGACGCACCCCTCTTATCCACTTTGCGCACACATCCTTGGGCACTGGCCACCCAGGGGCCAATAACACCCTCTCGCTGCTAAGCGATCGCTTCTGGTGGCCTAACATGGCTGGGGATGTGAGAAAGTTCGTCCAAGGATGTGCAGACTGTGCCATGGCCAAGAGTCCTCGCCACTTCTTCCGCTGCCAAACTTCTTCCGCTGCTCGTTCCCAACCAACCATGGTCACACCTAGGAGTGAACTTCATGTCTGACCTCCTACCTTCTGACGGTAATACATGCATCTTGGTAATAATTGATAGATTCTCCAAATCCTGTCATCTTCTCCCCCTCAAAGGACTTCCCACAGCAATGGAAACAGCAGAACTCCTCTTCAATCACGTCTTCAGATACTATGGAATCCCAGAAGACATCGTTTCAGACCGCGGACCGCAGCTTATATCAAGGGTATGGAAAGCGTTCTTCTCCCTCCTAAGTGTGACCATAAGCCTATCATCCGGGTACCTTCCACAGTCGAACGGGCAGACCAAGAGGAAGATCCAGGAAATTGGCCGTTTCCTACAAACGTTCTGCCAGGGCCACCAGAACTCCTAGAACCAGTTCCTAGGCTGGGCCGAGTACGCCCAGAACTCCCCCATCAACCGTCTACTGGACTCACTCCCTTCCAGTGCGTACTCGGTTATCAGCCACCGTTGTTCCCATGGTCAGGGGAACCAGCCAACGCCCCAGCGGTCGACTACTGGTTCTGAGAGAGCGAGAGGGTCTGGGTCTGGTCACCACCAGCTTCAACAGGCGCAGGATGCCAGGTCTGGGTCTGGGTCTGGTCACCACCAGCTTCAACAGGCGCAGGATGACAGCCGACCTCAGACGTGCTGAAACTCCCTCCTACCAGCCAGGTCAGAAGGTCTGGCTGTCAACCCGGGACATCAGGATGCGTCTGCCCTGCAAGAAGCTCAGTCCCAGATTTATTGGTCCCTTTCCCATCATCAGGCAGATCAACATGTACCTCCTCCATCTTCCAGCACATTACAGAATTCATCCTGCTTCCATGTCTCACTCCTTAAACCTCATCACTCTCCCGTCTCTGGCCAAGCAGAGGAACCTCCACTTCCGTAAATTCTCGAAGATGAATTGAACCTACCAGGTCAAGGAGATCTTGGACTCCCGGCGCCATGGTGGTATCCTGGAATATTTAATAGATTGGAGAGGCTATGGACCCGAAGAACGATCATGGGTTCCCAGAGCCGACATCCTCGATCCCACTCTACTGGAAGCCTTCCACGCTGCTCATCCTGATCGTCCAGCACCCCGAGGAAGAGGTCGATTATTGCACTTACCACTTACCTGCCATCAGTTCTCCTGCTCTGTTGTTGTCTAAATAAACTCCTTGTTACCTTCCATCTCCTTCTCTTGAATCCTTTTCCGTAACAGTAGGATGTGTTGGACAAATTCTTCATCTCAGGTTAATCATAACTTTATGTTCTAACTCAGTTAAAAATATAGAAAGAGTGGACAAGCTGAGTTTCAGATAGTTCACTTTACAGAGACATCTAGTATCAGTAATAAAGTGTTCAGTGCACTTTTACTTAAGAAACATCAAAATTCTCTCTCCAAATCTTCTTAAACTGACAAGAGCTACGCTCAGTAAATAACTAGCGTAACATGTGACAGAGGTTTTGTGAATTAGACACATAATTACAGACTTCCAAAACACAAACACTGTTGTCTGAGGTATAACATGCTAGGATTTTCTCTATTATACCATAATTGCTCATTCATATTTTAGTGCAGTATATATATATTGTCCATATATTGTCATCATGAGACAGTCACTACAGATTTTGTTTTTGTGTTGAGAACCCACATCAGGTACTGACATGAACACACACATACTTAAACCAATGGTGCTGCATTCCTGAGGTATTAGCACATTTTGAAACTGACAGGTCTGAATATACAGGTCCAATTCACACATACAAACACTGAGCTTTTATTTCAACACAGCTCAAAAATATCACCTATGCAGCCTCTGTTAGAATGACTGACTCTCTTTCTGCCTGTCTGTCCTACTATAATACACTAATCTGAGATGTGTATGTTCGTTTTAATCCACTCAATAAATAATAAATGTCTTCTGCAAAACTCGCTGCCAAATATCTGACTGGAAACAGGTAATCAGTACACTGTCAGTGTAATCTGTTTTTAATTTATAAAAGTTTTATAAACTTCAGCTCTTGGCAAACTGTGTGAATTTTCTGTTGCGGTGGGCCACAAGTGGATGATCTAACCTACTAGGCATGTATACACTCGATATGGACAGTAATTATGACTACCACTGTATTTACCCATTATTATTCGGCTCAGAATTACACCCCACCCAGCAGGCAGAGAGTTACCTCACAACTCCATGCAAATCCATTTTACCAAAGGACTGTTTGACAGAAAATGTTGTGTCTACCCCTTATCATCAAAACTTTTTTTGTAAAAAACAAACAATGAAAACATGACCTGCATGCATTCATTCAGTTTGCATCACTGTTCTGTTCAATACGTTAAGAGTCATTTGCACTGAATTGCTGTTCTTGTTCTCAGTCTTTATTGCTGTCCTTTGTTAAAGATACACACGAATTGTGGAACAGAATGGGATTTCAGAGTTTTAAGGTGTGCCCAACACTTAGAAAGCGTCTTCAAACATTCGAGTTATGTTTCTCAAAAACAGGCTGGTGACTTCATTAAAAAAAATAAAAAAATAAAAAAATAAAAAACATTTTGAGCAAAAAGCTAAGAAAATAACTTTTTGGTCAAAGACTAGGCCTAGATCAGATTCAGAACAATGATCAAAACGTTTTAAAACGCCGTTATTACATCGCTAGTGAGAAATGTCTCGTATTTTACTGATAAAATCTTCAGTATCTTTTATTTTACTGATAAAAAGAGTAGCGCTGACAACACGTTTCTGTGCAAGTGTGTGTCCGTACTGTATGCGTTTGAGTGAGAGAAAAGAGAGTATGTGCTTTCCATACATAATAAAACGTAATTTTGTGGCAAAAAAACATGGAAATAATTTGTCGATTTTATCTTGTTGTTTACTATATTTATTTGCTTGGTCAGTGTCGTGTTTTTTTTCCTTTTTGTTTGTTTTTTTCCTGTTTTAGGCTGTAAAGACCTTTGAAATAACTGAAATCATTTGGTGAAGTGATATGGACATGTTATGCACACCTTAGAACATTTGTCAGATTCAAGCATTCAGCAGCCCCGTAGTCTTTACCTATGTGAGTGTAACGCTTCTTACGGAGATGCTGCTCGTGTCGCCCATGTCTGCCCAAGTGGCCTGTGGAGATCCTGTTGACCCTTCGGCTCCAGGAACTATCGCTCTCGACATCTTTAACCCCGCAGCGAGCTGATGACATCTTCTCCAGCGTGGCTCTGTCCAGCCGTCCGGTGACAGACAGCTGAGACAACCACTGAAACTCTCTGAAACCACACGAATAAACAGCTGCACTTCACTAGATCAGTGACCCGAGTTTTTTGGACCGCCATTAAACTGCAGTTATGATGTTTCTGATAGCTGGTATGATTTTATACCAGGTTAAGACGATGAACTGACACCCACAGTCTTATACAGTTTTTATGAATGACCAAGTTTGCTAGTGAACAAAAACATGTCAGCTTTAGCTTCATATTCCTAAGTCTTGAAATACGAAGGACAATAACAAAAGTAGCTCAACTAGAAGATCATGGTGCTAACAAGGTCACAGGATTTACCTGATGGCAGACTTGACTTCAGCATTATGATGAGTTTCCTTCTCCTTTTGCAGGTATCCGTATCGCTCCAGAAAACCCTGGAGACACACACACATCATGTGTCAAACGTCATTATCACTTCCATCAGCCCTGTGACAGCAGCTCGAATTCACCTCGGAGATCACCAAAACCAGATATATCACTTATGGAAAATGGCAAATTGTTGGAATGAAGTAGTACCATATAGACCATACCATAACAGACACAACAGTAGCCATTACCCATATGAGCATTGTTTGAGATGCATTTGTGGACCTCTGTATGAAAAAGGATGATCTTTGGGAAGATGTAGGCCTCCGTGCCTCTGATGCTTTAGAAGATGCCCTTCACTTTATTGTGAATCCCCTAGACGAGAATACTGAATGTTCATCCAGAAAGGGATAAAAGAATCTGCATCGAAATCATTTGAGTACACAACTTCCTTATTTGAGTGAAAGTACAGATACTACTGGTCAAATATTACTCCGTTACAAGTAAAAGTTTCTAAAGGCCGCTTTTTACTTAAAGGGGCTATATGCTTTTTTCTGAAATTTAAACTCGCGACTGACAAAAAACAGAACTGCTCTTCCTTTCTGCTCGCTCTCGCAGCGCGCGCTCGTACGTGCACACTTCACAAGTCATCTGCTGCAAGGAGGTCAACATTATGTTTACTGAGGTAAGAACAGTCAAATACACAATTCGCACAATCCATTGCACTGCTTGCGAGTGTAGGCTACTTGCTGACTAGCGGTGGTGGCAGAGTGATCTGAAACGTTTAACATGACGTCACATCCGCAGACAGCGCGGGAAAAATCCGACCCGACAGAAAATAGGAAAAATAGGATACAGGCTTATAGGTGCACCCACTGTGAGCGGACAAGGTGTCAGTATGCTCATCAGGAGATGTTTGAGTCATAAATGGTCAAATAAAAAGGCTATTGTTATGTTTATTTTGGGGAAAAAGATGCATATAGCCCCTTTAAGTAAAAGTACAGAAGTACTTGTTATTAAAAGTACTTAAGAATCAAAAGTAAAAAGTAAATGTCAATGCATTGTTTTATTATTGTTGCATTGTTGTATGTAATACTTAGAGTACCTTATGCCTCTGAAGCAACCTAGTGAATACACCTACCAGTTAGAAGTGTCTAGAAATAGAAATAGGTTGAACTGAACTGACAAAAAAAGACAGCCATAATCATCTTCATTTTTTATTTATATTACACTCCTACCACCCCAATAAAAGAAGTACACATCTATGTGTATCCATTCATGCACATTTGAATCAAGTGGTCTAAAAAATGCTTTAAAACCCAGCTACACAACCATAGCTGTATAACTGCCCAACAGCAATATACTGCTTTAACAAACAGCAAAACAGAAAGACCTGTTTGCCATGGATGCACGCACTGTGCCGAGGATCTGTCTTCGTCCATTTTGCCACCAGTTGATTAGTGTTCAAAGAAAATGATGAGAAATCGCTGAACTTCACGACACATGACCCTATAGTGATTACTGATATGCATGTCACCTGCAAAAAAACAATCATGTTTTAGAGATGAAAAAAAAAAAATCATCCTCTGACTGACATTACTACTTTCCTATCAAGGACCTTGACAGAATAAAAAGTACAATATTTGTCTTTCAAATGTAGTGAAGTGAAAGTAAAAATTTTCCAGAAAAAAATCAAATAATACTCAAGTAAAGTACAGATACTCAAAGTGTACTTAAGTATACTACAGTACTCAAGTATATGTACTTTGTTACTGTCCACCTCTGAATGCCTCTCATTCTAAACAAGGGTTAGAACAGAAACCAAAGGTTTAAAAACAGAAAGCCTCAGTTTTCAAATGTGTGTATGAGGGGAAATGTCTCAGTCAGGTATTGGCATGCAAACTGCATATTTGCTTTTAGTGTAGGTGTGTAGTGCACTTCTGAACCACCCGGAGGTCACAGGTAGGATGAGACTGAAGCTGCTGGAATTTGTTGGCAGATCTGCAGTGAAGCAACACATGATCAAAGTAGTGGAAATAGCTTTATTGAGAAACCAAGAATTCAACTGTTGCAGCTTTTCTCCAAAACACAGAATCATTGTTCATACATTTAACAAGTCTGCCAGTGTATAGTGAGGATAGGAAACTTGCAAACTAAAAAGCATGATAGAACCTCAAATTATTATATTATTATTTTTATATTTAGAATTTTTTCTTGACGTATTGATTGTCGCAAATCTTTTCAGCTAGGTATCATTTAAATTTCGTTCATATCTGGAGACAGAAGCAGTTGAACATGTGGGGGAATGTAATTACAGTGAACTCACAATGAAAATCCTCCCTTGGACTGTGCCAATTATTCTGACCTCAAAGCAGGCTCATTTTCCATAGCTGAAAGCAGGACAATACATGTCTCCAACATGCTTATATGCATTTGTATAACTAAAAACATGACTTTGGATTTAATTTACTTGAAGCTCATACACTGTAAAAAAATAATAAAAAAAATAATTGTTGAGCTAACTTAAAAAAAAATAAGGCAACTTATTGCATTCAACTTTTTAAGTTAACTCAGTTAATTCACTTCAGTTAAAATCAACTTAAATACTTCTGTTCATCTAATGAGTGCCAGGTAATCTTTTGAACAAAACCTCTTGTCAAGACAAAAAAAAAAAAAAAAAAAAAAAAAAGTTCAGCCAGCTTGAAAAAATAAGGCAATCTTTCACACTCAACGTTTTAAGTTAGCTCAACTAATTCGCTCCAGTTAAAGTCAACTTAAAAACTTTTGCTCGTGAAATGAGTAGCAGGTAGCCATTTGAACTTAAAACTTCTAGGCAACAAAAAGCAAGCAGCTACAATCCTTGTTTTTTCATCTCCATGTTTAAAGTTAACAACACAACATGAACATCATTTGCCTTTTAAAACTAGAGGCACACAGTTTACCCATTACACCCGGGCAATTAAGTGCAAAAATTGCAATGAGAAGCACATATAGCTCAACACCTCAGCACACAAATCTCAAACAGGGTGATGATCAACAATTGTAATTCAGTAAAAATATGACCTCTGAAACACATGACAGCTAAATAACAGTGACAACAACAACAGCAGCATAAATCAAGCAGCAATAATCATTTTTATATAATAGTTTTATATAATCACTTTTTTTTTTTCAAGCTGCAATGCATGCTTTTGCAATGCATGAAAAATTGTTTGTTCAGATAACTGAATTTGGATAGTTGGGACAACATTTGGACACGTTTTGGACAAATATTTGAGAATCTAAGTAAGATCAACAAAACAACTTTGAAAAAAGCTAATTAGTTGAGCTAACTTAAAAAGATGAGTGTCATAGGTTGCCTTATTTTCTACCACAGAAACCGAAAATTCTCGGGCCAGCAGCATTTGTCCAAATTTCAATCTTAACCATTGTATTTCATCAGAAACGATCTGAAAACAGGGCTTTAAGTGTAAAATACCGAACTTGTCCTTTAAGTTAGCTCAACTTTATTTATTTTTACAGTGTATATAAGTTTTATTTCATTAGCTGAGTATTTTAAATAAAAATATAACCATAGTCCATATTTAAGCGTATGCATTATTAATTATTTTGAGATAGGATACAAACAAGATAACTGGTGGACAGCAGATCTTACCTGAGCCTGATCAGCTGTGGAGATTGGAGAGCTCACCGCGGTCTGAACGCACAGCAGCACAAACATCTTTATCTGTGCACTCTTCATTTCTAAAATCACTTTAAGAAAATAGATCCCATCACGATGAAAGCCGAAAGAGAAATAAAGAGTTATTTCTCACTGGCGCGCTGCCGAACGGCTCTGAAAGCAACGAATAACAAGCGCGCGTTCCGCCTCCAGAGCGCGCGCGGGTGGAGACGCGTTTCTCTCACGTGAACCATCACTGAACTCTCATCACTGAACTCTCATCACTGAACTCTGAACTCTCATCACTGAACTGCTCTCCGACACCAGCACGGACATGGAGGAAGAGAAGCTGCGTAGAATACAGTCAAACCAAAAATTATTCAGACACCAGATATAATTTTAGATATTTTTTTACTAGTGGGTGCAGGACACTATAGTTCATTTATGTGAGGATAGTAAGTGAGGATAGCAAAATAAAGTAAACTGTACCCAAAAGTCCTTCATACAGTGGACTACCAGTAAAATTTATAAAAATTTGGGACAAAACATTATTCAGACACTTTGACCTGACCATGTTTTGCTGAAGTGTTTTTTCTTTAATGCGACCTTTTATTGACCTAAATTGGTATTATCTAATTGTGTAGTTAAATTTAACGGCTGACTGCTATTCAACCTAATTCATTTGTGAGACAGTCAAACAAGAAGGATGGACAAAACCAGAGAAATAACTGATTTGAGAGGAAAGATAGTCAAATTCTACAAGGAGGGCTTTTCAATCAGAAATATAGCAAAAATGTTAGATTTGCCTAGAGAGGGACAGTCTTTTCCACTGTGAAGACATTTAGTGAGACTGGTGAGGTGAAGAATTTGCCTTGTTGTGGTAGAAAGAAAAACACAACACCCAGAACAGACAGACTTATATGACAGTTAGCAATAAAAAACAAAACCTTTCTGCTAAAATAATTGCTGCTGAAGTCAAAAAGGCAACAGGCTGAAGAATGACAATGGGTGCATTCCCCGGAAGAAACCCTTGATCAGCAGGAGAAGTCAAATAAAATGCCTCCAGTTTGCAAAAGAAGGAGAAGGAGAAACCCCAGTGTCTTACTCCTCCTGTAAAGCATAGTGGGGGCAATGTTATGGTGACGGGGTGTATGGCAGCTATGGACTAGGTAAACTACATTATATTGATGGAACTATGAACTCGGAGATGTATGTGGAAATCCTCCAGTCAGATGCTGCCATCAGCCGGGAAGCTCATCATGGGCCGTCGGCACATCTTTCAGCGTGATAAAGACCCCAAACACACTGCAAAGAAGGTTGCTGATTTCTTTATGCAGAAGAGGATTAAAGTACTAAACTGGCCACCACAAAGTCCAGATCTAAACCCGATTGAGCATCTCTGGGAGGTGATGGAACGTCTCCGTCTGGATGAAGTGCCAAAAACCCCACAGGAACTGAAGAACCTGCCGCAGCAAGTCTGGGAAAATAGTGAAGTTCAGGTTTGCATGAACCCAGGAGACTACAGGCTGTCATTGAGGCTAAGGTGGCCCAACAAAGTATTGATAGTTGTGTAAATATTGCCATACTAACTAACAGTGGTCTCAATCATTTTTGGTTGATTGTAATCCATCCAGAACCTTTCTATTAAAGTTATCTGACATTATCGAGATGAATTTGTTCTGACACAGTTTTACTCTGAGTTCTTGTCATATTTTATTACTATTTTCTAAACTATAGCAAATAAACTGTGATAATGTGAAAATTGTTGAAGGTGTCTGAATAAATTTTAGTTTGGACTATGTATATATATATATATATATATATATATATATATATATATATATATATACATACATACACACAACCTTATTTGCACCCTTATTTACAAGCTTTGCTTTGAGTAGAAATTTGGTAAGAAATTCTAATATTAGGATGTAATACCATAATATATCTTTAGAGCGAATGTATGTCTAGTGTCCATTTAATTTTAAATATAGCCTAATATTACACATTTCAGAATCAATCTACTTTTAGCCCACCTTGGTTAAGTGAATTACAAAACGTTCTTTTGTACAAATAATAAAGTTTTATAAATAGTCTATTTTATTTACCTGGTTAATAAAACTTTTTGGACCATATATGTTAATCGCATTATAATGAAACCCAATAAAACTTGTTAAAAGAATAGCCAGCTCTTCTCATCTCATCTTGTATTAATGGGGATAATTAATTTATTCTATCTGGTCTTTACATACCTTAATTCCAGAATAAGATGTTTTATCTTTAATTGGAATGCCAGATAATTCAAGTCACTGTGTCTTTTCTTCAATACAAATAATTAACTTTTTTAATATGTAGGCTATGGATAAACCCGATACAAAATCATACATTGATACATTGAACAACACTGACAAATATTTTGGGAAAATGTTTTGTTTGAATTAATTTGTCAAATGTAAAAAAGAACGACAACAGAAATAACAAAATATATTTTCTTAATTGACTTGTAGCCAACAGGTCATAATGTTATTCGTGTTTGAGCAAATTAATATATTATTTTTTGTTAATATGATCATTTATTATATATACATATATAGTTTTTTTTTCAGGAACTGAACAGTTTCACTCTGCGTCGTTTGCTCTTTAGCAGCACGGATGAGGCTGTCACCGGCCACATGCTGCTGTATGTCGGACAGTCCAGCTTGAGCATATATTCATAATTCTACATATCCAAATTTCTAGACACAGACCCTCTTGTGTCTCATGGCGAGATCGGCATGTTTAAGGTTTAAAACCTCAGAGTCCGTCGCTAGGGAAACAAGGACGCTAAGACACAATCATGCACAAATGACAATTTCTGCTATTTCTTGTTTTGTTTATATTTCCTGTTAGTATTCTCTCTACACTGTAAATACATTATTTATCCCATTATGTGTAGGTACAAATTACCTAGACATTTTGCGGGACAAAATCACTTCACTTTTAAAAACGGGACGATCCCCGTATTGGACGGGTGGCAACCTTAGGCATTTTAACCTTATGAAAACAGTAAAATTATTAACGTGAAAACTAATGAAGTAAGCACGATCACACCGTGACGTCAAACAACCCTGGTGGAGATCACGTGACAGAAAAGGCGCAAAGTTGATACCACTTTTCAACAAACAGGGGTCTTTATCCATATACATGTTGACAAAATATATGTTATAACGTTATGTTTTCACTTTATATATGAACAGTTTCACAATAAATTGCGCTTAATAATATTTGCTGCAGTATTTCTTATGTTATATGTGTCAAATAAATGGATGAATCCACACGGCCCCGCTAAGTAGAAGGTACTATCCGATCTCGGGTCAAAGTTCATAAGAGCTGCAGTGCGCGTTTCTCTCGTGCCGGGTTTTTAATTTCTTATTTTTGGAATAGGTGGTCAGTTCATTTTATTTCCTCCAGAAAGATGGCCTCAGGTAACAATTGTTTTAAAATATATACATAATCTAAAGTAGCTCATACAACGCAATAATTGTTATTTATTTGTTTGCTGTTCTATGTTGTGAGACATAAAGGATAATTAGCGCAGCACGATTAGCATTAGCGGCTAAATGGCCGACGCGGGATTTGCCATTGTTTAAATGTAAAACAACATTGACGACATAAGCTATAAGACTTTTAAAATAAACGGTTATATGTTAAATAATACACAACGAGCCGGCTGGTAGGTTAGTGTGAGACTTAAGATGGGCCTTTAGCATCCATGCTCATGGTGCGGCGTGGTGTGATTGTTAGCATAGCATTTTACTGATGATTACATAGATGACTATCTAAGCGTTCAGTTTACGTTTGAATGAAACTCATTTAAAACTTTTTCGATGCAGTGTTGTTAACACTTAATATTTTCTGGCTAATTGTGTTTTTCTGTTCGTAGATTCAGGCTACGGTCAGCCTGGCGCTCAACAAAGGTAAGTGATATTTACCACAAACACGCACACATATTAATAGTAACGTTACTAATAATTAATGTAAGTAAGTTTTTATATATAAATGTGGCGATAATATTTTCAAATCTTAGTGTTTCATAAGATTGAGTCATTAGCCCGGTAAGAGTAAAGCTGGTACCATCAGATTCTCCCAATTAGTCGTTTGTTTCAGTATGTATCATTTTTATTTCTACTTTTTTGTACAGTTACGGATCTTATGGTGGAGCCCAAGGCTTTCAAAGTGGACAGGTAATGCTTGATCATATGACTGTTGTTAATATGCATCTTCTTAGTGTTGTAGCTTCATTGAGTAAATTTTTTTTTCCAGCAGGCGTATGGTCAGGGGAATGGAAGTGGCTCTTACAGTGGACAGAGCTTCAGTGGTTACGGACAGGCTGGTGGTACGTGACCGTTAAAGTGATTTGAAAGAGCCGCTCTGTTAAAGATGGCTGTTGTGTAACTGTGTTGTTTCCCCACAGGAGAGAGTTATGGCCAGTCGTCTCAGGGATACTCCTCTGCCGGCTATAGTCAGCCTCAGCCGGGCCTGGACAGCTACGGTCAACAGGCTTCATCTGAAGCCTCTCCTGGGTGAGAGATCTGGCTTCTCCATCACACACCCACCTCATATCTCTCAAGCCCTAAGTTGGCATTGTGCACGACATGCGAGAACGTTTAAATGCATTTCAGGAAGATGCTTATCACAAACTTTGGTCCTCATGTGTCGAACGTGAATCTTTTTTTTCTGTTTGACACTTTAGCTGCCTTTGCACTGCAAAGATGATAATGTTCAAGGAGGCTCACTACATATAGGCTTAAACTGGATGTTTAATTGTTTACACGTTACAATTTTGACCCCCCCCCAAAAAAGCCAAGTTAGTGCTACAGAAATTGATGGTCAAATGGGTTTCTTAAAACAATTAACTTTATTAATTTTTATATTTATTACTAGCCTTTTTTTTTACTGTTAACAAAGGATCCTGATGCACATTTTTACCCACACTAACTTGTGAACGGTTTCCCTCATCCTCTCTCACTGCAGGTATGGTGATAAGTCGTACGGGCAGCCTCGGTCTTTCGGTCAGCCGGCTGCGGCGGGTGCCGGTGGAGGAGCGTACGGGCAGTCCAGTGGCTCCTATGGGAGCTCTCAAGGTGGATATGTGCGCCGTAATGATGGTAATTGTTTTGTGATGTACTGCGATGTGTCTTGCGTAGACTTTGATCCAATCTGGCCTACAAATAAAAAGAAAAGAAATTATAATTACATTATTATATAGTCAGTGAGTTTAACCTGTCAGCATTTCTGTCCAGCAAAACCTTGTTTAAGGCTTTGAATACCTTTAGGCCCGATCTCACAGACAAGGCTTAGACTAAGCCAGGATTAGGCCTTAGTTTAATTAAGACATTTATAGTAAGGTACAATTATAATATATTATATTAAGATGTAAGCATCCGGTTAGCATTCTGGAAATTAAAAATTGTGCCTTTTTAGTCCAGTTTTGAGTGAAGCGTCTTGGGGTATTTTCAAACCCGTAGATCGTTTGCTTTTTTCTGAAATGGGGACTAAATTTGTTACAATTTAGCATTTTCTTTCAAAAGGCAACATTTCAGAGCGTACCAAAATGTTCACGCAAGTCACATGTGAGTAAAACTGTCCTCTTATTGGTCAGGTTCTTCTGCGTCATCCTTTAAGATGAATTGACATTCATTTATTTTTATCTGTAGATGTCGAGACTCACGCAAACACTTATATGAATGTAGCCATCATTCCCGCTCGTACTGATAAGTTTTATACATTTAAAATTGTGTTTTATATAAATGCAGTTAAAGCGGGAATCAAGGCTTCGTCTGGATTCTTGCAATGCGTGAGAGCAGTTCCACAACATTTTAAGATGAAGAGGCGTTCTTTAGTTTTCAGCTGCGATGGTTAATGAGCTCACGGACAGAATCAGACACTGCAGCTTTTATGTAACACATTTCCCGTTATAAATTGAGACCGCTTGCTTCGTTGGTTCGGATTCCTCTCACCTCAACCAAACTGCCCCAGAGTTCGTTTTCAGTCGGGCTGAGATCATTTAGGCAATCTCGGAGCAGTTGTTTAGGCGTGGATTCGAGCGATTGCTGTCTTCATGTGTGTGCCTAACCGAACTAAGGGAGAAAACACCAGGTCCGAATCAAACGCTCTGAACGAGCCAGGTGTGAAAGTGCCCTTAAACCCCCATCTTCCCCCCCCCGCAGGTGAGGCGCGCAGGTATGGTGATGACGGAGGCTCAGACAGGACTGAGGGCTACAGGGGCAGAGGCCGTGGGGGTTTTGACCGGGGCGGTTATGACCGCGGAGGCTTCGACAGAGGTGGCCGAGGAGGCCCACCCTCCGGTATGGGGTAAGTGTGCCCACCCCAGAAGGTATTACTGCACTCGGATGAAAGACATGCTATTAGACCTGAAAGCTGTTGATGATGAGACTTTAATTTTAACTTATTTTTTACATTTTGCTATGCATAACTAATTTGGTGAGAATTAAGTTTGTTCTACAAAAGGTGCTTCCACTGTACTTTATTATTTGAAGTGGTTGTACTCTTAATGGACAACACCATCTGTTTGTTTCTCTGAAGTGACACTCCACCCAATATAATGTCAACTAATTGCAGATAGTTGTTGGATGCTTTATTATAAATAGCTTATAGGCTACAGTAGCCAGGTTTCTCCATGTGTAGTGCATATATATGCATAAAGCATCACATTCACATACAGCACATGTTATAGCTCAAAACACACAAACAATGATGCGTAACTGGCACATCTATGGATATTTGCCCTCAAGGTTTCATCTGCTCTTGAATTGGCGAGATCTTAAAAGTCTGACTTTTGTTGGACCGAGCTGAGAATTTAAATCGAGAATTGCAAAGCTAATTATGGTAAAATAGTATGTGTAGGAGAGACTCAAGCACAACCCTTCCTCTTACACTTTTTCAAGGCCAAATTAATTGGTTGGTTTCCCTTGAATTAAATGCTAATTCTGGAAGAGAGAAAAAAGGCCAAAACCACAAAAAAACTGAAGTTGCTCATTATCCTCTGAAGCTGATTGGATGATTGGGAACCTGGTCGAATTCCAGTTAATTTTTTTTGCTCATTTCTCCTGGTCTCCATTGTTCCAATCAACTTTTTTTTATTTTTTCCTTCCCTTTGGGAGAGTTTTCACATTGGAAGGTTCAGCTACAAGGAACAATTCTCAGTCACTCCACATGAATCGCTGTCTGTACGGTGTTGTTTCTTTTTGTGTTAACTGGTCTACATTTTATACTACAGGTATCAAAGTGAGTGAAATTAAAGTTGGACCACAGCCATTGGAGCTCATAAGCACTCATAATGGAAGACAAATGTGTGCTCGTCTACACGAGTGCCACAACAGTTAGACGCTCAAATCTAGTTTTGTTTCTTGAAAAAAATGACAGAGGGAGCAGGGAGGTTGTCCTCCGTGCTCTGCTCTGGTTTTAGCTACATCTCCGTCTCAATTCAGAGAGCGCATCAAATCTTGAAGTTAATCCAAAACCATTCTAATTTGAAAGAGGCTTGCCTTTTGGTTTCAATTTGAAATGTTTCATGTACATTTGGCCCATCATCCTTAACCAAACTGTCAATGGGAGCCGTTTCCTCCTCAGTAGTAAACCATGGCATGAATACTGGTAAAGAGGGAGCCTTGCGCTCCCAGGTTTCAACAAAGGAAAGCCATCATATCTTCAATTTTTCCTCTGCAGTGGTGGTGACCGTGGTGGCTACAAAAATTACGGTGGTAAGTGATGAGCATCAGAACTGTCTCAGTGGGGGAAAAGAAATAAGAAATACAGAAAGATTAGCTGGCAAATGAACTCTTGAGCCACCTTGTTATGTCAACCCAAAGGAACATCATTATTGCTGTCCTCTCTGGTAATACTCTTGTGGGATAAAGTCTAACAACTACCCAGCTTTACTCTTGTAAAATGGTATCTTTGCATGAGGAAACTGAATTAAATGTCAGTCTTCTGGATGCCACCTGCACATGGTGAAGAAGAAACTTGATTTAGATCAATACTTGGATTTATTTTTGCTAGACACACAGAAATTTGTCCTGGTCTACAAAGGTCTTGGAAAAATGGTGCAGCAATTTTGGACACTGGTGCATAGCTTAAACTGTCACTGTAAAGGTCAAATCTACATAGCAAAGCAGATTGGTTTTATTTTCTTTTATTCATAGACTTTGTATTGAAATAAGTATTTATGACATACGTTCTCAAAGTTGTGTTTCTCTTTCGTGTCTTGTTGTTTTTCAGGACCCAGAGACTATGGTCAAAAGGATGATGGAGGTAAGTGCGAATGTCTCGCTCAAAGCATTTCACCCTAAATTCAGAAGTGAGAGAACATTGTAGAGAGAGAGAATGTAGTGGTTTTATTTGAGTTGGCATGAAGGTAGTGGAAGTTGCCCTGGTGTGTAAATATGACTCCAACATGAATGTATGCTCTCAATTACAGATGGCGATCAGGATAACTCGGACAATAATACCATCTTTGTCCAAGGTCTTGGAGAAGAGGTCACCACTCAGGAAGTGGGTGACTTCTTCAAACAAATCGGGATCATAAAGGCAAGTTCAGTCGCCAGAAGGTCATGCAGGGCCCTATGAAATCAGTTTATTTCTCCCCCTAAAGTATGCTTTTCTTTTTATCCAAATTCATGTTTTTTTTTTGTTTGTTTTTTTCTCGACTCAGTTTTAAAGTTTAGTTATCAAAAATAATAAATTATTGAAGTCATAACCTGGAGCATAGAGGGTGTTTTCTCAATCCATTTTATTTCTTATTACATTTTAATGGTTTATTTTAAATTGATCAAGCATGTCTAATCAATTGAATTCAGAAAACTTTAACAGCTTAATTTATTATTTTACAGTAATTGGGGCCCTGAATTCTATTAGTTTTTCTGGATTTGATTTAATACATTTGTCAATTGTAGTAAGTATAAAGAATAAGGTAGTAAGGCATAAAGAATGAATTAAATATTTTAAAATGTAATTAAATGAAAATGGAGTTGTTCGTTTGGCCAACAGAGTGCGGCACAACACGATTTACTTAACATGAACAGGATTTTTTTTGTTAATTTTAGAAGTACCTTCTACGGTACAATACAGATATAGTGTGTATATGTATGTCAAGTTAAACCAAGCTTTGTGGGTGGTCATGAAGACCTGATAAATGTCAGATGAAGTTCATGCCCTCATATAGTAAAACGGCAGATGCTGAAAACACTGAGTGGCACTACATGCAGACTTCATATTTAAATGTTATATTAAATGTATTTTTGCGGTGTAAGATTCACTGACACTAGTCCATGTTGCTTTTTTTTTTGTGTACAACCCTCATTTATTCATCCAAAGTTTGTCAAATTCCATGACGTTCTGCATTATACAGTAAATTACACTTATGATTGGATTCCAATATTCGTCTGTATCATGTAAATCCTAGAGTCCTAGTCATGAACTACAGTGAACTGAAGAACTGACTTACAGTTGCTTAATCTACTCTAATGTCTTCAACAGCTCAATAAGAAGACTGGCCTTCCCATGATCAATCTGTACACGGATAAAGCCACTGGACGATTGAAGGGTGAAGCCACAGTCTCCTTTGACGATCCCCCCTCAGCCAAAGCTGCCATTGATTGGTTTGATGGTAAAAGAAACATTCCTGCTGTGTCTTTGCCTCTGATAGCTGCAAAATCACTTTTCACAATGCTGTTTCCTTTTCCTGGAAAATAGGAAAGGAGTTTAAGGGAAGACCCATCAAGGTGTCGTTTGCTACGAGAAGGGCAGAGTTCACCCAGAGAGGAGGAGGCCGAGGAGGAGGTGGTGGTGGTGGTGGAGGAGGTGGTGGCGGCGGCCGTGGGGGTGTGTGTGCTGGACATCTTCACTAGTCCTTCCTAGTTGCTTTACTTGCCTAATAAACCAGTTCAATCTTTTAGACCCGCTTGGATCGAAACGAGGGTTATGCTGATTATTAGGGGTGTCATGTCACGAACTCCCGATACGATATTATTGCGATACGATATTATTGCAATACTCCATCAAAATGCTAAATTTGGTGTTACATTGTGGCTGTAAATAAATAGGCTTGGACTTACCCAAAAGCACAAAACAATAGTGACACCAGAATAAAAAATATTCATCGTTCTGCAGCTGAAACCAGCTCATTTTTCATTTTAGATTACATTATTTTAAATATATCTAGTCAGTGAAAGTGCAAGAATTAAAGCACTTTTTACTGGTAACATGAGACATTTTGGCGTTATCAGGACACACAAATATTCCCCCATTGCATTATACTTTTATTATATTATATTCAACATTATATATAGTAGTTTAATGTAGTACTGACACAACTCTAAATGTAAAAATTTTTCACAGTAGTTTTCATTTTGGATGAATATGCACAATACATTGTTGCATTTTTGTATTGTGACAAGATATATTGTTTCACCCCTACTAATTCTATGCTGTTTTGTGCTCACAGGTTTTCGAGGCAGAGGCGGCTTTGGTGGGGGTCCCTCGTTTGACGTCAGGGGAGGAGACTGGCCTTGTCCCAACAGGTTTGCACCATGTAGTCATTTGTGCATTTGTGTTTAAGAGGAATATGTAGTCAGATGGTGTTCATTTATAAACCTCTCCTTGCAGCTCTTGTGGAAACATGAACTTTGCCAGAAGATATGAATGCAACAAGTGTGGAACTCCTAAACCTGAAGGCGGTGATAGTTACGGAGGTGGTAAGTTTAATGCATGGACATTTTTCCTTTAGTCTTTGTCATCAGCAGGTTTCTGAAGCGTCACTCCCAGAATATCTGAAAATGGGCAAAGAGGCGGATTAGCTGAGCTGACGTGACGCTAACAAAGCAGACAAATGGCTAGTAGTGACAGAAGTGGCAATCCACCTGTCACTCAAGTGGCCACGCCCTTAATTATGTACAACTTTAAGGCTTAATATTTAAACGGATGAGTTGTGTAAAAATTCACCCCCTCACAGTTTTCATGAAGCAGTTTTCAGCTCTATAGACCAAAACCATTTTTTGTACCAGGCTGTAAACACAATTCCATAGTTAAAATGCTCAACTTTACAGGAAATGTCTCTTTTAGACCCTGTCTCTAGTGGTCGATGAATTGCAGTTTAAGTCACTTCCATGTTGGTTTCGACTCGAGAGAGTTGGGAAGGTTGTCGCTTGGTTTAATAAAACGTTTGACCAATAGAGGATGTGATTTGCCCCAACTCTTCTGAAATGGCTTCTGAATGGCAAGCAGAAATGATGCACAACGCTTGTATTCATGCTGCCACCCACTCTTCCCAGAGCGTGGAGGTCGGGGCGGGTACGGAGGCGACCGCGGGGACCGTGGCGGGTTCAGGGGCGGCCGAGGCGGGGGTTTCCGGGGTGGAGACCGCGGAGGCTATGGTGGAGGAGGATACAAAGCTGGCGGAAGGTAAAGAGAACCTCTCATCTCTACAATCAGTCGTAATCCAGCATGAATGTTGCTTGACGTGTGTGATCTCCTCCATCCTAAAGGGCAGACCACAGAGAAGAGAGACGCGGCCGGCCATACTGAAGACTCCCAGACCATTGCTGATTGGGGTTTGGGTGGGGGGGTTAGGGGAGAGGTTTGTGTCCGCATACCTTTCTGTTGCATGAGCGTCCTGCATATACTGTTTGAGCAGTTTTCCCCATAAATGTTGAATCTACTGCGAGGAGCTGAAGGAGGCTGAGTGAAGGGAACAGGATGAATTTGTTCTCTGATCCGCCACTTTTCTAAACCTTCAGTCCTGTAAGGAAATGGCAAAACTGGCCACAGATCAGCTTTAAAGGATGATGTTGCTCTAGGTGAAGGGGATGGGGCCAAATGTTATTTTTGTTACTTTTAATTTCCTGAATTGTTGAATCCGGCATTTAGTGTGTGATAGATTTGTGAAATGCTTATTGTTTTGTAAAAATCAATCAACACAAACCGTTTTACTTGTTTCTTTTTTTTTTCTTTTTGCAAAAAATATTAAACACTCTTTTGATCTTAATGTACTTGTTTCTGGGTTGTTTTTTTAAGAGATGTACATATGACATACAGGTCATATTAATCTGTTTTTTTAAAAACAAATCCCTAATAGCAGTGGTTTAAAATGGCCTGTGAAATCAGAATGGTATAAAATATATTGTATGCTAATCATAACTGTAAATCATTACATATTTAATCAAAGACCGGTCACTGCTTTGTTGAATAAGAGCCACGGACACCTACTGAGTGCACCTTTGAATCGCTTTCATATAAGAATGAAGCAATGAAACATTACAATACAAATTGAGAATGTATTCAAGCCATAGACGAGACGCTAGCTTCAGTTTAAAATTGGCATGAAATCAATTTACTTGATATTCTGCTGCCATATATTAGCAGAAGATGTGTAAATGTTGCTTTTTTGGGTAACATTTTTATTTTCAATTAAATGTTTTGCTTTAACAGATTTTCCTCAAGTTTTAAATTCACTTTTTCAAATCCAATTTATGGCCTATAAAAGATATTAAGGGCCTTAAATTGCATAAATTCTAAAGGCTTTAAAACCTCCACAGCCTGTTTAATACCAATAAGCCTACCAAAAACCACAAATAAGGTTGTTAGCCAGGTTTGCTTTCCACCTTTAGCCTAAGTGAATAGCCTAAATGGGGTGTATAACTAACCTTCTGATATTTGATTTATTCCGACTGAAGGGCTTGGATATAAATGTACATAAATTGATTTCTATTTAAAATATTTGCATTTATGTAAATAAAATTAACAAGTGAGAATTCCATTGTTTGGTGAAAATGTCAGTAAAGTATCTACACGCATCTTTGTGTTACTTAACCAAAATTGTATTCATTCTTATCCAAAAAGACAACAGAAACAAACAAAAGACAGTGTTCCTGTTTATCTCTGTAAAGCTGCTGTGAAACAATCTGTATTGTATAAAGCACTATATAAATAAAGGTGACGACTTGAAAAACCATGTGAACTCCCATGTGACCAGCTCTCTGATCACGAAGGGAGTTATGACCCTAAAATACTGCATCCTCTAAACATCACCACCCTGTTCTCTTAAAGAGACACCATGTTAAATACCAAACGCATTGTCCACAAACATTATATAGAACAAAAAAATATACTATTAATAAACATTTCCTATATATATATATACAATTCTGACTTTTCTCGCAATAACTCGTATAACTCGCAATTCTGACTAAAACACGCAATTGCAACTTTATATAAATTGCAAGCTTATATTACACAATTCCTACTTTTTTTCTGCAATTCTCACGTTATAACGTGCAATTGCAATTTTATATCAATTGGGAGTTTAAATAAATTGCGAGTTTATATCTTGCAATTCTGAGAAAAAATTCTGAATCGGAGTTATATTAAAAAACGTTCTGGCTCTTCCAAGCTTTATAATGCCAGTGAATGGCCGGTTTCTGTTTTGAAGTCCATCAAAGTACATCTATTCATGATTAAAGCGCCCCAGACGGCTCTGGGCGGTTAATAAAGGCCTTCTGAAGTGAAGCGATGCGTTCGTGTAAGAAAAAAATCCATATTTAAAACTTTATAAAGTAAAATAACCAGCTGTCCTTAGTTGGGGACATTTAATTTAATATTAAACAATATTATTCAACAATATTATTGATCTGCCTGCATTGACACCATTATATGAGAACATCACGGTTTACTCCAGAGCGCTATATATATATAGATGAACTAAATTAATAACTTTTTTACAACAAAAATGAACCATCACTGAACTAACTTAAAGGTGAACTAAGTAACTTTTTTTTACCTTAACTGAACAGCTTCGGAGTCATTGGAATGGTTATATTACTTATTTCGGGTTGAATGGTGGTCGTTTCGCACCCCCCTGGTGCCCGTGAGCAGAAAATACGCACTTGCAACTTTGAGCCGGCGGGCCTCAGGAAGTCTCGCGTGATATCAGGTCTCGCGATGTAAACAATTGCTTTACGGCCAAAAGAAATCTGCTAAAATGCTGTCATTATTGCGCTCCCTCACGCTGTCCGAACCCGAATGAAGAAGACGTTTTAAAGAATGTCCCATCTGCTTTGATGTCGTTGATCTATAGCCTCTGGTGTCTGAGAATCAACAACGAGTTTTTACAACAGTGTTGTCAAATATCTATTCCGAAGCTGTGGGGGGAGAAACCTGCGAGCAAAAAGCGAGAATACAGCGAAGAAGTCCCGAAGCTACTGAGTGCTGCTTTAAGCAAGCGGGAAGGAAGTCGACCGGAAGTTGAAGCCGGCCGCGTGCCACCATCTTGTAGCAGAACTTCACCTGCTGTTAGCATCCCATTGACTCCCATTCATTTTGGCGTCACTTTGACAGCGAATAACTTTACATCTGAGGCGTTTGAAGACTCCATTTGTCCATTATTTATTTCTAAAGAAACACGACAATGTATAAAATGCTCCATTACCTTGTAGCTTACGTTATGGCCCCGTAAAAACAGTTTTTGTAAAAGTAGGCTAACGATTGCGTCATAACCACACGACTCTCTGTCGCACAGTAGAGAGATTACCGTATTGACGGGAGGAGAAGCTCGCGGGCAATCGGGGGGACGTGGAGGCAAAATGACAAAATAATTAATCAGAATACCTAGCAAAAGTTTCTCCTGCTCCTAGCTCATGAACACCTCCTACTCACGATCTCCGTCTCTGCAAGATTCGGAAGGGAATGATTCAGATTTCTCATGCCACAGCCACTAGAAGACAGACGGGTTGCTCACGTCACATCTACGTCGTCAAGCTCAGTTTGAGTCTGCGCGTCAGGAACGGAAGTCCTAAAAAATCGCTGAAAATGGGCTTCACTTGCCTCAATTGAGTTCCAATGAGATGACTCTGTCCATTTCTTATACTGTCTATGGCTTTAAGCTGGACTGTGACGCCATTTTCTTCTAGATCTGCTGTAGGCCTACAGCCGAAACAAACTCTGTTGCATTATTTTCCTGTTATCTCTGTAAAGCTGCTTTGAAACAAGCTTGTAAAAAGTGTTATATGAATAAAGGTGACTTGACTTGACTATGCATGCACGATATGACAAAATAAATTACATTTTGCTTGTTTTACTAAAATATATACTTTTAGTAAAAAAAATAAAAAAAATAAAAAAAGGTAATATTAAGTATTGGTCAGCATTTATCATTATTATTGTGCAGTGTTGGGGTGGGCTAGCAATGCAATTCACTTTTGGGGTAATCTTAATTTTTAAAGGAACACTCCACCGTTTTTTGAAATAGGGCTTATTCACCTTCTTTCCTACATTTAGGTAGGTGGGCAAATGCATTTTTGTCTCAGTGCATGCATTGTTTTAGTTTGACAGGGTCGGCGCTAGCTTAGCTTAGCATAATGAATGGATCAATGGAATCCTTTGTTGCCAGCTAGCATGTCCTGAGTAAAAGTGATATAAAAAATTTAAAAAACCCACCTAATTACTTCTTGTGGCCTGCGTATTCACAACAAGTACAAATAGCGATGCAGATTAACACTAGACAATTTCCTATGCAGATATTGACTTGGGACTATATTAGGGGGAAGCACAGGTGAAGCACTGCTACTTGGGCGCAGAGATATCACGCCCAAGTAGCAGTGCTTCGCCTGTGCTTCCCCCTAATATAGTCCTTAATATATAAGTCAATATCTGCCTAGGAAATCGCCTAGTGTTAATCTGCATCGCTATTTGTACTTGTTGTGAATACGCAGGCCACAAGAAGTAATTAGGTGTTTTTTTTATTTTTTTTACATCACTTTTACTCAGGACATGCTAGCTGGCAACAAAGGATTCCATTCATTGTGCTAAGCTAAGCTAGCGCCGACCCTGTCAAACTAAAACAATGCATGCACTGAGACAAAAATGCATTTGCCCACCTATCTAAATGTAGGAAAGAAAGTGAATAAGTCCTATTTCAAAAAACGGTGGAGTGTTCCTTTAAGGAGTGATGCTTACATTTTCCCAGAATAAAAATCAACGGTTTTCTCCAAAGGCGAGATCTTCGCACAGCTGCCCGTCTCCTTTGTACAGACACTACATTAAGCTGTAAGCTGGTGTGTGGTGGGCGTTCTGGCGCAATATGGCTGCCGTCGCATCATCCAAGTGGATGCTGCACATTGGTGGTGGTTGAGGAGATCCCCCCTTCTATGTAAAGCGCTTTGAGTGCCGAGAAAAGCGCTATATAAATGTAATGAATTATTATTATTATTATTTCATACATTACAGACGCTGAGGAAAACTGTTCTAGGTGGGGCTGTCGAGTTACTGATGTTAGTGCACCTGTCGCTCATTTCATTTTGTTATTGCAGAACTTATAGTTACATAAAGATCAGGAAAAGATACCATGGTTGTATCTTTCAACAATGAACAATCATAATGACAAAAAAAAAAAAAAACGGAAAACATAAATATCAGGGGTTTTCATACATCAAAATATAAGAATACACAGGAAAAAGCACAATGACAAGGTTAAATATCTTTGAATAATTCATCATAATACATAAAGAAAATGCATTTTTTGTTTGCTATAAGCCTGAGGGATAAAGCGAGAGTTAAATTCAACAAGAAAAAGAGGAAAACAATGGAGATTTAAGCGACTTTTTAAGTGGACGAACATTTTTGCATATAAAATGAAATGAAATTTAACAACATATTCAAGGGATGACGATTTGGGGGGTTCCTTAATAAAAAATAATATCTTCAAGGATAAAACTGTGGGTCACATTAGTGGGTTACAAATATAAGACCTTAAATCAACCCATAATTTATTGGTTATATTGGTTGGCTCTGTTTATGCGCCTCGCGAGCCTTCCGTTTTAGTGATGAAAGCTAGTTGCTTGAATGCCCAGAGAGTGCGATGATGGAGGATAAACTTGTGGTGCTCTTGCGGGTTCTCAACTGAGCTAGACAATGACATCTCTGAATTCAATAATGAAATGCCTTTAACTGAAAATTGAATGTTTAATCTTATTATTATACATTACTGACACTCTATCCTCCAATTTGTTTAGTGATTTGACACAATCTGTATTGTTAAAAGCACTATATAAATAAAGGTGACTTGACTTGACTTCATGTCGATCCAGTGAGCATTGTTTTCGCGTGTGATGCACGTTTGCGTTTAAATCTGTTCATCAAATAACGTTAATGTACTAACCAGCATTTATGCTTTTGAACCTCAGGACATTTTTGTTCATGTAAAATATCCCTCATTGTCATGTTCTAGACTTGTTATATTTAGCTTTAAATAAAAAAAATACCCCCTTAATATTGTGGCAGTTTTTTTCTCCGTGGTATCAAAAATGGTATCGAATATCGATATTTTTCAAGGTATCGTATCGAAGTCAGAAATTCTAGTATCGTGACAACACTTGTCCAGTGGAAATCTTTTTGTGTTCAATAGTTTTTTAGTGGTCTCAAATGAAATAAGTTCACAGTAATACTTTGCTCACATTATTTATGCAATAAATATATAATACATTTACATACATTTGACAGTTGGTCAATTTAAGGCAGTCGGTTTCTCCAAGTGAAATGAGTAAACTCGAGTTTTAATTTAGTGCATTTTTACAGTAACATACTGTAGATTACAGTAAAGAACTGTTCAATTAATTATATATATATATATATATATATATATATATATATATATATATAACATTACATTACATTACATTATATTACATGGCTTGGTTGAATTCCAATGTAGAATGCGGTGTGTTATTTCTTGATAACAGACCTCTGCGAAGTATAACACACCGTTGCCATGAAAAACAGAGCGTTGCTATGGATGCAGGATTATAACCATAGAGACAGAACGGACTATTTGCTTTAGTGGAAGCAATACAATCGTAAATCAATAAACTCCTTTTTAAATCAATATTTTGTGTCAAATAATTGATTTATTTGGTGGGTAACCATGTACAACCCCTTCACGCTTCGCGTCGGGGTCCCGATCAGCCTGTCGGGGTTGTATTCGCTATAACAACCTCCTCGCTCTACATTATCCCTTACACATATATATATTTGCAACTTGCCATCTTCACTTCGCCTGGGATGCTTTGCTATCTTGTAACTCAATAAAGAGAGAGATAAGTCCCATTCGTTTACTTTTACTTTGTATTTGCTTCACCAATTATATTTTACTGTCCGTTTTTATTGTCTACTGATTCTTGCATCAACAATAAATAATTCCAGAATTTTTGTTTAATCTAAAAGCTATGAGATGCCATTATTTTTGTTTGATATGTTGTTTTAAAGATGTTTTGCAGTTTTAAACGGAATTTGGCGCGTTTTTGAAAGTCTACCTTTGGCTCGGCGATGACATCATTCGCGACGGACAAGCTCTCAGCTCTCAGATTCTATCAATTTTATAGACCCCTTTTCAGTTGGTAAACATGGTGACTTTTTTTGTGGGCGGAGCTTAGGTGGTGGCAGAACGATCCCTCTGGCCGCTTCACTAACGTTAGTTTGCAAGTTTTGTTAGCTTGTTTTTTTTTTTACAAATTTTGGGGGAATTTTAATGTGCAAGGTCACTCACTGTCCAGGACCGCGATTGTTATTTGCAAAAGTTAATTAAAAAAATTGTGTTGTTCCATTAATATTGTCACATCACAAATCCTGTGTTACTGCAGCATGAGATCTAGCAATATTATAACAGTCAGTTAGAAGACTTTAACAAACATGAGCATGAAAAAGGCCGTTTAATATGACGCACACAGACATCAACAATGGTGACAATCAAAAGTACCTTGCTGCAAAGCATGCTGGGTACCAGCATAGTACAAAACTCCCAGCATGCATTGCAACATGAATAAATTATGCAGCTGAATTGTCCTATTATTTTGTTTAATTCTAAATATTTGCTTTTATTTTTTGCTGTTGTTTTTGTTGTGAATTAGTAGCTTTTAAGTGATGTTCTGAATTGATCTGACCTGCCGCTGGCGGACCGGATCAGAGGGAATAGTACATATATGACTCTACAAAGAAACTTCCCGAGCTGGCAGCTTATCTAAATAGTTAAGTAGTGGTCTCCACTGAGTATAGAACCTACCAGAACCTAAGTGAGAATTTGATCTTCTCCAGTTTCAGAAGACCTAAAATGTTGTGTAGCCAGACTTTGATTACAGTTTTTTTCAATTGCTTAAGCACAATTTTGAAAACAGGGCCTGGTTTTTCAAACCCCTTCACACAATTAGCACAACACTACACTAAAGTAGCACAACACCTCAGATCATTTGCAAAATGGAACACTTTCTTAAAAACTTTACAATGTCTTATAAAACCTTATTTTGTTATCATAACATAAACACAACCATCATATGGTCTAATTCTGTTTGAATAAGTTAAACACTCCTGTGCTCAACCTAAAACACTTTTAGCATTTACACAGAGAGAGTAAACACCACATGACACCAATTGTGCAGACTAATGAAAATATTTATTTATTTTCATGTACTCAAGTCAGCCAATACTGAACATTTCAACAAAACATTCATAACAAAACATTTTCCAGTTTTCATACAATATTACCGAACATACCCTTGTACTGTAAGCTTACAGTAATACTGTTACATAATACTGTAATACAAATCCAGTTCAGTACCGAATAAAAAAACGAAAAAAAGCTAAACATCTCTCCGCCTAGCTGGATCTGACCACAGGGCCTCGTCAACATCACAGGCTATATTTTCATTTGCAAGGCAACGTGGGAAGAATCTTTTGGAGTGACGAATTCACCTCCCTCAGTATTAGTCCATGGTTTATTACATGGTCCACAATTGTTTCCAAAAACCAAAACGAATTTCGTTACACGGATTTGGTTGTCTTCCCTCTCTCTCTCCCTCGCTCTCCCTCTCTCTCTCCTTCTCTCTCTCTCCCTCTCTCTCTCTCTCTCTCTCTCCCTCCCTCTCTCTCTCTCTCTCTCTCACTCTTCCTCTCCCTCTTCCTTTTCCTCTTCCTCCACCTTGTTCTCTCTGGATTCCCCCTCTCATCTGCACTCTCCCTCTTCCTCTGACACCGTCCATTTTTGTTGAAAACAGACATTACCTGTTGCCTTTTTATAGTGCGTAAACCTGATTGGTGTGTCTACAATTACAGTTTTTTTGGATTGCTTAAGCACAATTTTCAAAACAGGGCCCGTGTTTTCAAAACACTACACACAATTAGCACAACCACACACCCAATTAGCAAAACACTACAGATCCTTTGCATAATTAAACACTCTTGTAAAAACTATACACTTCTGTTTAAAAACCACACTTTGTTACCATATGAAACACACACGTTTCACATTACTATACTCTGTTTGCACGAGTTACACTCTGCTGTGATAAACCTAAAACACTTTTAGCACTTCTACTTCCCTATGATTAGAGTAGGCTACCATCAACAAAGTACAAATATAATGTAAATTCACCAAACACTACACAAGACCAATGTTGCAGACTGAAGAAACTCATTTATTTCTCAACACGCCCAAAATGTTGACATGGAGATTCATAATACTGTAACAAAATGTCACTTTACGTATTGTACTGTAAGTTTACTGTAAAAAAAAATAAATAAAACTAGACATTGTCTCTTCGCCTAGCTGGATCTGGCCAGAGAATTTCATCAACATCGCAGGCAATGTTGTCATTAGCAAGACACCTTGGAAAGAAACGTCTTGAATGACGAATCTATCCTTGCATTGCTGCTACCTCCATCTGGTCACAGGCCTCCTCCATGGCTTGGATGAAGGGTACCTCAGCCTGGAGACGGAGATCATATACCTTCCACCGCAATGCCGAGAAAAACTTTTCTATAGGGTTGAGGAATGGAGAGTATGGTGGAAGATATAGGACGGTGAAATGTGGATGTTGCTGAAACCAGTTCTGAACCAGAGCAGAGCGGTGGAAAGACACATTGTCCCAGACAACAATGTATTGCATATGATCGATTTGATTTGCTGCTGTTATGTTGTGCAATTGGTCCAAGAATGTAAGTATGAGTGCTGTGTTGTAAGGGCCCATATGGGCATGGCGGTGGAGGACCCCATTCTGTGTAATGGCTGCACAGAGTGTTATATTACCCCCACGTTGCCCTGGGACATTGACTATAGCCCTGTGGCCAATGATGTTTCTTCCCCTCCTTCGTGTTCTCGTCAGGTTGAACCCAGCCTCATCTACGTAAATGAACTCATGCTGGATCTCTTCTCCATCCATTCGTAAAACTCTCTGAAGAACAGTGTCAGGCAAAATTGTGTAGTTCAGTGTAGATCTAGTATACATATTACAGAACAGTAAAAGATTATGAGACAGTATGCAAGATCACACTGCTAAAGTGAATACATACCTCTGCATAATCATGCCGCAGTCGTTTCACCCTTTCAGAATTGCGCTCGAAAGGCACTCGATAAATTTGCTTCATTTGAATATGGTCTTTTTTTAGGATGCGTGCCAGTGTTGATGTTGAGACCTGATGGATATCGTTGAAAGTGGCGTGGTTATTGACAATGTTAGCTTGGAGCTGATTGAGTGTTATAGCATTGTTGGCCAAAACCATGTTTACTATCTCCCTCTCTTGCTGCTCTGTGAACATAGGAGGCCTTCCCCCTTGTCGTTCCTGACCCTCAATCCTATGTAGAAAAAAAAAACAGTATACAATAGTACAGTAATTTCACAGGAAAAGGTAACAGAAGTGCTGAGTGCATAGAATACAGTACAAATACCTATTTTCCAGTCGAAATGTTCTTATCACTTGCCACTGTGTATCGGCTTAGATTTGGCTGTACTCGCAGTCCAGCCTCCCTCAGCGTCAGGCCGTGGTTGACAACGTGGTCAACCAGTGTTGCGCGGATCTCATTTGTCAGATTCGGTCCTCTTTGAGCACCTTCTTGTCTTCCTCTTCCTCTTCCTCTACCTCCAGCATGGCCTCCATCTCTTCCTCTTCCTCTGTTGATTCCTCCTCTGTTGATTCCTCTTCCTCCCCTTCCTCCTCCTCGTCCTCCTCGTCCTCCTCGTCCTCCTCGTCCTCCTCGTCCTCCTCCTCGTCCTCCTCGTCCTCCTCGTCCTCCTCCTCCTCCTCCTCCTCCTCCTCCTCCTCCTCCTCCTCCTCGTCCTCCTCGTCCTCCTCCTCCTCCTCCTCCTCCTCCTCCTCCTCCTCCTCCTCCTCCTCCTCCTCCTCCTCCTCGTCTTACTCTTTCTCTGACTCTTTCCATTGTGCTTGAAGACTGATGAACTCACCTGCTGCTTTTTATAGTGCTTATACACCTGATTGGTGTGTCTACAATTAAGCAAACAAGTGTTTGCACACCTGATGACTGTGTTGAACCAATTGGTTGGACGGTGCGGTAATTTGACAGTCAGTGCTTTGGTATTGCAAGGAAGTGACTTCATGATAGATTTTTGTGTGTAATGTATGTTAAGTGTGTTTAGTGTTTTGCAAATCACTGTGTGTAGAGTTTTGCAACAAGTGTGAGGTTGACAATGTGCTTATAGTTGTGCAAATATGGGCTGATGTTTTGCTTCTTGAGTGTAAGGTTTTGCTAATAGTGTACTACCTTTAATTTTAGTGTGTAAGCAATCCAAAAAAACTGTAAGCACCAGTGTGTGTGCACTCCTGCCTGGTGGCTGTGCTTAACCAATTGGTTCATGGGTCTGTTCATTTGAAAGCCTTTGCTTTGAAATTGCAAGGAAATTACATCATGATACATTTCTGTGTCAAATGCATACAAGTGTGTTTAGTGTTTTGCAAATCACTGTGTGTAATGTTTTGCAAAAAGTGTGAAGCTGACCATGTGCTTACAATCGTGCAAATCTAGGCCAGTGTTTTGCTCCGTGAGTGTAAGGTTTTAGCCTGACTACGTCAGACTTCGTACTTCCGCTCAATTTTTAGTTCGCTTCTGTACTCAGTCTGAGATAGCGACCTGTCTATCAGTTTTCCTCCGGCCTGAAAACAGCCGGCCAATCAACGAACAGAGGGCGGGCTGAGAGCCGTGACGTAGACACTGATTGTACCGTGGATGCGTAGATTTACTTCACATAATCTGCAAAAGTTGTTCACTGCCATGTTCACTCCGGTATTTCGCTCAATGGTTTTGTTTTCGCATCATACATGTGTTTACAGTGGAAGTTCGACGCGGCTGAGCCAGCGCACGTCATAACCAAACGTTATGTGATTGGCTTACGGGTAACCAATGATTTTAAACTTCAGACAAGCGCCCCCCCCCCCCCCCCCCCGTGAGAAAGAAAACGCTTTTCTGTTATGCCCTTCCAGACCAGACTCTGTCTACGAAGCAAAGCGAAGTAGCAGAGTTTGGTATTACCAGGCTAGTAAGGTTTTGCTAATTGTGGGAAAGTTTTAGTGTGTAAGCAATTGAAAAAAAACTGTAATGGTGGTTGAGGAGACTTCCACAATAACAAAATTCTCTTGCGAGCAATAAGAGAGGCGAAGGCAATTATGTTATTTTGAATGGTTGTGGTACGGAGGCCGTCTGGGGGCTTGCCGAAAATAGCGATATGTGGGGTTGGAGTTAAAGTTATGCCTAATATATCTGAGATTGTTTTAAAGAATAGTCTCCAGAATTCAGACAACTTGGGGCATGCCCAAGCGAGCATGGGAGCCTGCGAGCATCTACTACAATTCTCATCAAATTTGTCTGGATAGAGCTTTGATAGTTTGTCCTTACTATAGTGTAACCTGTGGAAGACTTTAAATTGTATTAGTGACAGTCTAGTGCAGCTGGATGACGAGTTAACAACCCCCAAGGCTCCCTCCCAGAAGTTCTCAGAGAGATTCAATTGGAGTTCTGACTCCCAGTTCATCTTGATCTTATGTAAAATGGATTCACTGGCTGAGGACAATAAATTATATAAAAAAACAATATGATATGGCCCTTTGACAGGGTTTTAGCCTTAAGAGCCAGGTCCATCCCGCTGGGTGTTGGTATCTGTGGGAATGACGTGGCGTGTGTTTTCGTCAACTTCATCTTTGACACAGAAAACACTTGTTTATTAATAAACAATTGAAATGTCTCCTTGCTATATTTGACATTCATAATCATTACTATTGCCAGTTCTTTGTGACAGCTTTTAGGTGCGCTTTAGGTCCCTTACGTTACATGAACGCGTCACCACCGCTCAATAGTTAATATTGTTCTTTGGTGTTCAGTTTATACAGGTTTTTCAAATGTTATTTAATAAATAAATAAAAATTTCTCTCAAAATATCCCTCACGAAAATCGTGGGTTTGGTGTATGGTTACAGCCCTAGCTCATATAAATTTTTTTTGGTGACATAGTTAATTAATTAATTAAATTAAACTATTTAATTTAACAGAATTTATCAACTTTTTGCCTGCTGTGGTTGTTTTAATTAACATCCTTTCTAAAAATATGAAAGTTTTTGGTTTAATTTATTCTTACAGTTTTTCTTGATTGTTTAAACACATTTCTTGAAACTATTCTCAACTATAAAGTAAACACAAATCCATAACGTCTCACCAATGCCCCAAACATCCTATTTTCAGGTCAAAATGAAGCTCTACACTCAAAACCATTCACTCTTGCTGAAAAACCAAACTTTGCCCTCAGACAGGACACACAAGTCCTCAAAATCACACACACATGTTGTACATAGTCTTACACACTGGTGCAATAAATTCAAAACAACATTTCCAAAACTGGTAAGTTATGTTGCTTGTGGTTCCCCCCATCACAAACCTTTTCACATGATGAACACAAAAGACACAACCAATTGATACATTGGCACATTTTTATTCATTCATGTACTACACAGTACAACACACACACAAAAAAACTAAAACATTTTTTCCCCCCGTTTTACTCTTCTTCTTTTTTTTTCACTCTCTCCTCTAAAAATGTTTTTTATATTTACTTAAGATGTGTGTGACCACCATATGACAGTAAAAGAGCACACACAAACCTTATTTTACAGTTTTTCTCGATTTTTTACACACATTTTCTGAAAGCATGCCTCATATTCTCAGAACTCTACACACAAATCCAAAAAAACACACACAATGGGCAAAACCCCTCAATTCTCCTGCAAAATGAAACTTTACATTCAAAACAATGTTATTTCTTCTCAAAATGGTATTTTGTTTTCAAATGACACAAACCATCATATGAATAGACATTTATAAGAACCAGTTGAACACTGATTTGCTCAATGTAAAACACTATGATGAATGGAAAACACTTCTTCTCCATTCATCATAATGACTTCGGCCTTTTTTTGTTCAGTGTTACACTTACTACATACATACATAAGTGTGTTGTAAAATATTTGAGAATATTGTTTTTATACTCAGAACACACAAATACATGGTAACAAATATATTTTATTTTTCCCACAAAAACAATGTACACAGTGTACATCCCAACCAACACAAAGTTGTACATACAGTGGTCTACATACAAAACAACAGAAGAATTTACTGTATACAGTTACAGTAAAAAAAAAAAAAAAAAATCCAATGTTGGCATCCATTGCTCCATTGAAGAGCTGACCTGTTGCCCTTTTATGCTAAAGCTCTGATTGCTAATTGTAAAACTGTGTGACGGGTATTTGCCCATGTGATGAGTCAGTGTGCATATTTGAATGGCAGTGTGTTCCTTGTGAAAACAAGAGATTTTCTGCATGAAAATTGTGCCAAAAGCAGAGAATTGTGTGTAGTGTTTTGAAAAAAGTGTGTTTTAGAACTGCAATTTGAGTGTAAAGCAGGAATTGTGCTTGTAGTTTAGCAGAATTGGTTCAGGGGGGTGGTGAATGAGTTACATGTTGTGGTCATTGTGTCTCAAGTACCAGAAAATGTGTGTAAACAATCGAGAAAAACTGAAATATGAAAGTGTATTGGAATGGTAAAGAGTGTTGGGACGTGACAGGAGGGCCTCCACTCAAGGACACAATATGATGAACACATCTAAGAATGTGTGTTCAATTTTGACTCCTAGTGTTTCCACCTGGGTAATTGTGTGCTAACTGAGCTGAAGCTGTGCTGACATGAGTGAACAATATTGAATGCTAGTGCTTTCTAAATGAAAACATGGTCTAGGCAATGAGAAATGAAGGGATTTGTGTGTAGAGTTTGGCAGTGACAGTTCAACAAATCTGACTCATGGTTTAATACAGGGAATAGTGTTTATAGTTTAGGGAAATGGGTGTGCTTTTTGATAAATGGCATTATGGTTTTGAAATTTTAGTTCAAAAGCCTGGTTATAGTGTTTAAGCAATCGAGAAAAACTGTAATATATAAGACTGTCAATGACTGTCAATGATCTAATTAATACAGTTTTTTTGGATTGCTTAAGCACAATTTTCAAAACAGGGCCCGTGTTTTCAAAACACTACACACAATTAGCACAACCACACACCCAATTAGCAAAACACCACAGATCCTTTGCATAATTAAACACTCTTGTAAAAACTATACACTTCTGTTTAAAAACCACACTTTGTTACCATATGAAACACACTCGTTAAACATTACTATACTCTGTTTGCACGAGTTACACTCTGCTGTGATAAACCTAAAACACTTTTAGCACTTCTACATCCCTATGATTAGAGTAGGCTACCATCAACAAAGTACAAATATAATGTAAATTCACCAAACACTACACAAGACCAATGTTGCAGACTGAAGAAACTCATTTATTTCTCAACACGCCCAAAATGTTGACATGGAGATTCATAATACTGTAACAAAATGTCACTTTACGTATTGTACTGTAAGTTTACTGTAAAAATAAAAAATAAAACTAGACATTGTCTCTTCGCCTAGCTGGATCAGGCCAGAGAATTTCATCAACATCGCAGGCAATGTTGTCATTAGCAAGACACCTTGGAAAGAAACGTCTTGAATGACGAATCCATCCTTGCATTGCTGCTACCTCCATCTGGTCACAGGCCTCCTCCATGGCTTGGATGAAGGGTACCTCAGCCTGGAGACGGAGATCATATACCTTCCACCGTCATGCCGAGAAAAACTCTTCTATAGGGTTGAGGAATGGAGAGTATGGTGGAAGATATAGGACGGTGAAATGTGGATGTTGCTGAAACCAGTTCTGAACCAGAGCAGAGCGGTGGAAAGACACATTGTCCCAGACAACAATGTATTGCATATGATCGATTTGATTTGCTGCTGTTATGTTGTGCAATTGGTCCAAGAATGTAAGTATGAGTGCTGTGTTGTAAGGGCCCATATGGGCATGGCGGTGGAGGACCCCATTCTGTGTAATGGCTGCACAGAGTGTTATATTACCCCCACGTTGCCCTGGGACATTGACTATAGCCCTGTGGCCAATGATGTTTCTTCCCCTCCTTCGTGTTCTCGTCAGGTTGAACCCAGCCTCATCTACGTAAATGAACTCATGCTGGATCTCTTCTCCATCCATTCGTAAAACTCTCTGAAGAACAGTGTCAGGCAAAATTGTGTAGTTCAGTGTAGATCTAGTATACATATTACAGTACAGTAAAAGATTATGAGACAGTATGCAAGATCACACTGCTAAAGTGAATACATACCTCTGCATAATCATGCCGCAGTCGTTTCACCCTTTCAGAATTGCGCTCGAAAGGCACTCGATAAATTTGCTTCATTTGAATATGTTTTTTTTTTAGGATGCGTGCCAGTGTTGATGTTGAGACCTGATGGATATCGTTGAAACTGGCGTGGTTATTGACAATGTTAGCTTGGAGCTGATTGAGTGTTATAGCATTGTTGGCCAAAACCATGTTTACTATCTCCCTCTCTTGCTGTTCTGTGAACATAGGAGGCCTTCCCCCTTGTCGTTCCTGACCCTCAATCCTATGTAGAAAAAAAAAAAAACAGTATACAATAGTACAGTAATTTCACAGGAAAAGGTAACAGAAGTGCTGATAGTGCATAGAATACAGTACTGTAAGCAGTTACTGAAACCGTGCAGATGTTTTTGATATGATGATATTTTTACAATACCTATTCTCCAGTCGAAATGTTCTTATCACACTTGCCACTGTGTATCAGCTTAGATTTGGCTGTACTCGCAGTCCAGCCTCCCTCAGCGTCAGGCCGTGGTTGACAATGTGGTCAACCAGTGTTGCGCGGATCTCATTTGTCAGATTTGGTCCTCTTTGAGCACCTTCTTGTCTTCCTCTTCCTCTACCTCCAGCATGACCTCCATCTCTTCCTGTTCCTCTGTTGATTCCTCCTCTGTTGATTCCTCGTCCTCGTCCTCCTCCTCGTCCTCGTCGTCGTCCTCCTCCTCGTCCTCGTCCTCCTCCTCCTCCTCGTCGTCGTCCTCCTCCTCGTCCTCGTCCTCCTCCTCCTCCTCGTCGTCGTCCTCCTCCTCCTTTGACAGTCAGTGCTTTGGTATTGCAAGGAAGTGACTTCATGATAGATTTTTGTGTGTAATGTATGTTAAGTGTGTTTAGTGTTTTGCAAATCACTGTGTGTAGAGTTTTGCAACAAGTGTGAGGTTGACCATGTGCTTATAGTTGTGCAAATATGGGCTGATGTTTTGCTTCTTGAGTGTAAGGTTTTGCTAATAGTGTACTACTTTTAATTTTAGTGTGTAAGCAATCCAAAAAAACTGTAATCTAATCGATCTAATTTCATGTTGTTTTATATTTAATTTGTTCATTATTTATTGTGTTGAATTTTAATTGGACTTGGTCAGAAGTGTTTATAAAATAGTTACCTGCATGATGCCTGCTGTCTTCCCAGATAGCAACATTGGCTTGGCCCAGATCCGGCCCACATCTGGCACTTGTGGCACTGTTGTGTAGTTTTAAAATGTTAATATTATTTTAGATAATTGTGCAGTTGATCTAATATATGCTACAGAAACATGGGACTTTTAACTATCATTTCAGATGTGATGCTGGAGAATGAGGAGAGTGAAGAGGAGGAGAAACATTACAGTATTTCTTCACTGAAAAGAACAAACAAGAAATGCTGCCATTAGTGTCATTAATGCTGCCATTAGCCAAATGCTGTCACCTGCCATTAGTGTGGAAAGAGTTTCACGAGGATCCACACTGGAGAGAAACCGTTCACATGTGATCAGTGTGGTAAAATGTTTTTGAGGGCTTCAGACCTGAAGAAACACATGACAGTTCATTCACAGGAGAAACCACATTCATGTTCTTTGTGTGGAAAGAGTTTTTCACATCTGCAGGATTTAAAAGTTCATCAGAAAATACATACTGGTGAAAAAGCTTATGTGTGCTTTGAGTGTGGGAAGCCTTTTATTAGAGCTGCAGATTTGAAACAGCACCAGAGAATCCACACTGGAGAGAAACCTTACATGTGTTCACACTGCGATAAGAGATGGTTCCCAAACCTGTCCTGGAGGACCCCCAACACTGCACGTTTTCTTTGTCTCCCTAATCAAACACACCTGATTCAACTCATCAGCTCATTAACCCATGTGATAATGAGCTGATGAGTTGAATCAGGTGTGTTTGATTAGGGAGACAAAGAAAACGTGCAGTGTTGGGGGGGGGGGGGTCCTCCAGGAGCAGGGTTGGGAACCACTGAGTCAGAGAACCTGAAAACACACGAGAGGATCCACACTGGAGAGAAACCTTACATGTGTTCACACTGCGATAAGAGATTCAGTCAGTCAGAGAACCTTACTTGACGGTAAGTCAGTGTTAAAATGATTTAAAACAACGGGTCAAACACAACCGTGTCAGTGTATGAAACAGCTGTCTGTTTATTGTTGATTTAACGAATACACTGACATTTTTTTTATGTTGACTTTACTTAATTTTATTATGTCAAGGGGTTGCACGAAATCTTTTTATCTAAATCCATATATATGTTTTAAGTTGAGTGTACTTATATTTTGTAAATTGGTTGCACTTATATTTTATAAGTAATTTCAGATTAATTATATTAATAATTTTAGCTAAACTATTTTGAGTTGAATTTACTAAGTTTTTCATGAATCAGCCTGTGAATCTCAACAATGGTGACAATTATAAAGCATTTTGCAGTGCATTCTGGGTGCCACCTATCAAAACTAATTCATGGCTCCCATCATGCATTGCTGCATGAATAAATAATGAGCTTATGATCAGAGATGATCTGTTTGTCACCAATGCTGAGATTCATATACGATAATTCTTGATGTCTGTGTGTGCCAACATAAAAAGAAACTGTTGAAGTTTTTTTTATTGATTTGATCATTTGGATTTCATTGAAAAGGCTAAATATATGATGCTGTACAAGGCCAGTGCTGCTATAATTAATAAAGTAAACCTAATTGGGCTCTATATGAATTCAATGATTCAGGTCAAATGATTGTGAAATAATGATCATTTTAAATCACAACCAACACCATCAGATTACCTTTTCTATTTGTTCATCTGGCTGTTATAACTCAGGTACAGCAGCCAAACAAAATCTAAAGTTAATGGTTTAAGGGTAAAGAGCCCAACTAAAGCACACACTAATCCCCATAATGGTGACTTAAAATTACGGTTTTAACATTACGGTTTTGTCCTTCAGTGATTCTGCTGCAAAATGATGTCCAAAATATGTCTTTTCAACGTCTGTGTCTCAAAATTCGGACGTTGAAAAGACGACCACTGAGGAGCCAGAATGAACGTTTTTATGACGTCTTTTTTTGACGTGTTCTGCACGTCCGATATCTAGACGTTCATCGAACCTTCGTACAAGGTTAAAACTAGTTCAGATGTGGCCATTGTGGACATATTTTCAGCATCATTTATGGTCTCATTTATACATAATTACTTTGACTATTGCTGTCAGATGATCTTAGTGAGAATTAACAGAGGTTTAGATGTTGATATTTGTTTAATTTGAAGTGTCACCATTTTGGTGATCAGTGTTTGCTTTAGTTGGGCTCTTGGTCCCCGTCGTTTTTACTTTAACTTTTATTTGACTGTTTTAACTGTGTGTTTGTAAAACACAATTGTTGAGGCAGAAAAAGCCAACAATAAGTAAGATCAGCTGTTTTTCAGCTTATTGATGATGATAATGAAATCATCACAAAAAAAAGCATCTAATATTGTCAGATACTTTGGCATTCATAATCATCAACCTTGTGGAACTGCAATATTGGTTCCAAAAGCATTAAAATTATCACTTAGTTGAAGGTGTATAAAAAGCATGTGCACATGATGTTTTGAACAAGTGTATCATGTAAACACACAGACATCAAGATTTTGCATATGATTCACAACAATGGTGACAATATATAAAAAAAAAAAGCTTCATGCTGCAATGCATGATGGGTAGTTTTCATAGTAGGGGAGACCGGGGACAGTTGCAACACTTTTTGCATTTCTCTCAATTACTCAGAGACTATTTGAGCTAGACCAACCAAATTTGTATATATTAAACTTGCATCTGTCTGCTAATTACCCATACCATTTAAAGATGATTATATATGACATATCGTTCACAGTATTTATTTGAATGGAAGAAGTCAGATGTTGCAACTGACCCCGACCCAGGGGACGGTTGCAACACAACCCAGGGACGGTTGCAACATGTTAAAAATACCTTAAATTTCATTAATTAACTTAAGCTTTTTGTCTCATTGAGCAAAGAATTCTGAAAATATTAACTGTTTTAGGCCTACTATAATATTATAGTATTATTTATTTCAGTAATATTATTGTAGCCTATTATTTATTTATTTAGTCATATTTATCAAATAACAGTTATTGAGTTTTGTTTGTTTATGTGTAGAACATAGGCCTACATAGATTCAATGTGCAGGAGTTACAGATGCTATTCAATCTCTCCATATTTCAGTGTCAGACAGGAAGAATTGAACAATTTGCAATGCAACAAACCTTTATTAAACATGCAATTTATAACATGTTGCAACCGTCCCCGACCCTATCAGCCATGACAGAACATCATATGCCTGCTAGACACACTGACTTTGACACATGCTAACCATGTCACTTAGAAGTCAACAAAACAATAATTCAAACGAAGTAAGTTTTGATTAATTCATACAAAATTTCAGGACAGTATGACAAAAAAATATCTCATGAAAAAATTTACTTTCATACCTCCAAAACAAGTTTTGTTCAATAAATGCAGCAGCAGATGTTGAATATGTCTACTGTCTTCTTGGTGGGTGGAGGGTCTAACTGTGCATGTGCAGTATGAGTGTCATCACTCTAGCTTGTTTCTGATTGGAGAAAAATGACATATTGCAACCATCCCCTGTTGCAACTGTCCCCGGTCTCCCCTACAAAACTCATCCTTAATTCCCAAGCTTTTTTCACTGTTGATTTGTCATGATGACTTCTCCCAGGCCGAGGCCCCACCTGAGGCTGGGTCCCAGGAGCCTCAGGCGGAAGACCGACCGGCTCAGGTGTGGGCCCTGCCACCTCATGTGCTCGCCTCACCAGTCGGGCTGGAGGCAGACCAATTGCAGGACATAATTGGTATGAATCCGTATATCATCACAATCCTAATAGTAACTAAAATTTATTATTAACAGCTAAAATTTTTTTTACAAAATTTGATCAGACAAGCTGTTTCCGTTGTTGGAGGAGCTGTCGGAAGTTGGGGCGGAGGCCACAGCGCTGTGGAGCCGCGACCTGGAGGCCCTTATGAGTATGAATCCGTTTATCATCACAATCCTAATAGTGCTGCAGTTACTCGATAAGTGGTCCACTAAATTGATAGTTTGTTTTTCAAATGAGAGCTCTTCCCCAGTTTCACCGACACCTGGGAGTGTTTCTTTTGATTTTTGTCAGTCTGTCTTTTTTTTTCTCTGTTGTTTTTAAAAATTTGAAGTTGGGTGTTTGTCCATTGTGTTCTTGTCTTTTTTGTTTTTTTTTAGTACACTCAACCGGACACGTTCCACTAACTTTCAAGTAATTTCAGTGCTTAATTTTGCATAAAAATGCAGTGGATTAGGACATAACTTAATGTCTAACCCTAACCACTTCGAAAGGGCCAACCTACTAGGGGGCGCCATTTTCCGTCTCATCACGGCCCCCTGGAGTGGGCTGAAAAGTTTGGTGGACCTGTTGCTCAGGGGTCGAAAGGCCGAAAAAGGGTGAAAAACACGTGTTTTGCATTTTACAGGTCACATAAGGTCACAGCAAAAATGTTGGCGTTTTACATTTAAAACTATTATTTCTTAGTCTAAGCTTTCAAGTGATATATAGTTTGTCAATATTACTTTAGGTTTACAGTATCTAGTTTTGATATTTGGTGTCTGATTTTCAATAAATATGACAAAGGAACAGAAACGTATTAATTTGTATTCATTTAATTGTTTTTAGCTTCCAGGTCCTTTTTTTATTTTTTTACCACTGAAATTACTGGAAAATAAGTGGATCGTGTACAGTTGAGTGTGCTTATTACATTAGAGGTGGTTTAATACACGTTTTCATTATTTAAGCGAATGAGGCCCCATTAAAAAATGTCACACACTGACAGGGGTCAAAAGGTAAAAAAAAACGGAACGCTAAGGTTTAGACCGTAAGGAGACGGAAGGTCGTGGGAGAGTTGAGTCGGGCCCCAGAGTTTGAGGGCCATAGCCGCTTTCTAAGTGTTTCCTAACCCTCGTTCATGATGAGACCAGAGATTGTGGATGGTGACTGAAGAATGTGGATTATTTTTTTTCAATCTTGTTGATTAAACCACCTCTACTCTACTCTACTGTACATTGAACTGAACACATTCATCTAACCTTCAAGTCATTTCAGTGCTTAATTTGCATAAAAATGCAGTGTCTGCGAAACCATTATTTGGCTGGAAAATAGTGGTTTCGTGGACACGGTGGTTTTTAAGCTTAGCTTTGGAAATATTTTGATGAAACCCGTTTATCAGCACTCAGCTGGCTCCCCTGAGTCCGTAGCACTAAGTTTCATCCCAGAATTCCACTGTCCGCGAAACCACTGGTTGGATCTAGGACATTGTTGCGTTTTTGCTCTCCCATCATATGTGATATTAATTCTCGTTAATTAAACCACCTCTACTGTACTAAGCACACTCAGAGCCGATCCTGACCTCCCTGGGGCCCTAAGCAAAAAAAAAAATAAGGGGCCCTCCTACCTGACTCACACTAAATAAACAATAAGTAAAATTTACTTCTTTTTTTTTATTTCACACGCATATTTTTTAAGTTAATTTCACATATGGAATTAAGTATACGTTACTTAACTAAGTTAGGTGAAAGTATTTTAACTTGGCTAGTAAAAGGTTGGGTAGTATCAATTTAGTTGAAATTTCCTTTGCATTACATTTCACTCAAACAATATAATATTAAATTATACCACACATTTATGGTATGTGCTTTACTTGGGAAATCCATGTACTTTATACTACAGATATTTTTGCGAGACACCATATCTACATGTCAGATGTTAAGCATAATGTGAATGCAGAGACCTCAATACTTGTAGACAATTCACAATGCCAATAACATTTGATAGAAAATGAACTCCAAATGTCACAAAATGGCAAGTTACTAATCCTGACAACAAAAGCAAAGATAAAACTGTAAATACAGCTGGAAAACAGTGAAGAATTAACCTTGTTAATTAATCAAGGTTCAGTGCATGATTGGAACCCCAATATCAGAATTTGTATTTTATTACGTAGATATTTACGCTTTTGTTTACTTGCTGAGTAATAATATTATAAAGGTAATATAATAAAGGTAATTCCTGATATCAGAAATAGACAGTGTTACTAGTAAAATATTAAGTATTCACACTTCAAATAGAACAAATTGAATTCTTGAAATCACAAATGCATCCTGTGCTGTGAATGAATAAAAGTAGCTAAAATTGCCACAGCATGTCACTGTGTTTTAAATGATAACAGCAATACTTAATACTTGAAGGTTATTATTTACTGAGGGATGTGCATCCATATTGACCAGTATGTCCAGTCAATCAGCATCTTAATTGCAATATAGACTATAAAGCCAATACATTGTTTTCCATCTGGCATGGCAGAGTTGTAACTTAACCTTGACTTGGAGAGTAGATGATCATTGTCTTGTTTTAAAAGTATGTGTGCCTACGCCTACAATGAGGATTGTCATCCCGCTATTGTAGTTTATTTTGGAAAGTGCGCGTTTCATTTCGTGAACGCGCATATGAACGCATGTTAACGTGCGACGCGGTTATCTTTTCCCAGCTGCAGTTTATAAACAAGCAAACTCAGTCTACCTGATTGCTGTTCCCACAATTCACTCGCATAGTGTTTTTTCCTCTTTCTTCGTGACCAGAAGGATAGTTCCGCTTCATTTTCTCACGTCTCAACGATGTTGTAATCTTTGATTGACGCGCTTTGACACGAGGGGGAGGCGGGGCCTTGAGTAATTTGCGGGGCCCTACGCAGCTTGCGTAGTGTGCGTATAGCTCTGAGCACACTCAACTGAACACATTCACATTCATCTAACTTTCAAGTCTCGACGAGCAGAAACACAAGAACTACAACTGACTTCAGACACAGCCTTAGATGAAATCAACTGAAGAGAAAAGAAGACATTAAATCTCACAAGATCTCAGCAGAGGAGGATTAAACAACTCCACAAACAGCATTACCAGCTTCACTTATTACTAACCAGACTGACTTTATTTCTGTCAGACTTCTACAGAAGTTTTTATTGAGAATTAACAGAGGTTTAACTCTAATGCATCTGTGAATGTTTCAGTTTTAATCCTGCACTGTAAAGCGTAATGGTGTTTGAAGAATTTTTATTTGTGTTTTAAAAGGAAGATAAATAATAGGTTGCTTTTTAAAAAGTGATCTATCTTCAAACGACATTATTTAGTAATCCAAATTTGACAATGTAATGTTATCAAAATCATCATTCTGTGGTGAAACATCACACTATTAATGGAGTTGATATAATCCTCCTCGTGACTTGATCATTCAAGTGACTTTAATTGTGTCACACAACTTTCAGCATGCGAGACAACAGTGGTAACAATCAAATACATTTTTGCCGTGATGAGCATTTTTCTTCACTCCATACTTCCCACTTCCACAGATGTTAGTGTTGACGACTTTTAATAATATTCTAAAATGTGTAAAATAGTAATGAATAAGTAGGTGTACAAACTTTTCACCTTTATAATAGGCAATCTACCTCTTAAGATTATAGACAACAAAACTGTCCTTCAAATCAGACAGGTGAAAGTGAACAAAAATGGGTTAAGGACAAAGGTGATGTTAAATTGAAGTTTAATCATTACAAAGAAATGCCTAGAAAGTTGTAATGTACTGGAAACAATAGTTGCATATAAAACTTGATGAGCTCCTGGCCAAAAAACAACTACTACTTCTACTTCTAGAATTCGGTCATCTCCCAAAATAGTAAAGTTTTCAGCAGCAATACTGGTCTTCAAGGTCCACTAATGCAAACTACACAGTAAATAAGGCACAAGAGCTTGACAAATCAGTTCTTCAGACCAGCATGTGTTCCCTTGTCTGTGTCTCAGCATTATATACACACACTCTTAGAGATACAATGAGTAAGTCTGTTACGTCTAGTGCAGTGACATTATGAGAAAAGAACAGGGTTGAGCATTTCTGGCACCTAAAGGATTCATTAAATCTGTGAGGGTCATCCAGTTTCAAATGGTTACATTTATATTCAGCCATAAAAAAAAGAAAAAAAAGGTGGGACAAAAAATAAAGACATTGAAATGCTTTAGAGAACTATAAAAAAATAAGTGTGATCCACCTCCACAGTACAACTGCATGTTTGCACTGTTTATGACCTCTGAAGGTTTCCAAAATATTTCAGAAATGAACAAGAAAATCATCAATTATCAGTCCAAATCTCATACTCCATGAAGAACCGTTTTTCAGTGAGTTAAAGTTTCTTCATGCACAACCCATACAACGTATTTGATTATGAAGTTCCATGCATAACATGTTTGATTACTATGTTAAAATCGTGATTCTACGCAGTCTTTTATATTTTTTAATAAATTTTTTTTTATTTTTTTTTTTATCATTCACTTCAGAATGAGGGAATGTGTGTCAGTGTTTTCTTCTCTTAGACAAACATGTCAGAATGATAATAGCAAACACATATAAACTCTTCCTTCTAAAAATCCGGAATGTTGCGGGTCCTTTAACTCCAGACGTCCTGTGAATAGCGTCCTTTAGTCATCAGTTTCTTGACGTAATCTACAGCTTGAGCGCGGCTCATTCCTCCCAGCTCCTCTGCGATCTCGTAGAAGGCGTTCTGCACGTCCCGAGCCATGTTTCGGGCGTCTCTGCGGGAGGAAATCACGGGCAACATTAGAATAGATTCAGGGATGCCTCTGTCTCATGATTTCTCGGACTAGTTGTGAAATGTACGCACCCACAGATGTAGATGTGGGCATTTTCTGTGTGGATTAGTTTCCAAAGAGTCTCCTTGTTGTTCTTCAGGAGATGTTGTACATACACCTGGGTGTAAATACAAATAAAGTATTAGTATTTACAAAGTATTAGAACAGCTCTCCCTTTTCCTGTGATTCATTCATAGATGTATTAATGCCATGACTTTTACGGTTTTTGATTAAATATAAGATGGGTTCAGAGAGGAAGTGTGGATTCTTTTTTCTATTTTGGCTCTCAATTACAAAAATAATGTTACCAAAGTTTTTTAGGGAGACATATTTGATAGTGGGACAAAATAACTGTCGAGGTGTGTGTGTGTGTGTGTTCCCGTACCTTCTGTGCCTGGTCTCTGGAAAAAGCTACATTGAGTGCCGTCAGAACGCCAGTCTTCTCAAACTCCTCGAGCTCCTCTTGGTACAGAAAGTCCTCGTTCTTGTGACGACAGCCAAAGTACAGCTCCGTCTCTCCAACTTCCTTACCTACAAATGAGAAATCAAGATATTGATTGCATGAGGGTTACAAAAGTAGGGATTTGCACATAACTTCCCACTGTTTTGGATTCTAGTGTAGTGGGTAATGCAGATCCTAATAGTGTTGGGGTAGTGTGTTGTAGTGTACATTACAAGTAGTGCCAGTTACACAATCTGATTACTTTTTTCAAGTAACAAGTAATGTAAAATATTACTTTAAAATGTGACTGCCAGCTCTCCTGTCCCCATGTGGAGAGAAATCAGGAGTAAGTGCAGAGATGTTGTGTAAACATGATGGTTATTGTAGATCTAGACTAAATGTGAACAGGCTCACGTGAACTCGTCTCACTTGCACAAAAACAGATTCAGGATTCCTTAAAATTAATAAAAACATTCAATTTGCAGGTTTGCATATCAGTATGTTAAATAATCAAATGTTAAATTACACAAATATACTTTATGTATTATGATCTCACTTTATTAACCAATTTCTTTGCTGCTGACAAATATATAAACATCACATTACTTTCCAAACAAATAACTAAGTAAGAAAACTAGTTACTTTTTTAGGAAGTAATGCATTATTGTAATGCATACCCAAACACTGGCCCCAATGATACACAACTATAAAAAGTACGGTAACACTTTATTTTACAGTGTCCTTGTTACATATGTTACATGTACTTACCATAGTAATAACAGTAAATTATGCATAATTACATGCAACTAACCCTCAACTAAATCCTAATCCTACCCTAACCCTATAGTAAGTACATGTAGTTCATTAATATTACTCAGTACTTAAATATATAATTACACTGTGACAATGACACCTTTAAAAAAAGTGTAAACAAAAGTACATAAAAAATATACTATGTCCCTACAAAATAAATGGTTATATTTATGCACATAAATATATTTATTAAACAAGTATGTATGAATCTATCATGGCTACCAATGCAATTCTATTCCGGGTATTGTAAATGAAACTGGTAAATGTGAAATATTACGATGATATACTGCATTATGAAATATTTAACAGGTAACACTTTTTTAATATTATTATTGTTATTTTTGGGCTTCTCTCTTTCTATAAGAGTTAAAGAACAGCGAGGAAAAGTAAGAGTGAGATCAGGACGTGAGCCAGGAACTCTTCATATCACACCTAGACTGTACTGTACCTTAAAAAAAAAAAAAAAAAAATTTTGTTTTTATATCAACGTCTGGGACAAACTTAAAATTAGTCTTTTTTTGTTTGTTTTGATTTTAAGAACAAATGCAAGAACTTGACCAGAAAAACTAAACATTTCTGAGAGTGAAGTTACAAGATACAAGAGAAGTCCTGATGTGAAATTACTGTGAGAGTAATGCAGTTATTAACCTGGATGCACTCGGTAAACTCGTACAACAGCTGCCGTCTGTGTCACTGATGTTAATCACATAACACAAGACGACGAGAAAATAAATCACCCACTGCTCTTAAAGGAATAGTTCACTTAAAGATGGAAATTCTGTTATCATTTAGTCACCCTCAAGTTGTTTCAAACCTGCGTGAACACAGAAGATATTTTGAAGAATGGCGGTGACCAGACAGTGATGGACCCCACTGACTGGCATGCTATTTTCTTTTTTTTTCTACTTTGGGAGTCCATCAACTGTCTGGTTACCCACATTCTTCAAAATATCTTCTTTTGTGTTCACGCAGGTTTGAAACAACTTGAGGGCGAGTAAATTCAAATGTAAAAGATGACAGATTTTTTAAGTGAACTATTCTTAACTCAGTGACTTTAGTAGCGAACTTTCGTGCAGTGTTTAAAACTCACCTGGGCTACTGTGTATGAAAGGAAAATAAGGAAAACAGAAACATATAGAAACAACATGTTTTATATCATGCATCTGATTTATGCACATAGTAAGCAAATCAATTAGAACAAAAGTTAAATGCGATGACTTCAGTGGTTGCGTTGATTTTGAATACATTTAGGAGAATGTCTCCGCCTCCCTTGCCTCTTCTGATTGTAATAAGCACATAACAGCAGAAGTCCATGACCTGCGCGACTCCTACCTTGTTCTTTGAGCCAGCCTCGCTCCTGAATAAAGCCAATGAAGGGTGCGATACCAGTACCAGGTCCGATCATTATGACTGGGTTTGTGGCCTTGAAGGGCAGGCGGAACTGGGATTTGCGGATGTACATGGGCACTGTAGCCTTGTGTCCGTTGTCGGTGGGCATCTTGTTCTTCAGCCAGTTAGTGGCCACTCCTTTAATAACACGGCCAGTCTTAGTCTCATACTCCACCACTACAGCACAGATGTGGATGCTGTTGGGGTGAACCTGTCACATGCAAGAAACATTTAAGCACACACAACATACAAAGTCAGTTATTTCATTTTAAAGTGACCCTATTATGGTATTTTAAAGGTTTCTGATTTTGTTTTGGAAGTTTACATGAATCCAAGGTAAAAAAACCACACACTATATTTCTCTCTTAATATACACTGCACATCACCTCATTTCTCAAAGAGTTTCTCAAAAACAGTTCATTCGAAGATTCAGTCTCTCTTAACCCCTCCTTTCAGAGGGTCTACTGTGCTCTGATTGGTCAGATGGCTCAGTCTGTTGTGATTGGTCTACTCTGCTCTGGTTTTTTATGGTTATATTTCAACGACAAAATGAAGGAATTGGAGTAGAAACATAAAAAGTTGATATAAACACTGCCTTATGTGCAATTTAAATGTTTGTTGATCATTAAATAAGTTCCATCAATTAATTGATTATGTAATAAATAGTATTTTCTGTTTCGGCTAGTTTTCAGCTAAATGAAAACTTTCATTTCTGTTTTGCTATTCGGTGTTTTGGTTAAAAAAAATATTTTTAAAGGGGTATTTTTTTACATTTGTTGAGAGCAAGTTTAGTATCTTTTTATTACACATAAGAAACAGTTCTGGTTCAGTTCAAACCTGTACCAGTCACCAAATGGTACAGCACAATGGTAATGAGAAGCTCTCTGATGAACACTCTTTAAAAATAGACCAGTTGGTGGCACACCACCATTAAAAAAAGTCAGAGGATTTAATAATTAATTATGGCAAGCGAAGGGGATGGGCTAAGCCTTTGGAAAATACCCCAAAACATGCTGATTGATTGAACAGGTTAAACAGAAACGTAGCAAGAATCTGTATAAGAATGAGAATTTTGAATGAGATGGTCAGATGATCAGCTGTCATCTCGGCTTTGTTGACTGAACCAATAAAGCGTAATCTCTTATCCTCTGGAGCTTCTTGACTTTGAGAGATTTCTTGCTAAGAGGAGAAGATTTCATTATTCCACGACACAAGCCACCAAAACCGCTCATTTTCTACTTCCTCCACATTGTGACTGACCGCCTCCACAACAACACATCGACACCTATGGCCCTGATCCGATCGACCCAAACGCATCTTAACAGCAGGTGTAAACAGGGCCATAGGTGTTGATGTGTTGTTGTGGAGGCGGTCAGTGATCCACAAGTGGACGAGGGAGACACATTCCCGTTTAAACCTGGTGTTTTAATCCATCTCTTTTACCACTTTCAACCACTTCTGTCCTGATTTCTTCAAGGGGAGGGTCTGTGGGCGGGTCAATGTATGGCTTTTTTCAAATCTTTCGATTTAATCGATGAAACACACTTATGCGATTTACATATGAACACGCACGATTCTTGAAGATGACGGAAAAACATACGGAGAGCATCAGCTTTAGTTTCTCCTCTGACAGCCACAAGACCAGACGAAGCGAGAGAGAACATTGTGCTTGGTACATTTTTAATCTTAAAACCAAACTTGAGTCTTCAGACGACAAAGATTGAATCCGTCCGGCTAGCGCTTCTCAGAATGTTTAGACATCAGGTCAGTAGGCGGCGGGAAGACGGTCTTTTGTGGCAGTTTGAACACATTCGACCACATGAGCGTTTAGACTACGAAAGCAATCCAGTCTAATGCGTTTTCAACAACCTCTGGAAGTGGTTGAAAGTGGACAAGCTCAAAATATTTTAGACCCCGTTTACACCTGCATCGTCCACTTGTAATCTGATCGAACAAAACGCATCTTAACACCAGGTGTAAACAGGGCTTATGTTACCTTACTTATGTCCCTTATCGGTTCTGTAGTTCGAGTGAGCAGTGACGTGACAAGGAGAGAGATGCAGAACCAATAACCTCTTGGCCTCTGATTAAACTATCTGAATAAATGTAAAGGCGCCAGAAAAATGTAATCTTTCAGCATCGTTTCTGACAGAGGGTCAGAGTGAGGGTGGAAAATAATCAGGTTTTGCAAATGTATGATTATTTACTTAAATGAACCTCAAGAACAACAAAAATTGCTAAATAATCAAAAAATCATCCAAATATTGTTATTTATTCACTCAAAATAAAATATTAATATCATATGTGAAGTGATTGTTTAGAATTATATATATATATATGTTATATTCTGAAAGTTGAATCCAAAGCAGATTATGCCAACAAAGATGCTATTGGTAGGAATAAGCGTCAGTTTCCTGTTTTCCTATCTGTAAAAAAAAAATGGGGAGTTCCCTAATCTTTCTGTTGTCTTCTCTGGTGTTACGATATACCATTAACCCAAATATTACCATTAAGTTCTGGCAAAAAAACAGAGTATTGTGGGGGTGGATTTTACACAAGTGAGCACTACTCACTTTTATTTAACAAAACATCTAGCTTGATTTAATGTTTAAAAGTAGTAATTTTGATATTCATAGAGTCTTAGAGCAAGGTATTCTGCTTAAAGGGATCATAAAATGCCTTTTTCCATTTTCATCTTTCTTTAGTGAGTAATGTTGCTCTTTAAGCATGAAAAAGCTCTGTAAAGTTAAAAGCACAAAGTCCCTCCAGCGGGAGTTCTTCTCTATATCAGTGTCAGTGTTTCTGAACTCCTGAAACGCCTCCACTGTAGTCTTGAGTTTCTTCCGGGAACGAACACGTCACAATATTCCTCATTTACATAATTCATACGCAGAATAAAGGGGCGGGGTTGAGGTTAGTTAGTAGTGTGTTGAAACTGGTGGTTATGGTAAGGGGCGGGACATTTCCCAAACACACTCGAAGCTCTTGACCAATCACAACACACTGCTCCAGCCGACCAATCGGAGCACAGTGTGCTTTTCAGAAGGAGGGGCTTCATAGAGACAGGAACTAAACAGAGCGTTACTGACAGACTGGGAAGAGAGGAGCTGCAACAATGGAGAATATGATAAATATAATGTGTTTGAACATTCAAGCAGGAGATCCTATTCTAGTACAGCCCAAAAAACATCAAGGGCATAATAATATAATATATTATTTTATTATTATGTTTAATATACCCACCAGTCAAAAGTTGTAAAACCTAATTTTTTCCAGTTTTTATTGAATTTTATATCCGTATGCCTCAATACTACAGCGAGTAGTATCTGCGAGTAAGAGCAAAATAATTTATATAGAGTTTTTTTTTTTTTTTTTTTTATGAAGTGTTTTCATTTGCAGTCTTTGCTGGAATCATCAAAGCAGCTCAACAAGTGAAATGCAACCCATGAGTTAAATATTACCATTTGTAGAAATGTTAACGCAAACACAGATACAAAAGGCATGACATTCCATCTAAACCTCCTGAGACCCAGAAAAAAAAGGTTTTGGGAATTTAGGTTTTTTTCATGTCATCACATTGTTTAGAGCATAAGAAACAAATGGTAAAAAAACATTTTTGGCAAAAAATATTTTACTCATTCGTTATGCTATGTCCTCTGTAGGGGACACCAGGACGAAGTTGTTTAAAAAATAAAATGACATGAAATTATATGTATAGGCAAAAACAATGGTTTTTTTTCTTAAATCACCAATAAATTTGGGGGTTTCAGGATTTTTTTTAAACAAAATTTGTATAACTATAATTCTCAACTATGTTATGAAAGATATAACGGAATGAATTGATACACCATTTTACTTTATGCAATATGTGGGTAAAATGGCCATAAATTAATATTCCCATTCAATGCAATGTATCTATACACTGTATCTAATTTGCACATTAATGTGTTCTTGGAGCAACATTTAATGAAAAAAGAAGTGTAATAATTGGAGTAATAATTAGCAACATTTTAATAATAATATCTAATATTTCATAGGAATATTTATGTATAATTTATTTCCATATTCACTTGTTGTGTCTCACAAAATGCCTGATAAACATAATTTAAGTCTCGAGGTCCTCTACAGTGGACATGTATGAATTCAACGCCCTGTTCTGTAACAGAAAGTCATTTTTTGATTTGAAACCCCATAACATTTTCCTGAGATGTGGTTTATGAAATACAATTTGAAAAGTAATCCGATTTAAATTATAATTACAATATATCATCATATTTCCATCCATGTGCAACATTTGATCACTAAATAAATGTCAGACATTTTTAAAGACCAAGGATAAGTTGTTTTCATGGTGAAGCCTCCAAACATTTGGTGTCTCTGAAAAGCCCTGAATGTGCTCTTTACAGGACACCCAGGTTGTGACATGAGACATGTATGATGTCAGAGAAATTCACTAAAAAATGATGTCCACTACAGTAGACAAAAGTCTATTCCTGGGTCCCATGAGGTTAATGTTAAAAGTATAAATATCTGACCTTGGAAGATGATGAGATGGAATAGTAGCGGGCCTGCAGTCGCGGCAGAAGCTCACAGAGGTGGTCAATGGGAGGGCGCAACGATGGCAAGTCCTCAAGAATAGCCAAAATATTCCTACTTGAGTCCAGCACCCAGCTCTGGTACAAAGCCTGCAATATCACAACGACAACATCACAATTACAATCTAGCCCACCCTGCATTTGCCTCCAACAAGACACAGTACGCGTCTTCGGTACGCTGAAAAAAACAATAATCTATCACTTAATGAATCAACAGCCTATCTGCTAGTCATGTTTGCCATTAAACATTAATTATACTGTATATATTACATGGCTTGGTTGAATTCCAATGGAGAATGCAGTCTGTTATTTCTTGATAACAGACCGTTGCGAAGTATAACACACCGTTGCCATGAAAAACAGAGCGTTGCTATGGACGCAGGATTATAACCGTAGAGACGGAACGGACTATTTTCTTTAAAATATAATACAATCGTTTTTAAATCAATAAACTCCTTTTTAAATAAACATTTTGTGTCAAATTATTGATTTATTTGGTGGGTAGCCATGTAATAAGCGGGATAATGTAGGGCGAGCCGGTTGTTATAGCGAATACAACCCCTTCAGGCTGATTCAAGACCCCAGACTGTCGGGGTCGTATTCACTATAACAACCACCTCGCTCTACATTATCCCTTACATAATACGCCCCCATGAGTTACTCAATCACGTCCTCAACTAAAAGCCTGGTCCCACTTTATATTAAGTGGCTTTAAGTATTATGTACTTATTTTTAAGATGTAAGTACAATGTACTTATTGTATTCATGTTGTATTGTAAAACACATTGCTGCAATTGAGGTGTGACACGGGTAAGGTTAGGGTCAGGTGTGGTTTAAGGGTGGGTTAAGGTGGAAATGTCAACAGTGTAGTTACAAATGCAATTACATAAATGAATTACAGCTGTAATTACATGCAGGTATTTAAAAAAATATAAGTGCAATGTAAAAACATGCATGTACACAATAAGTCCATTGTATCTAATTATTAATTTCAATGTTAGTACATAGTAGTTAAAGCCACTTAATATAAAGTGGGACCAAAAGTCTTTGTTGCTCATAGAGGGATTTATTTGGTAAATTTGGTTTATGCGCATTTCTTCTTATCAGGAAACGTTATTAATTATTAGAATTTATCCGCATTTGCCGCTTTCATCAGCTGTGTTTTTATGCAATATCAACATGTGCATAAAAATAGGTGGATGGAAACATGGCTAGTGAAGCTTGCACCACTTTTGCAACAGCTGAACTGTTACTGGTAACACTACAGCTCTACTATTGTCATTTTACCACAATATGTTCCTAAACGACTGACGTAAAACTGAGTGCAATTTATAGTATGGCTTGCAAGCGAGTGGAATGTTTATTGTCTGGTGAACTGTAAGGCATTTTATTTGATTTAGCTGAAGGTGTGACTTTGACTCTTGTGACAGCGATGCTTACTTTGCCCTCGGGTGAGGAGGAGGCCATTTTACGCATGTTCTCCTGATCTTTGGGGTCAGTGGCGTATTGTGCCAGTTCATAAAGCACGTTTGTGCGTGGAGTATTGGTGATGTCCAGATAGTGAGTCAGGGCGGTGCGGTACGTGGTGGGGCAGGGGAAGGGGTGCTTCTTATTGGACTCCTCTGAAAAGAAATACACACACATATATTTCAGCTATGTTGACAACTGGACAGACATGAACGAACTGTTCAAGTTGAACTTTTAAAGGTTAATGCCATACCATCAAGGTTGTTGAGGGAGATAACAGTGTCAAGGTCCACACCAAGGATATCACCAATCCTGTTCACTATGGCTGTGTCATTGATGGGATACACAGCAACATGGTCTCCTGATTCATATCTACACAAACATTTTAAAGGAGTAATCAGTAAGCAGTTTAAAACTAACTGAAACTCATTTTGCCATTAATAAAAAGGCTCCATTTAAAAATGAAATACAAAAGAATCATTTGTATTCAACATTTTGAAAGCTAGTTACCCTCGTACACACTGATTATCAAGCGAATGCACTTTCTGTACTATCTTTTCAAAGAAATGACACCAAAGGTCCATTTAGTCCATTTAAAAATAACAATTATTTGCTAATGGTGAATACATTTTATTTATATGGCATTTGATTACTTATAATTGATTTATAATGCATTATAAATGTTATCACGTTGTAATGCATCACATCTATTTATAACCACATTTATAATTATATATTATAAATACTTGGACAGTTGATGGAGTTGTTAAATCACCATGTCAACGTCACAAAAGTATTTAAAGTCAACAACCCGCTTACCTATTCATGGTTACACATTTAAAGGGTCATGAAACCATTTTTTTTTTTTTTTTTAGATATTAACCCACATTATTGAGAACAACGATATCACAAATGATTTGGACTATTAAGGGGAAAGTGCTCTTATTTACATTTATAGAAGCTCACAGAATGAGATGTTAGTGTTAAACTGGTACAAAGTGTGTTATTGATTATATGATTATGATGATACACATTATTCAAGAGAGGGAATGCCTTACAATTGATTTACATCCATTGGACTCATTTAAGTGTGCATACTCCATTTCATACCCCATTTCATACTCCATTTCATACTCCATTTCATACTCCATTTCATCTCCAAATGAAATATTTCATTCGAATAACAGCACAGATACATCAATCTGATCATGAATTCGATGAAACATTGGAGTATAGAAGTCAATGATGAAAAATGTAATTCAAAGAAGAATGGACGGAAAAGCAACTATGCCTTTATTCTCTGTAATAAATGCATTATAATGTATATTAAATTACACACACACACACACACACACACACACACACACACACACACACACACACACACACACACACACACACACACACACACACACACACACACACACTAATTCAGGACAGTTAATTATTACTAGTATTTAATGGGTGATAAACTAAGAAATCAATTTTTCCCTGATCTTTTGACACATAAGAGGTGATTGTGCTATGAAAACAATTTAAGTTTCAGAACTCAAAACTTTTTCATTAGTTCAAAAACGTTAGTTCTTTTATTGAGACCAAGCTCCCAGAACGACTCGTTTTGTATTTGCTCCTCTTTATTACATATTAGATCTGAATAGATCAGCTCAGGACTGCCTGCACAGACACCGATCAATGCCACTTCTTCATCATCACCCCTTCGGCCCATGCACTGGCTGTTGTTTGGTTCATAAAGGTTTAGCTCTGTTCCTGCTGTTTTAGAATAGGACATCCTGTAAGATCACACACAGTACCTGATTTTAGAGCCTGTGATGTCCAGCTCCAGGTGCATCAGATGTCTCTCTCCGCCCTTGTTGAGCTTGCGGTTCACAGTGACTGGTGCCAGGAAAGGGTTCTTCGAATCGAAAGGCCTGTGAGAACACACAGTGAATAACAGACAGTACACCAATCACACTTTAGAGGGTCAGAAATCAAACAGGGCACAGAGCAGAAATGGCACCACAAGTGACACAAAACCAGACATTTAAAAATGAGGTGGCAAAAATGTCACTTTTTGTGCATTAGTTTCCCCCTGATCTATAGTATTCTTATGAAATATTTTGATTGTTATAATATGATAATATAATATTATTAATATGTAGTTATGAGTTAGTGCAGACACTACAGTGGCCTGGAGCAATTACACATCTGTATTCACTGTCTCAGCACAGATGTGATTGTGCAAGTGAAAAAAAGCAGGACATTTCTTTAAGACCCGGCGTGAAGACCCTACCCTAGCGAATGAGACCATTGTTCAAAGTACTGAGCAATCATCCATGCAGAAGATGATTGACGTGTACAGTAGACTACTTTAAAGTCTGAATATCATGAACAAAAATCATAAGGTAAAATACACTAACACAAGGACTTTTTGCCTGTGGTTTAAAAATACCATAGCAAAAACAACTAGCCTAACTAATACACATTTCAAGCATTATTAAAGACAAGTAAATACTCAGTAATGAAAAAAAAGTACAAATAAAAAATTAGCAAATCGCAACATAAATACAAGTGAACAAGTATACTATTGAAATAAACAGTGTTTTAAGATATCCAGTTATTCAGGTTCAGAAACTAATCAAATAACACTGCACTTTATTAATAAAATATACATTACGAATATTAGTTAGAAAAGTTATTCAGTCAAGTATATTTTTTGTTTGGTTAGTGTTATTATAGAGAGAGACGGCAGCAGGAATATTAGGCTGCTATTTTCAATCATATTGAAATGCTTACAAAGGAATCAATAACAGGGAATCGAAATTTCAATTTGATAACAAATATCCAATATTCCTGACCTCCTTTTTTTCATTACTGATCTGCGTGATTCACGTGGGTCAGGATTTTTGGCCGAAATAACCGTAACTCCAGATTAATCCGGAAGAATCACATCCGTCACGAATCAAGCCTCTGTGGTTCCTCCTACTCGCCACCAGAGGGCTCCCTCTCCCGAATATTGACATTATCCATTTAAACTCCATTTCCCATGATCCCGTGCCTGGCACTGATTATCTGCACACCTGCCGCTCATTATTTGGACTATTTATTCAGTCTCTCTCCACTCCATTATTGGACTTCGAAAAAATCGAAGTCTTGTTCTGCCCTGGCTGACATTTCTGAGCGGTTTCCCTGTTTCCATTGTTTCCTCGTTATTGACCCTGGACTGTTCTCACCGTATCGACCCTTTGCGACTCTGCTTTGTTTGCCTGGATACTCGTAACTCTGCCTGCCTTTTGACTACATTTGTGTTCATCCTTGGATATCTCATTTGCTGGTGTTTGAACCCAGCCTGTTTGTTCTGCGTTTACTGCTGATAATAAATATACTGCACATGGATCTCAATGCCGCTGCCTCTTCATTACAACATCCCTGCTGAGACGCAAGTGATTGAATTTGACCTTTAACAGCCATGATTGAAGAACGCAAATTTACTTTGATGGATTGATTCAGCGGTTTTTGGATGCATAGTAAACATGTCATAATAAAAGCCATTAGAGACACGCCCCTGAAAAAATCCATTACAAGGGGCAAATATCGTCCTTTAATAAAAAAGGTTTTCAAACTGTATTACAGTCTACATTATATGCAAATAAAGTCGTATCAAATATTACTTCATCTGATCAAATTAAGCACAGCAGGAGTGTGTATTCTGTCGTCAAGGTTACGTGAGAGAGATATTTAACATGAGGGAGTGGCCTAAGATAAAGCTTCTGTCTGACTGATGGATGAGAAAGTAGTGCTTTACTCACGGCTTCTGGTTCTCAAAGCTCTTGAGGCGTCCCAGCTCTCCAGTGTAGATCTTATTCATGTTCAGATCGCTGTGTACCTTCAGCTCATACTGGCGGATGCTGAGAGAGACAGAGGGTGGGTGGGTGAGAGACAGCGTATAACCCAGCAACTGTTACTTCACAAAGCCAAGAGTTTTGTGACAAGCTATTCTTCAGTTTGTCTATGGAGCAGTGTTTTCTAGTCTGAAAAGGCCTGTTAATTAGGCAGAGAAGGGCATGTTGAGCTCAGGTCACTGTGACCCGCTAACAAAGAAGGAAAAACGAGCAAAAGCTCCTGAAGAGATGGAAAGATCATTGAGGTTTCAGACCTGGATTCTTCACCAGTTGCTTCAACTCCAAAGTGTTCACAAACAGCTGGCCAGAACTGCTCTCTCCACGACACAAAATCCTCCTCAAGACTGAGAGAGAATCAATGACAAAAACATGCATTATGAAAAGGTTTTTATTTTTTTATTTTTTTTACATCTTCTGTTCTATGGGTTTGCATCAGGACCCAGATGTTATATATATATATATATATATATATATATATATATAGGAATTTATATATCAGGAACTTACCCAACACGGTACCACAATTGTTTATCATATGACAGTGAACAACAATGAGTCTCATTCACTTATAATTGTGTGGATAATAGAGTGGTACAGGTATGACATCAGAACCTGAAGACTAATTCACAGCTGGTTCCTTCGAGTTTTTTAATTTATGAGTAAAATAAGGTCTGTGGTAAATATAACTTGACGTTACTTTGACATTTTGTTCTACAATGTACACTGCACACATCCACACCCCAAACTGTGTTATCTAGTTAGTTACTTATTAGAAACATACAAAATTTCTGTCTTCAATACGGGTTTGTGTAATTTACACCAAGTTATGTTTACTATAGACCTTATTCATAAATTGAAAAACGCCCATTGGAAAATCTCGAAGGAACCAGCTGTGAATTATTCTTCCGGGTTCTGATGTCATACCTTTACCACTTTATAAGTGCTTACATGCACAGAACAACTTCTCAGGAAAACTTTCTGTCAGGTTTGCAACAGGGGCATCCACACATTCATTTGTTCTTTACCTCAATAATCATTTATTTGAAATGAGATGACTCATCAGGCACGTCTTTCTAGTGTTAATGTTTGGTTTCTAATTCTCTCTTGAATCTCTATGGTGTTATGCTCTTGGCAGCCCATGATTCAGTGCAAGAAAAAAACAAACACATGGTACAAATCATGTAGGCACGATTTTGGCACGTGTTTACATGGATCAGGTTGCCACGTGGAGCCACATTTAAATGCATCTTCTTTTAGCTTGCATAATTTAGGTCATGGTTTTTAAGAAATGAAACGGGAAGCATGCTCTCCTCCCTTTTAAAAGTTAAGCCCTTTTTTTGCCACCCTAAAATGAACCACTTAAAAGGGTACTATTATGCTCATGCTTGTTTAATTGTGTAATTGGCATGATACATTTTTACCTGACAAATAACATTTTATATTTGATTTATTCTGCATTATTCGGAAATCATTATTTCTAGTAGATTAAAGGGTTAGTTCATCCAAAAATGAAAATCTTGTCAGTAATTACTCACCCTCATGTTGTTCCAACCCCGTAAGACTTTCGTTCATCTTAGGAACACAAATTAAGATATTTTTGATTAAATCTGAGAGCTGTCTCACTCCTCCATAGTCTCCATAGTTCTCGCGCATGCGTCGTGGCTCTCGTGAACTCACGTCAGAGGCCCACACAGAAGAAAATGAATACTTGAATAAAGTCGTTATTTTAGGGTTTTTTAGCGCACAAAAAGTATTCTCGTCGCTTGATAAACTTAAAGTTGAGCCACTGTAGTCGCTTGGACTATTTTAATGATGTCTTTACTAATGGGATGGCAGATATCGATTACATAGAAGCCTATGAAGGAGTGATCCAGCTCTCAGATTTAATCAAAAATATCTTAATTTGTGTTCCGAAGATGAATGAAAGTCTTACGGGGTTGGAACAACATGAGGCTGAGTGACTACTGACAGAATTTACATTTTTGGGTGAACTAACCCTTTAAAGAGTTTGGTGTTACTGCAAATCTGTGATCAGGATAGATCATGGTTCCCCTACACTCACAATCATACTATTATCACTAATAGTTATTTCTCAACTTCAAAATAACAAAGAATATTGTATTTGGCATTAAATGTAGTGGGAAAAGATGGAAGAATTTTTTTCTTTTATAATGTAGAGAAGAAAAACATTTCCCAAATTGAAAATACTCTGATGCTGTAAAAACACATGAAAAGTACAATAACAGGGTAGAAATACTTTCATACTATCCACTTTTGGAGTCTCATTGATTTCTCACATTGATCTTGGTCGGGCACATTTTGAGCACTATAATCAGACAGAGGTGTTTAAATGTGTCACTCACTTTCCATCATCGTCTCCCATTCCCAGGTCAAAGATCCTCTGCGCTCCCAGCTCCGCTAGCCTCTTGTCCACATACTTTCCCGTGGCGTTATAGTGCTCATATGTCTTATTGCCCAGTGCAAACACCTTAAAAATAAGTTTTAGAAATGATTTATACAAATAGATAAATATTAATTGTTCTATACTGTATATTCATTACATTCATGACTCATTACACCTGGTATTAACATCACAAGTAGCCAGCGCTTAATACAAGTGCTAATGTGGTCCAAAACCTTTTGAATTGAAACCACACACGGAAATAGTCAAAAACGCATGTGATTTCATTTGCATTCGCAGATCGAAATCTTTTTTTTGTGATTTAATAACACTGATGTCATTTTGGGGGAACTATTCCTTTAAATCCACTTATGCAGAAGTTACACAGTCATATTTGTAGTTTGTACTTCTGCTAAATCTGTGGGCAAATATCTTTTCTCAGGTTTTTTTTAAAACCAGTGATTATGTTGAGTCACTGAACTTTGCACAACTTCTGTGTAGTATTCATGAAGTAAGCCGTCTGAGACATTGGCTTGTAGAAGTATGACACAGCATATTCCCCAGAATCACTTCTGCTCTGCTGCACTGTGTCATGGGTCCTGTTTGTTCAAATAAGCATTTTTTGGAAAGTACCTAAAGTAGTGGAAACACAGTGTTTTTGGAGTTTTTTGTTAAAGTCTAAAAAGCTTATAAATAACAAAGTGCTTTGACAACCGTTTAAGCTAAAAATCTCAGAGCTTTCAACTGATAAACTGAACCTGACAGGAGAGTTTTTGTTCCTAAAATCTATTGATGTGATGAGGAACTCACTGTGTATTTAACTCCATGGAGGTCAGCATCGCCCTCCTGTAGCCAATCATAGAAGTCTTGAGCATTATCAGTGGGGTCGCCCTCTCCATACGTGGCCATGCAGAAGATCGCTAAAGAGTTCTCAATCTCAGCCAGACGAGAGAGCTCACCCTGGGAATAAAAGTGTGTGTACACAAACACAAATGGGGAAGGAAAAAAAAAAGAGCTTGTTGAAGATAAAGACAATTTTCATCCCACAGATGAAATAATGTTTGTGAAGTGCAATGAATAAATCTAGCACTGACAGAGACATCATATGCATTACCATTTCATATTCCTCTGGGTCCGCTGCCATCCCCTTCATGCCATAGCGATGAGCATCTTTGGCAAGTCTATTGGAAAACTCTTCAGCTGTGCCCGTCTGTGAGCCGTAAAACACGACAATGTTCCTGCCCTAGAAGGTCATGTTAAAAGTCATTATGTATTTCGATTCCTATCCAAAAAGATTCCCCAAAGAAAATATTATGTTCTTGTTACATAATTTGCACTTCATTGACTTTAAAAAGGGTTATTTTTACATCCTGCAAAGTCAGCATATTTTGAGAAACTAAACAGACTGACACTCAGAGGACGAGTCAATAATCAGTTCAATTCAAAAACATTAGCAGGTTAGCTCTTCATCGGGGCCTGTTCGTTTTCTTCCCTCCCCATAATGTGCAAGATTTTCTTCCATATTGTTATGTTTTTTGAGATTGCACACCTGATATTTTTGGACTTTAATAGTAAATGTTCCATATCTGCTGTTGTGTCCAGACCATAGACTGTAAAAAAAAATATGGACATAGTGTCCGTCACGTCACCTGTAGGTTTCTGAAGAGCATTTTTGAAGCCCAAAGTGGGCGGAGGTGAACTCTTTTATAGTTATAAACATCCCTGAAAACCACACACACGCCTGGTACCGCCACAGGGTGCTGAAGAGTAAAGCATGTCCAGGGTTTGCCGGTTCTCATCTCAGGGAGGGGGAAGATGTTGAGTGCAAGTGGTTCACCCAGCCAGTTGCCTACAGTTTACCTGCTCATACCTGACAACACACGGCAAACTGGCTCAACCCAGAGATTGTAAAATCACGCAGAGGTATTAGGTGTCGCCCAGCCCGCCGCTCTGCAAATGTCTGTTAGCGACATTGTGTGCTCATATTCCAGAAGGGCACGGCACACACTGTGCCTGGTGCGCCAAGGCAATGACATCCACAATCCAGAGGGCCAAACTATGTTTGGAAACAGCCTTCCCTTTCTGCTGTCCCCCAATACAGAGAAAGAGACGCTCACGCTTCTGATGCTCTCGTGCAGTCAGAGTAAAGGGCAAGTACCGGACACAGCAACGATGGGCCTCTTCTCAAGGCACCGCTTGCAAGTTCACCACTTGATCCCTAAAAGGGGTAGTGGGAACTTTGAGCACGTAGCCTGGTCGGGGTCTCAGGATCACGTGAGAGTGTGCCGGACCGAACTGAGGGCATGTTTAGCTGACAGAAAGGCTCAACTGACTCCAGGGGAATAAGGCACGGTCTTGGAGGATTTAACCTCTGCCTCCTCTGAGGAACCTGATTATCCGGTTCATGCTTCCTTAAAGATCTACCATCAACTGCATCGTGATGTGGACTCTGATTTGAAGAAACATGTTAAGGTAAATTTCAGATTTCTGCTTCCTAAATGATCTGTTTATAGGCAAACCCAGTGGTTCCCAAACTGGAGTCCGCGCCCCCCTTATGCCAGAGTTGCACACAAAATGCATTGCAATCATTTCCCAAAATGTAATTTGTGTGGAAATATTAGAAGTCTGTAAACGGGACGCTAACAGAAGCCAGAGACGGGACACGCTGAAGATGGGCGCAAAGAGGAGAGCAGAGAAAACACTGTACCAGGCAGAGCAAGATCACCGTTGAGATGCTCTGAATATTGGAAGAAATTTCTTCACATTAAGTTGGGGCGGGGGTTTAAATTAATGCATTTCTGAAGGGAACGGACCGACTTCACAAAAGTTTCGATGACATTTTCTTTTCATATTACCTCCGTATGATTCTGAAACTTAAAGGATATTTTTTATAGTTTCTCAATTCACGACCCATTTAAAGATCTGTTTGAGGGCCTGTTTTGTCTGATCATTTTAACATATTAAACTCTACAGGAGAAGAGGAGGGTAAACGTCTTACCGTTTTCTTCATTTTGTCAATAAAACTGGTGTCCCTTGTTGTTGGAGTCCTACAAAACACAGACAACCAGAAGTCATACAACAAAATGGATTACAGCAAGTATATTATAAATTATTATGTATACAAATATGGCCAATAAATTAAAAAAAGTAAAGGAACAAATATTGTTGAGGTTTCAAGCATTCCTGAAAACACTGTGAATCAATGTGTGCCCAGTAACAACAGACAGCGGATCCAAATGTCGAGAACAAATTGATCTGGAATTTATTGTCATTTAAACTTGAGTTTTAAGAAATATTTGGGGTCTATTCAAGATTCAGGATTATTTTTTGGATCTCATTACAGTGGCTAAGAGTGGGTCATGAAGCAATGACCTCAGCTGAAATCTTACTGGCCTCATCAGTGTCCCAGGAAAAGCAATAGTCTAGAAAAAAAGTGCTCACTTGCACACTCATGTCATCAGCAAGAAGCAACTTCTGAAGCCACATCACCAATCATTACAGTAGCCGTATTAACGAGTTCACATAGCACGATGTTTTAACATCACAAAAAGATTATTCTGGCAGACAGGCAAAACTGAAATGGAAATTTAATGTCTTTTTTCTTTTAATTTTGATATTAAGGAAAAAATGTCATTTTTTTAACTGCAAATTTTCATTTAAATGTTATAAAGCAATAAATATACTAGATATACAAGACGAATATAAATATACAAGACGAATGTAAAATATAAAATAATTGGTTAAAAGTAAATTTACAAAAGTTAAACAATTGTTGAAGAACAACAGAAGAACAGAATAATAATAATAATAGTAATTTCAGACTAATAACATAAAACCATCACACGATCATTTTAATCAACTTTCATCCACCTTACACTTATGCACCTTGACATTCAGGAACAGAGCACTTTTTGAGTGTTTATAATCGTCATCCAGAAGAACCCTTGCCTTCATCTTTCCATCAAAACACACACACACACACACACACACACACACACACACACACACACACACACACACACACACACACACAACAATTGTTCAACGGTTCAAGAGAGTGCAGTGAATGAAGAAAGCGTGAGAGACTTTTCACTGTGTAAAAACTCTGGGCTCATGGCCAACTATTGCACAAGGATGTGAATAGTGTGATTTAATGTGTGAAAACTACAGTTTTAACTATACTATTATACACTAACAGTGTTTTAAATACACTATTGTCTTTTCAACAAAAGAATGCTTTTGCACCTTCATTAATTCTGGAATAATATCATCAGTACTTTTGGCCATCAAATATGATATGGGATACATGTAAATCTATGGAGCAATGATGCTATGTAAAGAATTCAAAGCTTGAACAAGAAGTCATTGCTGTTATATAATAAAAACAGTTCTATCAACCAAGCTGCTTTTTTCCCAATACATACACATGTGGCTTACTCACTTACACAGGACCCAGACTGAAATACACTGGGTAAGATGTGTAAAGTTTTAAATGTTACATCTCCGCCTCTCCGCTCTGGGTGTCATGTTGACTTCATGAGGCCCGGAGTGACTATCACAGTAAACACTCACCTGTCTAATGCGGCCAGCCGGTCCTCCGGTAAGGAAAACACACACCCCATGGTGACAAAAATCACATCCAAGAAAGCTGACGGCAAGACAAACTCGTCGACAAACCATTAACTACAGCGCACGCTGGAAAAACAAGGCACCGCTATGGGCAAAGAAGGAACATCTGTTGCACATGCTGGAGAATCAGAGGCTTCCTGCTCACACCGACTGAGAGAAGGACACACAAGACCAGAGCGCTGATAAATACAGCAAAGAAACCCTAATGAGGACCTGAAGGAGAGCGTGTGTGAAGGAGTTGATCCCAGAGTAAAGCAGCATTCCTGACACAGCTCGCGAGAGGCTTTTACGCCGTCCCTCCTCCATCACGAAGGTCTGCAGACGGACACAGCTATTGACTCTCTGAACCAGCCTCATGTCAACAGGCTTCAGTGCTCATATCCTGCAGACTATATATATATATATATATATATATATATACTATATAGGCTACATATCCTGTTAGACTATGTTCACTACGGTCTCAAACACGAGCACCAGCAACATCTGGACACCACAAAGCAGGACTCTGATGAAATCCCATGCGGGAGCAACAAATCTGAAGCATTCGGACGTGCCAAAACTCATGTAAACACAAAGAGAACGTGACTAAGGTCTGTTGGTTTCTTATTGTTCTTCATCCTCTCAGAAAAAAAAGACACACACAATCAGCAAACGCCAGAACAATCCTGTAGCCGTAGCAACCGCTTCGAAAATGACATTTGCTGGTTTTGAAGACAGCGAATGAGTGCGGTCGGCCCCTCCCTCGAGAGCAGGATCGCCATGGCAACCACATCTATCATAAAAGCCGGATCCTCCGGTGACAGGCCAGGCACAGAGAGCAGCGAGACAAATTGGAAATGGTTTCCACATAAATGGGGGAGAGAGAGAGAGAGAGAGAGAGAGAGAGAGAGAGAGAGAGAGAGAAATAGGGTGAACATAATGGAGGGCTTGTGTTCTGCCTCAACTTTCCACCTTTGGAAAGCTCAGAGAAAGACTTGCCTGGCCTTCATTTTTTTCCTTGTTGTGACGTATATCCGAGTGAAACGGCTTCTGAAATTAGAGAAAAATGTAGGGCGGGGCTTGATTTCGTTCTTCGGGAATTGATTGGATCGTTGGAGGTTGGGCGTTGCAAACAAAATGGAGGCACATTTGAATGCCAGTTTACATTCAGTTGTGGAGGATTTCTCTCCACCGGACTCCCCACCGTTTCCCTCCCATGAAGTATTTTTTATTGAGGAGCCCGGCGACGAGAACGAGGACGAGCAGCTACATTTTCAGGCAGGAATCAGCCCATATTTATATGAGCCTCCCGCGAACCAAGATGAGTCAAGTCAAGTTATCAGTCAAGTTCACCATCGAGAGCATCTTGACGTGTCCGATAAGTAAATAACTAGATTTAGATAAGACAGATAGCCTACCATTCGGACACTTCGAGATGCTCTCGAGGGTGAACTTGACTGATAACTTGACTTGACTCAAAACGAGACAGACACCGATAGCCGCACCCTCATCGGCTCTGGCCGCACCCTTTCGCCATGGCACGTGACCGAAAGAGAAGAGAGGTCGTTTCGAGGGGGGAGGGAAGGGTAATGTATTTGATTAAAGATTATAAGGGTAAATGAATTTTTAAAAAATAATGAAGTGCACAGATAAATCATTTATAATAAACACTACAATATTACATATAAAAAGAAGATTTGTCAAATTTGATTTCATGCCGACTTTAAGTTAAAATGGTCCTTCAGGGGTTGCTGCACATTTTTTTAAAGTCAAATTTAAGTTTTCTAAGACCTGAAGAAATAAAAATGAATACCGTACATTAGGGATGAGCAATATTGACGACAAAATTAGTTCTCGATATTTTCACTTTTTTGTTGATAACAATAATTATATGATATTTAGCGGAGTGTGTTTTTGTGCTGGTACAGTGGCTGGTTTAGACCTGTTGTGACTCACGAAGACATTCATATTATTCATTATACACAGAAGTAACAGAAATTTACTTTTTATTTTATTTAGGGACAATATTTAACACCTACTTTCTAAACTGTTTAGATGTTTGCATCCCCTTTTATGTAAAATCATAACATTCAAATTAAATTCAATTAGAATAATGACACAGTATAGGGCTGTTACCAATCAAACAAAATCACTATCAACAAAATCCATCTTTGCAGTGCAGAGGTGACTAGGAAGCGGCATCAGAAGTGGCATTAATATATTTACACTGCATTTACAATTGCATAAATAATGCTATGATTTTTTTTTTAATTAAAAATTTAAATATGAAATATTTCTCATTTTAACTTTTTAATTAAAGGGCACTTTAAATATGAAACTAAACCGCCAGTAGGTGGCAGCAAGTCACGAGTGAGTCATTCACTCAACAGATATGTTCAAACGGCTGATTCATTCAGGAACGAAGCAAGTTTGAGCGGGTCATTGAATCATTAATTAAACGGATTTGTTCAAAACAGATTCAGTCAGTCAAAAAAAAACATCGCTGTCTTTCGCATGGAGATTCGGTTCTGCTGTGGTTTCAGTTCGACATTTTCATTGACCAAATAAAGGAAAAACAAACAATACTGACAATATTATTGTGTCTAAAACGTAATTCACAATGTTGACTTATTGCTCATTTAACTTTGTATATATATATATATATATATATATATATATATATATATAAATGCCTCATTCATTCATTCTTTCATTCACATTTGCAATCGTGCTGATATTTTGGGAAAACGGCACTCTTGCTCGAGTGATATTGTAATATAACTACATCAAATGACATAAGTATAAGATGTTTATGTACGCTAATTAGATTTTAAATTTGGTAAAGATTCAGATATGTCTAAGTCAAAGTGTCATCTAAAATGTAAGACTTTTCGGAAGTAAAAAATAAGACTTTTTATGGCCTTAAATTCAAAAAATCTAATTTAATACTTTTCAAGACTTAAGGACCTGCGGAAACCCTGTCATTTCATAGAAAACTAATTTTTAAAACGTAGTTTTTTCCATAAACAACTGAGTGACCGTGTACTGTGAAGGCGAAACATCGCTCTTTTCTTCGCTGAATTTTTCCCGATGGTACTGAAGCATTATTGCTTCTTTAACTAATTCTGTGACTGGAGCCTCATTCAATTCACTAATATTGTGAATTATATCTAATTCGCCATTCCAAAAAACCCAGACATCAATTGTTCCCACAGAATGTTCTGACACATTTTTAAAAGCTAGACTTATTTTAACTTGACACAGTGGTTTAGAAACATGGCACTTCTGTGCATCAAATATGTCTGTCTAGCACCTTTACATATATATTTTTTTTTTTTTTTATGGTGGAAAGGAACGCTAATTTTTTTTTGTGTGGACTGGCCATTACTCTAGTAAATTAATCACCCTATTTAGTGTCACGTTTACTAGTTAAAATACAGTAGTTCGACTGATTCTAAAATCTAAAATTTTAAAAGCAGACAACCCAGTTTCTAGTTTTGCTAGTTGACTTAGAGAGTGTATATTTATTGTATATTTTATTGCATAAAAGATAGTGTAATTTTTGACAATAGTACTGTAATAACTTGACTGATTAGTACAATTAGTAAAATGATATCCTTTATCCGACTGATGTTATTTATTGTTTATTATAAATTACTATCAATTTAATTGAAATTAAAACACAGCACTTTAAAGAATGAAATATATTTTCATTATTTTTTACAATTCAACTACTGACGTTCACATGCACAACTTTTGTTTCAATCGGAATTAATTATTTCTAATTGATGAATCCAAACGCATGAACACTAAATTAGGTGATCGGGTTAATGTACACGCTTATGTCACGATTTTTTCTACATGCACACAGTGCAGAAATATAGTTTTCCACTGTTTGCACATACTATTCTCCAATGATGCTTATTTTCCTTGATTTCGGGTCCTAATTAGGAGACGGCGAGCTCATGCTCCTTGTGCAGTGCTGCTTAAATTAATCAAGTAGTAAAAATGCCCCTTCCTGCGACCTAAATAAAGTGTCTTTGGATGAGAGTATGAAGTGAGGAGGACTGATGGGACATTGTCCTGCACTTTGAGAATTTGAGAATGACATGACAGTCATTTACGACACTTCATTCAACAGCAACAGCTCGTTCCTTGCGTCATACGCCATTACGCCATTTCTATGTCATTGCACATGTGCAGAACTTTCCAGTTTCAGTTTTCAATCAGATCAAGTGTTTACATGTTCTCTCGTTCAGATTACAAAGGGTTTAAACCACCCCTTTCAATCCGAATGAAAGTTTAATGGGATTTGGCCTATTCATTACGATTGATTGACGTTGTTGCATGTGACTTTTTTTTATTCCGACTGCAACTAGTAGATTATTAGGGTCCATTTAAACGCAGCTCCTGATGAAAACAGTACTTTTGACCACACTTGGGACCAGATTTACTTGCACCAACACAAACCCTCTTATGATGTTAAAAAAAACTACTGTCAGGATTTACTAAAGACACGCGATGAAAAATTAGCACTGAAAGGTGTGGACAGTTGTTTTTGCGGCTGACCTTATTGCATATGCATTTGTAAGAGTTTCCCTTTCAGACGCAAAATTGATGGGAGAGTATTCAAATGAATCACGCAAGGTGATTTACTAAGGTTTGCTCACGTCCACTGGCATTTCACCATTATGTAAAGCCCAAGAAAACATGTCTTAACCCGTTTAGCACTTGACATGCTGTGATAGTTGCTGTAAGAAGAGGAAGAGCATGTGATCGAAGGGACATAAGTTTCTCTAATCGTGTTCATTTGTTTGGACTGCCAGATGAAGATATTATACGAACATATGATTTGCCGAGCCACATTATTTTTAATTTGCTATGCTTGTGTTGTTAGTAGATTACCTACATTATTTTACGCTGCTCTTGGTAGATTGTGTTGGTCATTATGGAAATGAGATGCTGAGTCTGTTCTTAAATGCTCATTGTCAGTAGATCACGCACAGCACTTTCCACTCTCATCTGCGCTTTTATGGGATTATGGTCTCACACTAATTTGCCCTGTTTAGTAAATCTGGCCCATGATCTCTATCTCTATCTCACACACACACACACACACACACACACACACACACACACACACACACACACACACACACACACACACACACACACACACACACACACACACACACACACACACACACACACACACACACACACACACACACACACACACACACACACACACACACACACACACACACACACACACACACAACTTTTAGCAACATGAACCAGCTCAGAATTTATTCTTGGAATAGAATCGAAGTCGGAGTCGATTAAAAAAAACGTCTTGAATCGAACAGCATTCATAAAAAATAAAAGAGCTCTTCTGCGTATTTGCAAATGGCCACTTATCCTTTACAGACGCAAATACAATTTCTTCTTTTGCCACTAATTAAAAGATAAAATCTGTCGTTATGTAACATTAGGGGCTGGCCTGATACGTGCTGACATCTGGAAGACAATAACAACCCATTATCAGCTTGATTTATAAGCTCATTCATTACACATTTTCACATGTGTATGTGGTGTGTCATAGGGACAAAGAGCACACTCCTATAGATTCATCATGTCAGTACAGTTGTAAGAAATGGTTCAACAGATTTCTTATCCAGATTTAAGCCACTTAACTCTTTCCCCACCAGCATTTAAAAAAAAGAAAGAAAAAAAGTTGCCAGCCACCGCCAGCGTTTTTGGTCATTTTCACAAAAATGTCATGGCCCCCACAATATTTTGTTGTATGAATATCTGAACATGCATATCAAAAGAAAGAACAGACGCTCTGCTTTTAAACAAAAACAAAAAATCTGTTTCATTCTAGTTTTTTATTCAGTTTTATTACTTCATGCATTCTTTTGTTATCACTTAAATGTGGGTAAGTTTAATAAAAAAGCAACATTTGGAGCAAAAAGCTGAGAAAATCGCATTTTTGTCAAACACTATACCTGGATCAGATTCGGCACGATGATTAAAGCACAGATGGAGTAGATCGAGTCCATCAACACCATCAAAGCTTCACAGTCCTAGAGCTCAACCTGAGTCGACATTTCATTCCGTAACAATAAGCAGTTTTGATTTATATGCTGTTTAAAGGGATACTTCAGGATTTAGCATTAAGCTTTGTATTAGTAGAAAACCTGTAGTATTTTCGAATTACCGTGCTTTCCACCCTCATATCCCCCTGAGACGAGAGATTTATGTATTTTTTGTCTGGAAAAAATCCTCCGATGACGCAAAAATCGTCATTTTGCGTCATCGGAGGATTTTTTGGCCAGAGGCTAAAGACTACAGCCAGTAGGAGGAGCTGTCCCGCATGTTTTCACCCCGCCCATAGGAGGTGGGATCTCACTCACAGAATGTACACAATAGTGTCAGTCGTCTCTCTTTGGAAGCTAAGCTAGCAGGCTGTTGTTCTGTGGAGAAAGCTGAGTAGTAGGAGAAAGCTGAGTAGTAGGGGTTACCATCCTCGTTTTCCCGGACATGTCCGGCCTTCGAGATCGTCCAAAATGTCCGGGATTCGGCTTTTGCTTTCTGCAGTCGCCATTCCTTGTTTACATGCACACCTTTTGTTTCAATCTAACTGAATTCATTCCGATTGGTGAATCTGAATGTAGTGTTTACATGAACGCCAAACAAGTGATCGGTTGATGTGCGTTTTAACATTGCTGAGAAAATTCCCGCTCCTCCGTGAGAGATACGAGACCGGCTCATCAGTAATCACGCCACCGGCCTCGCGCCGTTCTCCCGCGCCCCTCAGCCTCGTCCTGCTCGCCACAGTAAACATGATGAATGGCGACTGTAGAACGCAAAAGCCGAATCCCGGACATTTTGGGCGATTTAGAAATCCCAGGTAAACTCGTCACGGAGACTCACTAGTAGCCTAGCCTTGTTGTTTTCAACTGCACTCTCTTACCGGTAGGCGTGGCTTGGGAGTGGCCTCCTAGGGCAGCGAAGCAAGGGCATTCTGGGAGTTGTTGTCTTTCATCCACATAAGCCAAAAATACATTTTCTGGCTTTTCACAGTCTAGAAAGCTCCAAATTCAAAAATAATTTCACATTTCTTCTACATAAATGACCTATTTTAAATACACATTCATCTTTCCAGAGGTGAAGTATCCCTTTAAAGGGGAACTTGGCAACTCTAGCCATTTCTTCACTGATTTTCACTTTTGTTGTCACATGTTTTCTCAATGAGCTGTTTCTACAGCTGTGGGCCATATATTTCACAACACTGTCGTAAAAAATCTCACTTGCGGCACCCTCCTCCCCCTTTCTACTGCTGCTTATGTGCATTTGTTATTATCGGAGCCGGCCAACTTTATCGTGTGGAGCTATGTCTACCGAGGTGGGTAATGCATCATTCACAGTATCATAGAACATTGTGTTTATGTTGAATTGCCGTAAAGCAGTTCGTGTTTCTCGCTCGTTCTCGCTTCTCACGAGACTTCCTATTTGCAACTTACCGGGACGTCAGTCCCCATGTTGCAAGGTTGGTTTTCCGCCTGGGAACGCTAGGGGAGCAGGGAAAGTCACCATTTTCACCGGGACAGGTTATTTAACCATTCAAATGATTTCTAAACGGTTTTATTAAGTTGAAATAGTTGCCAAGTTCCCCTTTAATGTTGATGATCGTGTTATTTTAGCAAATGTATCTGCTTACATATGCCATCACTTGTTTCTGCTTCTTCTTCTCCTGTGTTTTGATCTGGAGATGCGGTACTGTACTGTGTAGTAGCGCCCCCTACCGTATAACAGTGAAAACACGGAAAGTCGTAAAAACTCGTCAATAGCGGGGAAAGAGTTAATGCACAAACACACCACACAACTTTTCAAACCTGAACAGATTTTTTTTAACGCAAGGCATACACTTGCAAACTTTGGAAATGGTTACAGGAAAACTGGGCATCATACACTAAACGACTGAGGATCACACTATCACACCAGACTTTCACTCCGAAATCACTCCCAACACAACTAACTTGCGTAAACAACACATGCCTTGCTGCTAGAAGACACATGACAGATGAAAGCAATATGTTCTAAAATTGGCTCAAAATAGCATAAAAGACTTCCACCATATCCTGTATCAAAGGGAGTCCCATAGCACACGATTGATGTGAATTTGAATTTGTTGTGAATGGATGCACAATTTGTTGTGTTCATGCGTTAATTATATTGTGACAACTATTTTGAAGTGTTGTGTTTTGACGTAACGTGTCTGAGAACAGAAGTGATGAGTGAACAAGATGGATGAATTTACTACTCCTGTCTCATGTGCTTTATAGCTACTTACTAAAGGTGCTTGACTTGACTTACTTACTCCTGACAGATGCCACAAATTGGCGACAAAGACTAGGCTTTTTTTCCGCTATCGTTGGTCACGAAGACGGCTGTTGCTAAGTTTTTTCCTGCCTTGCGCCGTTGAACCTGCTATGCCGTTCAGCAAATGGCTGCAGATTTCTGAAAATGATCTGCGGGTTATTGATGCTACAGGGGAAGCTTGGCCGGACGAAAGACAAGAGATCGGTCCTGCTTCACTGCCTTCTCACAGAGGGAAAACAGATTTTCTACTCATTGGCCAACACAGGCATGGCGTATAAGATGCAGAGGATGCACTGAAAGCCTACTTCATGCCAAAAGCTAATATAGTAGCTGAACGCCTTCCCTAAACGCTGTCAGGCGCCTCACAAGACAACAAGTATGTTGTTGCTTTGCGAGAGCTTGTTTTTCATGCGAGTTTGGTGCCAGTACTGATGAAATGATTCACGATCAGTTAGTAGAGAATGTGCTTAGCCTAGTGCTGGGCGGTATGACCAAAAATGTAAATCACGGTACTTTTCAAAATTATACCAGTTTCATGGTATATTACTTCTTTTTTTTTTTTAAGCATGACTAGGTGTAAACCACATTTTCTACTTATTATGAGAGGAAATACTGCAGTAGATTGACTCAGAATGCCCTGTTTTACTGTCATGAGTGAATATTGTAGAAAAATTCCACACTAGTATCAATTCACGTTTGAAAGCCTTTTTACAAAGAGGTGCCACCAGGAGGCGCTGTAGGAGCGGCAGAAACAGCGGTTTCCCCGGTAACGGCTGTACAACTCATAAACGTTACTTTATCAGGAAAGATAAAGAAAGATTAATGAAAATAACATCGAAACTTTTCTAAAAACAGTCAGTTCCCTTCAAACATACATTCATATAAAAACACACGCGCCTCGTTTTGACTTTGAAACGTGCAGTGCTCATGTGTATTCAAGGATATCAAAGCTTTTTGGAAAATCTATTTGTGGCGGGCAGTGTTGATATTGTGGGTTGGGAAACACTGTAATATAATTTGACAGCTATCAATTACAGTTTAACCCATCCATCTTCACCCTCACGCTTAGTTACACATACAGCTGTTCCTCACCACAGTGCAACAGTGAAAATACCCTCTCAAACAGTGTCGCGCCGTACAAGCTGTGCAGCACACAGTCAAACGCAGAACAATGGGCACCTCTCAATTGTGCTCAGGTGGGGAAGAGGGAGTGATGCTTTCTCTGTGGATCGAAGGCAAACTTAGCTAATGCTGCAAAGAAACCGCCTGACTGCAACTGCAGCATCCAGGAAGTGTTAAGAGTTCGGACATCACGCTAACCTGCTGATCAGCGCCATCAAATATGCATGAGATAACGTTACATGCAATTTTATTATCAGAACATTCAGCTCGTACTCCCAGCATTACAAGCACAGTTTGTACTATATCTACTTCTGACTCACAGACTTGTGGTGGATTTGGTGGTTGACACTGGGTCTCCTGTATCTATCCAGCACTAACGCAGTTTCACGTTCTTCATGCCTTCTGGATGAAGATACAGAGCAGAGACTGCGCAGCGAGTTGAGTTGATAGAGTTTAGTGATTTGGAGAAGAGAAAACTAAGAAACGAGCACATGCACACTTTGGTCAGAGCAGTAACAATACGTTTAAGGCGTTTACATGCCTTTTTTATTGCGCCACAGTTTAATGCGAATATGGTTACTACGATAATGAGCTTAATCGCATTAGTTTAATCACAATATTGCCGAAATCCCATTATAAATCGCATTATGAGGGTGCATGTAAACGCAGCTATAGACTAGGCAAAGGTTCACAGGAGGAGAGGTCATACCTTCAACACACTGTGATTGGCTTATCACGCTATCACTATAGTTTTGTGTTCATATTGATAGTGTCACGCGTCATATTGATATGCATTTAACCTGCAAACTGTTTAAACATCAAATACAGCTTGAAGTTACTTTACTTCTGCCGCACCTCAACTGGTCACAAGACACATGACAACCAATGCCATTCACACAAAGTGAGGACCACAAAACCACAAGTCTGCTATTTGGGACTTACTGGAAACAAATCTTTGATGAAAAAGGAGGGTCATTATAAAAGTATTAAAATTGCATGGTATGTTTATTAAAGTATTTAAGAAACATAATATCAGATACAGTTTTCATCATTTTTCCACCAGTGAGAACTGATGTCTGGTCCTCACTTACCTAATATTTTAGTAGGTCTGGTATAATACCTCAAAATGGTGCAAGCTAAATATTTTATTTAAACTTTTAATTTAATTTATTTTTTAATTTGCATACAGCCCATTGGTAACAAGTGGGAATGCTTTGCAAAAATACAAATGTTTGAATAAAAAATGTTCAAGGTTTGCTACTATTCTGTTTGATTGGCTGAATTATTATATGATTAATGAATTATTAGGCTATTATTTACTGAACCATTTATGGAATTTATTGATTTGTTTTTTTTAATTCAAGTAACACCCCCAACTCTACCCCCCCCCCCCCCCCCCCCCTCTATTCCTGCCGCTCTCTTAAGCCAGGTGATGAATGGGAGAGAGATAAATGAAGCACAAAACGTGTCCTTCAACCATGAAGAAGTTCTTCAGTATGTTATCTCTCTTGAAAAGCTCAGGACTGACTATAATGTCTGGCATTGAGGAAGACCTTTGCCAATGACATTACCCAAGGCTATCAAGCAATAAACATTCCCTGCAACTCCTGCGTCAGCAGAATGAAGCACGGCATACAAAACACACAAAATGTTTCCAGGAGGACTGCGTTTTAGCAGGAAGACTACAATGATTGCGGTCAATTTCATTTCTCAAAATACTCCTTTTGTCTTGTTTATACCTCAAATGCTGAGAAAAACAAACTCCATGATGTGCCCGCAGTTGCACTTTACAATTTAAATAATTCTCATTACGGTAGCTTAAAAAAATTTTTTTTATAATAATAAATACAAAAATGTATATATATATATACACATAATTATCTTAAAAATAAGCTTCATTACCTTTATACAAAAAACAATTCTTTAAATTTTGTGGTGAAATATGACCCAACAGTCACACAATGACCTATTTAAAAAAAAAAAAAGATATCCAAGATTTTTTACAAGAGAAGATTTGGCCAATTTTCCATTCTAATGTGCTCTACTCCTCATCTGGACAGCAGGGTGGAGAAACCATACATGACTTATTTTGATGAACATGTCAGGTACTCACGCAGTCTCTATTTTTTTAAACTCTGGGATGGGTTCAGGTTTTCTGCGGAATATCAGCCAGTAGATGAGCAGGCCAGCGATGAGGGAGAAGAGGAAGAGGTCCAGGTTACTGAAGAAGGGCTCGTCCTCCTCCAGCAGCTCCGGCTGAGTGGAGGGATTGGGCTGTGTGTCTGCCATTGATACGAGGAGCACAGCTGCATTAAGACAAAAGCACATAACACACACTCGTTACACTCATGAAAATTTTGGATCATCTAAAAAGGACATTTTGGCAAATGCATTAACATCTGTAAGTCTCATCCATGTAAGGTGCAATCACACATTTAGTAACCTTGCACGGACAGTTTTATCTAAGGCAAACTAAATATAAATAAAAACCAAGGTATGCACTAGTCTTGCCACACAATACAGTATGATATACACGTTCTATAAGTCAAAACTATTAATCATTAAAAAAAAATAATAATTTAAGTGCCACAATACGTGGTACCCACGTTTAAAAAAATGAATCAATGAGTAAAAAAATAAACACAAAGTGTGAATTTACACACTTAAAGAATTAGTTTATCCAAAAAGTGAGGTGTCAGAGTAGTGTCTGTGTGGAATGAACGATGAACTCTGATGTCCTTAACAAAAAGGAGGGTTCAGTCACAAGATTTGCTTTTAGCTATTATGCCAGCCACAGCTGGAACCAGCTTCCAGAAGAGATCAGATGTGCTCCTACAGTAGTCACATTCAAATCCAGACTCAAAACACTTCTGTTTAGCTGTGCATTTACTGAATGAGCACTGTGCCGCTGTTCGTCCGACTGTTTGTACTGTACTGTATTTTATTTTATTTTTCTAAACTGTTTTAATTATTCTTATTTCTTTTAATTATTTTAATTTCTCCTATGTCAGCAGGGCATTTAGCCCGTAACTGTAAATGCCCACTCAGAAGGTGATAATGTGAAAGTGACGTGTATTAATGTGGGTTTGAAAGTAGAACAGTATTTAAATGACGATATTAAAGCTTTCGTCTGAGAAAGAATGTGAACGCAGTGCTAAAGAAAGTGAAAAGAACGTGTGAGTAAATGAGGGAGAAAAGAAAGTTAAAGGAAAGTTGATAGATGGAAGTCGTAAGAAGATTGAAGGTTAAAAGAAGATTTAAGTCTTAAGGGAATCCTTTGAAGGAAAGATCTATAATAATATTCTTTTTTTTATTTTTTAAAAGTACTGAATTTTATTTTATTTTTCTAAACTGTTTTAATTATTCTTATTTCTTTTCATTATTTTAATTTCTTCTATGTAAAGCACTTTGAATTGCCATTGTGTATGAAATGTGCTATATAAATAAACTTGCCTTGCCTTGCCAAGATTTGCAAAATAACCATAGAACAGCAGCACAGGCCTGTCATTTTTACCATCTGATTCAAGCCACAAATATTTATATCACCTCTCAAAAGAAGGAAGAACTGCAAGTGTAGGGTTCCATACAGCACCAGCGCTATAGGCTAAAAGCGGGACAGTCTAAAACAAACACTAATGTACTCAGACAGTGAGCTTAAAAGATTAAATTCAATATACACCTTACTGACGATACAGGCAAGCAGATGAGCCAAGAATATGAACGCAACACACTACATTGCGATTGCATTATATCATGCATTTTGCATTTAAAAATAAATAAAAAATAATCGATGGGAAAACATAACTTTGCGCATTGCGTTCATATTCTAGGTTCATCTGCTTGCCTGTACATTAGGGGTGTAACAGTTCAAATTACTCACGGTTCGGTTTTTATCACGGTTTTAGGGTTACGGTCTCGGTGCGTTCAGTATGTGTTATGTTCAGGGGGAAAAAGGACTACTGTCAAATAAAAATAAAGAAAATAAGAGGTGCATACTGAATTTGGAAGATCGCTATCGGCCGATAATCGCTTTGGGAAGTTTGATCTGCGGTCTCTTTAAAGGCCGATCTCATGTTGACGACGCAAAAGACGCGTGACAGCCTGACAGTCTGATGCCGGAAGTGGGCGGGGTCAAAGTCTGATGCCGGAAGTGGGCGGGGTCAAAGTCTGATGCCGGAAGTAGACGGAGTTCATGTTTAACACGGTAGAACAAGGAAAAGAAGAAGAGAAGAAGCTAAAAATAAGTTATATCTTTGTTGGATACAACATACTTAACGTTACGCTTATACAAAACGGCTCTAAGTATTTTGTAAGTTAATATTCAACAATACTATTGATCTGTCATTGACACCATTATATGAGAACTGAACTGAGCTGGATGATAACATCACAGTTTTCTCCAGAATGGCTAACGTAACGTTATATAGATTCATTAACTGAATGAATAACTTTTTTACAACAGAAATGAATCAACACTGAACCTACTTAAAGGGATAGTTCACTTTGAAATTAAATGTTGGTATGTTTTAGCTTACCTCAAGGGCATCCAAGATGTAGGTGTCTTTTTTTCCGCAGTAGTTTCAATTTTGATATTTTTAGGTCAAACCGTTCTTGTCTGTCAGTCATATAATGCAGGTCGATGGTCACTGTCTCAAAGAGCAAGCACTTTGTGTGAGAAAACGAACAGTATTTATATCGTTTTTACCTCTTGAACACAGCTCTTGAACTCTTGATCACAACACCAAGTGATCTGAGAAGCGTGGGCAGGTATAGATATATACACTAGATGTCGCATTGGCTACTGCGAAACCGTTCTACTGTTCTACCGAAATAAATACTGTTCGTTTTCTCACACAAACCGCTCGTTTCGTGTCTTGGGCCATCAATGTGTACTTACGATGGGGAATTGTTTGATTTGGACTCTGTGCATGCTCTTTGAGGTGGTGACCATCGACCTGCATTATATGACTGACAGACAAGAACGGTTTGACCTAAAAATATCAAAATTGAAACTACTGCGGAAAAAAAGACACCTACATCTTGGATGCCCTTGAGGTAAGCTAAAACATACCAAAATTTAATTTCAAAGTGAACTATCCCTTTAAGATGGATTATGACACTATTTTGTTCTAGATCTGCCGAGACAAACTTTGTTGCATTATTTTCCTATGATCTGTGTAAAGCTGCTTTGAAACAATCTGTATTGTAAAAAGTGCTATATAAATAAAGGTGACTTGACTTAATAAATGTGACTAAGTGAGAATTGTGACGATGGCACTTGATCATGTATTGTTATTTCACAGTTGGATTGTATCACTCTGTTAGGTTACATATTTATGGTTTGTGATTTAATTTGTTGTTAAGCGTTGTATTTTATGGCATTTATTACATTTTCTGACCATGAGAATTGCATTAATTGTATTTTATTTCACCTACAGAACCACATAATTCAGAGAGGTTCAGCGCTAACACCTTTGGAGCAATGCACAACATGCTGCAGAAATGTTCACTGCCCGTTTTGTGATAGCAGTATTTTTAAACAGACAAAACGGGACAAATTGAATAATCACATTCAAATCCACTTTAAAAAGGCTGTTGTTCATGGAGGTATGAACATCTGGAGTTATTTTTTAATATACAGTGGCAATAGATATTATTTTACATTTATCCATTTGGCAGACGCTTTTATCCAAAGCGACTTGCATTGCATTTCAAGGTACACATATTTAATAGTAGTCCCTTTGGAATTAGATGGTTTTCTGCATGATTTAGACAAAATATTAAATTATCTTCATTAACGTCTAAAGGTTACACAAACAATCCACACTGAAACTTAAGCTAACAAAACACAAACAATTATATATTTCTGTATTTATATTTTGTTATAATAATATTTCATATGTATAAATGCATCCGATTAAACATGCAAACACATAGGATAAGTTTGAGTAGGGTTGGAGTTAAAGGAGATGAAAGGCGCCTCAGGGTTAACTCCATTTGTATGGAGTTTTGATTTATTTTTCACTTGAGAATTATTGTTAAATGTGTGCCTGCATAACTTTTATAATATTTATTTTCTTTGGTTTGATTTTATTTTGTATAACTTATTTATTATTTAGTTCGATTTTGTATTTTTATTTAATCACTATTATTTATTTGGAGCAATTAAATCAAATGTTCAAATGCTCAACCTTTGTTTTCATATCATTATTTTATTTTATTTTTTTAAGCTTTGTTCAATTTCTATTGTTAATCATTTGACTCAACAAAAAAAATGGATAAAGTATAATTTTAACTTTTAAAAAACTATTAACATTTGTTAATAGTAGTATACTGTATTTTGTTAATAGGACAAAACTTAATTCTTATAATTTATCATATTTGAGATATAACATTTTCCGGCATCAGACTGTCAGGCTGGCGCTGTCATCCTCACACTGCTATGACGTATGGTTCTGCGGTTCTGCAGTCAGACCTATCTCGAGACAGGAAGTGTCACATACATAAGGCCGCCTCACAAACAGCTGCCGCCGCCGTGACCGCACGTAAACACAGTCGGGTTTGTCTTAAGTGAATGTATACAGTTGAGAAAGATGTGTAACAGTATATTGGATCCATGCAGCTCTTAAAGTGACAGCAGCCTAATAATCCTGCGCCTGTCTCTGGTTTTTTCTTTGTCTTTTGTTGTTTGATTTACATCACTGCTCTTGAATGACTAACTTTTGTAACCTTAATTGTAAGGATTAATCTTATTTAATTTATTCAAGGAAGACCATCCAGTATTATTTTACATTTGATTTCTTATTAAATTTCTTTAGTAGACTATTTATTACCTCAATACCATCATTATTAGACCTACCTGGGGGAAAAAAAAGAAAAAACTTAAAGCACTGTTTATTTTATTTGTGTCTTTTTTCTATTTTATTTATTTGTGCTACTGCTTGTAAATTGTTTATTTGTTCTTATTTTATTACTGACTGTTTACTTGTCTTTTTTGTGAATTCAATTCAGAGTTTGAAATCAGGCTTAGCTATATTCCCCCCCATAGTCACGTGAAAACTATGAATTGACTGCTGTCTCTAATTAACTGCTGCTATTGTTGTTCATTTCCACGGTAAAATCTTTATTAAATGCGCTTCTCGTCTAATATGGTTGCACGATGTATCGTTTAGCATCGATATGGCGATGTGCGCTTCCACAATAGTCACATTTGTGCTTGTCATGTGCAAAGTCAAGTATAGGGGTCATAGCTGATACGTGATCAGCTGACCCCAGGTTCAGAACGCATGTGATTCACAGATTAACTGCAAAGTTGAACCATCCTAGAGTGAAAGTTTATCATTTGCATGTGTCCCTATAATGACATAATAACTGTTGTTATCAAAGTAAGTTTCATTCATAATTCTCCCCCTTTTAAACCGGTATAAAATTTCATACTGGTATTGCCCCACATAATCAGTATAACCGGTCTGTTAACTTATCATGACAAGCCTAGTAAGCTCAAACAAATCCTCTCTGGTTTCAAGCATTATTCATTCATTTAGCTATTCATCCAAAAACAAACACTTGAATATTCAACTTAAATGTAAGTATTCCTTAATGTCAAAACAAACTGATCCAAATAAGACAAACCATCAATGAAATTAATATCCAACCTTCTTTATCACCTGATGGCAAACAACACTTCTTTTATCTCACAGCTTTGCTTATAAACATTGCCATGTTCAGCCTACAAAGTCCACATCACCACCATAGCAACCGGGCTCCTATACCAACCTATCAGTGCAGTAATATTAAGAGACATATAGTTTCACTGTCATCTGAGAGAAAGGTACTGTAAAAGTCATTAATACTGGAACTTATTAAAGTCATTGGAAATAGAGCTGTTCAGTAATGATGTCAATTTTAAAATAGCCAAGCTGTGTTAACATTACTTTTGAAAGCCCATTTCCGCCACATAAGAAAAAAAAAGCATGCTCTAAATCAAAATTATGAGATGAAAAGTCGGAATTATGACATATTAAATAAAAATCATGACATACTAAATCAAAATTATGAGATAAAAAGTCATAATTCTGAGATAAAAAAAAAATTATGACAGAAAGTTTTAGTCATAATTTAGGCTAGACTTTTCTTCTCATAATTATGACTTACCAGATATGCTTTTTTTCTTATGTGGTGGAAATGGGCTTTCATAATCTTTGCATGCTTTTTTCTACAACATAAATTACATAATTTTAAAAACTCAAGTTGTTGACATACAAGGAGGACTATAAAGGTTGTCAGATTTATCAAGTACATAAACTCAAATGTGGTAGATGTTGCCCGTATTTAGCACTTCATTTTCTTACTAAATACAGCAGCTTTAAAATTACTGGCCCATAATTCATGCTCCCATCATGAAAATAAAGAGGAAGAAAAAAAATTGTGAACCTTGCATTTGACAAATCTGTCAAACCACGTGTAAAAAAAAAAAAAAAAAAACGCTTTGTCAGCATCAGGAACATGATAAACATGATTAGGCATTTCATGCGCAAAACTGACGTGTCACAGAAGACCAAACAATTAATAGTGATAGAAATTATTGGAGTAAACTGCAAATATCTCTAGAAGAAAGAAAAGTGCAGTACACCAAACATCTTTGCAAAACTGTTGTACATAAGCATGATGTTCCAACTCAGATTTTGATTACATTTATTTTGTACACATAATTACTATTGTATTTAAGTATAATCATAGTATTTTAGTTAGTTAATTCATGAATTATGTGAAATTGCACTAAATATTCACATTTCACACTTTTTTTTACATTTAAGGCAAGAAGTTATGCATCATCAACATTATGTGAATCCATGAATAATAATGAATAATAATAATAATTAAGCCAAATTAATAACACGGTTCATGCTTGTGACTAGTATTAGTTAACTGTTACTTCCTCAAAAATGCAGAAAACTACTTATTAAATGACCAAACCACAGGGTATATATAGGCTAACTGTAAACGTAAAAAATATGTGGAAATCAATGAGCTTACTAAAATGTTGAGCAAACATGGGAAATCTAAACTGTAAAAGTAAACTCTGCATCAAAACTCATTAAATGTGTAGTTTGAGGTCTTTTTGATTGTTTACTGTTTCTATAAAACTGAAGAACAACAAACTGAGAACTAAAGACACACAATACTAATGCACTGCAAATCTTTAGCGGCGTCTAAACGCAGAAAGTTGACTTCTATGTTGATACCAACTTTAAGAGAGAGTTTTAAAACACAGAAGTTTGAGAAAAGTTCTTACCTGCTCCCTTCAGTACTGACAAGAGATTCACGCGATGCGGAAAACTGACGTGATGTCACTCCTCCGTCATCCACACTCGACTGGTCCATTCCGCTGAGAGGGGAGAGACCAGAAAAAAAATTGTAAATGTATTTTGCGTGGATAAATAAAATCATATTTATCTGTAGTGATTATTTTTTTGTAGTTTCAAATATGTAGTAGTGTGTCCTTATTTCGCGTTGTGGTAGTATAAAGCAGTGTAAGTTTTACAAAAATAGATATCCACCTGATGAAGCAGTGGACGCTTCTAAAAAATGTTTTGTAATACTGCACATGCAACGTGAAATAATTCATTTCAAAGTGCAACGGGTTAAGGGTGATGGTTATGCAATCATTAGGATGGTACAACATGTTTTCACGTCCCTGAATCCGCAGTAAACTTTCCTCCGTCGTGAGGTTACTAAAATATAACGACGTGAAACAAAAAGTTTGTCATGTTTTCTAATAAATAAGCCTACCTGAATTGCCTTTCAATAAGGTGAGTATTAAATCAAAGTTTAATCTCTCATATAGACATGTCTGATCAGATTATGTTTGGTCATGAAATTAGAAAATGTATATGTTTCATTGCAAAAGATGTGTTCCAGATGTGTTCCAAAAACGCCAACTTTTAATGTAAATTATTCACTTTTTTTATTAAATGAACACTTAAGTTTTGATTAGTCAGTCTAACGAACTTCTGATCATCTGGTCAATCTAAACCTTTTATCTAGATTTTTCTTTATTCTTTAAATGGTCCCTTAGGATAGTTCCACACCTCATGCTATGTCAATCCAAACCCATAAGCCTTTGGTTAATATTTGCATTACAAATTAAAATATTTTTAATGACACCTGAGAGGTTACCCACTGATCAAAGTTACGTCCAAAAGACGTATTTTTTACGTCTTTGTCATACATTGAGAAGACATCCCCTGAAGAGCCAGAATGAACGTTTTTATGACGTTATGTTTTATTAATCTTTTTATGACGTCTTCTGGATGTCCGATATTCGACCTCTGTGCAATGTTAAACTAGTTCAAATGTGGTCTTTGTTGACGTATTTTTAACGACGTATAACCTTACAGAACGAAGATATATTTCCATATATTTATGATCAATATATTGTAAATATACTGAAAGATATATGAAATAATATATTGCGTTAATGTGTTATTACAATATATTGAATAATACATAAGGAATGGACGCTTTTCATTTATTGAAAAATGTATTTACAATATTTACACTGTAAAATGTAATTAGTTGAGTGTACTTAGAAAAAGTGGACAAAATGTGGAAAACGATTGCCTTAAATTTCTCAAAGGATGTTTTACTCAAAGTTGTTAGTAGTTAATACCAAGACATAAGAGTGTTGGGACAATGATAGACTGTGCATTTATTTCTATTTATTAAACTGAAACTTAACTGAATAAATAAATAAAACATCAACTTAAAGTAGTTAAGTAGATTATCGCTGCAGTAGATTATCGCCTTTTAAATAAAGCAACATGCAGCATATCATCAGTGTTTCTTGGTCTTTTTCTAGACTCTTCAGCACAATGGTGAACCACAAAACTCAGACAACAGAAACCATTTAAATCCCAACAGAACATTAAACACTAACTCAAGATCTCAGCAGAGATAGAGTAAACACTAAAGCAAACACCGATCACCATAATGGTAACTGGAAACGTTATTATTTTCAATAATTCCATCAACATCTAAACCTCAGTTAATTCTCAATAATAACTTCTGTAGATGTATGACAGAAATGAAGTCAATCTGGTTAGTAATAAGAGAAGCTGGTAGTGTTTAACCCTCCTCTGCGGAGATCTTGAGAGATCTGTTAGTGTTTAATGTTCTGTTGGGATTTAAAGGGTTTCTGTTGTCTGAGTTTTGTGGGTCACCATTGTGCTGAGGAGTAGAGTCTGTTCTTTAGTCCAGAAGAAACATTGAGAATATGCTGCATGTTGCTTTATTTAAAAGGCATACTGTATTGCAGATATTTTTGTTTTTGTTTTTTAAATGTATTTATTATTTAATCAGTTAAGTTTCAGACATGCACAAAGTATTTGCAGTTTAATAAATAGAGATAAATCCACAGTCTGTAATTGTCCCAACACTTCACAGTTATTGTCTCTGGTTCAATACAGTAGTTCTTCCTACTCTCTCTCTGCCAGCTCCACCATGGTCTCTTCTAGAGATGAACCAATATTTTTCTGCTGGTTAAGTATGTTTCTATAATCGGATATCGGTTTTGTAATACCGGATACACCAGTAAATGGCCTTATTGAGAGTCGCACATAAGACCGCCATTACAGCCTTTGTCTTGTATTAATATGTATTGTTCCCATGGTTAATATTAGTGTTGCTGCTGCTGTTAAGACATAAAAAATATGTTTTATTTGTGTAATATGGAAGACTACTAATTTTCAACACCTTTTTGTTTTTAAGATGACTAAAAGGAGGAAAAAAACAAGTATGGACTTAGTTCATACAATCATTACCAAGAGTGGAAGAGTGCAAAGAATTCCAAAGGAATGTAAGCTTGGGGTTAAAAAGGCATCAAGACTTTCAAACTACACCTCACAAAATGTTTGAAAAGCAGACAAAGTGGAAGACATCTGATGCACTTGACATGATGCTTACAATGATAATTGCTACAGAAAATCAACCTCTCACAATATTTGGAAAGAAAGGATTTCAGAGATTCATGGCTTCTGCAGAACCAAGAGATACACTGAAGATTGAAAAGTTCTGCTGCAACGAGTTGTTAACCAGTATTCACAGCAGAATAGTTGAAAAGGTTAAAGTGCTGCTAAAGCCTGATAAAGCAGATTATAACTTGGCTTTTTCCACAGACTGCTGGTCTGGTGCACCTGAATCCCTAATGAGTCTAATATGCCATTTCATTGATGATTAGTGGATTCACAGACAAGTAATTCTGAACATGAAGCAATGATTTGACAACACACTGGGGAGTGCATTAGTGAGGCATGCTGGAACAATGGTAAATTGACAAAGATAGAGCGGTTCTTGTTCTCCGGGACAGTGGTGCTACCATTTTTAAAGGTATGAGAATTACTGAACTGCCTGACGTGATCTGCAGTGCCCTCACATTACATCTTGTTGTCAATGATGGCCTTAACTTACGTACGAGTTGTTCAAAATATTATATAAGTGCTGAGAAGGTGTGATACCCATTTTAATAATTCATTATCAGCCAAACAGCGTCTAGCACGGATCCAGCAGGAGCTTGGCCTACCTGTACAAGCCATCATCCAGGCTGGCCCAATCCGATTGGATTTCACTTAGCACATGGTGGTCAGGATGCAAGAGTAAAAATGGGCTTTGAACATATATGCTAAGTGAGCATTGTGGGTTCGCCAGCCTAAGCAGTGGAACTTTCCTGTAATATTGAGACCCTTGAGATGAGCCACTACAAAAGTTCAGTGTCGTTCATCATCCCATCTGTCAAAGATCTGTAGATGCTGCTCAGCAGCCAAGGCCCTTCCTCTCATGGGGTTAAAACAATGAAACAGTTGTTGGAGAGTCTCAACAATCGGTTTGCAAAAGTGGAGGATTGTCTTCTGGATTTAAGATACAAATCACATGCATTTTCATTTGACACCACCTTGGTCATTTGATTGCTGTACCCTTTCAAAAAGGCCCCAGGCCAGAAGAAACTGATTGATGATATGTATGACACTTTACTTAGTGCTAGCTCTGAAGTTGGTGGGTCTAGACTTGAAGGAGGGCTTCAGCAGTATCTTCTGGAACCAATAACTGATGGATTGATGGGCAAGCTACTTGAACGGTGGAAACAAAATGAGAAAAGAGATGAGGACACTGAGAGAATAGAAAGTGACAGTGAAGAAAGAGAAGGCATGGCTAGTGAGGAAAGACAGGGACATGTGACACTACCAGTCAGTCAATTTCATATTTAAATAAATTATATATATAAAAAGACAAAAAAACAAACAAAAAAAACACCAAGAAAGCAAAGGCAGCAAGAAAATAGGGAAAATGCAGCTCTTTAAGAAGACAATTGGGGACAAAATATTAACTTTTTCAACAGACCAAATTAAGGCACTAGGCAGACTAATTAAGGCATTGGAGCAATGGCACAGTTAAGAAGGTGTTAACATTTCAGGAATCAGAACCCTGCAAAGAAAGATGCAATGTGTTAAATGTGAGCCTGGTCTGTTAACAGAGATCTTTGCTTTCCTAAAACTAAAGGAAGATGGATTGACAGACCTTGAAAGGAAGTGTGCGTTGTCCTTGGATGAAATGTCAATCACTCCAAGTGTGGAGTTGCACATGCTCACAGGCAAATTGTCTCTGGTCACTTTGATAAAATGAAGGTTGGTCTTGCTCCCAGTGTATCCAGTAGGGCAACAAGTACATGGTGCAGCAAGAAAACCACCTTCTGTCCTACCTGACTGTGTTCATGGTGAAAGTTGATCATTGGTTCGATCTGACTGTCATCTTGCCATTCAATTAAAGCCCTTGCCAGCATGTGAAAAATCCAAAACGGCAACACAGCACAATGATGACAATCCTGCTGGAGAAAACAGTATCTTAGTGAACTTTAAAGGAACACAGCGACTTTGTGGGACTTTAGCTTATTCACCGTATCCCCCTGAGTTAAATAAGTCCATACATACCCTTCTCATCTCCGTGCATGCCATAACTGTGTCGAAGCACTGCTACTTGGGCGAAGTGATTTGCTCACAGCACCTGAGAAGCCCCATGGTGAGGAGCAGAGAGTTCGCTCAGAGTTGGAGTAAATCACTCCGCAGAAGTAGCAGTGCTTCTCCTTCTGAGAATATAGTTCCCAGTGTGTATATGGTTAGAAGATGGCTGTGTCTCATGTGACCTTGTTATTTGTACACACTGTGACTATACAAATCACAACATGTAAATAGGAACATGTTGGCGTTATTTTAGCACATAATGAGAGCAGAAGGCTAGCTGGAGCCATTTACCTCCAGTCTTTGTGCTAAGCCAGGGGTGCCCAATCCTGCTCCTGCCGATCGATCGACTGTCCTGCACAGTTAATCTCCAACCCTAATCAAACACACCTGAAGCAACCAATTAAGGTCTTCATGATCACTTGAAAATTAAAGGCAGGTGTGTTTGATTAGGGTTGGAGATGAACTGTGCAGGACAGTCGATTGGCAGGAGCAGGATTGGGCACCCCTGTGCTAAGCTATGTGTCAGACAGAGTAACGGCACGCACGGAGATGAAAAAGGTATGTATGGACTTATCTAACTCTAGGGGATACGGTGAATAAGTTAAAGCCCCAAAAAGTCGGCGTGTTCCTTTAAAGAGTTCAAGACAGGTGCTCTTTGTCGTCCCTCCCAAGAAGGAACTATTTAGGACTAAGACCAGTTCCTCCCTCATGGAGCTCCCCAACTCAGTCACTCTCCTGCAGGCTTCCATTATGCGGTGGAGTACACCAAAAAAAAAAACACTTAAAAGATGCACATCTTGGAAGAAAGAGCCAATCCAAAAAGATTAAAAAAGACCAACAGTAGCCAAGCTTCAACATCCAGCAACCAGCTAACTGCTCCAAAGGTCGAATCCATTGGTCGTTGCAATGGAAACACTTGGAGAAACCATTGTTCCAACACCCAGCCATCACCAGTCCTCCACCTGCCAGCAACCAGTCAACATCACTGACCATCCACCTGTAACATCATTGGTCATCACACATCATTACACTTATTATTTGTAATATATATTACATATTCAGTGTTACGTTTGGTTTTGTATCAGATTTAGGTTTTCATGTCACAGTAATGTTCTGGGTTTTGTCATGTGATTTCCTGATCCTGTCACGTGCCCCTTTTGTGTTATGTTATGTCTCTTGTCAAGCTTTGTTAGTGTAACCCATCGTTTGTCATAACCCTGTTCTGTTCATAGTCAAGTCTGTTCAGTTCTGAAGTCTGTTATGCCATGTTTTAGTTTGGTTTGTATTCGCTTTCAATAAACTGCACTTGGGTTTGCATTTAACTCACCTTCAGTGGACTTGCGTTACTTTCAGTCATATAATCTTTATATAAAATGGCAGTACAGTACACATTTAACATGATTCCTTTGCTGGCTCCTCAGAACTCCTGACCTGCATTATTACTGATGCTCCATTACATAGCAGTCCTGGGGGTATTCCAGAAAGCAGGTTATGTGACATACCTGGGTTAGTTAAGGGTAAGTAAGTGGATAACCTTAAATTTTGGATCCAAAAACGGAGGTAAATATCAAGGTATGTAAGAAGCCATAGCAAATTGCTCTCTGAACATAACCTGCTCCGGAGCAGGTTTTGTTCCAGGTTTAGTTTACTTAAAAGATGTTCAGCGCATACGTGCCCTATTGACGAGGCTCCAGGGGGCGTAACAGATTGCAAACTGCTCTCTGCAGGGCCTGTAGGACCCCAAGAGGGGATGAGGTGAGATAGTTTAGCCTAACCACCGTGCACTCTCAGGAACCTGTCAGGTCATGCTTTCCCAAGGACCTGTCACCCACTGTGTCGTGGTCAGATTGTGCCCTGCCTCTGAGAAAGAAGGTCCTTCCTCAGGGGAATCTGTCAGGGAGGAGCCCAAGTCATCAGTGTGAGCTCTGAGAACCAAGACTGGTTGGGCCAGTAAGGTGCGACCAATAGGACTTGTTCTTCTTCCACCCTGACTGAGTCTGTGCAATCAGTGCAACTGTGCAACCCCCGCTTCCCCTTACAGGCGTCACCCTACTTCCAGCTTCACGAGGTCCCCTGCGTGTCCCTTACGCTTTTATTATTATTATTTAAATAAGGAATAATAATATAGGAATTAATAAGAAATAATTAATTTAAAAAATATGATTAATTATTAAATTATTCAAAAACTTTTAAGGAAATAAAGAGATAGAAATAAGAACGGTAAAAGTCCTAGGTCTTGTTATTATAAAGAAATCATTTGAAGTATTTGCAAATATATTTTAATATGCACACATTCACTCTTAATCGTATGTCTCTTAATTTCTTGTCTCGTTGATATTGATATTTGGGCTAGTTTGGGCTATTTTGTTAAGTCTTTTTGATTAGCTAATTTTGATCATGCTGGTTCTGTTACGCAGACCTGGCACCCCTGGTGTCACTGTATCTGCATGTTTTCGTGTACTAGCAGAAGGACTTTGAAATACTTTTAATGGAGCTGTGCTCCAGTACCTACTGATGGAGACTAGAAGGGCCTGTCGGTTCTACTGCGTCTACTACGCATGCGTGAAACGGATCGTGCAGGTGGAACGGATCGTGTACCGACAGGGCCTCTGCATGCAGCAGAAATCTGTTGCATTGCATTGCGCCCCCCTCTCAATCTCTTATTGATGTAGCAGCGCATCGTGCCATTCCTCCAGTCCTCCATGAGTCGCTGCGGCGAGGATTCGCCGATAATCACCGAGTTTGCGTGCGAGGAAGAGCAGGCAGGAAGAAACGGAGCACTGGAGCACCGCGTTGAGCTGAACATAATCAACCATGTCAATATTTACTCCTACAAACCAGATCAGGCTAACAAATGTTGCCGTCGTGAGGATGAAGAAAGGAGGGAAACGATTTGAAATAGCCTGTTATAAAAACAAAGTTATGAGCTGGAGATCTGGAGCGTGAGTCTTATGAAAAACTCATTATATGATTTTTTTTTTAATAATGTGTTTATTCTGTTATTATAGCTATTATAACAGTGTTAAAGTCTTAAATTAATGATATATCACTATTGGATTTTTATTGCGTACTTTTGATTGTTTTTGTTTTGTTTTGTTTAGTTGATATTATATAGAAATAGTAGCTTTTAAAGAGTGTTCACACTATGGTAGCAACACTTGTCAACTAGCACCAGGTTCACATGTTTTCTACCGTCTATGGTTCACTCATATACTCTGCGGTGCAGGAGCAGCACGCGCTCATCGTGTTTTCACTCATGACGCATTTGCAGTGCGCAGCTGGCTCGCGGCTGTTTACTACAAACATAACATTTATTCATTTTTATTTCAAATCCAAACGTGTCCTTTACACTGTACAGTTATACAATCGTTCATATACGTATTCACGTTTAAGGCAAGACACCAGGTGTATAACACAACAACTAATAGATACAACCATACTTCCCCAGTTGATTGATTACATTTAATGAATTGCAAAAAAAAAATTTGTATTACAAGTTTTCTGAAATGTTATGTTTAAATTTGCACTAATTTGCATACATTTATAGAACAAAAATCTGAACATTGGATGAAGTCAGGTTAACATTTTTATTTTTATTTTTTTACATAGAGTAAAAGGTTTTCACCGAGGATATTTGGGATACGGCTTCAGAATATAGATCAGAATAAAACTGTAAAGTTTGGCGTATGTAAGTGCTTCTTCAGCAAAAATACACTGCAGAAACGATCAAGTGTGTGTATCTGCAGGTTGGAGAACCTGGTGTAAGACCTTCAAATTAAAAATACAATCTTTACAGTGACTTGTGATTAGTGTCTCAGTCCACATCACATTCACACGGGTGTTTTTAGGAACCCAGACTATATTAATAATGAAATTATATTTAATAAAGTATTTGATATTATTAATATAACCTCTTAATTGTAAAAAAAGAAAAAAAAAAGACAGACATAACCTCTTAATTGTAAAAAAAAAAAAGACATATATTACTATGTATTGTACAATAAAAAAAAAAAAAAAATTAAGTATATACTTTTTTTCTTTTCTTTTTTCCACTAAGTTATTAATAATTATGTCCTTAATTCTTGACTGACCAATTTTAAACCCTCAAGCTGTACGTGTGTAAATGAACCCAGTGGGCTTTTCGGTCTAAAAACTCAAACAGCCTTTTTCTATTTGAAAAGCTATATAGTAATATCATTTAAATTTATTTTAATTTGACGACTTATGATGCAGTTAATTGATAGCTTTTATCAACCCACAAACTCCCATTTGGGAAACTCTGTCTTAAGGGATTTGTAACGTCATTTGATGGAATTTCATGATCGCTTGGTAAAACAATTAATAATTTTCTTAAGTGACATTAATGTAACGCACAAATCAACTGTACTTACAGGGAGAAAGATCTTGATGAAGTCCTGCAGACAAACACAGTGTTTGTGAATGTGTCTAAGGGTCAAGTGGCGAAGAAAGAGGACCTTTCAAACGCTTTTGGCACAGATGACTTGACAGAAATATGCAAACAGGTCAATTTACAGACTCTATTATGATCTGTGTGCTTCATAATATTCAAGACGATTGTTTTCATCATTATAACAGTGTATTCAGTTGACATGTTTTCTACCAATCCTTAAATGTTTCTACATAAATGGGTTGTTTTGACACTTTTTTTCAGATTTTATCTAAAGGAGAACTACAGGTGTCAGACAGGGAACGGCAGAGTCAGCTGGAACAGATGTTTCGTGATATTGCAACTATTGTGGCAGAAAAATGTGTGAATCCTGAGACCAAACGCCCCTACACAGTCAGCCTTATAGAGAGAGCGATGAAGGACATTCACTTCTCCGTCAAGGCAAACAAAAGCACTAAACAGCAGGTCAGTAGACCTTGATCATGTGACGATCTGTGAAATGTTTAGCTGCACACCAGGTTAATTACATGATCACTGAAGAGGTCACTAACATCAAATGATGCTTGTTTGTAACGTTTGATAGCAGGGCTTGACATTAACTTTTACTCACCAGCTACTGTGGCTAGTGGTTTTCCAAAGTTACTAGCCAATCAGCATTTTCATTGGCCATAATTTTGACATTGAACTGCGATATAGATATTTTATATTTTATCTCATAATTTGGCAGCAGGTTTATTAGGCTGCTGTCACTTTAAGACCCGATGCACAGATCCATTATACTGTTACACGTGCGTTTTCTTTCTCAACTGTTTACTTTAACTTAAAGTATAACTGACCGTTTACGTGAATACTCGCCAAGACCGGCAATTTGTAATTATTTTGTGTGTATTTAAGCGCTATAAGCAGTGGAAATGAGCTCAATTTAGGTCTTAGTGATGGCTTTATGCGTGCAAACTTTGGGTGTGAACCCCAAAATCTGTGGGAATGAGTAAAATTATTCGCAATACACAAATTGGCTAGTAGGAGTGACTGCGTTACACGCCACTGCTGAAATCCACCCGGTTGGTGGGTGTTAATGTCAAGCCCTGGTTGATAGTAATATGGTCTCTAAGGGTACGTTTACACGACAACGATGCGCTTAAAACTGAGAAGTGTTTCGTTTGAGTTTTCCGTGTACAGACGACACCATTATCAAAACAATCCTCTTTCACACGATCTGCGAAAACGACTAGAAACACTGTCTTCTGCGCTATAGACTGAACACGTAATACGCATGTGCATGACGTCATCGTCTTCAGAGATTCGTGTTTTTGTTGTTTACACGGAGACCGCTTTCAAATGTAAATGAAAGTTTACGCACAAAAAGTTTAACCAGGGTTCCCACGGGTCCTTGAAATCCTTTCAAGTTTGTCATAACTTGGGTCCAAGTTAATGAATCTTAAAAAAACAAAAGTGCTTGAATTTATTTTGTGCAAGAAGTTTTCCGGAAAAAAAATCCATATTATTTCATCGTTCGGATGAAAGTGTATTTCGCCAACACTTCGTGGCAAATGAATACTAGCTTACTTGATTTACGTTTGTTACGCGCATTTACGCATTACATTAAGTGTTTCCCGCGCGAGGTACTTTGTGTTGTACGTTGCCATGACATTCACTCACACACACACAAAACTACTACGATGGAACCTCAACGTTTGTTGTTGAACACAACAAATGTGTCCTTGAATTTGAGGGTATTGGACCTGGAAAGTCCTTGAATTTGAAGTTAACCAAGGCGTGGGAACCCTGTTTAACGTTTTTAGTTGAAAACGGTGTCGTGTAAACAGTTCCCTGAGAGTCTGAGACCGTGATACTGATGAAGGTCAGTGCCGCCCCTCCAGGCTCTTGAGGTCATCAAGCAGCTGAAGGAGTCCATTCAGATTCAGAGAGCTCACATGCGGCTGCGCTTCGTCTTGCCAGCCAAGGATGGGAAGAGACTGAAAGAAAAGCTCAGACCGTTAATAAAGGCAGTGGAGGACGAGGACTTTGATGATCAGCTTGAAATGGTAAGAGTCTTTTGGGTCAATTTATGAATTCATTCATTTCGTTTTACGTACTGGATGTCAAGGACGTAACCAAATATTTAACCAGATATTATTGGTCTATAAACAAGGGATATGCCAGCATGATCAACTAATCCACTAGTTATCCAACAACAGACGAGTTCATAAGTGAGTTTTATATGTTTTTAGCAGTGGTGCGTTAAATGAACTTTAATTTTTAAATAACATGATTTTAGATAAAATGATTTTTAGCATCAATTTAGTATTTCTCTGCAGTCTGTTCTGTTTTTTTAAAGATGTGTTACTGTACTTGCTTCCGGCTGTCAGTTAGAGCAAGTGTTATGCTTTTATAAACTAGTTGCAGTAGGAAAAAAAAAAGCGTATCATGAACTAGATGTTGTGCACCACGGCACCAGAACTAGTGTTCTGGACCAATTTCGACCAAAAACGCTTGGACTTTTTTATTAACTAACAATAAAGATGAATAAATACTGTAACAAATGTATTGCTCAATGTTTGTTTGTTAGTTAATACATTAATGTTAACTAATGACACCTTATTGTACTGATGTGTTACTGATATTTATGTTGATAATTATAAAAAATACATTTAAACAGCACGTAGTCTTCAAATATTTATAAGTAAACATTTATAAAAAGATCAAGTGAAAAATGTGTAATAAAATGAAGGACAAAGAAACGCATACACATTACATATAATTTAATGTACATCTATTATTTATAAAAAGATCAAGTGAAAAATGTGTAATAAAATGAAGGACAAAGAAACCCATACACATTACATATAATTTAATGTACATCTATTTTTAAAAAAGTATCAAATTATTTTGTCCCATCTGTTGCTTTCTATCATTTGTCATTCATTGCCATTTTGGATTCATTCATGAATTTAATACAGTTAATTTTCAGTGTCCTGAACCGCAAATTGCATATGTAATGATCATTCTAAGAAGAACAGAGTGTTCGGCCCTCCTGAGCTCAACAGCACCCTATATTTTCCCCAACGTAAATCTGATGGGGCAAAAATAATAATAATTATATAATTTGAGGATGTTTGTACTAAAATGGAAATGAAGACTAGATAGATTTGGCAGATTTAATGTGGCATCTAAATATCACATACTGGAAATGCATATGCTATTATGATTAAATATTGATATTATCTATTTTTCCCTTTTGTTTGAGTTAAGGTAATGGTGTTTCCTGCCTTTTCAGGTGTGTTTGATAGATCCAGGTTGCTTCCGTGAAATTGATGAGCTGATCCGCTGTGAGACTAAAGGAAAGGGAACACTGGAGGTGCTCAGTCTCAAAGATGTGGAGGAAGGAGATGAGAAACTGGAATAACCTCTTCATCTTCACCTGCTTCAACACATTAAACTATTGCCAATTCATTTTACATGGAGAGCCTTTTTTAATGAGTTATAACACTTTTTGCATCAGTATTTTTGCAACTGGAACAGGCTTTAGTAACAATTCTAAATTGGTAAATAATTTTAAACTGTTCCCATAAAGACAACATTTTTTGCATGGTTGCAATAATTTATTTTCTGTGAAAATTTGAATTGTTAGATTAATAAGAGAAATAATAATAATATACAATAAAATATGAAATGAAGCATTGTCACCAAGTCCTTATGTTATCATTTTAATGCTCATTTTGCTCATTTGGTGCCAGAGAAACCTTCTTATAGTTTATCAGTTAGCTAGTTTTATAATTGAATGATGTAAGAAAAATATATTAAATTAATTCTGTCCGGGAACGATATAAAATAACGTTGAGGCTACTTAATTGGATCACTTAAACATAAATTCATGTGATACTGAAGTTTCACGAATAAAATCTTTCCTGGCCAAATATGGTTAAAAAAATAATAATAGATGAAATTAAATATATAGATGAAACTAAGGGGGCTTTCACCGTTTTCTGCTCCTCTCAGCGTTGCTCTGGTTTCACACTCACTTCATTCTATTGAACCCTTGGTGTGTTTCGTTCAATTTACGTTATCACAAACTTGCACGGTGGCCCTTGATAGAAAACAGAATGGGTGAATATAGTTTTATTTTTATTTTATTAATTTGGTGCTAAGCAAAGTGAACAACTTTTTTTTTTTTTTTTTATATATCTTTTTTTTATATAACTGTATACGTGCATTGCATGAAGGCTTGCAAACTGATTTTTTGGAGGAGCAGCATCCAAGTTACATCATCAAACTGTCATGTGTTTTGTTGAGCTAATGTCATCTTTGGCTAAAACGCATGCGCTGGTTACTTTACTTCCTGAACGAGTGCGCACCCGAGTCAGAGTTGCTTTTACATTAATATGAATTGAGCCACAGTTGCAGTGCAACAGAACTCAGCTCAGCTCCTATAGGCAATCTGGGTTTTGACACGCCGTGTGAAACGGTGCCCTGTTTCGATCTAAACTGCAAGTGTGAAAACACCCTAACCCTAAGGGTTTGATTGACGTCTGAGTTTTCACGCTGTTGTCTGTCTCAAACTTGAGTCTGTTTGGTGGTCTGAGGTGCGGTTCGCTGCTGAGATGAACCCAATCTTACTAAATCACGGAAGTGAATTGCTATTGATGACGAATGATTCGATATAACTGTGTTTGCCTGAGTCAAGCAGAGAGACTGTACATCTCATTTCTGCTGGCCTTCAGGAACATTTACAGTACATTCACGTCAGAAAGTTTCCTTCATGGCGCCTTTCATCCTTCTCATGTGTCGGCGGGCCACGAGAAGCTACATTACTTGGTGTGTCCATAGGACTGCTCAATGGTGGAAGCTACTGTATCTCCATGTCTTCCAGGTGTGCCTTCCTGAGCTCATTCCCCCAGAAGTTTGGCATCTTCTGCGGTCCGCCGTCACGCGTCTCCAGGTGAGCAGCACCAGTCGAGATTAACTGGAGTAGTTGCACACGTGCTTCAGACGCAGCCTCCAGAGGCTTTCCCCATAGCGTCATCATTAAACGCAGCGTCTCGTTCCCCTCTCAGGGAACATTAACATTAAAAACATCTATTTTTTTAACATTATAAATGTCTTCACTGTCACTTTTGATTAATTTAATGCATCCTTGATGAATAAAAGTGTTGTTTATTTTTTAAAATCTTAACACAAATGTAAGAATGTTATTGTTTCCACAATGAGTGAGCAGACGTCAACCAAACCTGCCAACCTGCATTTTTTTCTTTAGTTGAAAGTTATTTATATATATATATATATATATTTTTTTACCTTTTTGTATTTATCTCGTTAGTTTAAGTTTTCAGTTTTGGACATTTTATTCAATCAGTGTCATGCATTAAAAATTGACACAAACAATCATATATCATATTTTAATATATAAAAAAAAACATTTTACATTTTAATTATTCTTATTTACAATTTACAACAGTACACAAAGTAACAGTAAAACATTGTCAATCATAAAAAAACGTATAAAATAGCACATTTGCGTTTGTAAAATGAATGAGCTGGGACTCAGAATGTTAGAACGGCTTTACATTCACTCAGGGACTAGAGATGTGTTCATCACGATTATGTGGAATACACAGAATGAAACATGACAATCATACTAAGAGTATTCAGATATCAGTGGAAAAATTACATCAGAAATCAATGAAGTGAAAGCCCTATAAAATATTTTGAACAAGAGATTTGCTTAGTTAATTAAGGTCACTGTTTTCTAAAAGAGCAGGTTCTAGAATAAAAAGGCATATTTGTTGCTATGCATGTACTTGTTGAGATGGTATTGGTGAGTTTATGTAGGGGTGTGTGTGCAATGCAAAAAAACACAGTCATATGCTTCATCCACAATACTAGAATGCTTTTCCTTTTTGTCTTTTCTATTTCATTAAAATCACAAATTCTGTTAAACCCTCTAGTCAGAAAAACCCGGCAGCCATTTTGGATAAACATGTCTAAGCAGTTTCCAAAGCTCACTAGCAGCTCAGGTGGCATTGTGTCGTTCGGTTCCTGGTTGTCTTGTAAATGGAATCTTTGAAAGGCAGAAAAAAACATGCAGTCAACATACAGAGTAACTGCTTACAAGCAAAGAGCAGAAAAAAAATATCTAAATATCAAGTTTTAAGTATCGGCAGTGGTCGGAATCACACAGGCCAAAACAAAACCAGACATGCAGACATGGAACACACATTAACTGGCTGTTTTTCGGAGAAACAAGTATGTGTGAACTTAGCATGTTTCCTAAATATCTGCAAACATATTATGGTATTTATATGTTTTAGTAGTACAGTAAACAATTACATAACAAAGCTACTGTATATCTGATGCATTTAATCTTTAAAGGCAAAAGTCGCTGAAATATCTCATCCTTTGTTTCGCGTCCTTCATTCGGCCTGTTCTGAAGGACGCATCGGATGTATCCTTCGCGGCCTTAAATCACCCACAATCCTTTGCACATATTCAAATTCACGAAAATAAACTGATGGAAAACGAGTCGATACTGAGCTCGTCTGAGTTCATTATGACATGTAAGACAAACAATGTTCTCGGACATGAAAGTATAGATGTTATCTTTTGTTTTGCTGTAAATGAATCTCTTAACACTAAACTGCCAATAATGTAAGCCACTGGGAGACCACTTACGGTTGTCATTCACAGTACTGTATTAATAGAAAGCCAGTTAGTTAATATAAAGATTTGTAAAAGTATTTGTCCAAAATTAAGTGCGGGGGCACAAACATTTATAACGAAGCCATATGCACTTCCTTTTCCATCTCTTTCTAGCATTTAATGCTGAGTCTACAAACCTTTGAAGGATGAAGAAGCTTGTGTGCGTGTGTGTGTGTGTGTGTGTGCGCTGACCTGCTCATTCATGATGGCGGAGAGCTCGGTCAGCATGTCTTTATAGTGAGCTTTCATCTCCTCCTGATACTCCAGCTGATCTTCTTTTATGAGGCGCTCGTTCACTTTCAGGGCCTGCCCACATGCGTCTGCAAACTGCCTGAGGGACGAGAAACAGCAAATTACAGTCACAGTTCCAAACAAACCAAACCTTTGTGGTCATTTAAACCTACAGTGAGGAAAATAAGTATTTGAACACCCTGCTATTTTGCAAGTTCTCCCACTTAGAAATCATGGAGGGGTCTGAAATTGTCATCGTAGGTGCATGTCCACTGTGAGACATAATCCAAAAAAAGAAAAAAAACAAGAAATCACAATGTATGATTTTTTAACTATTTATTTGTATGATACAGCTGCAAATAAGTATTTGAACACCTGAGAAAATCAATGTTAATATTTGGTAAAGTAGCCTTTGTTTGCAATTACAGAGGTCAAACGTTTCCTGTAGTTTTTCACCAGGTTTGCACACACTGCAGGAGGGATTTTGGCCCACTCCTCCACACAGATCTTCTCTAGATCAGTCAGGTTTCTGGGCTGTCGCTGAGAAACACGGAGTTTGAGCTCCCTCCAAAGATTCTCTATTGGGTTTAGGTCTGGAGACTGGCTAGGCCACGCCAGAACCTTGATATGCTTCTTACAGAGCCACTCCTTGGTTATCCTGGCTGTGTGCTTCGGGTCATTGTCATGTTGGAAGACCCAGCCTCGACCCATCTTCAATGCTCTAACTGAGGGAAGGAGGTTGTTCCCCAAAATCTCGCAATACATGGCCCCGGTCATCCTCTCCTTAATACAGTGCAGTCGCCCTGTCCCATGTGCTGAAAAACACCCCCAAAGCATGATGCTACCACCCCCATGCTTCACAGTAGGGATGGTGTTCTTGGGATGGTACTCATCATTTTTCTTCCTCCAAACACGGTTAGTGGAATTATGACCAAAAAGTTATATTTTGGTCTCATCTGACCACATGACTTTCTCCCATGACTCCTCTGGATCATCCAAATGGTCACTGCCAAACTTAAAGGTGCTCTAAGTGATGTCACGCGTTTTTTAGGCCAAAACATTTTTTGTCACATACAGCAAACATCTCCTCACTATCCGCTAGCTGCCTGTCCCCTGAACACACTGTAAAAAAACGCGGTCTCTGTAGACACCACAGGCTCCACAAACGGCAACAAAAACAAACTGGGCTCACCCGCACCACGAAACACAACAAACAGTGCTCCAGCCAATCACCGACAAGAAGTATTTGAGGGGTGTGGTTTGGGGGTACACATGAAGGGGGCAACATAAGGAGAGAGAAGCATGAAGAGGGAAGTTTGAATTATGTCCGACACACGAATAAAGAGACGACGTTCCGATGAACAAATTGCAAAGAAGAGCAATAACAAGGATAAGGGACAAGGATAAGGAACGCGCGAAGTCCCGAATTTACATCGGAAAAACCCTCGAAAGGTGGCGAGAACTCCGCCGGCAGAAGGGCTTCCAATCCGACATTCAGTTGCTCTGTTTTTGCAGAACAGGTAACGTTAAATTGACGTTCATGTTCGCCAAACCAACACAAGGATGTAATTAGCTAGAACTATGCAGTCAGCGTTAGCTTTGGTGAATACAACATATATGTTTCTAGCAGCTAGTGATCAATCTCTATTGTAAATGGTCAAGCAAATTCACAGTAGGGTTACAATTTGTGTGAATGATTGTTTTCACCCACTGTTTGTTATGGATTTGAATGTTCATTTATAGGCTATCGACAACTTTGACTAAATTTGTTTACGCCGCCGCCGTTGTTGATGCTCACTGGGAAACGCGAAGCTAACGTTATCTTGCTATTATTGCGTCCTTGTATGGGAGCTATAGTTATAGTTATAACCTCAGGTGGCGAAACGATTTTAAGACAATGTTTCTCTTTTGCATTCTGTTCTGCAATATATAAAAGCATTTATCTAACTTGGCGACATTACACATTGAATGAAGTATCAGTAAAACTTTACTTTGTTTTTAGTGACTACTTTGACTTTCCTTTATGCCGGAAGGGAGGGGAGGAGGAGGGGAGGGTCTAGCTAGCCTCCATTTTGTTTGACAACAATTCGAATGTCAACACTCCCGGCATACTCCCCGGTGATATGGGGTGGACAGGTGTCTTTATGCAGCTAACGACCTCAAACAGGTGCATCTAATTTAGGATAATAAATGGAGTGGAGGTGGACATTTTAAAGGCAGACTAACAGGTCTTTGAGGGTCAGAATTCTAGCTGATAGACAGGTGTTCAAATACTTATTTGCAGCTGTATCATACAAATAAATAGTTAAAAAATCATATATTGTGATTTCTGGATTTTTATTTTTTTTGGATTATTTCTCTCACAGTGACAGCACCTACGATGACAATTTCAGACCCCTCCATGATTTCCAAGTGGGAGAACTTGCAAAATAGCAGGGTGTTCAAATACTTATTTTCCTCACTGTATATCCTTATTCCCTAGTGTTATTGTAAGTCACTTAATAACTGCACAAGCAAGCGCACAGAGAGATTTGCACTCTTCATAAGAGAGCACAGCATATCTGAGGCCACACATCTAGATTTGTGCCAGAGCGAAGGAAATTCACTGTTTTTATAAATCCTCGATGGGCCGGAACAGTGAATAAAGAAGTACCTGAAGATCTCTTTCAGGAGTTTGACTTGGTTGTCTGGGTATTTCTTGGCATTCTTCTCCTCAAGGAAGGCTCGGGCGTAGGCCATGGGCCCTGCATTTACCTAAAAAACACACACAAACGTCATTAAAGTCGTAGTAAAGATGACGGAATAGCTAATGCTAGTGGTACCAGAGTTATGAAAAAACTGTAAAGTCATTAAAGGAATAGTTCACCCAAAAATGAACAGTGGTGGACAAAGTACACATACCATGTACTTGAGTTAAAGTAAAGATACTCAAGGTAAAATATTACTCAAGTAAAAGTAGAAGTGCTGCCTTTAAACATTCACTTGAGTAAAAGTACAAAAGTATTTGCCTTCAAATGTACTTAAGTATCCAAGTACTATGATTTTTTTATGGCTATAATGTCCTATTATAATTTTTGTCACAAGACTCTTGCTTAACTCAGTCTACTTGAAGACTCTAATGTCACTCTTGGCACATCAATCTATTAATAAAATGACATTAATTAGTCTATATATATATATATATATATATTTGAATTGAATACATTTTTTGTGTGTTTTAATTTTGGACGGAAGGGGACTGTTCCCATAAGGTATAATACATTTACAGTATTTACTGTACATATTTTTCACGAGCGTCTATGGTCATAATTATAAACATCCTAATGTTATGATACATTCAACATAAACCTGCACAATGCCATTGAATATATATATATACACACATTATATATATATATATATATATATATATATATATATATATATATATATATATATATATATATATATATGAGAAGAGTTCAGATGCAAAAGCCTCTAAGTGCCATCTGAAATTTTCTTCTAGAATGATCATTTTCATAAAGCTTGTATATTTACGTTAAGTAATTTCACTTAAATGACAATTAATAGGTCATTTAAGTGAAATTACTGAACTTAAATATACGAGCTTGATAAAAATTACCATTCTAGAAGAAAATTTCAGATGGCACTTAGAGGCTTTTGCATCTGAACTCTTCATATATATATATATATATTCTACATTATGGGAGCAGCCCATTTCCCTACAAAATTAAACACCAAAACGTATTAATGCAGTGTTTCTATTACTCCTCAGAAAAAAAAATGCTATTATATGCAAGTAATTTTAGTGTCAGCGTAATAAGCAATGTTCATTATGCGTCAGTATTTACCGATAATTGCTGCAATAATAGCTGCCGCTCTCTGCCCCGCTTAAAATCATTGGCAACACAAATTGTTTGGAACTATTGAGAGCTACACGAATCACGTGACCGCGCGGCGGCGAGATCACAGTTGGCTTGTTCGACTTGAAACGGCACACTGCACAGACCAATCGGTGAATGACATTAAAATACCGCAAGAGCGATTAGAGAGTAGACGGCTCTGTATGCTTTTCAATCGCTCTCGCGATTTCGCTCTATACTTTGATGTCACAAACTGATCGGTCTGTGCAGCGCCGGTTCAAGTCGAACAAGCCGTGTGTGTCGCAACCTATATACTGACTATGGTCGCAACTCTCATATTTAACGGCTCTGGTTTGCGCTTAGTAGATACCGCCAAGGCAAGTTCAAAACAAAGCGCGCACGTTGTAGGCTACTGTGATAGGTGGCTCGTTTGACCAGTTAAGTTTTTATCCACTCATAAATAAAAAGGAACGACTGATTTTGAAAATGTAGTAGAGTAAAAAGTAAGATATTTGACTTTGAAATGTAGTGGAGTTAAAGTAAAAGTCTTCCCAAATTGAAATACTTCAGTAAAGTACAGATACGCAAAAAAGCTACTTAAGTACAGTAACGAATTACATTTACTTCGTTACTGTCCACCACTGAAAATGAAAATCCTGTCATAATTTACTCACCCTCAAGTTGTTCTAAACCTGCTGAACAGAAAATAATATATTTTAAAGAACATAAGTAACCAAACAGTTGATGGACCCCATTGACTTCCATAGTAGGAAAAAAAAAAGCAGAGAATGGAAGTATAGACTTCTACTTCTACTATAGAAGTCAATGGATTTCATTTCATTTCAACTGTTTGGTTACTTGTGTTCTTCAAAATGTCTTATTTTGTGTCCAACAGAAGAAAGAAACTCATACAGGTTTAGAACAGCATGAGGGTGAGTAAATTATCTCAGGATTTTCATTTTTGGGTGAACTATCCCTTTAACGTAAAGAATCAGAAACGGCGAGTTGTGCATTAAACAATTTCAAATGCACAACGTGGAGACAAAGAACCACCTGACATGCATTTCTGATGATGCGATATGACTGAAGAGTAATTCAGGATATATATTCATCCACACTGTACGAGTAGCTCACCTTAACACTGACACTGCCCTGTAGTTTGAGCTGCAGGCGGATCATGTCCACCTCCTCCATGTTGCACAGCTGTTTGAGTTCAGACACTTTACGGCTCATCTCGTCGATCGCCACCTCGATAGGGTTCATCTCTGTGCTCTGCTGTTCCACCACCTCGATGCGCTTCTTCAAGAAGGGCAGACTAGAGCTGGCTGCAGGAGACACACACAGTGGAGATGAGATTACTGAATTAATTACTCTCTCTAAAAAGTATTCCCATATCAACCACTACCCGTTGAACGATACAAGGATAGACATTAAACTGCTCTTTTGATTCTGTCAACTAAATCATATAAAATTGCATTATTCTTGAACTGACCAAAGTATTTAAAGGGAGATGGTTACATTAAAACCATACATTTTAAATCCACTATTGTTTTATAAAGAATTATTCTATAGTCTATACAGCATTTAATGCAATTACACTGAAGTAACTGTAATTAAATTAGAGTAATTCCTTTACTTTTTCAAGGGAAAAGTAATTCATTGTGTTTGGTTGTCTAATTCTGTCGATATTCTGTCAAAAAATACAAATCACCTATCATACTGTATACAAAAAAGTTGTATTGAGCAGTATTTATATTCTATTAAATACAGATTGCACACACTGCAAAAAAAAAAAAAAATCATACTCAGTATTCTTGTTTTCCAGTACAAATAAGAAATAAAATGTATTAAATCAAGACACATTTACTGGAGAATCAAAATTACCTAATTCTTGTTTTCTGAAAGAAAAAAAATCATCAAAATGAAGTAGGTTAATGCTTAAAACTAGAAAAAAAAAATCTGTTATTGGGGTCAGAAAAAATAAACTTAATTCAAAGGCAAAACAAGTGGATTTTTCTGACCCAATTGGCAGATTTTCTTTTCATGTTTCAGGCATAAACTCACTTCATTTTGATCAGTTTTTCAGTAAACAAAACTTGATTTCTTATGCCATTTTGCTTCTCCAGTAAAAGTGTCTCGATATAAGAATGTTTCGAGATTTGTATTGGAAAACGACAAAAATACTGAGCAAGAAAATAATTATTTTGCAGTGCACTTTTTTTTTTTGTCAATGTATCCGTGTCATTGCTCTTTTGAAGTCAGCTTGAAACGGCATTTGCAAACCATTTTACTTCCATAATCAATTTATGGGTTAAAAGCGCGGTGAGAGTTTTTATTGTTTTGGTTTGGATTTTTCCATGAGAAAAATGCAGGAAATAATCCTCCTAGCGTGTATAATTCAAGTGGCCAAGTCAGAAAGAAGCTCCAGAATGGCTAACAAATAGTTTTGGTCTAAAATTTGGTCTATATATGAAAGTGGTTTCCTTTTGGTTAAATTTTGAGGTTGATTTTAAGTGCCTCACTGGTCAAGATGGTTTTTCTTTTGCACTGTTCTTCCACATCTCCATGTTTTTTTCCAGAAAGAGTGAAGGGCGTCTCAAAGACAAAGCGACTGATGTTGTGATGGTGCTCGAAGTCGGTCTTCTTCTCCAGCTGCTCCTTTTCATTGAAATAAGGCACTACATAGGTCACTTGAATGTAGGCAAATCTGGGGTCCAGGTCTTTAGGATTCACCTGTGAAACACACACCTGAACTTTAAAAAAATGCTCATACTAGTTACTATAAAAGTGATTTCCTACACTGTAAACCCGAATAAGTTGGCAAAACTCAAATAATTTGAGGTAATCAGTTACATCAAATTTTCTAAGTTAAGAAATGTAACGTTTAAGTTCGCAGAACTTGCAGATTTTTATTTTGTAATCATACATTAATTGCTCTTAACTTGAAATATTTGAGTAAGCTTATTCACACACAACTTAAAATTATAATGTAATCTCAACTTAAATATGAACTAAAAAGAAAAAGAAAGTTCTAAATACTCATAAAAGTTAATTTGATTGAACTAATTTGTATAATTTAAAGGAGAAGTTCACTTTTGAAAAAACTTTTGCTGATAATTTACTCACCCCCATGTCATCCAAGATGTCCATGTCTTTCTTTCTTCAGTCGAAAAGAAATTAAGGTTTTTGATGAAAACATTCCAGGATTTTTCCACATATTATGGATTCCATTGGGACCCAAACGGTTCAAGGTCCAAATGACAGTTTCATTGCCGCTTCAAAGGGCTTTAAACGATACCAGACGATGAATAAGGGTCTTATCTAGCGAAACGATCGGTCATTTCAAAAATAAAATAAAAAGTTGACGTTTTATAAGCACAAATGTTCGCCTTGCTCTGTTCTGTGATGCGCGTTCGTGACGTCACGTAATACGCAATTACGTTGAAAAGGTCAAGTTTGATGTGTTTACAAATGTGCGGAAGGAGGACCATATAAACATTTTCAAATGTATTTGTGTCAGTTTATCGTTTAAAATGCCCATTTCGTGTGCGCATCCTGAGTGTTTTAATATTAAAAAGCCAAAAAGAACATTTTCTTCAATTTTTCAAGCGTGACCTTTTCAACGTAATTGCGTATTACGTGACGTCACGAACGCGCATCACAGAACAGAGCAAGCCGAACATTTGTGCTTATAAAACGTCAACTTTTTATTTTATTTTTGAAATGACCGATCGTTTCGCTAGATAAGACCCTTATTCATCGTCTGGTATCGTTTAAAGCCCTTTGAAGCTGCAATGAAACTGTCATTTGGACCTTGAACCGTTTGGGTCCCAATGGAATCCATAATATGTGGAAAAATCCTGGAATGTTTTCATCAAAAACCTTAATTTCTTTTCGACTGAAGAAAGAAAGACATGGACATCTTGGATGACATGGGGGTGAGTAAATTATCAGCAAAAGTTTTTTTAAAAGTGAACTTCTCCTTTAAGTTGGCCCTACTCAAACCAATTAATTATTTTGAGCATTAGGGTTTACAGAGACAAGATATTATTCACGGAGAGGTTGAAGGTCAGAGAAAGGGAAAAAGTGGTATGGAGGATCCAGCAGGACACACCTTGTTGGAGTCTTGGATCATCTTGACATTATCAGCTCCAAACTTGTCAGAGTAGAGTTTGAGGAGTCTTTGAGAAATCTCTGACAGTCCTGTGAGCTTCGGCTCCTTGTAGATAAACTCCTTGCTCTCCTCCTCCTCAAAGAAGCCCTGTCGAACACAACGTTACACATGACCTAGAGATCGTGGGGCAGGAAGACATATGCTCAGCTCTCACTGAAGCCCGATTAGAGATCGGTGTTAAAGTTAACACGACACGCTGTTAAAACGACAGCAGTGTTTGACAAAGCACAATGAATTCAACTTTTAATGAAGGTTAACAGCACATTTAGATGTCTCTGTCTGAAACACAACTGCATTGACCTGAAAGCACTCACAATGTACACATAAATGCTCAGGATTAGAGGTCAGGATTCATTTCCAGGAGAAGTGTGGTACGTTTAATCAAACCACGTGTGACATATGCCACACGCATTATTAGCATGTAGGGAGAACATGAGTGTTAAACCGTAAAAGGCTGAGTGCAGAACTTAAATGAACTAAAGATGAGAAAACTTACCACTGCCTGATATATACAACACACAGGAGAGAATAGAGAAGTGTTTAAATACATTGATTTCTGAGATAAGCGCTGGGGGAAATAATTCTGGTTCCTTGTATGGACAGTAAATATTTATTTGTCTTCAAATACTTGGATTAATAAAACTTGACTAATTGAGTGTACTCATACTACTCATGCTTATTTGAATTCCTTTTTCTATGATGTTCCATGTCATTTTGTATTTGCTTATTGAATTACTCCCCATGACCATTATTATAATAATTTAAAGTCTCCTAATGTTGTTTTGGAGTCTCCTACAACAGGTTTACATGCATCCAAGGTAAAAAAAACCACAAAAAAACACTTTCATTTTCCATAATATACATTGCACATCACATTCTGAAAAGACTCGTTAGATTAATCAGTCTCTCTAAATCCCTCCTTTCCACGAGCTGCTCTGCTATGATTGGTCAGATGGCCCAGTCTGTTGTGATTGGTCTACTCTGCTCTGATTGGTCAGATGGCCCAGTCGTTGTGATTGGTCTACTCTGCTCTGATTGGTCAGATGGCCCAGTCTGTTGTGATTGGTCTACTCTGCTCTGATTGGTCAGATGGCCCAGTCTGTTGTGATTGGTCTACTCTGCTCTGATTGGTCAGATGGCCCAGTCTGTTGTGATTGATCTACTCTGCTCTGATTGGTCAGATGGCCCAGTCTGTTGTGATTGGTCTACTCTGCTCTGATTGGCCAGATGGCCTAGTCTGTTGTGATTGGTCTACTCTGCTCTGATTGGTCAGATGGCCCAGTCTGTTGTGATTGGTCTCAGAGGTGTGGACTCGAGTCATGTGACTTGGACTCGAGTCAGACTCGAGTCATGAATTTGATGACTTCAGACTCGACTCGACAAAATGTACAAAGACTTGCAACTCGACTTGGACTTTAACATCAATGACTCGTGACTTCACTTGGACTTGCGCCTTTTGACTCGAGAAGACTTGCTACTTCCCATGAAAACTGGGGAAAAAAATGTCCACACAGCCGCGCCGCTCTCAGTTTATCTGCATCTGTGAAAAAAAGCTGTATGCATGCAGCGAGCGCGCGCGCTGCCTGCACGACATCCAATCACTGTAGTCCCACGTTGTTTTGATTCGACAGCATCTAACGCCCGTTTCACACAAACTCCGTTTGCAGTGCGTATGCGCCAGCGGTGCGTATTTTTTTCCGTACCCATGTTAACAGGTTAGAGCTTTCACACTGCACGCGGTTGCAGTCCGTCGATCCGTTCCAGGTGCGGTGCGTATACAGCAGTGCCGCGATCGTTTCCGCACCGAGTCTATTTCTGCTGTGCTGCACATGTGCTGCACGCGCTGAATTAAAGTGACAGCGCATGTTTCGTGGTCAAAATGAAAAATTGAGTAATTTCACCATAAACGCGATTAATTAAATAAAATGTAGTAATCTCACCACAAATGTATTTAATTAAATACTATTTTCACTTTAAGACCAGGGTAAAGCAAGGAAAACTACAATTTACCTCAACAAGGCGACATAATGAACGACACTCGTCTCATTCGTGGAGGTGGAAAAACATGTTCCTTATTGTGACATGTGAGATTTATTGTATTAATTTAAATATAAAATAAAAGACATGAGAGTCGGCTGTTTTTTTATACAAGTAGCCTACATGGTTAAATATTTGACCACTTGCTTTATAAGTAGAAGTAATGCATTGAATAATAGGCCTATACGTTGTTTAAATTGTGTTTAAACGTGCATACGTCTATTAAAGAGTGTATATGTGTACAAAGAGAATCGCAATGCTGAGACGTTAAGACCGGGGTAGCCTAAATCAAGGGAAAATACATATTTCAACAAGGCAACATAACACTCGTCTCATTCGTGGAGGTGGAAAAACAAGTTCTTTGTGACATGCGAGATTTATTGTATAAAGATTTAAATTATGCAAAAGAAAGAGTATGAGTCAGCTGTTTTTGTCAATTTTAAGTTTTAATTTAAAATGTAGGCTATGCGATTTTAATATAAGTACATGGTTAAATATTTTACCACTTGCTTGAGCAACTTAATATATAATTATATAAGAGTAATGCATTAAATAATACGTTGTTTAAATTGTATTTAAACGTGAATACGTCTATTAAAGAGTGTCTACGTGTGTACAAAGAGAATCGCAATGCTGACAATTTTTTTTTTTTTTAATAAAAGATGCTAATAACTTCTGGATTTTAAATATAATAGTGAGTATGTATTTGTGGTACAGCCGCGGATCACGCACTGCAAACGCAGCATATGTGAAAGCACTATTGCGCGTGCTGGTCTTGCACCGCATACACACTGCAACACGCATTCCAATTATATTATCAGGTTGGTCCAGTTTTTCAGAAGTGATAATTTTGAGGAGTGAGGATTTTATTGATGACAATGACATGTTTAAAAAGGTTTAGGCTAAAACGACCCATGTCTAATTCGAAAGTTAAACTGTTTTGCAATATGAGGTTAATACAATACAGGACTGAAGCTGCATGCTGTGCATTGTTCTAGTGCAATATGCTGTTGAAATACAAGCATTTTTTGTGAAAATTTAATTTTCTGTTTTTTACTGTATTTGATTAATGTCATTGTATAAAAAGAGGTTTAAATAAATACAAATCTTACAGACGTACATGATTTGTATAAATTTTATTTCTGTGGTAAGAGGACTTGAAATGACTCGAAACTAAAATGGTAGGACTTTGGACTCGACTTGAGACTTGTTGGCTTTGACTTTTGACTCGACTCGGGACTTGCCTCATCTTTGACTCGACTTGACTCGGGACTCGAGGGCAAAGACTTGAGACTTACTTGTGACTTGCATAACAATGACTTTGTCCCACCTCTGATTGGTCTACTCTGCTCTGATTGGTCAGATGGCCCAGTCTGTTGTGATTGGTCTACTCTGCTCTGATTGGTCAGATGGCCTAGTCTGTTGTGATTGGTCTACTCTGCTCTGATTGGTCAGATGGCCCAGTCTGTTGTGATTGGTCTACTCTGCTCTGATTGGTCAGATGGCCCAGTCTGTTGTGATTGGTCTACTCTGCTCTGATTTGCTAGATGGCCCAGTCTGTTGTGATTGGTCTACTTTGCTCTGATTGGCCAGATGGCCTAGTCTGTTGTGATTGGTCTACTCTGCTCTGATTGGTCAGATGACCCAGTCTGTTGTGATTGGTCTACTCTGCTCTGATTGGCCAGATGGCCCACTCTGTTGTGATTGGTCTACTCTGCTCTGATTGGCCAGATGGCCCACTCTGTTGTGATTGGTCTACCGCTTACAGCGCCTGTCTGAAGTTAAGCGCCCATTACCAGAACTGAACTACAGCTCTGGAGGCTTCCTAAAGCTCAGTGATTGTACACACTGTACAGTAACGATGTAACGTAACGATAAATGAACAGTAACGATGACGCCGATTTTACCATATCAATCTGATCGCGAGTCCGATGATGAAACATGGGAAGAACTAGTAATTCAACCCAAACCTTTTTTTCGGCGTCATTGTTAACAGATTAGAGCATTCACAGTGCACGCAGAGGCTGAATTAAAGCCACAGTGCATTGTTCTTGATCAAAATTGACCTGATCAACATGAAAATAACAAATTTCACCATAAAATCATGTAAGTGTTTTGTGTTTCACAATCACCATATAAAATTCTGCGCTGTGAAAAAAAAAAAAAATACTCGAAAACACCATGTCACTGTACGTCCCAGATCTAACAAAGTTTTGGCAAAGTGCACGTGGATCTGTTTGCCTCTTCCAAGGCTACTTTTTTAAAAGAATTTTCGCTTTTGGTGTGAAAAATTCCAACATTAAAGGTCCCATGACATGAAATTTTCACTTTCTGAGGTTTTTTAACATTAATATGAGTTCCCCTAGCCTGTATATGGTCCCCAAGTTTCTAAAAATTTCAATCGGTGTAAATCGAGCTTTTGCTATCTTTCTCTGCCTTTGAGAAAATGGAGGCTCATACGCGCTGATCTTGAATCTCCTCCTTATGACGTCATAAGGAGGAAATGTTACCTCCCCTGTCTCTGCTTTGCCCGCCCAGAGAATATTTTCCGCCCATGAGAAAATGAGCTAGGAAGTAGGAATGAACGCGCGCGATTTTAGTTTGTCCACGAGAGATATCATGGCTTTTGAGCGAGCGAAGCATAACAATTGCTCAATAATTGGATGTACAAATGAACACCGAAGGGTCAATACAGAGCTGGGCTTGCTGAACGTCTGAAACTAAAGTCTGGATCACTCTCTTTGGCTCAGCTACACACCTCGGACAAGTAAGTCAACTAATTATATATAAGTGTGTTGCTTTACTGTTTATGGTTACCTAGATTTTACACGTAGAATGTGGCTGTAAAATTAGCTATGCAGTTTATGTGTGTGAATACACACACTGTAACGCGAGTGTTGTACACGTCTTTGTTATTTGGATAACCGTTTTTCTGTTGGTTATGTGGCGCGCGCGATATCCGCATTTCAAGATCGCAGAGCTTGATGTAATTGTAATAAGATAAATTACAGACGTTACAGATCTCATGAAAAGGCAACAGTAGGTTCGCGTTAGCTACATGATAATAACTGTAAACCATCCGAATAAAGTACCGTATCCAAACATAATATTTTAAACTAACCATTCGGAAACGTCCTGCTGGAGCCGCTGAGTTGCAACTTCTTCATCCGTTGCTTCTCCATCTGGATCAGATTCTGGGTCAAACTGAAATGCTTGAAAGACTGCGTGTCTTCGTGCCATTGCAATATATCCAACGTAAACATGCACGCCACGTTACCGTTGCGCAAGATGGTCAAGGCCACACCCACCCTCCACCTTGCGCCGCCTTTCTCCTCCTCATTAGTATTTAAAGCTACAGACACCGAAACGGCCTGTCTGAAGGAAGCTCATTCTGGGACTGGCTTGTAGTGGCTATAATTCTGCACTGAGTCTGAATTTTTGGAAAGAGATTTCAGATACAGTACTAGGGACCACTAATGACTATATTAAAGCCTACAAAAAGTAGCATGTCATGGGACCTTTAAAAATGATACTATTACTAATTAAAAGGTCGGCTTCAGGATCAGAATTGGGAACCAGTGGGCTGAGGTAACAACTGCACATTTCCACTTTTTTCCCCCCAAAATATGATTTCAAGAGTTTCTGAGTGATTGAGTGTCTTACCTGTCCATAGAAAGCCACACGATAGTACCGACCAAACAGACGTTTCTCTGAGTTCACAACCTCTGTCACCTTCAGGTATGAGCGGTGAATGTCATAGTACAGCTCCGATAACCGCTATTGGACACACACACAAACACAGTTGATAAGCATGCTCCCTCATGTTTATTTTCTTCCAAGTCAACCAAGTCCAAGTACCTTGAAATCTCGTCTCTTCTCAAAGACAGCTATAACAGGTTTGTTGATCTCTGCAATGAGCTCGTATCTCTCAGACTTCCAAAGATAATCCACGGACATCTCTAACTGCTCCACCAGTGTGTCCTACAGAACAGAGACATTATTCAGTGTGTATGAGAGACATTTGAAACTATGATTCCTCTGAAATGTGCGAAGTGAGAATGCACCTCTGTGTAAGGAGTGTCCTGATTGCCAGCGTCTTCTTTCATTGCTCCCTCTTCTTTAACATTCGGAGAGATATTCATGAAGGCGGCCCAACCCATACTGAATGATGCTGCAGTTTAATACACAAAGAGGTTATTAATTCATCCATCTTACATCTACCCATCCATCAGTTCATCCATTAACACATTAGTCCTTGTATTCCATCCATTCTCAAATCAGTTCTCCCTCCGTACAGTATTCACTCATGCATGGATCCACTCATCCATTCATCTTTCATCCAGTATTTACTCATCATTCTATCCATCTTCACATCCAAGACAGCAACATAGTGTCGGCCCAGATCCGGCCCACATCTGGTACACGTGGAATCCACATCTGGGCCGACACTATATCGCTGTCTGGGATCCAATCATTCATTCATCCATCCGCTTTACTCTCTCTGTTAAATCATACATTAACAATAACACAATAACTTAATTTCAGATAATCAGTGCTACTATTAATTGTAAACAAACACCGTCTTTGCATTGTGATAATATCACAATATATGGCACATTACAAGGATGTTTGTGTCTTCAAGCAGTCTTTGCTTGAATCATGAAAACATAAGGTGAGCTGGAAACAGAGAGTGCTTGTGGACACTTTCATTCACATTCCCGTGCACTGTTGTTCACATTATTATTTCTACAGGGTGACAGGTACCTTGCACAAGCAAACATTCGGGAAGACCTCCTTACAAAAAAACACTAAAACATAAACTTTACAAATATACCTGATTATAATAACTGATTAAAACATTCCCTTTCTGAGAGCATTTCAAGAGTTAAACTAATGGACACACGTGTCTGAAAACTATTTGGAGCCGCTGTATTTTATAAGCATGAGATAAATGTGCACTCTGTTTACACACACTTGCTTCCTGTAGTTCCTTTAATAATAATAATAATAATATAAAACAAGCTGACGTATGCTTTAGTAATTACCATTACTAAATACTACTAACATTGATTTTTTGCCGTGTTAAGAGCCTGACTGAATAGTTTACCCTCATACTCAGCAAAAATAGCTTTCTTTACAAAGATGTTTGCCTTGCTTTTTGCTTTTACTGTTAAAAATATATAAACATCCTTCGAACAGGATAAATTTAGTTAAGCAGCAACATACATACAATAAAATACAATATTTTCACTGTAAATCTAGCAAATGTAGGTTTATGCCGCAAGGTTTATGTTAGATTTCTCTGAAAATAAGTCTTGTACAATACTGTGCAAAAGTTTTATAGGCACATTGAATGCTTCATAAGAACATCCGGAAACTTCATATTAGTCTTTTGCACAGTATTGTAGATTTAAGAATATCTCAGAATACCGCAGAAAACAAGATACAAATTCTGAAAAAGATTTTTGTAGTGTACACAAACTAACTGAGCAGCAAGGAAGCAAAGCTTAGGTTTTGGACAGGTATAAATATCTTAGTTATACCTGTCCAAAACCTAAGCTTTGCATCCTCGCTGCTCAGTTAGTATTTAGATATTTTACCTAAACATTTTAAGGGATTTGTTATTTGCCACATTTGCCTTTGGTTCGCTTACTGGGGCCTTGTTTTCTGTAAAGCTGTTATGAAACAATATGTACTGTGAAAAGTGCTGAACAAACAAAACTGATCAGGGTAAACTAAGCTGAAGAAGCACAGAAGTAGCTCTATGATAAGTAAATGTTTTAGTTTAAATCGTAAGAAACATTGGGACCACTGAAGGGGTCAAGAATACTGCAGGTCGGGGCAGGCGGAGGTGAACTCACATTCTCCATCTTGGGGAGTTAGTAAGGGGCTACAGTTAATTACACAGGCTCCCTCTTTGCTCACACTTGGGATCCGAACCTTCTCAGACTTCCAGTAACCTGTGATTGCAGAGTGGCATCAGGTTTAACACAGGTTTACTTGCAACCTAGGGCTGGGCAGTATGACAAGTACACCGTATGCAAGGGTAGAAGAGTCCGTTCCAAGACATTTAGCTATATTGTTAAGAATTACGAAATGATAAGAAGTAGCACTTGAATTATATCTAATAATTAAAAAAAAAGCCATTCACTGAATTTCCAGCAATATATGCTGTTACCATTATATGCAATTAGTCATTTGAATAGGATTTTAGTCATACTGCCCACCCCTATCTCAAACTCAGAACGAAGGCGAGTGCTCCAGCATGCATCTAGTGTAAACTCACACTCATGCCAGCATGCACATGCAAGAGCCAGAGCAAAGACAAACGCGTCTAATGACAAGGCCACACAAACTCACAGTATAAGGAATAAAGCAGGAAGCAGCTAGGAGCATTTTTCATTCATTATGAAGTACAGCACTGAAAAAAACAACAACAACTGAGCAGCAATGATCAAGAAGCATGTCAAAAGAAAGCTTAATATGGAGGTTATTTATGCTGTGTTACAAAAAGAAAAAGAGAAACTATCACATTGACATAAGCATGCATCACTTAAATACTGAGGTGCTCACCTCTCCTCCTCAGAGACTCTGCTATAAGTGCTGAGATGTGGATGTAGCACATGGCTGCCTGAAGTGGACAAGGAAAACAGTTTTTAAAATTTCACATAAATGCCCTAATACTAAAGTTCATATAAACTTCTTTAAGCTCTGATTTTGACCTCAGACAGGTCTCCGTTTCTAACATGGATCTTGGCCATGCTCTCCAGCCAGGTGCGCCTGAGCTCAGGTGTGCTGGCGTAGGAGTTGGCCAGACTGTACTGCAGGTCCACCAACATCTCCGGGTCCTTTTCATGCTCTTTCATTTGGGAGGTTGCCATTAGGACCGTGCGTATCCTCTTGGTCAGGTCCTTCACCTCAGCCGGGAATGTTGTGTTCTGGAGGAAGGCAAAATAACTATTGTTTAATGTTATAATACTAGGTCATGGATTTGGGCTGTTCTTGTCTTCTATGACTGAAAATCTCCTATGTCGTTGCTCTAAATCCATTTACTCATCCTTCCTTCGGGTCATTTTGACCCAAAACTCAAAAAAATTGAGTGTTCATCATAGGGGTCCAAGACCCTAGGACTTTTGTCCACTTGAACCATGAATACACACAACACATTTTTTGTAAAAAATGTTTTATGGTTTCGAGGAGTTTTGTGTTTGAAATAAAAAAAAGTAACAAATCCTTCCCTCGTGGGTCAATTTGACCCCCTTAGGAATGAATGGAATGCAAGGAATGCTTCAGTACACATAATACAATACAACCTAAAACTTTACCAAAATATTATTTTATAAAGTCTACATGTGTATCTGAATGCATCCTGAAGAAACTGACTGAAACGGACCCAGCAGAACCGCTCATTTGCTCCATATAGAGCTATAAGGCCATCTAGTGGATAGAGTCATTCAATATCATGTTAGATTTATTTTTCCCACAAGAGGTCGGCAAAGACACCCAATGTAAGATATTTTGAGCTGAATTAAAAGTTATGCATGAAATTGTGAGTTATGTTGAATTTAAGTTGAAAAAATTTGAGGAATGTGCTTAAATTACTATTTATTTGTTATTTATTGATCAAATCTAGTAATTTAAAGGTAAATAAAAAAAAAGTCTCAGAGAAATTGCATAAAAAAATATTTAAAAAAAAGAAATATAATTTCAGGGCTTTGGGTCATTTTGACCCGCGAGGGAAAGATGCGTTACAAAGTGCGAGGGAAGGATGAAGGTTAAATATGGCTCCTCAAGGTAATTTACTTCAGTAACATCAAACGTCATTGGGGTGACTAGTCTTGAGGTGCCATATTTGAACACAAATGCAGAAGACTAAAAGGGAACATTAATATACAGGAATTTATTACATTCAGTGTTGGGGAAGCTACTCTGAAACTGTAGTTTGACAAGCCACCCTTCTGAAAAAGTAGTTAGCGACACTACAAGTCACTATCAAAAAGCAGCTATAGCTACATTGAAACTACTTAAATATATTTTACAAGGACATTGTATATTACAAATAAATGAATAATTGTTAATTGTTAAAACAATATAATACAACTGTGATTTCAAAGATTAGCCTATTTGTTTTATTGTGTAAACTATCCAAAGATAGCCGACACACAACACTCTGTAACACTTTATTTTGATGGTCCCTTTTGACGTTCGTTTGACTATAAGTAACTCTGCAACTACATGTCAACTAGCTCTCATTTGAGTATTAGTAGACTGTCTGCTTAATATCTGCTATCACTTTATTGTGATGCTCCCAATATAAAATTGTGGCGAGACAGATTTATCTATGTAATTAATGAGAAACACAGATTCATCATCATAATTAAAACAGAAATAAACATTTAATATAGAGTGCCATAAAACTTCAATTTAAAATGGCTATTACTCACCTGTATGTGCATCCTTAAAGTCTTTAGCAGATCTAAAGCAGACGATTTTTATCTTTGGTTTGCATAGATTACATACAAAAGCTACATCCTTTAAGATATCAGACGATCTCTTCTCAGTGAACCGTAAAGCCACAAGAGGAGTGATAGAACAGTAGATGGCAGTAAAGCACAATTTTAGCTTGTGATCTAGTTTGAAGAAGAAACTGTTGCTTCAATACACTGCAGGTTCCTCAAAACCCAAAACGATGTGTTGCTTTTGGTTGCGCTACAACGCTACTAACTGGAAAAAGTAGTCAGCTACAGTGTTTTAAAAGCAACTGAGCTCCTGTCAAACTACTGAAAAATGTCCCCAACACTGAGTACATTAACACTGTGGACTACTTTTATGCTGCTATTTTATTGGAATTTTTAGATGATAGCAAAAGATTACATTTTATGGAAAAGGAGGATGCCTAACATGAACATTCGGGTCTTTGAAAAGGAATATTTATCTTTGTAAAATTGCTTAAGTATAATTGTGTAAGCAGTGCTTCAGCAAACCGCAGCTCTACACAGAACACAGTGGCTTACCAGAATATGTCCTTTGGTAATGGCCACAATTAAAATGTTATCAGGAGTGAGCAATTGAGGACTATTACAAACTTTTTTGTCATGAAATCTTCTTTATAAATCTGTTGTGTGCCTGTCACTTCATGGTAAACTTGCAAGTTTTCAGTGCATTTTAACAATATTTTCTGCTGAATTCATTCGTGGCTCACAACAAAACTATGCTTAAAGAAAAAAAAAAATCAACTTGGAGCATGTCTTCTGCTAGAAAGAAACATGTGATTATGTGTACAGTGTCAAAACTGCTACCAGATAACGTCGGCTGCTAACAAGGCCTATCCCAGCTTAATATGCAGAGACAAACAAACTCATAGTTTGATTTTGTGGTTTGAACAGTTCTGTTTGGCGGCGCAGACATTACACACTGCAGCTTTAAAGTGTTATTTTTGCAAAACTCTCACTTTAAGTGGCGTGTCTCCATTGGCGAAGTTGTTGATGATGGCCAGAGACTGCTGGAAGCGTGAACCACCGATTCCTACATCAGCGATCAGCTGACTCACAGCTTTAATCACCTGGAGGAGAAGAAACCACACAATACACATCGGTCTCACATTCCCCAAATCCCCAAACCAGCCAGAGAGAGCCACCTCAGATGTTCAGTTGTCTGAACACATATATCTACACTAATGCACCCACATACCAAAATAACAGAAGATGGTTACACTTTATTTCGATAGTCCACTTTACACATTCTACTAAATATAAGTTACTTTGCAACTACATGTCAACTAACTGTCATTAGAGTATTAGTAGATTATCTGATTAATATCTGCTAACTCTTTATTGTGATGCTCCCCAACAGATATTCTACTGACTATAAATAACTTGGCAACTACAAGTCAACTTATTCTACTAACCCGAACCCTAACCATAACCTATCAGTCTACTAATACTCTAATGAGAGTTAGTTGACATGTAGTTGCAAAGTTACTTATAGTTAGTAGAATGTCTAAAGTGGACTATCGAAATAAAGTGTAAGCGAAGATTACCTGCAGGTGTGAGCGGACGATGCACTTGCCCTTGGTGAAGTCGAAGTTCCTCCTCATGAGGAAGTAGAGCAGCGCAGCAGCTTCGGTCTGTGTGGAGCTGGAGCGATGACTGCAACACTTCAGGATCTCGTAACACAGGCTGCCACACATATCCGCTTTTCCCTGGAAGAACGTGGACGGGAACTGAAGAGGAAGAGCACGTGAAGAAGAGGCCGAGATCAGCACAGGGTGTTCTCTCAGCTAGTTCAGGTGCGTATGATTAGGAATGTTTATAAAGCACATTTAGATATGAAGATACATTTCCAGTAGCAGGATTGAGCACCACGGGTTCAAACCTACAATGTTTGTCTGCTAAATGTGATCAGTTTTACTTTCTGTACACAGTGCACAGGGTCCCAAATGTAGTTTTTGCCAGACCTGCCAATGTTTTAAAATAAATAGCCTATTTCTGACCGGTCATGAAGCTTTATTCAGCATTATTTTTATTTAAAGCACATGTGACCCGTGCTGGCAAAAGGAGTGGAAATGCGCACTGGATAATTTCGAGCTACAAGCAAAACAAGTGAATAATGTTTTCACAAAAATAAGTTCATTAAGCCCTTGTCTAATGATCGCAATGCTCCAAATATCAATTAAACATCTAAAAGTATCTTTATTTGTGTTTTCTGAGAGGAGTACCTTTCCTTTGTCCATGAAAAACGATCTTACTCAAGCTAAACCGAAGCGTGTGCACAAAGACAGCGGGCGATCCCGATATACACACATTCACGCAAGCATTATCGGTGAACGTTTTGTTTAACTGTTGGGGAAAAACATCTGATGTGTAACATTATATTAGATCCGTGCGTTACAGTAGGTCTTATATAGGCTTCTGTTTTATTAATGTTATCAAACAATTGTGGTATCATGGAAAAAAAGTTTTGGTCCACTAAAAAGTCCACTTTAAAAACATCGGATGACCAGAGGTGAACTCAATAATTACAAAATCAGGCAGAAAATGGGCAAATTGAGCTATTGCACTGCGAAAAGGGGGTGTCACATGCAGGGTTGCTCCAAATGAAGCTGCGGTCACACTAGAGTTTGAGCATACAACATTTCTACAGACTCTGCAATGGTTGTCCTATAACGTCACACTCTGTGGTGCCTTTAAAACATTTTTCTAAATATAATACATAAAAAATGTAAATCCACTTTACTGCAACACTACAATCCTGCAGATTTAAATTTTGCGTTCTTTTAATTCAGTTTTAATTGAAGAGGTCACGGCGTGCTGTGTTCATTTTCTACTGGTCACAAGTCTTCTTGTGAAATGAATTTGCAGGTTGGAGTTCATTAAAACTTGAAGCGAAATACACATGAGCTTGTATACATGTAAATAGAATAATTCCTTTTGATGTGATAACTTACATTTACATTTAGAAGCTTCCTTCAATTGTCCTAAATTGCTACACTATGTGACACAATTGCTTAACTTTAAGTGCTCTGCCCTTCAGAGTGAGTAGGGCACAGAAATGCTCTACTTTACAATTGTAATGCACCCAATAATTCCTTGTATTTGCAGAAAAAATGTAATTAAATAAATCCCGGATTTGAAGATATATGTAAAGAAAGGGTTCAACCTTCTGAATGAAGAGGCGCAGGGCAGTGAAGACGTGTCTGAGGGTGGTGGTGGACTGGTTGATCTGGAAGAACAGCAGATACGTGTCAAACACTTTCTTCATCAAAGAGTTTTGCCCTTCATCGTGCTGCAGCTGTTTCTGTAGAAGAAGAGAAGGAGCAGGAGTTAGTCATCTTAGAGGAAACACACGCAATGTCTTTACAATCAGATAAACAGTCACAGAATGGCTGCATCACATATCGAATGTTTCCTAAATAGTATTTGCATTGATTATTCTGGAAAACACGACTGTGAATTTTGCAGTGATTATAATAGACTTGATTTTTGGCCTAAACACTTAATAGAATAGTTTCACAATCCATCACACTGCAAATAGGACAGTGTTAAGACATTTAGTAGCATCTTTAATTTATATCATAATTGACATTGAACATAAGTTAATGTTGGGATATGCAGCTTGACATAATCTTGAGTCATTATTTCATAAAAACGGTAAGCTGTGAAGTCATTTTGTTTGGAAATATTATTGTTGGGAAAGTATTTGAAGTACTTTTGTCCACCCGATCAAAGTCAGTGCAGGTAAGCAGTTTGTTGTCAAGTGAGAAGAAAAAGATACAATGGAGAAAACATCTTTAGACAGTCATCATTTTTGAAATCCTTCTTTTAATATCCGACTAAAGAAGGGCACATTTTGTGACTGAAACAGAAACTGAAAAAACTATTTGATATTCATTATTCCCCAAAAAAAAAAAAAAAATCTTGAAAAATATATTGGAAACATTTCAATTTTTAAGTATTTCTTATTTAAATGTTACTTCACCTGGCAATTGTATAGTCTTCAAATAAAATTGTAGAAAATGTACATTTTATTTCAAATTTAAATTGCCCTGTATTTTTTTATATTTCACAAAGATTTTCTCCTCTTTATAATCTTAGACATCTTCACTTGTCATTGATCCATATGGAAATAATTAAATATTTTAATATAATTTCTTCCTGTGTTCCTCTTTGTGCACACATATTGACATATTGATTTTTTTATTTTTTTTTATTTTTTATTTATTTATATATAAAAAAAAAAAGGCGATATTATGAGTTTTTAAGTAAATCATCAAGCACAAATCCCAATTCACATACTTACTGCAAAACATGCTTTTCTTACTTAGTATTTTTGTCTGGTTTCCAGTCCAAATATCAAAAAATTCTTAAATCAAGAAGCAGGGAAGTAAAATGACGTAAGATATTAAATCTTGTTTTCTGAAAGAAAAATCAAAGCTAAGCGAGGTTTGGCTTGTTTCCATTTGAATAAGATTATTTTTCTTACCCCATTGGCAGATAATCTTGCTTGTTTTAAGCAAAAACTCACTTAATTGTTGAATATTGTTGAAAATAAAGTTTTTTTTCTCCTTTAGAAAACAAGATATAATATCATGTCATTTTACTTATCTAATAAATGCTTCTTGATTTAAGAATGTTTAGACAATTGGACTGGAAACAAGACAAAAATACGAAGTAAGATTTAATTTTTTTATGTTCAGAGTGTATTTTGGGATGTCATTGTCATTAAGGTCATGTCTATACCTTGTGATGATGAACAAACAGGTCCAGAACGTCCAGCACGGTCAGGGCTACTTCAGTAGAAAGGTTAGCCTCGATGTCTGTAGGGTTGACGTTTTCTCCGTCAGGAGCATTTCCATCTAAACACACATTACAGTTCTTTAAATTTCTCATGAAACCTGAAAATCTCACTTTAAAAACATGTCCAGATCATATGCATTGCCATCCACTCTGAGCCACAGTATTATGTTAAATAAATATTCATGGCTCAATAAATGATCAATTCCATGATTCAAAGTCGCCCATATTTATCTGAAACACACAGCAGAATGGCTGTTCAGGTGTATGGAGTGTCCTGTACCTGTCTCCATCATATGCAGCAGTTTGGGGTTTGCGAGGGCGTTCTTCCCCCTGATGATGGGCATGGTCTGGGAGCGCGCGTGTCTGTGCCCATCCGGAGCGGACACAATCCTGGGAACAACAGCATTCAGGGTTAAACAGAGGAGTGACAGTAACAGCGATAACAGAATCTACACTTGTCATGACAATAGCAGAGAAAAAATTATAATTTCTCCCTCTATTTCTACACTTTCTTGGCTGTTTCTTTCAGTGTTTACAGACTGTCAAGAGTATCTTGAAAATTTGGCTCTTAGTAAACTGTGAATACCTGTGCAGTTCTAAAACATTTTAGCTAAAAATTAAACACTAAATAGCCATTCACTTTCTCTGCAACAACACAGAAATATGGCGTATATCAGGAGGTGAATGAGAGGGGCTCGCATGATTCCCACACTGAAGACATCTGTGAAAAGACATGATGAAATATGATATTTACACAGGACGGAACCACTTTATATGAAGTGTCTTTAAGTACTATTTACTAACATTTAAAGGAATCATAATTCACTTATTTTCTATATATAAAGCTGGATATATATAATATCCAACTTTATTCGCAAACATAAAGTACAAATCCCCACTGCCTGATTTTTTTTTATTTAGTCAGAAAATGCAACTATATTATTGCCCAGCTCTTTATATAAAGTTGGATATATGTGTGTCTCAACTGCAGTTGAGACTGTCAGGGTTCTGTCACTTCGGTCTAGTTAATTTCTTGGTTTTGTGACAGAGCTCTGACACTCCCTGTTTTGTCTCGTCTCTGTGTGAGTGCGCGGTTCCGAGCGCGCTCGGGCCGTGCACTCACTTGTCTACGTGCCTTGTTATATGTGCGGGGCGTGGTGTTTGGATCCCGACACGTCTGTCTGGTTAGGTTTCGGTTCTGTGTCGGGATTCGGACATCAATACTCCGCGTGTTTGTTTTCTTTTGTGAGCGCACGGAATGAGCTTTCGCTTGTTCTCGTGCGCTCTGTCTTGTCACGTGAGCGGTTTCGAGTTCGCTCGAGCCGCGCGCTCTTCTGTCTGCATGTGTTTTTTCTTGTCTTGTGCTGTGTAGCACACAGCTTGTTTTTCACTGGCTGTGTGCTTTCATGTTGTCATGTTTTGTGTGAACACGTGGCTTATGAGTTTTCACTAGCTGCGTGTTCATGTCTCGTTTTGTGTTCTAGTCCTGTTTGTTGTGAGCACATGGCTTGTCATGTGTTTCCTTGTGCCATGTGCTCTCTAGTCGATTGTCTGACCCCGCCCACCTTGTTACCTGATTATTGATTCATTTTCCCCACCTGTCCTCCCTCGTTACCTGCTTTGTTTGCTCTCCCTATTTATTCTCCTTGTGTTTGCAGTCCTGTGCTGGTTCGTCGTCGTACACGGTGTTTCCCTGCTGTGTGCTTCAGTCAAGTCCAAGTCCAAGTCCAAGTGCTGGTTCGTCGTCGTCGTCGTCGTCGTCGTCGTCGTCGTCGTCGTCGTCGTCGTCGTCGTATCTATGCTGTGTGTTTCCCTGCTGTCTAGTCAAGCTGAGTCAAGTCTAGTCTGTCTTGTTTTTCCCCCTCGGGGTAGTTTTGTTTGTATTTGTTTTATTTTATGCTTAATAAAAGCCCATTTGATCTGCACGTGAGTCCTCGCTACTTCCACCTACCCTAACCCTGACAGAACGAACCAGCCATCAGAGGACTCAGCAGAAAGATGGTCATCTTCCTGTTTCCATCTCCCAGTGCTTGCCCCTCCACTTGTCAGACGATGAAGCACTATGGCAAGCTCTTTTCTCTTCGCCAAGGGGTGTCTACAGTGAAAGAGTTTGCCCATCAGTTTGTCATCACTGCAGAGGGGCTTGACATTAACAACACTGCGCTCAAGGACATTTTCAACAACGGCCTTAATGAGCCTGTCCGTGCCTGGGAGATGGGAATGCTGGGGATTCTTTCATTCTGGCAGTTTGTGGGGTACGTATACAACCGTGGTGAGGAGGGAGGCCTTCCACCTCTTGGCCCACCTCCTATTCATCTCACAAGCTGCCAGGTCCCCAGTCCTCCGATGACCCCTTCGGGGAGAGGGAGGAGGAAGAACAGTTCCGCCTCATCTGCCTCCTATCCACTGGCGGCTGAAGAGGCTGCAGCGCCCCCACTGGCGGCTGAAGAGGCTGCAGCGCCCCCACTGGCGGCTGAAGAGGCTGCAGCGCCCCCACTGGCGGCTGAAGAGACTTCAGCGCCCCCTGTGGCGTTTCTTGAGACTGCAGCAGCACCACCTTGCTCACGGAAACGGAGGAAGAGAAGGAGGGCTCCTGTTGCTCACTCAAGGCCAGTGGTCCCAGTTCCCGTTCCGGTGGTCCCTGTGTCGGTGGTCCCTGTGTCGGGGGTCCCAGTGTCGGTGGTCCCGAGTCCGGTGGTTCCAGTTCCAGTGGTCCCAGTTCCTGCTCCGGTGGTCCCAGTGTCGGTGGTCCCGAGTCCGGTGGTTCCAGTTCCAGTGGTTCCAGTTCCAGTGGTCCCTGTGTCTGTGGTCCGGAGACGGAAGAGGAAAAGAAAGGCCTCCTCAACGACTTGTCCGGTGGCTCCGGGCCCGGGGACCGTCCCAGAGGTGACTGCTATCCCTGACTCGCCGTCCAGGCCCCCTGCCCTGCCGGCCCCGCTCAAGCTGCTCGCCCTGCCGGCCCCGCTCAAGCTGCTCGCCCTGCCGGCCCCGCTCAAGCTGCTCGCCCTGCCGGCCCCGCTCAAGCTCCTGGCCCTGCCGGCGCCGCCCAAGCTCCTGGCCCTGCCGGCGCCACCCAAGCTCCTGGCCCTGCCGGCGCCACCCAAGCTCCTTGCCCTGCCGGCGCCACCCAAGCTCCTGGCCTTGCCGGCGCCACCCAAGCTCCTTGCCCTGCCGGCGCCACCCATGCTCCCAGTCATGCCGGGTTCGGCCAAGCTCCCGGAAGCGGTCCCAGAGCCCGTTGCCAGCCCGGAAGCCGTCGCCAAGCAGCCTGCTCCTCCTTATATGGCCTTCCTCACTATAGTCCCTGTCTTTCCCAAGCCTGGCCAGCCTGCTCCGCCTGCCCTGATGGCTCTGCCCTTGCAACCTGTCCTGTCGATGCCACCCAAGGTCCCAGCAACGCCCTGGCCCTCAGCCAGGATTCCAGACCCGCCGGAATCTCCCTGGTCAGTTCCTCCAGCACCGCCCTGGCCCTCAGCCAGGATTCCAGACCCGCCGGAATCTCCCTGGTCTGTCCCTCCGGTTCCACCCTGGTCTTCTGCCATGACCCCAGATCTGTCTGAGCCTCCCTGGCTCAACCCGCCCGTCCCTCCCTGGTCCCTCTTTTTGACTTTGTGGATGTTCCTGCTGGCTCTGACTTGGCTCCCCTCCCTCCCCACTTTGTCTCTGTGTCTTGATCTTCCTGTCTTGTGTTGTCTGTTGGTGAGTTGTCTTGTCATGTTCCTGTCTTGTTTTTGATGTCCCGCTTTGGGACGCCAGGTGGCGTCCCTTGGAGGAGGGGTAGTGTCAGGGTTCTGTCACTTCGGTCTAGTTAATTTCTTGGTTTTGTGACAGAGCTCTGACACTCCCTGTTTTGTCTCGTCTCTGTGTGAGTGCGCGGTTCCGAGCGCGCTCGGGCCGTGCACTCACTTGTCTACGTGCCTTGTTATATGTGCGGGGCGTGGTGTTTGGATCCCGACACGTCTGTCTGGTTAGGTTTCGGTTCTGTGTCGAGATTCGGACATCAATACTCCGCGTGTTTGTTTTCTTTTGTGAGCGCACGGAATGAGCTTTCGCTTGTTCTCGTGCGCTCTGTCTTGTCACGTGAGCGGTTTCGAGTTCGCTCGAGCCGCGCGCTCTTCTGTCTGCATGTGTTTTTTCTTGTCTTGTGCTGTGTAGCACACAGCTTGTTTTTCACTGGCTGTGTGCTTTCATGTTGTCATGTTTTGTGTGAACACGTGGCTTATGAGTTTTCACTAGCTGCGTGTTCATGTCTCGTTTTGTGTTCTAGTCCTGTTTGTTGTGAGCACATGGCTTGTCATGTGTTTCCTTGTGCCATGTGCTCTCTAGTCGATTGTCTAACCCCGCCCACCTTGTTACCTGATTATTGATTCATTTTCCCCACCTGTCCTCCCTCGTTACCTGCTTTGTTTGCTCTCCCTATTTATTCTCCTTGTGTTTGCAGTCCTGTGCTGGTTCGTCGTCGTACACGGTGTTTCCCTGCTGTGTGCTTCAGTCAAGTCCAAGTCCAAGTCCAAGTGCTGGTTCGTCGTCGTATCTATGCTGTGTGTTTCCCTGCTGTCTAGTCAAGCTGAGTCAAGTCTAGTCTGTCTTGTTTTTCCCCCTCGGGGTAGTTTTGTTTGTATTTGTTTTATTTTATGCTTAATAAAAGCCCATTTGATCTGCACGTGAGTCCTCGCTACTTCCACCTACCCTAACCCTGACAGAGACACGCATATATCCAACTTTATTGGATATAGTCACATATCCAACTTAATATCTTTATGCCTTATATTCACATTTAGCAGAGATAATATAGTTTACATTTTGTGACGATAAGTGATATTATCTCTGCTAAATGTGAATATAAGGCATAAAGATATTAAGATATTATAAACACTAACTTCATGATTTTCTGTAAAGCTGCTTTGAAACAATGTGTATTGTGAAAAGAGTTATGTAAATAAATTTGACTTGACTTATTGTGTACATACTGTACATGTTTACTTATGATTGCAATTGATAATGTAATTATTACACTATAATTACACTCTTGACCTCAACCCCATAACCAACCCTTAAACCTAACCATTTCACGAAACCGTTCCCTAACCTTACCCGTATCCCACCTCAGAAGCAGCAAAGGTCAAGTTCGTGTTACATAGTTAAAGACACCTAATATAAAGTGGGACCCACACGGACAAATGCTTTGTGAATGTGTGGCTACTGTATGTGTGAGGATGTTATAATCAGGATTAAAATTATTAGCTCTATGCATTGCACACATCATGTTAAGTGATTTTGGGGAGCTCAGTGTAGACCGGTTAGGTGTTTACCATTGGGGTAGGAGCCCTGAAGACTGGTAGGACACGTTAGACCCCTTCAGGGTGCCATTGTTCTGTGTGGCCTGAGCCAGCTTAACCGCGGCCGCTAGCTTCCTGCGCACACAACCAGCCAATCAGAGCAGGGTTAATGCCAACCTTCATCCCAAAACCATCCTGCTCAGAAAATCAAAGCCAAGCTTCTAGGGGAGTGTTTAAGAGCAGGAAAAGTCAAGTTTGTATTGTGATATTAACTGGCAAATGTTAAGCGTCTCATGCTGGTTTTTGATAGCAGTCTAGAGATTGCTGAATGACTATCTGTGTCTTACAGTGAGAATGTGAATTTATGTGTGAAAGCCAGACAGAGGAAAACATGGGAACAGAGAGTGTGATGAGGGAGACATGTAAGATTAAACATGATATAACAATGGAAATAGCAAGTAGGCAAACTCAACACAAACACAGATAAAATAGTGGGAATCAATTTCGTTCATGAGAACAAGGTCAGACACTATAGGCTACTACTCACTCATATACTACAGCAGTCATTACATAGTAATAAGCAATATTTCCTATGGTTTACTGAGTGGACATTTCAGACACCTGAGCAAGAATATTACTCATATCAGAGTTGTCCAGCATTCACACAAAAAGTGGTTACATCATGCAGTTGTAACTTTATGGTGCTCTTATTGTTTGATTTGACCTTTGATGTAAGTGATTTAGTGATTTTAAAAATCATGGTCACACTTTAGTTTAGGGTTAAATTCTCACTATTAACTAAGTAGTAACTATGACTTTTACCTCAATAAGCTCAGAATTACTGCTTATTAAAAGTTAGTAAGGTTGTTGTTAAGTTCAGGTGTTGGATAGGATTAAGGGATGTAGAATATAGTCATGCAGAATAAGGCATTAATATGTGCTTTATTAGTACTAATAAACAGCCAATATAACATGCATGCTAATAAACAGCAATGATCATTTTTTGACTGATCATGTTATGCTAGGATCAGGTTACTAAAGTGACATTTGTTAATTTTTCCAATTAAACTTCAATGAAGTTTTAAAAACAAGTTAAAATATAAAACTTATAGTAGCAAACAACTTGGAAGCGTAAAAGGAAGTGACTACTTCAAAAATGTGTTTTGTTACTGAATATTATTTCAAAGAACAAAGGATGAGAAGAAAAACAGTCATCGCAGTCTGTATGTGCAGAAAGAAGAGAAAAGAAAAGACTCCTACATTCATGTAGATTTACTGCAGAACACGTGAAACACTTCTGATCGAGGAGAGATCTTACCTGGCAATGTGGCGCTTTCCAAGGAACCGGAAGTGCTGGAGACATAGTCTGTTTAAAAGAGAAATACGTCAAACAGCGGTAACTTCTCTTCCATTCCTCTCTTGAAGTTCATCCATTTATTGGTCTTTATGAAAAGAGTCACTTACTCCAGGATATTGAAGAAATCACTGATCTCCTGGGGAATCGCTCGATGCCAGTATGAAACCATCACCTCTGCAACACAGAGAGCAAATCATCCTCAGAACATTATAAACTATGTCACAGGCCATTACAGATGCTACTGTATGAGATTTGAATATGTGCAATAGACATCATCTATCAGGTTTGGTGTTTCAGGAGTCTCACCCTCTGAGATGGTCTTCATAATGTGCAGGAAGCATATGAGCAGACTTCTGGTCTCCGCTTGATCCAGTTTGTCAAAGCGTGAACCAAATCCAATTAGAGACTGGGGCCTGGCAACCTGAAAACAGCGATCACAATCACTCTGTTACAATAGTCAGAGTCAAAGTTCACATCATGAAACTCTAGATGGGAAGGCTGATCTGCTTGCAGTCACATCATTCTCCATAGGGCAACAGATGATTGGTTCCCTCTGTATCAGCAGCCAATGAGCTGCTCAACCTTCAAATATTTGGTCAGCATTTGCTGTAGCAGTTGCAGAGCGCTTTCAGAAACCCTCCACCTTCCCCAGCTCCACCTGTATACATCTGCTACTGTAAGTCATGTATACTGTATTGTACAGCAGCAACATGTCTTTCTTGCAGCATGTCGTGTGTGTATTGGCAGTAGCAAGTGCCGTACTTTTCATTCTGCTGGTTAGACTACAACCCGTAACTCGGTGATCTCAGCCAGGGCCATGCAGCCCATGCCGGAATAAAGAATAAAGAAATGAATGTCATATTTAGACTGTGTTATGTTACACATATGACTATAACCACGATAAGCCATTCCTTTATCATTTTGAATTCCTAGGCAAAACTTCAGACAACATAATTTATTGGAAACATTATCAGAAGTCAAGTCTGCCAGGACTAGGTGTTATAAATACAGGAGCAATTCCTCAAAAAAGAAAAATACACATACATGCCTATTATAATTGATGTTGATGTAAGGATAATAGATACGATTTTGCAGGATCTTAGCTGATACGTTTCTGTGGTTCTCAGAAGCAGAAGTCGTCATAGTTGTGCAAACTTCTATAGCGATGAACAGATACAACCATAAATATAATTTTTACCTCCCCATTTGCCCTAATAGCAAAAGAAGAAATCAATAGTAATAGTTTTTCAATGACTTTCCAAAAGAGATTGATTATGTTGGTCAGAAGAGAGAAAGAAAATCTGCGATCCCTCTCTCAGCTGTTGTATTAGAAACACATGAGCAGTGTTAACCAGTTTCTGTCATTTACTGCCAGGGTAATAAAACACAAAGTTATAGTGTTATGGATGTATATACAATTTTTGTAAAAATGAAAATAAAACATAGCTAGATTTACGATGTTAATAACTGTGGAAACACGTCACCACAGTCTGTGAAAAGGCTCCATTCATTTGGAGAAAACGCAGTGAAATGTGTGCGCCTGCTCTGGCTCGTGTTCAGAGCACCTGGTGCACGATTAAAACATACTTGCATTATAACCAACCCTTCTCTGTACTTCGTTTGTTTGAAGATAAGCCAGGTCTTTCCTCTTCTAAGACCAGATCATATTTTGACTCATATTCATATTCATATTTAATTCATAAAATATATGATTAATTTTAATAAAGGTGAATAAAATACTTTTCATATGACTATATGTAAATTAAAATAAATTGTTTACTGAATTAACGCTAAAATGACATTGGCCAAAACATTTTATTTCCAAACCCATCATTAGAAACTACGGGTGGACTAGAATAAAATGTGCAAAACTTGTCCCTTTACAACGGCTCGTCACAGAGTACATCCGCCGTTGTTTTAGCACTCCCTTAGGTGCAAATACAGACCTTTTCAGGGTTTCTGACCGACATTAAAGGCTTCAACATTTGAGGGTTCTGCCCCAGTGCTGCTGCACACTCACAGATACCGTTTTTGCATGTTTCTGACATTGTAGTTACACCTAATATAGATGAGACTCTGCAAAAAAGTCATGTAGTTACTCACCTTTTCACATCCATCCATCTTCTCACTGTTGCGGTCACTGTTGCTGGGGTTCGACTCGATGCTGATGAGAGAACCTCTTGAGTCTGCATTATTAGCTGTTGATACGGCCAACGAAGAAAAGGCTGGGAAAGCAAAATGGGTACATATGAGAGAGGAATTTTGAATTAAAGGATGTTCATTTAAAAAAAACATGTTTGTCAAGCTCCAAAAAGGACCAAAAAACACCATAAAAGTAGTCCATGTGATATATTCCAAATATTCTGAAAGCATAATAGCTTTGTGTGAGGAATAGACCAAAATCCTGAAAATGTGAATAATAGTAGAACCCTCATTTTTGGGTAAGTATACAGAACTCTATTAAGGCAGCATCTATGAAACACAGGTCAAACACAGTCTAACAGTCTAGAACCCTCATTTTTGGGTAAGTATACAGTACTCTATTAAGGCAGCATCTATGAAACACAGGTCAAACACAGTCTAACAGCATCACTACACCTGTAATGGAGTTGAGTACTTCCTTGGAGAAGGACGCATCCATTGAGTTCCCGTGGCGTAAGACATGGGTCACCTGACCTGCTAAACCTACACCGACATTGAGATCATCTCTGGAACCCTGTGAAAGAAATCTTATTACTGAACAATCACCGCAGGGACATTATAGTGTGGAATGGGAGAGAAGTAAATGAAATTTCATTCTGATTAATGGATTATGTGTATAAAATCTGGGCTGTGAAAGGACAGGTATATTTGGGATTTTGGTTATGGATTTGTATGTGACAGTGTCAAAATTTTACTTAAGAATTTGCCCAAAATTGACTTAAATGTGAAAGAAAAAAATGATCCACATTCAAAGCTTTTTACACTGTATCTCTGGTTAGGAGAGTAACCAGGCGAGTGTGAGGTGAACATAGGTCCAGGTGAGTGTGAGGTGAACATAGGTCCATGCGAGTGTGAGGTGAACATAGGTCCAGGCGAGTGTGAGGTGAACATAGGTCCAGGCGAGTGTGAGGTGAACATAGGTCCATGCGAGTGTGAGGTGAACATAGGTGAGTGGGCTGTGTGTATATAGGCCTCCTGTCATGCTGATTGGTAATTTACAAAAACTGTGATCCACAAAAAAACCCTACAAGCAGTAATTATACAAAAATTATGCAAAGCACTCACATTGGAAACTACTACAGATATTTGATTGAAATAGCAATGAGAAAACAACACAGCTGGCACACTAGGAGTGACAGTGAGAATGGAATTTAAATAAAATTCATTATTACATTCATTGAAGCAGCTTCTTTACTTTCAAACATAATAAAAGTGTTTTGGCACAATCCTTTGTTTTGTTGAGCTTCCTCATAAGAGTCCCATTCCGCAATGGAACATTTTGCCCCCTTTTTTTGCATTGTGTTTGGTGTGAAATCGATTATTTGGTGTGAATAATATCATATATAATAAATAACACTCAAGTATAGTATAGGAATGAAGTACAATTACTCAAGCACTTTACAGCCCTGTTTAAACTTCAGATCTTGTTCAAATGATTTCAGTTATTGATTAAAAAAACAACAATGCTTCCATATTATGTTTTTCAATTATATTTGTATTGATGAATATCTTCAGCATGTGTACCTGGTCACTAGCCGTCAGGCAGATTGGAAACAGATCTCTGAGGAAAAAGCGAGGCATGTTGTCAAGGATCAGACCATAAAGAGGCAGGTACAGCGAGGCTATCCGTGCCTGTTTCTCCTACACACACACACACACACACACACACATATAATACGGTTAAAAACCATTCACAGAAATGGTGCACAACAACTATATATTTTAAGTAGGGCTGCACGATACTGAAGAAAAATGCGATATGCGAAAACTCATTAAATAATGTGATATTCAATATGCGATACGATAATGCTTAAAGTGTGTCAAATAAACTTAAATAATCTTTAAAATATATTTATTTAAAATTATATAACCTACATAAGTGTTTCACATTCTTTTTGTGACAAGAAAACAACCCTACAACTTCTGAAAGTGAACAGCGTTTACTGTAGCATAAGAAGTAAGTGTAAATTCAACATCAGTGTAACCCAGAGGGTTTGGGGTTCAGGTTATCCTACATTAGGTTTATTTAACAACAGAAACTGAATAATCAAATGTAAAAATAAAACACTGCTTAGTTTTCACAGTATGAATTAAATATATACTGATTCTTATTAAAGCTACAAAAGTTATTCAGCCAAGAGTGACTTTCTCTTTGTCTTTTGTTCATGACCCCAGTTATTGCAAGCTGTTGCGATATGCATATCGCGATATATACATTTGCGATATTTAGATCATTTCGATATATTGTGCAGCCTTAATTTTAAGTGCTATCATTGTCAAAACTCACCTTTGCGGCATAACGAGAGTCCAGTGAATGTTTAGCCATGAGGTTCTTCAGGCAGGACAGGGCGAGGTGTCTCAGGTCTTGCTCGTCTTGCAGAGCGAGCCCCAGCTCTCGCAACAACAGTCCTGTGAGGAAATGTTTCCTGCAGAACTCTTCTGTCAAACTATACTCTGGAAAGCCCACTGAGAGGTAAGACAGACAGAGAGATAAAACAACATTGTTAATGATTTTCCCCTTCTTAAAGTTCACCCAAAAATTAAAAATCTGTCATAATTTACACGCCCTCACGTTGTTCATCTTCAGAACACAAGAAAATATATTTGTAATTAAATCTGAGAGATTTCTGTCCCTCTATCGACAGCTACACAACTACCGCTTAGAAAAGTTCATAAAGAGATCGTAAAACTAATCCAATTGAATTGAGCGTTTAGTCCAAATTTTCTGAAGAGACACAGTCATTTTAAATGATGAACAGATTCAATTTAGGCTTTCATTCACATATAAACATTGATCAGCAAACATAAACAGCGAAGCTCAACCGAACCTGTTTGACGTGCGAGAACAAACGTCCCGCTGAAGCTCAAACGCGCTGCGCAACACGAGAATGAAGCGAAACATGCTTGAGCTTCCGTTTGCCACAACTGATGTGTGATTTAATGAAAGCCTAATTTAAATCTGTTCAGCATATAAAGCTATCGTGTCTCTTCAGGAGATTTGGACTAAACCGCTCGAATCATATGGATTAGTTTTACAATCTCTTTATGAACTCAAAGTGGTAGTTGCGTAGCTGTCTATGGAGGGACAGAAAGCTCTCCGATTTCATAAAAAATATCTTCATTTGTGTTCTGAAGATGAATGAAAGTGAGAGGTTTGAATGAAAGAATGGGTTTGAAACGACATGAGAGTGAGGAAATGACGACAGAACTTTCATTTTGCCACATATGTCATGATGATAAAATTCACATGCCCTTCACATCTGTGGACTGAAGGCAAAGGTTTCTCATTAAAAGCAATGGCATTCCTAGTTAGTCACAATATAGACGTTAAGAGGTACTTTTAGCATCTTAAGGGTCAGATTTAGTAAACAGGGCAAATTAGAATAAGAGAAAAAACTTCCGGATGGGAGTGTAAAGTTCTGTGCGTGATCTACTGACGACGCGCAAATTAAAGAACACAGACACAGCCGGATCATTTCCATAATGACCAACACAATCTACCAAGAGCAGCGCAAACTAGCGTCTGGTTTAAGACGTGCTTTTTTTGGGAGGTAAATAATGGCGCAAACACCAGTACATTGATGAGCGCAAACCTTTAATGATTCCTTTAAATACTATCCTCCCATACATTTTGCTTCTGAAAGGGAAACTCCTACAAATGCATATGCAATAAGATCAGCCGCAAAAACAAGCATCCATGACTTTTCAGAGCTAATTTTTCACTGCGCGTCTTTAGTAAATCTTGACAGTAGTTCTTTAAAGCCAAAAGAGGGTTTGCACTGACGCAAGCTATTAGTAAATCTGGCCCTAAAAGTGACACGCAAGGCGCTTGACCATGCTTGACCAGTGAGAATGGGTTGGATTTTCTTAACAATCAGACTGGATTCACTTTCTTATTATTGGTTTTTAGCATTTTTATTTATTTATTTTATGTTTAATTATATCAAGTTCAATAAAATGCATGTAATAGTTACCCTGAGCACTTTGGGTTTCCAGTGATTCCTTGTCTGATAGAGAGAAACGAGACAGAGAGAATGTTAGGTGGGGTCTACAGTATGTTCATTAGAACTAAGATAAGCATGAAGTTATGTGAATGAGACATGAAGAGGTGGAGATTTTGCTGCTCTCTGACCTGTGATTCGTGCAGACGGGATGGGAAGACTCAGAGGGACACAGTGCTCATAGTTACACACTTCTCTTATGAACTCAAACTTCAGCTCAAACAGCGCCTAGAAAAATAACATTCGCACCCAAAAACATCCACACACAAAACAGTTCTTTAGTGATAATCTTCGCAACAGAGACAGTCAATGAATTAAACAGCCAGACAAAAACACACATAAATGATACATAAATAGATGTCAGTCGTTACATAACAAAAGTTCTTCATAACGTTCTTTCTTTTTATGTGTCAATGCTAAAGCTGTGCTCACACTAGACTTTGTCATGAGTCAAGAGGTCAGTCTGTCATGTTCAGAAGCTCTTTTGGTCACACATCCTCTTGCATTACAACTTCGCAGATCATTGTTTACCAAACTTTCGTCACATGAGTTTGCATTTACATGCATTTGAATGGAAGTCAATGGAGCACAAAGTGTATTGTCACTGCGATGAAAATGTGTCAAAGTTCGGGTACCTTGTTGTCACTGGCTGTGATCATGTTTATGTAGTTACTGATCAGTTTAAAGGTGAAACCTCTGTCCATGAATGTGAAGCACCGCTGAGGAAGGGAAACACACATATTTAAATTAAAACTGATTGCAGCGACAATAGCAAATTAATTACAAGTTTATAACAAACCGTTATGAAAATGTAGGCTCTCTACATGGACCAATGAGCTGTCCAATTTCAAATGCAACAACAGTACACATCACACACAGAATAAATGAACATACTTAGTTCTGCATCTAACTGAATCATGTACTTTATTTGAATCTTTGCCGTCCTGACCTTCACAAAAGCCGCTATGGCCATATTAGCGCTGCGTGTCTCCTCTGCAAACTCTTTATGCTTCCAGAAGATGTGATCGGACATGGTCATGATCAGGGTCTCCAATCGACTTTGGAAAGTTCCAGGAAATCGTTGTGGTCGAGGAAGCTGAGCAAAACACATTTTATTACACATTTCTTATAAAACACAAGTTTGACTGAGTAAAAGACACAGAAGCTGTAGTGAGTATTCAGGAAGTGTACAGTATGTCTTTTGATTTTGATAAGTCGATTTGCATACTTTTCAGTAATAAAAATCAAATCTTTTGTTTATTCAGTTTTAGCATTTAGTATGATTTGCTGGTTTTATGGAGTAAATGTTAAAGGTAGATCACAGCTGCATACAATTATAAACTCAGGTCAAATACTAAAGCAGAGCTGGTCTGCCTGCTTTACACCAGAAATACGTGCTTTGGAAAGTAAAGTCGGAGTATTTACAGCGATATAGGTATTCCTAAGTTAAGTACTGTACTTGGCTTCCAAAACATTTATAGTAAATACTGTTTTAGTTGTAAATGCGTATCTAAACCACTGGAAGGCAAGACAATACTACTATTTGTGTACTTGCGTTTAACTTTACATTTAAGTTGATGTAAAAAAAATGTTTTGTATATGTGGAAAAGAGTAGATACAATAGCATTTACTGTAATATTAAGAAAGCAGGAGGTGATACGTGTTGCTTGTGAGATACAGAGATATTGTGGAAATATGTGTGTGTGTTCATGTATTTATGGTTTATGAGGACACAAATGTGTATAATGACATGGGCATAACAACGTAAACATGGGTTATGAGGTTTTTCCTTAGTAATAATAATGTGTGTGTGAGGTGTGCATGTGTGTGTGAACCAATGTTATGGAGAACGAATGAATTTTTCATTAAGTTTCGTTTCTTTATTATCTCTTGTTAAAAACACAACTTGAAAAAAGTTGAAATGACACACAAAATCCACACTGTAAAAAAAAAAAAAAAAAAAAAAAAGTAGTACTAATTTCCCCTAGCTTTTTCTTGTTGACTCAACTTTTGTAAATAACAGTTATACGAACTGAAAATAAGTTGTCTGTGACACACACAAAAACGTTTAGTTGAGTCAACTTGACATCAACTATTCTGTAACAAATCTTTTGTAGTTGAGCCAATTCAAAATGTTTTGTCTATTGGAAACAGAAGTTCTTGTTAAGAATAAGGTTCAGATGTAGATTTTTTTATTGAAAATGTTTGGTCACCATTTAGGTGATGAGCGTTTCCTTGAGTTGGCCAGTTTGACTCTTGGCATTTTATGTGAGTTTGTGGTCTTTGTAACAGAGTTTAGCAAAACACATAAATTGTTACAAAGAAATCCATAAACAGAAATGATCAGCTGATCTAGATAACAGCATCATAGAGGGGAATAGTTCACTATTCTTATTCCTGAAAAGTGATTATTTGTGAATAATATATTATATTTACCAACAAAACTTGTTGGTAATTTTTTTTTTTTAGAAACACACACACAGACATCAAGAATCAGCATATGAATCTCAACAATGGTTTCATGCCACAATGCAAGTCATGATTTTAATACTACGGTGGCTCCCAGCATGCATTGCGGCATGAAACATGTCACCATGGTTGAGATTCATATTCTGATTCTTGATGTCTGTGTGTGTGTGTCAAAATAAATGTTTCCCTTATAATGTATTTTAAAATCAGAATTCAGAATGTCTGATTTGCTGCAAGAAAGTTTTGCTGGTAAAATATGATTAAAAAATAAAATAAAAAATTTGGTCAGAAATAAGAATAGTGATTTATTCTAGTTTATGAGGCTGAAAACTTGATCATCTTGGTTTCTTTTTTCTTAGCAACAAATGATGTGTTTTGCTAAACACTGTTACAAAGACCACAAACTCACACAAAAAGCCAAGAGTCAAACTGCCCAACCAAAGGAAACGCTCATCAGCAAGGTGATGACCAAATGATTTCCAATAGACAATTTTTTTTTTTATTGGCTCAACTACAAAAGATTTGTTACAGAATAGTTGCACCTCTCCAAAAAAACAAATAATGTCAAGTTGACTCAATTAAACGTTTTTTTTTTTTGTTGTATCAGAGACAACTGATTTTCAGTTCGTGTAACTGTTATTTACAAAACTGTTATTTGAGTCAACAAGAAAAAGCTAGGGGAAATTAGTACTAAGATTTTTTGTTGTTGTTCAAGCTTAATTTTTTTACAGTGTAAATGTCATTTCCTTTCTATAACTGAACACCACAAGGTCAAAAAAAAAAAAAAACATCATTCTGCACGGATGAATCTGATGATTTAATGAATACACACGTTTACCTGTGATCACTATATCAGAGCGGATCTGACTAGCCACACAAAGAGTTACTTATAGTGAGAAGAAAACCAGGAGTGTTCAATATAAATCATTATTTTAGGCTTACCATCAAAATTAGAAGATAAAAGAAAAAGAGCAGATGCTTTAAGTGTGAGTTCATGTCTGCTGACTCAGTATTTACCTTCAGCTTAGCTGAGTCCAGCAGATGCTGAGCCATCGACTTCACTATGATCTCCAGAAAGAACCACGAGAACTGCAGAGAATGTCAAAGGACAAGATTAGAAAAGGTCCATCACTTCTTTAAAAGAGAAATGGTCATGTTTGCTCACCTTAAGGACATTTCGAACGACCGGCTGTTCGTTGCTCTTCAGGTCAGAGGTCATTCCCTTGGCCAACTCTTCGTGAACAGTTCTGAAGCCACATGCTTCAGTCTTAAAGACAAACTGAGTAAACAAAAGAGAAATACATTTGACACAAGACATTGTGAGGACATGCCATCATCAGTCTAATCAGTCAATCATCATTTTCAACACTTGATCAAAAGTAAAAAGCGGCTTTTCCACCGTTGGGCCGAACGGCTTAAGAATGGTAAGGAACCATTTGTTTTTTCACTTGACAAGAACGTTCTCCATATATTCAGTGTTGGTTCTGGGAACTTAAATATTTTCCAGTTTTCCTGACGTTAGAGTAACATGTTTTAAAAGAGATGATGTTCCCATGATGTTTAATGGTCAAACTGCTTTTTCTGTAATTGTTGACTTATGGAATTTAAGCATTCTTGAAAAGTATTAAACTCAGCAGCCGATGTGTTAAAGATCGTTTGTAACACCATCGTTGTATTTCAGATTCTGAATGTTGATGTCTGTGAGTGTATACATAACACTGTCATTGTTAACTTTGTTTCAAACTTGTTTTGTGTTGTTTATACACTCACAGACATCTACCATCAGCATATGAAACACAACAATGGTGAAATGCTTTATGCCAGCATACGAAACACATTCATGCCTCCCAGCATACATTGTGGCATGAATAAATTATGCAGCTGAATTATTTATAATTGTCACCATTGTTGAGGTTTGTATGATGAGTGTTGATGTCTAGGTGTGTCTCAACATCTTATCTTTCACAAAGTTTTGGACAATCTTACACAATTCACTTCAGTGTTACAAATGATGTTTATCAATTTGGTTGACTTTATTACTTAATTTTCAAAAATAAGTTTAAATTTTAATAAGCAAAAATACACAAAAAGCAGTTGATCTGCTTTATCAATGCAGAAATATTTTCTGAAAACACCTGCAATGGCTGAAAAAAAGTAACTTAACAAAAGTCAAGGGCCAAGAGCCCAACTACGGCAAACGCTGATAACCATGATGGTAACGTCAAAGGAAACAATCAACATCTAAACCTTTGTTAGTTCTCAATAAGAACTTCTGTAGAAGACTGACAGAAATAAAGTCAGTCTGGTTAGTAATAAGTGAAGCTGGTAATGCTGTTTGTGGAGTTGTTTAATCCTCCTCTGCTGAGATCTTGAGAGATTTAATGTCTTCTTTTCTCTTCAGTTGATTTAATTTGAGGCTGTGGCTGAAGAAAGTTGTAGTTTGTGTTCTTATTTCTCTTTCTTTCAGTGCTTGTTCACAGCAGGTGTTTGAATGATTGAAAGAATGTTTCAGGAACATCATTCTTACCTTTAAGTAATATTCTATTAACATTCAGGAAACTGGACGTTTTAAAGGGATAGTTCACCCAAAAATGAAAATTCTGTCATCATTTACTCACCCTCAAGTTGTTTCAAACCTGTATGAATTTCTTTTTTCTGTTGAACACAAAAGAAGATATTTTGAAAAAAATGTCAGTAACCAAACAGTTGATGGACCCCAATGACTTCCATAGTAGGAAAAAAAAAATACCATGGAAGTCAATGGGGTCCATCAACTGTTTGGTTACCGGCATTTTTTTCAAAATATCTTCTTTTGTGTTCAACAGAAAAAAGAAATTCATACAGGTTTGAAACAACTTGAGGGTGAGTAAATGATTACAGAATTTTCATTTTTGGGTGAACTATCCCTTTAAGCAAAGAGAATGGTTTGGCCCAACGGTGGAAGAGCGTTTTTTCTCACAATTGCCAGTTTACATCTTGCAATTCTGACATTTTATCTTAGAAATGCGTGATTTAAAGTGCCAATTGCTTGTTTTAAAGTCCGAATTGTGAGATAAATACTCATAATTGCAAGAAATAAACTCGCAATTCTGACTTTTTTTTCATAAATGCATGTTTATATCTCGCATTTCTGACTTTATAACACGCAATTGGGAGATATTCAGTCAGAATTGCATAATATAAACTCGCAATTGTGTGTTATAAAGTTTGCAAGTTTATTTCTTGCAATTGTTAGTTTATATCACGCAATTCTGACTTTAAAACACACAATTGCATCTTTATATCACACAATTCTGACTTTAAATCTCGCAATTGTGAGTTAAAGTCGCAATTGTCTTTTAAAATGTTTTATTCTGTGGTGGAAACAAGCTTCCATAGGTTATAGTCTCATCAACAAGTTACAAAATTTGTGGTATAATTTAAGGCAATGTTGAATCATTCTGCCTGTAAAACTGTGGTTTTGGCCTGGAAAAACAGCTTCACATCAGTTCCTAAAACCTGTTGTTCACGAACCAGGAACTGTCCATACCTCACACATTATCTACACCTATGCTTGTCTTGATCTAGCTCTTGGAAGCTGAGACATGCGTGAGTGAAATGATACATTGCGCAATATGTTTGTGACATACGTACCTTTATGTAAGAGTGCAAATAGTGGTCCATGTTCTCCTCATGACACTTAGCTAAGATGTGGACCAGGACCCTGATGAATACGATGTAAGGTTAAAGTGAGAATCAAATCTGAAAGCTGTGTCGATATATTGTGTTCAGAAGAGTCAGTGATGGGTTTCTGTACCTGGTGGTGCTGGCGGTCACTTCATCACTGTCGTTTTGGGTAAGCACTTTGAAGAGCTGGTTGAAGAGAACAGGAAGGAAGCGAATAACCATATGAATCTTCTCCATACTCAGGAGGCCCTGAGAAGACAAAAAAAGAAGAGTTGACAGAAAAATACGGCCTGATTCCTCTTAAAATAGCGAAGGGTTATTTTACTGACATTGCTCAAACATACAGGATGAGTATTAGTTTCACAATAGTTACATATCATTTGAAACATTGGAAATTCATATTTTGATTTCACTTCACAAAATCCAAAAATGTAAAGTGTGGATGACAACAGTTTACAGTTTGCAATAATACGCATGCATAATGAAGCCATTTGATGTTCATTCATCAATTGTAAGTTAAAATATCAATATCAGAGGAAACCAAGATATCTGCTCATCAAAGGCTGAAGTGAATGGCTCTGGTGGACATCCTATGGCACATTATTATCATGTTTAGCTTATTGCATTATTATAGTATACAGTATACTGTAATGCAGTTATACAGCATACAGTTTCCTAGTGTGTATTTTGATGCTCATTCATACAGCAATGCTTATTAATATGAAAACATTGATGTAAATACATCAATTCTACACACCTCAATCAATAAGGTCTAATTTAACAATGTCCATCCTCCACAGAAAACAAACAGAGTGAAATGGAAAAACACAATATATGTCTGTATTTCTAAAGAGCTTGCAGCTCCATGTCAGTCTCTGGATCATAAGTTTATGTATTTAGGTGTAATCATGGCACAGTTCTTGACTAATGTTCAAACCCTGGGTAAGGCCCTGGAATACACTTACTTTAAGGCAGTTGAGGAAGTTTGAGGTAGGAGGTTGAGAGAGGTCCTCCTCTCGTTTCTGGCACTGCTGGAAGAAGCGGTTTAGATGGGGGTCCTGCAAAAATATCCGTGGGAAATATTAGATCATAAACATATCAACAAGATAGCAGTACATTTTCATCTGAGACTGTGGCTCTTTTCAACCTGAGTATAAACTGTAGAAAGCACCACAGTGGACACTTTGAAGATCTGCTTCCCCCCATCGACCAACTTCACATCGGAGCCATTCTGTACAGAAACATGGAGAAATATTAGATATCATATATATTTGTCTGTGAAAATCCCTTGCCATATCATGTGCGAATCGTCATTATTTATCTTTGGGACTATAGTATACTTTGGGAAATATTGCAAGACTTTAAGTTGTGAAGATTCTTTTGTTTCCTGGTTCGCACAGCTACTGATTCTCATCATTTGTTTTTATGTAACCTTCATTATCTCTGTGCGTCTTCTTCCTTTCTGTAGACGTCTGATGGCAATCTTCCGTTCAATGGCAAGTGCTATTTTAAGAATGTTCATGAGTTGGATGTACTTTGTACATGTTAGTTAGCATGAAGGTCTTTGTTTAGTTTGTGTTTGTCTTCACGGATTCGTGTATATTCTGGGTTCTGGTTTATGTGACATATAAAACTATTTATCTTAGCAAAACCATAGACTTATCTTCACTCTACATTCACCATAATCATAATCACACTTACATCTCTATTTCTCTATTTTCATTTTCTTAACTGATTGTTTATTTGCGTTTCTGGATTCTTGTGCTCACTTTGGTGGATGAATTATCTTTAATGTGTAGATATCCACCAGGCAAAGTGCAGGAGACTGGAATGCTGAAATCCTGAGAGGTAATACGGCCGTCCTTCAGGAGAGGCAACCACGCATAACCCACTGTAACATAGAGTACACACAAACACACTGTCAGAGCACTACAGCATTTCAACATGCACAGCATAGGATCATTGGGCTTGATGTGCATCTCTGACCTGGAGTTTCAAGAGCCTCTTTCTTCTTAGAGCTGGTCTTGGCATTGATGTCACAGGTCACATGATAGAAGGAGAAGAGTAAATGGTGTTTCTCATGAAGATGTGTGGGCAGCTCAATCTTGACCTGATCAAACATATCACAACACATGTTAAAGTACCATATCTAAACGTAACAGTGCTGACCTACAAAGCTTCTGAAGCACATTTTGAAGATTTTGCAAACAACCTCATCATAAAAATCTGGGTTCTGTGAATGGTGCAGAACTGTGGAACAGGCAGACGTGGTGAAAACTGGACCTCCTGGCTTTCCGTAGATGCACTGTGGAAATTGATGTAGAACATTTTATATTCACAAGTCAAATTCTAAAGCAGATGCTGATGGAAAGTGATGGAAATATTGTGTTATGTAACCTTAAGTGGCTTTGCATGTTCTTCATCAGAGCTTCTGAACTCCACGTAAACTGCGATGTTCCGAGCCTATCGAATAAAAAAGGAGCATAGCGTGACTACACACTGCATGTCGAACGAACAAAGAGTAGAAAACTGTGAAGCACACAACTGAATCCTTGGTTACACTGTAAGCAATTCCAGCATTTTCAGTTGCTCCTCAGGGACATCACCCATTCAGAAGTTCAAACTTAATTTGGAGTAAAATATTTGCGCAAGTAAAAATTAGTTGTGTCGTAACTATGTATAAGCTAAATATTTACAGGAGCCTCCAATCAGGAGTGTCGTTTACAATAAAATAGCAGACCGATTAAATTAGATGACCTCATGTTTTCCACAGACAGACTTCGTCCACTAGTCAATTATGATGTTTCTGACATTTACACTCATTTACTTTTTTATTTAGAGAGGAATAGCTTAGCGATCTTACCAATCTAAACACAGCACTTTTCCTCCGAATATGCCTACACTGTAAAAAATTATATAATCAATGTTATGACAACATATGTTTTTACATTGGTTTAACTCATCAAAATAAGTTAAGTAATTTTCAACTTTTTTTATACATCTTGTTTTTTTTATATCTTGTTATACAAGATTCAACTTATAAAAAAAAAAAAATTCAGTTTAATGTAATTTAAGTTGAAATGACTTAAACATCCAAGTTAATTGTACTTAAAAAAAATAAAAAAATAATTCAGTGTACTTTCCCTACTATATAGTAGGCAAAAAACAGTATGTGGAATGAGTAGTATGTCCACATTCACAGTATTCATAAAACAATAGCTAAAAAGTACCCAGCTAACTTTCTTATACATTTTAATCTTAATTCTTTAATTCAAAATTAAAAAAAGTACGCATTCGATAGGACACTTTACTCTCCCATTAAGGCCATGGGAGAGGAGTTGTGAATGGCAGTAAGTCACATGACACTGACAACATGGCGGATATTGTATGTACAGATTTCATTCATTCTACGCACATTCACAGCCCAGGATCACTGGAAAACCGTGCCTGTGGCGACATGTCTGTAAAATGAGATTACATTGCTTCTTGCAAGTTTCATATTTTCAGTGAGTGGCACTAAAAGTTTTTGTATAGTTTTATTAGAAATAGACGAACGTCAATCTGGCAATGTTTTATTGCGTTGGTTGTTGTGTGTATCGTGACAGTTTGAAAAATAAAGTTATGACGAGTGGCGCTAAAAGGTTAATCGTGTTTGAAAATAATGTAGCACCTGCACTAAACCCTACACTTAACCTAAACGATAGTTTTAATAAAAGCAAATGGGAGATAAAACACATTTACTGAAGGAACCATGCCATTTTAGCTTGCTTCTACAAGTCTTTCAGCTCTTTAATCGTGACTCATTTTTTCGGGGACTCAAACCCAAGAGCTCTGCATCACAAATGCTGTACCAGGTGAGCTGCTGGGCAAGTTTACTAGTGTTGTGTTGTGTCCACTATTTTCTCACCTTTGCAAAACTCTTTTGGCTGTCATACTTGAGGTGTTTGGGGTAGATATAGATGTGATTCTTGTAGACTCTGTAAGGTTGGGCAAACTTCGATGAGTCCTGCAGGAACTCGTCTACCTCCACTGTAGGATCATGAAGGCCACAGTCCTCAAACGGCCTCAGAGCAACATATGAGGATGTCACGCAATCTGAGAAACGTGTGTGTAGGTGAGTGTGTGGGTACACAACAGCAGACAAGTATACAATAAGCTGTTTAAGTGTAAAGTACATAAAACTGAATAACATTTATGAGTAAAATTATATTTTTGCTTCAATTCAGCTCTAAATGTGAGGATGTTTGTAGTTTTAGTAGAACGTACTGGGGCATTCCATGGGAACGCAGTCCACATTTATTTCAAGGTTTCCAGGGATGGTCTGGAGTTTACTGGCCTTCTCTGCCCTGTAAACAATGCTTCATTTTACTGAGGTTATTAATTAATAACATGTTATTTGTGCGTGTGACTAAAGAGTCTGTACCTCCTGTACTCTGTGATGAGTTTGATGAGATCTTCTGTGGAAATCTTGTTGCTTTCCTGTTTGAAGAGAGGAGAGAAGCGACATTCCCTGTCCACTGTGCCCTGGTTGTCCTTAAACACTGACCTGGAATATACGGAAGGAAGAAATGTTATGACTGAAATGATTTTAAACGAAATTACTGTAAACTGTTAATAGTGTAAGAGCTGGTTCATATATGAAGCGTTTCTGCAGTTTTTATTTGTTCTGCCAATGCTGAAGCACCAGCACATGGAAAAGAAACTCCCATTGGGATTCACTTACCTTACAGACCAGGCAAAAGGCATTCGGTACTTTCCAAGTTTGCTACAGAATTGCTTATTGGATTTCAACATCTTTTGGACAGTCTAGAACAAGCAGAGAAATTGGATTTCAATGTATTTGTCTATTAACTCCCAAGCCAAAACTCCACTAACTACAACTACAACTTAGATAATATATTAGTGCTTAAATCAATATTCTGTGTATTTAGACGAAATGTCTAAATGCCATTACATTTATGACATTTAGTGACAACCAACCGATGATTGTGCTTTTCTCATATCTTGTTTTATCAATGACTTTTAACCAACACCGTTATAGTGATTTTAATGGATGTATAAAGCCAGTTCTCCTCAAGTTCACACAGGTGTCCAACTGTAGCAGAGTGACCACAAGTGTAGTTAATCAAATACAGAGATGTTTCATGACTGTGGAAGTTTTCACAATTTGTGTTCATTTTGAGCTGTATATTAATTGTTTTTACAATTGTGATCATAGCAAAGTACTTTTTTGTGATGTTTTGCTTTTAAAATGTGCGTGTTGCATCTTCTCTTAAAATAAATTCTACTGGTGTGATATTATTTTATCTAATGCAATTGACATTCAGACATTTTTAAGTGAGCCTTCAGTGGTCAGACAGGGGACATTAGTGATACTTGTTACGCTTTTTAAATGTAACATTGGAAATAAACTAACGCACAAAGAAAGCACCTCACCTATTCCCCAAAACATGCACTTAAATACTTAGTCTTTGACATGCTTCAAATATGACCAACAAATAAGATTGAATTATATTTAAAAATAATAATTATACATGAATGCTTTTATTCAAAGCCACTTACAACAGAAAAATATGTAAATGAAATACCTTGCTGGAATCTGTGTTTTTAATGTAGGGTTCTGTACCACTGGAAATATTTCCCATCAAAACTTTCTCCACCCGTGCCACCATCACAATGTCTGTGTGTGGGTTCGTGATGGAAAAAATTGCCTGCAGGAATGATCAAACATGTAAACCCCACAAACGCATTAACATAGATCTAAACCATGTGACGCCCGGTTTCACAGACCTCAGCCTAGTCCCAGATTAAAGTGCTCAAATGTTTGAGCTGTTTTAACCGAAAGCAACTTGCACATATCTTATGACATAAAATATGTCAGTGCATTTGTTTTGTCTCAAGATTGTACTGTTTTTTTTCTAAGGCACGTTAATAAAAAGCTACTTAAATACCCTAACTGAACTAAGGCTTAATCCAGGCATAATCTAAGCCCTGACTGTGAAACCAGGCCATATATTCCTATATCCAAAGGGCACTTGTATTGATACCTGTTTAGGGAAGCGCAGCCAGTTCTCCAAGTCTGGGCTCAATTGGCAGTCCTCTGTTTTCTTCTCTACAGACGAGGCGAGTCCATTTTCCTGTGGAGAACCGTTCCCGCCATCCAACCCTTGATCTCCTGGATTACCAGAACTACTGAGCATTTGCCGCACAACCTCGTGGTTTAAGTCCACATGGAAGTCAGCGGAAACCTTCCTGCCCTCACGTATGTCCAGAAGAGAAACCGACACAAAGAAAGGCTCGATCTGAGGAGAGACAGCAGTGCTCACTCATATAAGCAGATTCATAAACGATACACTATATACAGTGCATACTGCTTTTCTTTCCTACGTTTATAAACCTCGTTGCAGAATTTATATAAATATAAGAGATAAAAGATCTTATTTTTTTGTATTTAGTAATGCCCTGCAGAAACGACATAAGATATTTACACATTTCCCACAATAACAATTTACACCAACCATTCTGTTCATATCAAGTTGACATCCCCTTTGTTTCAATATAGTGTTTAGCTTTCTTTAGCATCAATGAATGTTTGTACATTTTGTAATATTTATGTCCTTTAATTGTCCTACAGTAAGTGCGAAAAGCTTGATCTCAAAATTTTTAGCCATCATTTGGTTTGAGCTCAGTCGACAACGTCCAAAATTGAGAATTAAAAAATTTGATTCTAAATGATGTGCTAAATGATGTATTTGAATGATAAAGTTGGTTTTCCATCAAATGCATTCAGCTATATAGTTGTGAAAGGGGCTTATGTTTTTAGCACAACTTATGGTAGGTGTGTCAGAAGGATATGACATCATACGTTAGTAACTGGCTCAGTGTCGGCCTCGTTCACGCAGCCCTGCAGTGTGAGGTTGAGTGAGCCACAGGAGATCATCAGTCTCTTCCCAAGCTTCTCATCAAAAGGCTGGACAGAAGCAGAATCCCCATTCTCCATCCTGAGACTCCGCAAAACCTTTAACACAAAGCATTCTTTCCTCACATCCCAAAAACTACACATACAATGACATTCCCTTTGCACAACCCCCAAACAATGTAAATATTCACGAAACAGAAAGAAATTGTAGTGCTAAGACAAATTGCATAGATATACGAATTATGTGTTGTTTTCCTGAAGACATACAGGGATATCAGGGTCCAGGGAGAACAGGTTTAGTCTTTCCTCTCCTCTGGCAGCTCTCGAGCCATCCTCTGTCTCAGATATATACTGAAAAAATACAACATTAGTGTTAATTATGTTTAATGATCTTATGACGCACCATTCATTTCTTGTTTATGTCTTTAAATGTGTTGAAGTGTTTTAAGGTTCTAAACAGTGAAAGAGAGACTCACTGCATTTTTTAAATTGTATGTTTCCCGAGGTGCATTTATAAAGTTAGTAAGATTTTTACATTAAAATCTGTCATAATTAAAAAACAAAAGGCAATTTTATAATAAGAAGAATATGGAACTCTTTTAACTCTTTCCCCGCCATTGACGGAATTTTCCGGCAATCCATGTTTCCATTAAACAGCATATAAATCAAAACTGCGTAATGTTACCGAATGAAATATCGACCCAGGACGAGCTACAGGACTGTGAAGCTTTGATGGTGTTGATGGACTCGATCTACTGCATCTGTGCTTTGATCATCGTTCTGAATCTGATCTTTGACAAACGTGATTTTCTCAGCATGTGTTCAAAATGTTGCTTTTTTTAATGAAACTTACCCACAATCAAGTGTCGATAAGTAAAGAATGCATGAAGCTAGAATACAATGGGGCTCTGTTCTTTCTTTTGATATATTGCATGTTCAGATATTCCTAAAAAAAAAATATTCTGGGCGCCATGAAAGTTTTGTGAAAATGATACAAAATCCTGGTGCATGATGACAAAAAAAAATTCCAGACAGGAAAGTTACAAACTTTTATTACGGTTTTACTATTACAGCTGGCAAGATAAAGTATTCATGAAACGTATTGATTATATTATTATATGTTTATATTTGCATTAAAGGTAGGGTAGGTAATCCTGTTCAGAAACACTTTTTTTTATACTGGGTGAAATGGTCCTTCCATCCTGATAGTAGTCAATACATTATGTGTTTAGAAAAAGGAATGAAAAAAATCAGACCTCTGTAGCAGCTGCAGGACAGTAAAAACTCTGACCAATCACTGCCATTCGGTGCGAATGTAAAGAACCAATCAGATGCCTTCATGTCTCGTGCCCGCCCCGAGCCCCACTGCGCGCGCTGCCCTGCGTGCACTCATCACATGTCACCGTTCCCGGAAATATTCAGCTCAAAGCACCTGCATATGCAGTCAGCGAAGGCAAACAAGGCAAAAACTACTTCCTCGGACCCTGCCCGCGCTCTTGAACGACCTCCTCTGCTTCGCCCTCAACCCCGGACCTGTCCTCGAGCCGACGATGCGGTACTTTTCTCCGGACTCGGAGTGTACGTTAGTCTTCATTAGAGTCAACAATGTTTTCATCATGGAAACTCTTACATGCAAAACACCGTATATGTTATGAATCTTACACGAAATTCATCTTCATCACAGTGTAACTGATGGTAATGGAAAAACGTGTATCAATGCAACCTGTTTTTAGTTTTGCCTTATAAATATAGCTCGTTACCGAATGAAACTTTACCATTATCGATATGCTAGCTTGATAGTGAGTACTAAAAGAAATCTTATTTGTTTATATTCATAGTGATAAAGTTAGGTATTTTATTACATGTGATTCTGACATGTCACTGTATGTACTGCGCTCCTTCCTCTCCACTCGTCTCAGGTAATAAATGCGTCTTGTTCCAGCCTGAGCGTTTGGCGTCGCGCGTTCATGTGTTTTGGGGGCGTGGCTTTGGAAGGAGCTCAGAAGGGAGGGGTGGAGTGAATGGAAATAATGAGCTGTGTTTATTGCAGATTAAAAGGTCTACAGTCACTCGATTTTTAAATTTTCTTTTTCAGAGTACTTACATTTTAATTATGTATTGGTATATAAAGACAGTTTAAACAAATTTGGAATGTTTTTTTTTTAGAAAAATGATTACCTACCCTACCTTTAAATATAGTATAATAGTATAAATATAATATAAGTTTGCAGTGCAGAGCATTATAGCCGATCACAGTCATGTCTGTTGAGCGCACACACGCAATGATCTCACTAATGCAACTCGAGTTCTGCATTCTTCTGCTTTCATCATAGCAACATGCAAACAAACTGTAAATAAAAGATGCATTGCGTAGTGCATGTGTAGCTGATTATAACGTGCACAACTCAGTCACTGAGCTCGTGCGGAACTGAAGTGATTGACAGCTCCAGCAATTATATAGAGAAACACTCTTTGCTCGCTTTCTGTATTTAATTTAATCACAGTTTAAATAAGAGATCATTCTCAAGCTACCAAGAGGAAGAGTGTGAATTTGAACAGTTTAGTTACTGGTTTGATCAGCTAATCACATAAACAGCAATAACAGACGATGATGTAGATGTAGGTGTTGATGTGGGTCTGTGCAGGCCGGCTTATGCTGGTGTTTTCATCTCATATGTAATAAAAACCAGGAAGTAGAAATAAAGGCGTTTTGGCAGCTTGGTTTCATTAAAAGCTATTTTTGTACTAACAAGGAAGTTTTGAGTTCTGAAACTTGCAACATGTTTTAATAGTGCAATGATCTCATTGCATACATTAAGGGCCATTTCCTTTTTCATAAAGAGGGTGCAGTGATGTCATGTGCCTAGGAAGTAACGTGACAGAATTACAAAGAATTACCTTGGCCAGATCAGGGTGGATCCCATTTTCAGTCGTTTCCTCATTTTCATGGACAGGAACATGATTCAACGACATATCAATGATCTCTAAAACAACAACAAACAACAACGGAATGTTTTAGTTGAAAATGCAATAAAGTGCAAACACTTGTAGTGATCTTCACACATGGCACTAATTGTGTACAGTTGTGGATTTTGGTCACTTTTCACTTGAGATTATCTAGATTATCTGAGACCTCCAGTGGATGCTGTGCATAGAGAGTGAGATGGCAACTACAGCCCGTGGCACGTGTGGCATGACATGACCTCCTGATTCCTTAACATGTAGCGCTCATGATGTCCACTAGGGTATGTGATAGACCCCAGGGCAGCTAGTGTAGAAATACTTTCTATTTCTGAAAACTTCAGAATCTATCATGGAAAAAACAGAGACTGTAAAGAGTCTTCATTAGAAGTATTCTTAGCTAAAGGAAGAGAGAGTATGAATAGATTTTTTTTTACATCTTTTTTTTTTTTTACATCTTTTTTATATATATAAATATTTTTCACAGTTTTTCATCTAAAAAAAACAAAACACTACTTGGGAT